>NW_024543071.1:27550000-28170000 GCF_018167655.1 Microtus oregoni
CTGCAGACCCATCCTGTTAGTCCACCAGACTAACCCAGACAGATGAGAACCTCAGTAGTGAACACCACCTTCTTGTAAATATACTTCTACCAGGAGAGGAAGAAACAAGAGGACTTGCCAAATGAATTGTTGTATCTCCTACTCAGGGTATATATCTGAAAGACTGAAGCAGCAGAATGCACACTCTAGCCATGCGCATTAAATTAAATTGGATTTACTATCTGTTGGTAAATATTTCCAAGTTTGTGTTTCGTGCAATACTTCTCCATGACTCCATTTTCTGTCGAGCAAACTATTATTTATTAATTTTTAACTTTTATTTTATGCATATGAGTGCTTGCCTGAATAGATTTGTGTAGACCGTGTACACACCTGGTTTGGGTGGAGGCCAGACGGTGGAATCAAATCCCATGGAACTGGAATTACAATAGTTGTGAACCACCATGTGGGTGCTGAGAATTAAACCGGGGTCCTCTTGAAGAGCAGCCAGAGCTTTGCTTACCAACTGAGCCATCTTTCTAATCCTTCCAAAGCACTCTTCAGCTTGTGTTGAGCTGACATAAAACTAGCCTACACAACATTCCCCACTGTCTCACCCTCAACAGGAAAGTATGTGCTACACACACTCAGATCAAAGCTCCTTCGGGGTCTCATTAGCTTGAAGGGTTAAAAGCCCCATTTCTGGAGCCAGAATTTGCTTTGCAATTTTGCAGTACCACTTACCAATTGTTAGATATTTGACAGTTACTTATCAATCTCTCTGTGTTCCTGCGTCCTCATTGTAAAGTGGGGCAATAATAGTACCCATCTCATTGAGCTGTGAGGAAAGGAGACGGAGGGAGGGATGGAGAGAAGAGGAGATGAAAAGAGACAGAGGGAGGGGGAGGGAGGGAGGGAAAGAGAGAGGGAAGGGAAGGAGGGAGGGAAGGAAGGAGGAGAGGTACAAACTGGTACTCATAGACTAACTCACTGAAGGCAGGTGTGGTATTTTAACTATACTCTCTACTGCCACCCTAACACCCTGGTTTGATATTGATAAACTACATCAACATATGCTGAATGATGAATTACTATCAATAAATACATGACAGTTGGTGAAAAATAAAAATAAGAATTGAGCTATCAGAATAAAACCATCTTGAAAATATTTTTTTTTTTTTGTTTGCTTGCTTGATTGTTTGGCGTTTGGGTTTTGTTTGTTTTCTGTGTTTCAAGACCTGGTTTCTCTGTGTGGTCCTGGATGTCCTGGAATGCACTCTGTAGACTAGGTTGGCCTCAAACTCAGTGATCTGCCTGCCTCTGCTTCCCGAGTGATAGGATTAAAGGCATGCACCACCACTGACCAGCTTTGAAGACAGTTTAGTGTCTTTTATTAAAATAGTCTTACAGCATGCCAGTGTCCCAGTTAAGAGCTTAAGTGAGCTACTTTTGCCTCTGGAATCGTCTGTTGGTATTTCAAGGACAGTCCAATCACTCTGAGACAAGCTGGATCCTTCTCTTAAGTCACAATAATGCCCAACATTATGACATGAGCAAGAATGCCTACAACCTATATTCCTACTTATTCAAAGTTCTAAATGAGAGTCAGCTTCAAATATTACCTCCCTTATGGACTAGCTAGCTCCTGGTGTATATCTCTGACAAACTAGAAGGATGCTAGTTCCAGCTGAAGTGTGCAAAAAGCAAAGCAGCGTGGGTTCTCCAACGACCAGCCTCAGTCAGAAGGTACAGTGATGCTTAGAATCAAGCTTCATTCCCACCGTGTGTCACTCAATGACTGAAAAATTATATTCTCTTTGACAGTTTGTTTATTTGGTTTTTCGAGACAGGGTTTCTCTGTGTACCCTTAGCTGTCCTAGAACTCACTCTGTAGAGCAGGTTGGCCTTGAACTCACAGAGATTCACCTGCCTCTGCCTCCCAAACTCAATCGAATGTATTGATGAAATTATTTTTTACTTCTTTAATTTCTCTTTAGATGAATCCAAGTATGGATTCATTTATAAAATCTAAAATCCCAGTCTTGGAGACACTGAAGCAAGAGGATCACCCCAAGTTTGAGGCCAGCCTGACCCTGACACCCTGATATACTGACACCATGTCTGAAAAAAAAATCTGTATATGGAAGCAGACAAGTCATAGGTTTGATTTCACATTGGTCCCAATGAGCTTGCAACAATGCAAAGGCTTAATAAAACTCTTAACATGGAAAATCCTACAGTAACGCGTGTTCTTAGTCTGCAGCTGGGATCAGCAATAACCTTTCTGTTTCCAAGTGAGTCAGCAGTTAATTTGTGTCCTCTGAGCAATCGTGGCAAAGGTGAAGCATGACCTGGAGGGACATTGCAAAGCAAGAAAGGAAGTGCGGTTTTCAGGAAGGAACAGAGAAAGAAAGGCACTTCCCTTGAAGATCAGCGGCTTCCTCAGATCCCGCTGTGTTGGTCAATCCCAGCTCACACGTGTGAAAACTGTGAGGAAGACAGAGAAATGAAGCAGAGGGGATGAGAAAGGTGGCTGGGAAAAAAAAAATTGTCTAACTGATAGAGAGCAGAGAAGACAACACGAGATTGCCCGAGTGCCAAAGCTCACTGACGTGTTCTAGAGTCTTCGTACCACTTGAGATAAGGTTCAACAGCCAGGTTCTAGCACAACTCCACAATTCCACCATAGTTACGAGGGTGTATTCTGTTGCAGTAATGCTGGAGATTGAACTCTGGGCCTAGCACATGCCGAGATGATGATACTTCCAGAATAGCTTTACTGTCTTTCTCCCCAGTTCATCATGGTTAAGAATGGCTCGGGTTGTTAACTGGACATGGTGGTGGATACATGTCAGTTCAGCACTCAGGGAGGCTGACACAGGAGTTCATGGCCATCTTTGGCTAAGAAGTGAATTTAAGGCCAGCCTGTGACAAACATTACCAGATAATAAATTCATTTAAAACTAATATCAGTAGAAGATAAGCAAACTTCTTTATATTTCTTCATGTCAACAGTAAGTATTCAAGAAAATCCTCATTTATTATATTTCAATGGGCTACAAGTGAATGAAATAGACTGTGGGCTCCTAACCATATTTTCTCTCTGATTCAAGTTTCTCAAAGACATCAAAAATAAAAACAATGGACCCCAATGGGACCTAGCTCACTTAACATTTATTTACAGTGAAACACTGAATAAATTAATCAAGGGAACTTATGATCAACCAAGTCATAAATTAAATCAAAATGGGCATATCAAAATATATATTTGAGGGCTGGCAACATGGCACAGTAGGTAAAGGCACTTGCTGCCAAGCCTGCCAAGCCAAGTTTCATCACCAGGATCCACAGGATGGAAGGAGAAAACAACTCCCACAAGCTGTCCTTTGACCTCTACATACAAAATGTGGCATATGCACACTCCCCTTTCACACACATACATACACTCTAAATATGTAATTATATTGTTTATATGTATATATGTATAGATGGATGGGTATTTGAGCCATGGTGACATATACTGATATTCCTAACACTAGGAAGGCATAGGTAGGAAGACCACAGAAAGTCCAAGGTCAGCCTGATCATGGAACCCGTTCTGAATCAGGCAGGACTACATAGTGAGACCCTGTCTCAAAATAAAACATGGTAAGTGAGATAGATCAGTGGGCTCAGGCACTTTCTATCAAGGCTGACAACTGAGTTTGAGTCCAAGAACCATGATGGTGGAAAGAGAAAAGTGACTCCTGTAAGTTGTCTTTTGACTTCCACATATGGGCCATTACACATATATGCCCTCTGCACACATACTCACAATAAATAAATAAAATGCACAAAGATGAGAACACAGAAGACTGAACTGGCAGTGTACCTCAGATGGTAAGTGTTTGACTGTCATTCATGGAACTCTGGGTTTGGTCCCCCAACCAGGTATGGCAGAGCGGGCTGGCAGTCTCACCTTTCAGGAGGTAAGAACAGAAAGATTACAAGTTCAAGGTCAAGCTGGGCCTTTAAATCCCAGCACTCCAGAGGCACAGACAGGCGGATCTCTGTGAGTTCAAGGCCAGCCTGGTCTACAGAGTGAGTTTCAGGACTGAAAACCCTGTCTTGAAAAAAGAAAGGAAGGAAGGAAGGAAGGAAGGAAGGAAGGAAGGAAGAAAGAAAAGAAAAGAAGAGGTTCAAGGTCATCTGGGCTAGCAAATTGGAGGCTAAGCCAGGACACATGAAATTCATCCTTCTATACACAGACACACACATACATACATACAAACAGACACACACACACACACACACACACACACATAAACACACAAAACCAAAACAAAATCAAAATAGTATTTCAATCTCTACCAGTCTAGTTTGGGAAGAATTGGTTTTTTCTCTCTTGCTTTTTTCTTTCTTTCTTTCTTTCTTTCTTTCTTTCTTTCCTCTTTTCTGTCTTGGCATTTAAGCAAATATAATCTATTAATAAATCATGTTCAGGTGGAATTATAAGGAAAAGCACTAAACTGAATTGGGAACAGAGACATAGTATATTGTGCCATGTGTTTCTTTGTAAATATTCTAACAATTATCTTAATGTGCTCAAGACGCCATAGAAGAATGTTAAAAGGTAGATGAGTCACTTAATTGCCTCACCTCAAGATGACAGCTGATAGATACAGTGCAGAGATAAATTCAGGGGAAAAAAAGATGCCAGCTGATTTGGTTCCCATTGAGGACTTGCAAGTGGTCACTTTCCCTCTGTATCCTTATGAAGGAAAGAGATAAGAGAAGAGGAGAAGAAAGAAAACTAATAATAAGAGGAAGGTGGGGCAAGGGAGCAGAGGGAGGCTGTTCCTTCCTGAGGGGACTTGTCTCAGCTCAAGGGCCTCATCCTCGGTGTCTCATATAATCCCAACTACCTCCCAGAGGCCCATCTCCAGTGCCAGCATGCCAGGGGTTACGGTTCAGACTTCTGAATTTTAGGGGTCTGCAAACACTCAGTTCATTACACCTGAAATACAATTCTCTGGATGGAGTTCTGGGTCTCTGGAGTGAGGGCGGTCCGCCTGTCTTTTGCTCAGGAAGATAAGGAATAAGTAGGTGAACTGAGGAGGAACAGATTCCAAAGCACCCCCAAAGCTGGTGGAGAAGTTGTCCAGATTTTTTCCCCCAGGAAAAATTATCTGGTCTATACAAAGACAGTCTGAGAATCACAGCCTAAGAACCTGTACCATGGCAGAGACAGAGAGCTCAGAGGGCAGATCAGTGTTTGTCAGATGTGGAGAAGAAGAGAAGGGATAATCATGAAGGGGTCACTCCATGGAGGTCTTTGGAGCAGTCAGACTGCCCCGTATTAGAATTAAGGTGGGGTTTCTATGGATTTCTTCTTGTATTAAAATTCATGGAGGGGGCTGGAGAGATGGCTCAGAGGTTAAGAGCATTGCCTGCTCTTCCAAAGGTCCTGAGTTCAATTCCCAGCAACCACATGGTGGCTCACAACCATCTGTAATGGGGTCTAGTGCCCTCCTCTGGCCTGCAGGCATACACACAGACAGAATATTGTATACATAATAAATAAGTAAATAAATAAATATTAAAAAAATAAAATAAAATTCATGGAGCTATATAGACATACAAAGACTGTTTTACTGTATGCTAATTCAAGGGATTAAATGGGAGCCTGTTTTATTTTAAAGATTTTATTATTTATTTTGTGTACATTGATGGAGAAGACATCCAAGCATAGTGTTCATTGGGTGGCCAAAAGATCATACCAGGGAGTTGGTTCTCTTCTTTCACCAGGGATCAAAATCAGGTCCTCAGACTTGGTGGAAGTGCCTTTACCCACTGAGCCATCTTACCAACCATGTGAGGCTGTTTTAATAGTAGATAAGAATTTCTGCAGGAATATATAGGAACACATCAAAATTGGAAGACACTGATTTTTTTTTTGACAATTACACAGCTGAAATATCAAATGTGCCAATCTTAGAAGCTGGTCTCCCAAGCAAGGGGTTGAATATTGTTTCCAGTCAACGTTTTGCATTCTTCTACATCATATCCATGGCAACTCGAAAGCTAATGAGATGCCTGGCAAGCCTGACAGCCAGAGTTTGATCCCTGGATCCCACATTAAGGCGGCAGAAGAGAATCACTCCACACACGTGCTGTGACACACTTACACAACATACACACACACAACAGATAATTTTCAAAGGATACTTTCCAATAATGCTTTCATAAAATTTCTCATTGTAGACCTAAAAGTACTAACTTACCATACTTCTTTTAAAGAGCCAGCCATAGCCTATGCATTGTTTTGACAGGAGCCAGGACAGTGAGAAAGAATGCAGGCTCTGGACTGAGACTGCCTGGTTTAAGTCCTGACTGGGTACTGTGATGGCTCATTTGGGTGGTTGTCTACCTGACCCATCTGGGAGGAGGGAATCCCAAAGGAAGAACTTCCTCCATCAGATTGGCCTGCAGGCATGTCTGTGCGCTATTGATTTGGTATAGGAGAGCCCAGCCCACTTGGCAGCATCTCTAGGAAGAGGGTTTGGGCTACTTAAAAAAGGCAACTGAACATTAGCCTGGGCACAAGATGGGAAGCCTTGTTCCTCCATAGTTTCTGCTTCAAGCTCCTGCCTTGAGTTCCGGCCTTGGCATCCCTGGATGATAGACTGTACCCTGAAAGATGAAATAAACCCTTTCCTCCGCAAGATGCTTTTTGGTCATTTTGTTTATGGCAGCAACAGAAAGGAAACCAGGGCAGACACTATTTAGTAAGATAATTATAATCGCCTTCATTTCCTTATCGGAGAATGATTACATTTCTTGGTGCATTGGGTTATAAGAATTAAGTGAGTTACTATATAGAAAGCATTTACTCTGGTGGCTGGCACATATCCAATGCTAGATAAGTATTCTGTCAATCATAATACTTTACAGCCCCTACATGACATTATAACTGATTAAATGCCCAAATTATGTTCATACAATGATTTTTTTATTAAGTTTATCATAAATATATAATAACTGTAATAAAGCTTTATTTTAAAGGCTCTGGTTTACAACCCTGTCTCAAAACTGTGACAGGGACAGCATCCAGGTCAAGCTTTCGTTCTGTCTCTGGTGAAGAACAGAAGCATGCTCTAACTGACAGTAAATTCAGTAAGCATAAAACCACTGAGTGTTTACAAAAGGAAGCTAGTTGGAGCCTACATCGTGTTGCTAAACCTACAGTGTTCACACTGGAAACCCCGGTCATTAAGTAAACATTGCATTCTAGACTCACACTCTGGCTGTACTGACTCCATCTGGGTAGCTCCACTAGCAAGATTCGGAGCAGTGAACGAAGTTCTAGGGGGAAAGACTTAGAATCTGTAAAAAGAACTCCTGCTGGAGTGTCCTCTGAATGTACACGGATCTGCTAGGGTGGTAAGGGAAGTCCACATCACCAACAATGTAGAGATAATGGCCATGGCTGCTTGGTGAGTTATTATTACTTTGTGTTGTTCCAATTCCTTTACCTTTATCCTCAACCCCATCACAAAGTCTCTAACATTACAGATGAGAAAATGAAGCCTCAGAGAAGTAAAATAAATTGTCCCAAATGTAAAGTTAGTAAGTAAAGCTATGATTTCTATGTTCCCTAACTGTATAGAACACGCATGAGCACAGAAACATATCTTTTTACGGGGACTGGGGACTCAACTTGAGACCTCACACATGCCAGGCAAGTGTGCTACCACTGAGCTAAATCCTTAGCCCTGTAGCACACATTCTTACTATAATTCTACACTAACTTCAGATGAAAATTCAACAACATTTAATATTTTCTTCAACCCCAAGAACCCATGATTCATTAAAAATTTACCTTCCTAGATACACGACCAGGTCTTCCCTAATCATTTCTCTAGCCCCAGAACAGGGATCTTTCTCAAGGAAAAGGATGGCCCAGGACAATCTTTTCTGTTTTGAAACAGGGTCTCACTGCGTAGCTCTCACTGAATTTGCCATGTAGACCAGGTTGGCCTCAACCACACAGATACTTGTCTGTCTCTGCTGCCTGGGTGCTGGGATTAAAGGGCATGTCGCCCTACCTGACTCTGCTACAGACTGATGACATTTTTAGTTTTTTGTTGGTGAAAGTTGTTGGTCTATTAGATTAATATATTCCAAAGATTTTAGAAAATAGTAGAAAGGATAGTAGGTCAGACACACAGGTGGGCAATGACCAGCTACAAACGAGAATAAAGACACGCCATGATAATTTGGAGTAGTCTAGTAAATATGTAATACTCTCCATCCTGCACACTGCAGATTGTTCATTGCAGTAGAAGCTGTTTCTTATCTACCCAACATATGCTGGACAGAAACAGAATTTGGGAGCGATATTAAAATGGAGTTTCGTAAGAGCTGGGCTTGTAGATCAGTGGTAGTGTGCTTACCTTGAATACACAAGGATTTAAATCTCAACACACACACACACACACACACACACACACTTGCCAAGATTGGGGGGGGGGGTTGTGAGTGTGAGTTCAAGTACTGGAATTTTTGATTTATTCACCTGCAGAAGGAATTATTCATCAAACTGAAACTCTAATTGGAGTGCATGCTTTTAGACACCATTCAGTAAAACTGACTGATTTTCAAGAGTCCCAAGAATGGGACAGGAACGAAGGTGGGCCGCAGGCCAGCGACGTCCACCTCGACAGAATTGTGAAGCTGCAATTAACCGACTAAGACGCACTACATCTTTTGAGCTTTTCACAAAGCACCTCGGGGAAGAAAACGCTTGAGGAGTCAGCCTCTCGGCCTCCTTTACCCATCCTCCATCCTCTTTACCGGTTCCTCACAAACCCGAGAACTCAGGAGACATAAAGAGATGGGTGTGAGCACGCCTCTGGCATTGGATTGGTATTTAAACTTAACAAGCGGCAGGCAGGAAGGTAGAAAGGCTTCTGAAACTCTATCAGGTGCACTATTTTGAAGCTGAATGGGGCTTTCAGCTCTGCCAATTTAGTATAGTTGGTTTCCTGCAGCTCTGTAACTCAAGTCACAGTCTTTGCTTTTCTCTTTCTTCCCCAGTCCTCTGTTTTATTCTCCTGATCCAGAAACAATGACAATAGAAGGGGGGAGGGGAGGGGATTTTAAGCTTGGCTTGCCAGGGAGTCGCTGCCGGTTCCCCGTGGCGAAAGGAGAAGGCTCAGCAGGGCTTTCAATGCCTAAAATTAGTCAACTTTGCCCTTGGTTTGCCTGTGGAAGAAATACATTCATCTCTGAATCAATCAATAGTCTCTCTCTCCCCCCTCCTCACCCTTCACTCTCTTCCTCTCTCCTCCTCTGTCTCCTCCCTCCCTCTCTTGCCAGGAAGGCATCTTAAATATTGAGAATGTATCCATCGGTCGGTAAAGTACTTGCAGCAGTGCAAACATGAGGTCCTGAGTTCAAATCCCCAGACCTCAAGTAAAAACCTTGTGCAAAGACAGACAATAGCTGCAACATTAGTGCTAGGGAGGTGGAAACAAGGAGATTCCTAGAGCTCAGCCCACTGGTCAGCCACACTAGCTAACCAGTTAATTCTGGGCTTAAGGAAAATACCCTGTCTCAGAAAATGAGGTGGGGAGTGAGAGAGGACACAATGTTGACCTCTAGCTTCTAAACCTGTGCAAACCCATACGAACATGAATATAGATGTCTATGTCATATCCACAAACCAATATTTTAATGGGTAATGAGAAAATGTGTTGAGCTTCAGTGCATGAAATCTTATGTGAATAACAGCGCTGAGTTGTCACTGAAGGTAAAAAGTAGGTTGTGTGTGGGGTGGGAGGGGGGTGGGGGGTGGGGGGTGGGGTGGGGTGAGATGGCTGTCGTTCTTCCAGAGGTCTTGAGTTCTATTCCCAGCAAACACAGGCTGACTCTCATCTGTAGTGAGATCTGGTGCCCTCTTCTGGTGGGGAGGCGTACGTGCAGATAGAGCACTTGTATACATAAAATAAATAAATACATCTTAAAAACTTAAATAAATAAAATAAAGGGCTGTGGCTGGCAGGAAAAAAAAGATGACATGCAAAATATTTTCTTCTAAAGCACCATTAGCTTACATTGTACTCCAGCTGCTAAGCTGCTTCTTTCTGTACAACTTACTTCAATGTTTATCAGAGACAAACTTCAGCTTAAAAAATAATAGATCAACAGCTCAGTGAAGACTTCGTATTCTTTTTTATGTGTATCTTTAGAACTCTGTGAGAATAAGGACTGTACAGACAATAAAAAGCTATTGATAACCAGAGTAGCCCTGACAATGGACTGAGAAATATCTAATGGTTCTCCTGGATTGATCAACTTTTTAATTAATCAGTCTTACGGTTCTTGATTGTTTGTTTGAGACAATTCTTTCTCTGTAGCCCAAGCTAGTCTAGAATTCAGTAAGTAGCTCAGAGTGGCTTCAGACTCCTGAAAATCCTCCTGCTTCAACCCATTGAGTTACAGTATGAACTCCCACACCCAGTTTAATATTCTGCACTTCTATTAGGGTCATAGAGATCAAACTTTATAGGTTTTTATATAACTATTCTGAATGCTATATGGATCAGTGAGACTCGGGAAGAGCGGAACACTGAAGTTGAAAATGAGTGAACTAAGTGGTCACAGGAACAAATCAGAGGCTAATGTTTCAGACCGGAGGCCACAGTGGAAAGGTGTAAGGGGTCATGTCCTCGTATAACGTCAAAAGAGTTGTATAAAATCACTCTCCTTATAAACTCCTGAGTGTGAGGAAATATTAACTTCATTATATAATGAAAAAATCATCTGTGATACGACACCAGCATGGACTTTGGTCACCGGCTAAATGCCGAGCGCGGACGTTGCATTTTATGTGCATTGCATCATTTAAGTCTAAGTGCAAATCCACGGCACATGTACTGCACTGTTCCCAAATTAAATGGAGAAACTGAGGCCTGTGAGCATAAGTCCAAAGTCAAACCGAGGGCTATACAACTTTTGTTCTTAAATTCGTAGCTATCAAGACTGGCCCTGGTCTGACTAGACTCTAATAAAGTCACCATGGACAGATCCATCCTGAGGAGTCAGCAATAATACCAAGCTCCGTGAAATAACCCATCCACATGTCCTATCCCTGAACAACCCTTCCTTTCATCTTGCCCCGTCATCGGAGAAGTCCGCAGAACTGGAATCCGAGAAGCCCAATTACATATGCCAAGTTTAAAAAACTGTCCCGAAAACGTTTAAAAACCCCTTCTATGCCCATGGCACCTCCCTTCCTAGAGTTCTCATCTGAAAGGAGAATGCAGAGTCCACCTACGGTTTTGCAAGATGAATACAATTCTCATGGTGAGCACCCGAATTATAGACATGAACAGAAGAGATGCAGATTGAAAGGACCTGCATTTACAAAATCTAATATCTCAAAGGTCTTCTTGTCCGTTTAAATTCATTTCACAGATGCTTCAAGATTAAAAGTTATAGAACCTAATGGAGAAAAGGCTGTGTTTGGGTAGGGGAGGGAGCTAACGCTTCTGTAAGCTTAAGTTTTAAAATGCAAACCACTGGAACATGTGACTTTTCCAAAGCTTCCAAGGGCATTTTCCTAGAAGCAGGTAAATGAGAGCATCCAAGTGACCTACTTACAGCCAAAGCTGCTCCAGGTTATAAAAGATGGCCGTCAAATGTATCCTGGAACCCTAGCATCTGGCCTTGTTTTATGGCTCATCGATCAATCTGTTGTTACAGGAGAGCTCATTTCAACTGCGGTTTCTAAAGAATTCCCATCTTTGTTATTCTTATCCAATCCTTTGCAACTCCTCCCCCACTTACAAAACCACCTGGAAGGGCCTTTAAGAAGGTCTCCGAAGAATCCCAGGGCGGCTACTCTATTGTCTACGCCTTGAAACTTGCTAATGAGGCTAAAGTAAGGTTAGACAGCTTAATACATTTTTTTTTTTTTGCGGTAAGCAGTCCTGACATTATCCACAGATAGTACCATTTGAACAGTATAGCATGAGTAATATACGAAAGATAAACAAAATATTGTAGATCTAAAATAAATACCTACATTCTAAAAAAATGGTTCTGGGTAGCAGGTGTTATGAAAAAGATACAATTAGCAGTTCTGCTTGAGAAAAGGGTTATGCAGAAATGCCAGGTTATCGTGGCTGAGTCCTCTCCTACTAACATGAGATAATCCCACTACTCAGTTTGTACACTGAAGAGCATGTGCAATGTTTTAAAAACACAAAAGCAGGGAAAGTAGGTGTACCACAGCATGCTTTCTTAACTTTGCTGCTACCTGTTAATCTGTGCCTTACACAGAAGTGAACCATCAGCTCACCTTTCTAGTTCTTCCAATCTTTTAAGAGTGTGGTTTTCCAATGCATTTGCCTGGATCCCATCTTATTGTTCCTATTGGAGAGAAAGCATTCAGTCCCGTGTCCACACCCCCCCCCCCCCCACACACACACACACCTCGCTTCTCTATGGCTTCAGGGACATCTTCACATGCTTTCTCATCTTTATTTGCCCGTGCTATTTAACTTTCCTTGTCAAAATAATTAAGAGGATTCTTTTCTATACACTAATAGTTTTAAAAAGAACTATAGTTACCAAGTAACAATTGTAGTGGCAAAATCTTTGCTGTATTATTTCACAGATTTGTTGGCAGGCTGGTCTTCCTAAGTCACTCTCAAGTGAATTACTTCCCAGTGAGCAATGAATAGACTCGGGATGGCATGTTTGTTTCTGTAAAGATTTCTGGATGTTCTTCCTTCCAAAGAGATTTTATTCCAAATTTTATCATGAAAACTATGAAACGGTGTTTTGGTTTGATGGTTTCATCTCTCTCTCCTTTTCTCTCTCCCCTTTTCTCTCTCTTTCTCCTTTTCTCTCTCTCTCTCTGTGCATCTCTCTCTCTGTGTGTGTGTGTGTGTGTGTGTGTGTGTGTGTGTGTGTGTGTCTGTGTATCTAGGTGTTTTAAGACTAAATTGTAGTACAGGCTAGTTTCAAAGCTGTCAAATTCATGACAATCTTCATGTTTCAAATTCTCAAGTTACTGATATTAGAAGCCAGGCCACTATATCCAACTTGGTTCGATTTCTTCATCTTAACTGGTTTACTGAAAGATTGGCCTTTTTAGACTGTAATGGTAGAGCTTTTGGCAGAAATACATCGAAAATTTACATTCACTAGGGCCTACTTTCTCAAACCAAGGTTTAAAGTCATCTGAGAACAGGCAGTGGTGGTACACACCTTAATCAGAGGCAGATGGATCTCTGTGAATTCGAGGACAGTCTGGTCTACAAAGCAAGTTCCAAGACAGCATGGTGGTATCACAGAGAAACCCTATCTCCAAAAACTTTAAAAAAAAAAGTCATCTGAGAATCATTTCAGATGTTTCTGTGATTGCTGATGGACTGGTTTATGCAGAATTATTTCATATAGTTCTGGAAGCCAAGAAAAGCAAGTATAGGGAGTTGGCAGTTTCTGTGTCTGGTAAGGGCACTTTTCCTGTCTGTCAATGTCTTCTCAACATACTGTAACATTACAGAGATATCAGCTGTTTACTAACAATGCAGGTTCCTGAGCTAAAGTTTGGAACTGTTGGAGTGGAGTCTCTAAGGCTGACAGCCACAAGTTCTAATTTAGCCAAGTCATTCAGGGGGATCTGCATACTTTAAATTCTGAGAACACCTCACCAAAGAAATTCTCTCCTCCAGCCCAGGGTCCAGTGCACTGATGACTGTATAGCAAACTAATCTCTCCCATCCGTTAACAACAACCACAACCAAAACCACAGAAAATTCGGTCGCACTGGGAGAAAACTGCAACAACTGTTCCAAGACACACTGTACAGAGAAGCACAACTAAAAACAAAACAAAGGGGCTGGAGAGATGGCTCAGCGGTTAAGAGCATTGCCTGCTCTTCCAAAGGTCCTGAGTTCAATTCCCAGCAACCACATGGTGGCTCACAACCATCTGAAATGAGATCTGATGCCCTCTTCTGGCTGCAGGCAGACACACAGACAGAATATTGTATATATAATAAATAAATAAATAAATATTTTTAAAAAACAAAAACAAAAAAGACCTATATTAATTTGGTAAAATTAATTATATGGTTCTCATTGTTAAAAAGAGGGAGGGCAAGAGAGAGGACCTCAGTTGGCAAAGTGTCTGCCACATAACTATGAGGACCAGAGTTTGGATGCCCAGTGCCTACTTAAAAAGTAGGCACAGGCCACTTACCCACAACCTACAGGTTCCCCTCAAGAGCACATCCAAGCTCTCTCTGCCCAGCCAGGTCCTATACCTACTGTACTGTGATCTAGAAGGGTGAGCCTACCTGGTCCATGTCTCCTTTTCATGGGCTTTCCCCAGCTCCCAGATCTAGTCCAGGTCCCACAGACAACGCCCTGACCTGGTCAGAACGGCCCTTCTGGCACTACCCCCAAAATCAAGGCTCAGATCAGATCAGAACACCCGTTCTTGCTTGCCAATCCAACCTTGTGTCCACCAGATTTCAATCTAATTTATGCATGTCTAACCTTCAAGTCCTACTCGGCTGGCAAATTCTGTGTTCTGTCCCAGCTTGCTGTATTCATATCAAATAGAGAACTAACAAAAGAAGTACACATGACAGGATCTCATTACAAAAAATATAAATAATATGAAAGATCGAGGCAGTCCCCAATCTACCATTCTCATAGAAGTGTTCTCCAATTGTCTTACTTAGGGTTTCTATTGCTGTGAAGAGACACCATGACCATGGCAACTCTTTAAAGAAAAATATTTCATTGCAGTGGCTTACAGTTTCAGAGGTTTAGTCCATTATCATCATGGTGGGACATGGTGGCATGAAGGCAGACGCCGTGATGGAGAAGGTGATTCACAGGCATCAGGACATGAACTGTCTTCCACACTGGGACTAGCTTGAATATAGGAGATTTAAAGCCCCAGTAACATACTTCCTCCAACAAGGCCATACCTCCAACAGTGCCACTCCCTATGAGTTTATAGAAGTCAATTACATTCAAACTACCACATCAATGAAAATCACCTAGATGAACCCCAGGACACGTAGAGTTTAAAAGAACAATCATAAATTTAATCAAAGAACTCAAGGAGCTTGAGGAACATTTAAAAAACAAACAAACAAACAAAAAAACCAATCAAAAAACAGCTTAATGAACTTAAAAAGAGAATGCACTGAATAATAATAATATTAAGAATAAATGCTTAAAGTCTGTCAGTGGTCATTAACACCTTTAATCCCAACACTGTGAAAACAGAGGCAGGAGTTTATGAGTTTGAGGTCAGCCTGATCTACAGAGTGAGTCCAGGACAACTAGGGCTATATAGTGAAACCCTGTCTCAAAAGAAAAGAAAAGAAAGAAAAAAGAAAAAACAAAATAAGAATAAATGACATCGTGGTGTAGGACTTTGATCCCAGCATGTGGGAGGCACAGGCAAGCGGATTTCTGAGTTTGAGGTGAGGCAGCCTGGTCTACAGAGCAAGTTCCTGGATAGCCAGGGCTACTGTAGTGGAGCGGAGGGCTGTGTTCTGCCTGGCTCCCAGCCACCCAGCTAGCTTATGCCCCAAAATAATTACATGGAAACTGTATTCTTTTATATACTGTCTGGCCCATTAGTTCCAGCCTCTTATTGGCTAATTCTCACATCTTGCTTTAACCCACATTTAATAATCTGTGTAGCACCACGAGGTAGTGGCTTACCAGGAAGATCTTAACCTGCATCCATCTCGGAGAGGAGAGGCATGGTGACTGCCTGACTCGACTTCTTTCTCCCAGCATTCTGTTTTGTTTACTCCGCCTACCTAATTTTCTGTCCTATTAAAGGGCCAAGGCAGTTTCTTTATTAACCAATGAAATCAACACAAAACAGAAGACTCTCCCACATCATTTCCCTTTTTTGTTTAAACAAAAAAGAAAGGCTTTCACTTTAACATAGTAAGATTACATATAACAAAACAGTTATCAAGCAAGAATTACAGTTACAATACTTATATCTATCTTATCTTTTATCATAACTAAGGAAAACTATAACTATCCATTCTTCAACTCCATCAAAGACTCCAGAAGGATATATTACCTCCTAAGCAAATAAGAAATCCAAACTCTAGAAATGACAGAGACATCTTGCTGCCTGGACAGTCACCCAAAGTTCTTTTGTACCGTTGGGTCATCCATCTTCAACCTACAGGCCTATAGTATCCAGCAGATATTTCCATGAAGCAGGAAATTCCAAAGGCCGTTCGGTCACTTTCTGCTGTATCCTGCAGAATGTCTCGCGGACTCTTTTATGAATCAGGAACCCTAAAAGACCATCTCACCCTTAGGCAAGTTCAGCAGTCCTCTCTCTGTGGGTTCTTTGTGTCCAGTTTATGCATCAGTCCAGGCAAGAGTAGTTTCTTGCCCAAATGGCTATCAAACTTTATAAGGAGCATCTTCGATGCCCATCTTCCTCTTGCAGTAGATTGGTGCTGCCAGGAACAGATGTGTCTCATTGTCATGAAAAGCCCTAAGTTATTAAAACATTTAAAATGCCATATTCTCGGGCTGGAGACATGGCTCAGCGGTTAAGAGAGAGCACCGACTGTCCTTCCAGAGGTCCTGAGTTCAATTTTCAGCAACCACATGGTGGCTCACAACCATCCATAATGAGAGCTGGTTCCCCATTCTAGACTGTAAGCATACATGCAGGCAGAACATTGTACATGAAATAAATGTTTAAAAAAATGCCATATTCTATCGTCTTTGAAAGATATGAAGAATGCCTATCTAACTGAAATATATCTCTATACATCTAGAAAATCTAACATGACTACAAGCTTGACTATTATCAATAATTATCCATTAACAAATAATCTAAAACTAAAACAAAAATAATGAAAAAAAAGTTTTTAAAAAGAATAAGTGCTCAAATGATGCCCAAAAAAACTCAAAAGTGGGCTGGAGAGATGGCTCAGCGGTTAAGAGCATTGCCTGCTCTTCCAAAGGTCCTGAGTTCAATTCCCAGCAACCACATGGTGGCTGACAACCATCTGTAATGAGGTCTGGTGCCCTCTTCTGGCCTGCACACAGACAGAATATTGTATGCATAATAAATAAATAAATAAATAAATAAATAAAAAAACTCAAAAGTAAGTCTGATTGTAATGAGGAAAACAATCCAAGATTTAAAAACCAAATTCAATAAAAAGATAGAAACATTGAAGAGAACTCAAGTTGAAAAGAAATTAGAACTGAAAACCTTAATAACCCAACTAGAAAGTACAAGGGAAAGCCTTGTAAGTAGAATAGGATTAAGCAGAAGATCAACTATCAGGACTCAAGGATAAGGTAGAAGAAACACTAAACAAGTAAAGAATATAAAAAATTAAAACAATAATAACCTGAAAAGGTACAAGGAGGAGCTTTTATTAATTATTTAGGTTATAAAATTGGTTTACAAAAAATTAGGCCCCATAAGGTGCAAATTACAAGAGATCGATGGTAGACTTCCAGTGACTTCCAAAGATTGCTAGAAGACATTTCCAATTTATGGTCAACTATTGGAGTAAAACCTGATGAACTGATTTATTAAAAAAAAAAACCTTGGGGGCTGGAGAGTTGGCCAATGGTTAAGAGCATTGCCTGCTCTTTCAAAGGTCCTGAGTTCAATTCCCAGCAACCGCATGGTAGCTCACAACCATCTGTAATGAGGTCTGGTGCCCTCTTCTGGCATTCAGGCATACGCACAGACAGAATATTGTATACATAACAAATATTTAAAAAAAAAAAAAAACAACCTTAGATGATGACAGGGACTTAAATAGTTCCAGAAAATTATCTGCTGAAGCTGAGAGAGAATTGACTTTGATTGAAGAGCTATTACAGCTTGTGCTTGTGGATCATGCGGATCCAAAGCTTAACGGCATTCTGGTCATGGCACCCTCCAGATATTTCCCTACAGGAATTTTAATGAAGAGGGAAGATATTATCTTTGAATGGATCATTTTTACCCCATAAACCAAGTAAAAAATTAAAAACTTATGTGGAAAAAGTCTCTGAATTAACTCTAAAAGGAAAACCGAGACTTTATCAATTAGCAGGAATAAACCCAGCAGAAATTGTACTATCATTCAGTAAAGATGAAATTGACAAATTATGAGCAGAACGTGAACCTTGGCAAAGAGCTTAAAGTAATTTTTTGGGAAAGATAACAACAAATATCCCAAAATCAAGAGAACTCAACTTATAAAGAGAACAAATTGAATCCTTTCTTTCTTTCTTATTTATTTATTTATTAAAGATTTCTGCCTCCTCCCCGCCACCGCCTCCCATTTCCCTCCCCCTCCCTCAATCAAGTCCCCCTCCCTTGTCAGCCCGAAGAGCAATCAGGGTTCCCTGCCCTGTGGGAAGTCCAAGGACCACCCACCTCCATCCAGGTCTAGTAAGGTGAGCATCCAAACTGCCTAAGCAAGGAGAAGAGTCACAGCCATAAACAAATTGAATCCTTTCTGCATTGTATGGGAAACACCAATTTCTGGAGCCCCTACATTCTATATTGATACAAATAAATCAGCAAAGGCAGGTTACAAATCAGAAAGTTTAAGTAAAGTATATCTAAGCCCTTAGGTCCAAAAGTCAGAATTATCTTCTATTATCATGGCACTAAGGAATTTTAAAGAACCTAGTGGTGCGGGATAATTGTCTGTATTCTGTCAATCATATCTTAAATAAATGCTGATTGGCCAGGTAATGAAGTATAGGCGGGTCAACCAGACAGAAAGTAGAGGTGGGGCGATGAGAAAAGGAAAATTCTAGGAAGGAAGAAGCCCATTCCTCCCAGTCCAGCCCAGACCACTGAAGAAGCAACATGTGACCTACCCCGCCGTGAAAGGTACCGAGCCATGTGGCTAGCATAGATAAGAACAATGGGTTAATATAAGCTACAAGAGCTAATAAGAAGCCTGAACTAATGAACCAATCAGTTTATGACCTAATGTAGACTCTCCATGTGATTTTCTTTGGGGCTTGCCGGCTGTGGGGAACTGGGCAGGACAGAAAACCCATGAGCAGGCCCCACATGTTACAGAACCTCTCAACATAGTTACCAATTCATAATATGCAGAAAGAGTTGTTTTGCATATTGAAACCATTGGACTTATACCAGATGATACAGAATCGACTTTATTATTTATTCAGTTACTGAACAGAGAATTCTCAACAGAAGAACTTCAAATGGCCAAAAGACACGTAAGGTCATGCTCAACTTCCTTAGCGATCAGGGAAATGCAAATCAAGACAACTTTAAGATACCATCTTACACCTGTCAGAATGGCTAAAATCAAAAACACCAATGATAGCCTTTGTTGGAGAGGTTGTGGAGAAAGGGGTACACTCATCCATTGCTGGTGGGAATGCAAACTTGTGCAACCACTTTGGAAAGCAGTGTGGCGGTTTCTCAGGAAATTCGGGATCAACTTACCCCTGGACCCCGCAATACCACTCTTGGGAATATACCCAAGAGAGGCCTTATCATACAACAAAAGTATATGCTCTACTATGTTCATAGCAGCATTGTTTGTCATAGCCAGAACCTGGAAACAACCTAGATGCCCTTCAATGGAAGAATGGATGAAGAAAGTATGGAATATATACATATTAGAGTATTACTCAGCAGTAAGAAACAAGGACTTCTTGAATTTTGCATACAAATGGATGGAAATAGAAAACACTATCCTGAGTGAGGTAAGCCAGACACAAAAAGAGGAACATGGGATGTACTCACTCATATTTGGTTTCTAGCCATAAACCAAGGACATTGAGCCTATAATTAGTGATCCTAGAGAAGCTAAATAAGGAGAACCCAAAGAAAAACATATAGGCATCCTCCTGAATATTAACCTTCAGCAAGCGATGAAAGGAGACAGAGACAGAGACAGAGACCCACATTGGAGCACAGGACTGAATTCTCAAGGTCCAAATCAGGAGCAGAAGGAGAGAGAGCACGAGCAAGGAACTCAGGACCGCCAGGGGTGCACCCACACACTGAGACAATGGGGATGTTCTACTGGGAACTCACCAAGACCAGCTGGCCTGGGTCTGGAAAAGCCTGGGATAAAACCGGACTCTCTGAACATAACGGACAATGAGGACTACTGAGAACTCAAGAACAATGGCACTGGGTTTCTGATCCTACTGCACGTACTGGCTTTGTGGGAGCCTAGGCAGTTTGGATGCTCAACTTACTAGACCTGGATGGAGGTGGGGGGTTCCTTGGACTTCCCACAGGACAGGGAACCCTGATTGCTTTTCGGGCTGAGGGGGGGGACTTAATTAGGGGAGGGGGAGGGAAATGGGAGGCGGTGGCTGGGAAGAGACAGAAATCTTTAATAAATAAATAAATTTAAAAAAAAGATACAATCAGGAATAGGAATCATCCCATGTATAACACTATCTGATCCCATATGGGTCTGCCAGGTCCTCCTAGCACAAAAAAATGCAGAAAACAATCAAATAATGATTGAAAATGTGCTGAAGTTCTCAGAATTTCATAAAAAACATATCAATAGCAAAAGTTAAAAAAGACTTTTCCACCACATAGCAACAAACCAAGGAACTCATAAGGAAATGTCCTACTTGTTTTTTTTTTAATTATTATTAAGCAAACAATGTACTGCTGGCAAGGAAGGCACCAGGTCTCATTACAGATGGTTGTGAACCATATGGTTGCTGGAAATTGAACTCCAGACCTCTGGAAGAGCAGCCAGTGCTCTTACCCTCTGAGCCATCTCTCCAGCCCCCACTACTTGTTCTTTATACAATAGCACACCACTACCTGCAGGAAGTAACCCAAAGGGTACTCAAAGGAATGAAATCTGGCAGATGAATATAGTATTGGAGAAGCAGGCTGCATTCCTGGTGCCCGGCTAGCTTAACCCCTGAAATAACCACATGGAAACTGTATTAATTAAATTGCTGCCTGGCCCATTAGCTCTAGTCTCTTATTGGCTAACCCTCACATCTTGATCAACCCATTTCTAATCTGTTTGTCACCACGAGACTGTGGCTTAATGGGAAAGATTCAGCATGTCTGACCTGGCAGCTTCATGGCGGGTGGCTCTCTGTCTCTGCC
This sequence comes from Microtus oregoni, assembly GCF_018167655.1. Classification (NCBI taxonomy): domain Eukaryota; kingdom Metazoa; phylum Chordata; class Mammalia; order Rodentia; family Cricetidae; genus Microtus; species Microtus oregoni. The sequence continues at coordinate 27,571,130 of NW_024543071.1, forward strand.
TCCTTTCTTCCAGCATTCTGTTCTGTCTATTCCACCTATCTAAGTTCTGCTCTATCAAAAGGCCTAGGCAGTTTCTTTATTTGACCAATGAAAGCAACATATAGAAAGAAGACCCTCCTACACCAGATGAATGTGTTCCATTTTGTAGAATTTGGGAAATTAAAATATGTACACCATACCATTGATACCTATTCAAGATTTCAATGAACAACTGCTTTGAGTTCTGAAAAGGCTGATTTGGTAATCACACATTTGCTAAAAGTTACAGCCAAACCTATACAAATAAAAACAGACAATGCTTCAGCATATGTCTCTATGAAAATGACAGAAGAAAAACAAAAATTTAAGGACTATTATATTATCACTAATCTCATAAATCTTTTGGTTTTATTTTGACTTTTTAACAGCTTTTATTAAGGTATAAATATTATCTCAAAATTTATACGATTAATATATACATATACAACATTTTTTCTTGATATTAATGGTCATATAGAGTACTAATTAATTCTAGGAAAAGGATTCATCTATCTTCCTGCACATGATTTCGGGTTTGAGACTCAGTCAGTTTTTAGCAGTGAACCATGACCACACCTAACAGTGATCTTTGAAGTCTCCAAAAGGAGGCTGGGGTCCCTCTATGACGATTCCTCCAGGACTATGTTAATACCACCAAGCTGAAAAACACCACCTAAAGATTGATTTTGGACTACAAACGGCTCAGAACAATTTCAAGGTGGATAGCTAGGATGATCCAGATTCTCAGACTACTCTTACCAAGACTTGAGACAAGCCTGCACTTTCCTATTATACAGAGACTGGACAACAAATGATACAGCTACCTCTCTCAGGACTTGACAATTAACCCAAATTTTTCTTTTCAGGATCCCCTAAAGATGCCATGACCCCAAGACAGCAGTAAGTAAATTTAAGAACATGATGCCCACATTCCCAAGAAGTGGAGTGGATAGTTTTTGGTTTTTCATTGGATTATGAATATTTGTCATTGTTTAGGAGTATTGGTTACAAGCTGTTATTGGTAATGGTCAGGAAAAAGGCTAAAAAAGGAGATGAAATTCAGGGTTCTTATTTTGAAAAGCAAAAGGGAGGGATACAGATATGATAGGATAAAAAGGTAGAATATTGAATCTACTCTACAAAGAAAAAAGGATATAAATATGAAAAGATTAAAAGGTAGATTATTGAATCTACTTTTAAAAAAGCAACTACTAGTTTTAAATATTTTACATCAGATTGGACTTTTGTATACTGTATACAAATTTTGTATATTGATACAAATTTAAGATTAATTTTGTTAAAGCATACTGTAAATACACTTCTACTCTTTTTCAAAGTATTGTACCTATGCAGCTCAATTAACAATGTAATGCAAATTTTTAGTCCTTGAAAGTTATTATTACCAACTATGTAGAACAGTAAAGAAATGCAGATTAATAGTTAGTCACAAGAGGAACATGGGATGTACTCACTCATATTTGGTTTCTAGCCATAAATAAAGGACATTGAGCCTATAATTCATGTTCCTAGAGAAGCTAAATAAGGTGAATCCAAAGACAAACACATAGGCATCCTCAGGAATATTAACCTTCATCAGGCGATGAAAGGAGACAGAGACAGAGACCCACACGGGAGCACCGGACAGAAATCTCAAGGTCCAAATCAGGAGCAGAAGGAGACGGAGCACGAGCAAGGAACTCAGGACCACGAGGGGTGCACCCACACACTAAGACAATGGGGATGTTCTATTGGGATCTCACCAAGGCCAGCTGGCCTAGGTCTGAAAAAGCATGGGATAAATCCGGACTAGCTGAACATAGTGGACAATGAGGAATACTGAGAATTCAAGAACAATTGCAGTGGGTTTTTGATCCTACTGCACGTACTGGCTTTGTGGGAGCCTAGGCAGTTTGAATGCTCACCTTACGAGACCTGGATAGAGGTGGGCAGTCCTTGGTCTTCCCACAGGTCAGGGAACCCTGATTGCTCTTCGAGCAGATGAGGGGGGGGGGGACTTGATCAGGGGAGGGGGAGGGAAATGGGAAGCGGTTGTGGGGACGAGGCAGAAATCCTTAATAAATAAATAAATTAAAAAAAAATAGTTAGTCACATATTACAATCAAACTTGTAGTCATCATACTAGGTATGTTTTCAAGATCAGAGATATAGTTTAATAGATAATCTTCAAATACTTCAGAGATCTACAAAATATGGCATTTAAGTTGGTTTAATATGATAGGTCTTTTTTTTTTAATGACAATGATACATGTTTGCTCCTGGCAGCACCAATCTCTGATATCAGAGAAGATGATGGGCATCAAAGAAACTCCACATGGAGTTTATTTTTACTGTGGCAAAGGAAGCGACTGGGCAAGAAAGTGGTCTTGCCTTACTGCTGATAATATGCTGACCTAATTTGACAAGTAGGACACAAAAGAGAGTGACTATAAAACCTTGTCAAAATAAGGCAGGGCAGTCCTTTAAAAATTCTGCTTCATAGAAAAGTCTGTTGAATATTCTAAACCTGTGGACTAAAAGTGGATGCCCCAACGTTGAGTAGGAACTTTGGGTGAATGTTCAGGCAGACATTTTCGCTGTTTCTCACATTTTTGGAAATTGCTTGCTTGGACTTTCTGCTGCTGAGTTAATATTATTTGTTTCTTGGGTCTCTGACAGAGTTGAAGAATAGCTCATTATAGTTTTTCTTGTTTAACAGACTCAAAAAAAGAAATTCACTAAAGAAATGTAAAGTATAAGGTTGAGAGACTTAAAAAGATAATTTTGAATTGGTAATCCAAGTTAGAATAGAAAGTGAATTAAGTACAACACTTTTGGACTCACCAGGATAGGACAGATAATGGAGTATTTTCTCTGAATTTATCAAATGTAAATGGACTAAACATTGTTGATGTATTTATTGCCTGTATATATTGTATATAGTTATTGTATCTTTCTTTCTTTTTTTGGTTTTTCAAGACAGGGGTTCTCTGTAGCTTTGGAGCCTGTCCTGGAGCTAGCTCTTGTAGACCAGGCTGGTCTCCGACTCACAGAGATCCGCCTGCCTCTGCCTCCCTAGTGCTGGGTTTAAAGGCGTGAGCCACCACCACTGGGGGCATATAGTTTTCTTATATTAGTTATAGCTCTGTTTTTGTATTTTAGATGAAAAAAGGGGGAAATGTAGTGATATTTTGTTTATGTTTTTAACAAATAAAGCTTGCCTGAAGAACAAAGTACAGAACTAAGCCACTAGAGGCCAGGGAGTGGTGGCACACACTTTTATTCCCAGGATTCAGAAGACAGAGACTGAGGGATCTCTGTTAGTTCAAGGCCGTCCTGGCCTTGAATCTGTCTAACAGAGAAACAAAGTTCACACAAAGGTGATCCCAGCATTTGGGATCCCACACCTTTAATCCCAGCACTAGGGAGGTAGAGACAGAAGTGATATGGCTGAGCAGAAAGAGGAATACAAGGTGGAAGGCATTAGGAGCTCAGTGCGTTGTGAGGTTTGTTGGAGACAGATGGAGTATGGAGGTGCAGTTTCCTTCAGTCTGAGTACTGAGTATTGGTAGAGATAAAAGGTCTTTCTAGTGGCCAGCTGAGCTGCTTCTCTGATCTTGAGCTTTAACCCTTATATCTGACTCTGGGTTTTTATTATTAAGACCAATTATAGAATTCATGCTACACTCAAACATGTGTACACATCATTACAGCTATCTAATGTTTGACAAAGATGCCAACGATATACACTGGAGAAAAGACAACGCCTTCAACATATGTGTTAGGAAACCTTGATATCCACATGTAAAAGAATAAAATTAGTCACACATCTATCACCTTTAACAAAAGTTAACACCAAATGTATTCAAGACTTAAATATGAAATCTGAAACATTGAAACTACTAGAAGAAAACATACATTGTTTCCTATAGGATATAGCTGTAGGGAAGCACTTTTTGAATAGCACTCCATTTGCCCAGAAATTAAAGCCAACAATTGGTAAGTGGGACTTCATAAAACTAAAAAGTGAATTTAAGTGAAAAGAAATCCCACAGAATTTGAGGATATCTTTGCCAGCAATACATCTGACAGAGTATTAACATGCATAATATATAAAGAACTCTAAAAATCACTGGCTGTGGTGGCACATGGCTTTAACTCCAGCACTGGAGAGGCAGGGGCAGATGGATCACTGAGCTTGAGGCCAGCCTGGTCTACAGAGTGAGTTTCAGGACAGCCAGTGCTACATAGAGAAATCCTGTCTTGAAAAACAAACAAAAAAAGTCAAATGACTCATTTAAAAAAAATTAATAGACTTGAGATCCAAACAGAAAGTTCTCAAAAAAAGAAAGAAGAAAAGTAGCTAAGGGATATTTCAAAATGTCCATAATCTCTAGCAATTTGGGAAATGCAAATCAAAACAACTTTGAAATTTCATCTTATTCCAGTCAGAATGTCAAAGATCAGCAAAACAACTAACAAGAAATTGTAGAGAGGATATGAGGAAAAGGGCACTCTGGTTTACTATTAGTGATGTCGCAAACTGGTTCAGTCACCCTGGAAATCAAGATGGAGAAGCCTCAAAAAGCTAAAAATAAATCTACCATATGATCAGTCTATAATCACTTTTTGGCATATACTCACCAGTCTTGACATCGTATCTCACAGATACTTGCTGAACTGTGTTCATCACAATAGCTAGGAAATGCAGACAACCTAAACGTCCTTCAATTGATGGATGTATAATAAAAATACATAATATTATTCAACTGTATGAAAAATAAAATCTTTAGGTAAATGAATGGAACTAGAAAAGATCATATTGAGTGAAGTAACCCAGACTCAGATAAATGTCTGATGTTCTTCTCATCTGTGGCTCCTTTACTATAAATCTTCAGATGTGAGTACATAACCTGAAGTAACTGCAGAAGCCAGGGAGGTAAAAAGGGTGGGAAGGGTGGGCTTTAATTAGGGAGAGGGAGGCCAACCAAGAAAGAGAGAGGGAGGAAGATAAAACAGCAGCAAGCATATCTGAAAAAGCCACAAAGATTCACCTATTTTTTTAACCTAAAATTACACTAATACATACACCTGTCTGTCTATCTATCTATCTATCTATCTATCTATCTATCTATCTATACATATAGATAAAGTATAAGTAAAAAAAATCCCAACTTGGATGATAATGCTCCACCCAAACCAATAAAATATCAAACAAAACCCCTGATACCAAGCATAAGAAGTCTCCAGATTCCCAAAACATGATAGGGTGTTTTTGTTACCCTTTATTGCCTCCTAGAGGTTGAAGATTAAGTCCCTATTGCTGAAGACACCATGTACATCAGACACCCAGAGGATCCAAGCTGGAAAGCCTCTTCGCTGAGAACTAGCTTTCATAATACTAGAAGGTGTTACGAAAACTTCCAAGGGAAAGTAGTCAATAGTAGTCCTATCCAGCTATAATGCCTATGAACTACAAAAATGACCAGCATGCCATGATAATCCTAAGAGTACTTACAATAGTAACATTCATATCTTGATGCAACCAATCAACTGTAACTGGACTTCAGGCCCTTCTCAACGAGAAAGAAATCATGGCTGGTACTGGAAACTTTGCAAATTGTCCAGGTTAGGGATCTTGGAGGAGAACCTACAACCGCCCCTTTACTAAACCAACATAATTCCTAACTTCACTCTAAACATTAATCCTTTTTTTTTTGTTTTGTTTTGTTTTTTGTTTTTTGAGACAGGATTTCTCTGTAGCTTTGGAGTCTGTCCTGGAACTAGCTCTTGTAGATCAGGTTGGCCTCGAACTCACAGAGATCTGCCTGCCTCTGCTTCCTGAGTGCTGGGATTAAAGGCATGCACCAGTACTGCCTGGCCTAAACATTAATCCTTATACGCACAAATAAGTGTAACTCCCACCCTCACTAAAGAAAATTCTCCTTGCAACAGATGGAGACCGTTACAGAAAACCCACAACCCATCAAAATGCAGAGAACAAGTGATTATGTAGTACCTGGCCCTAACTGATATATTTACACTATAACTTCTGGATCTAACAGCCAGGGGAATATCCAGGAAGAAGGGACAGAAGGATTGCAAGAGTCAGAGGAACCAGATCTCTGATGTTTAATTGGAAGTGACAGGGAAGCTACATCCATGAGTTCTCAAGAACACGACTGCCTAAACAAGACCTGAACAAGGATGACACCAACAGACAAGCTAACCTGGAAGGGGAAAGCTCACAGGGGCCCCAAGCCTAGACAAAGAACTACACACAACTAAGGAATGCTGAGAGAAGTAGAAAGAGCCTTCCCTGAGCAGGAGCCCCACCCATTGGTTATCCAATCCCAGTGATCAGTCCTAAAATATGTGTGCAGGTAACATTGTATGAACTGAACAGCTTGTACGCGCGTGCGCACACACACACACACACACACACACACACACACACACACACTAGAAGTATGAAGAAAAAGAGGCCAAGGTAGAAAGCCATGGGAGGAGCTAAAGGGAGGGCAGGGAAGGGGAAAAATGATGTGAATACATTTTAATTGAAAAAGTAAAAATATTTTAGAAAAAAGACAGGCATAGTGGTCTATGCCTTTAATTCTAATGCAGGAAAAGTACAGTCAGGAGGATTCATAGGGATTTCTGACCAGTTAGTCTAGTGAACTCCAGGTTCTACGTCCAGTAAGATATCCTATCTCAAAGAAAATCAAAAATCAACAACAACAACAACAACAAAAAGCCCCGCGGGTAGAATGTAATATAAGACACACATCACTAGTCTCTGGCCTTCATGTATAAATGCGCACAAGTGTACACATGCCTTCATACACAGACAGAGAGTAAAAAAGGAAAACCCAGAACCTCCTCGATTAATGTTATGCATAATGTATTGCTTATTGCACACTTATTGTAGACCAAATATTGCATTTTGTATTGCCATAGATTACATAGAGATATCCAGAGATGAAAAATTATATATTTACTCTACTCCATTCTGTAAAAACCTAGTTGATTTTTGGACTTCTAGGGAGGAACATGTGTGATTTGCTGAAGAAAGGCAGTAATTTGATGTCTTAAGGCCCAGATATAAGAAATTTCCTTAGGATTTGCTAAATGACAACATCAGGTCCAGCAGACATAGGAAAAGGAGATAAGCAGCAATATATATTTTAATCATGTTTACTGTCATATGAGCCCCTATCTGTCCTCATGCTTAAACCTGAAGCATTATCTCATATCTCTACTTAATAATCTTTGCCTGACTCTTTATTGTTGTTGTTGTAGTAGTATAGTCGAGACTTATCCCAGGGGAGGTACCCAGAATAGTGGGTCAACTTGGCAAGATCTAGAATCACCTGAGACAAGTCACTAGGCACACTTGTGAGGGATTCTCTCGACTAGGTTAATTGGTAGACGCATCTTAAATATAAGTATAGGCAGTCCAGATATTGGCCAAATATAAGAAAGTCCTGGGGATTTGCTTTTAGCTTGCTTGCCTTTGTGTGTGCTGTTAAGTTCATCTCTCTTCTCCTGCCACCGCTACTGCTGATGCCTCTGGCATCTTTCACTGATAACCAGAATCCAGATTTTTCCAGTGGACTATAGCTAATATTGGCTCCCAAGGGATCCTTAAAGTTTGGTGTCAGGTTGGGACTGCAGCACTATCTAGTCTCGAGGACTGCACAGCTACCAGGATAACCACTGTTGGGCCACTCAGACTGTATTGTGCACACCAATCTAGAAACAAAGAACAAAACTAAACAAACAAAAACATCACCCCAAAATAAAACAAAACACAAAACAACCCTCTTTTAATATCTATGTATTCTGTCTATTCTGTTCTTCTAGCCAACCTAATACAGTCCCCGCCTGCCCCTGCCCCGCCCCGCCCCAACTGCAAGACAGGGTTTCCTTGTATCGTCCTGGCTGTTATGGAACTTTCTCTTTAGACCAGGCTGGCCTCGAACTCAGAGATCCACCTGCCTCTGCCTCCCTAGTGCAAGCCAGTACCTCCCTGCTCTCAATACAGTTCTTTAACAAGGAACTTCTCAGGCCTGACAGCCCTATTGGGCTGTGTATTCCCACAGTTATTGACAAGACCGTTTACTAATTAACAAATTTCTGCAGATGGAGGCAGTGTGTTGCTGTCTAGCCCAGAGTACAAAGCAATCCTCCTTCGTTAGCCACCCCAGTGCTGGAAAAACAGGCATGGGGCACCAAGGCCAGGTTGACTGCAGAATTCTTTAGCCATAAAAGATAGTACTGACAACAGAGCGATACAACCCGCCTCCTCCAGGAATATAAAAGTCTTAAGAAGTCTGTTTTATTCCTTCATTTTATTCCACTGCCTTTATCTGAAGTGACTCTCCTTTTTTATTTAGGGCAGTGTCTACTATTTCATTCTTTGCTAGTATACGCAGTCAGCAGGGGCTGTTTTTCATATATGGTTCCTTGGGAGCTCGGTGTCACGTACCCCACTTTGCAAGAGGACGGGGTAAAAGAAAAGTCATCAACATGCAAAACCTGTCACCAGATGCCCTATTCTGACCAACTGCCTGGTCGGCCCGGCTGCTCCTGCGTTCCGCGGATTCTCAGGCGCCGCCTCCAGGTGTCAGTACAGAGATCGCGGAGGAGGGTGAGCTCACCCTAGAAACCGAAAGGCAGATGGTGAGGCCACGCGCGTCTGCGCAGCAGCATGAGGCCTTGCAGAGGGCAGTGGAAGTTTATCAAACCAGGGAACAAATCAGGGAAGCGCCTCTTTGCCTTCTGTAAAAGGCTCCTCTGTCAGGGTTGCATGCAGCTCCAGAGCAGCACAGGGATTTCATGTGTCAAGCGTCTTCCCCAGTTCGGTTTCTGAGTCGCTGAAGCTGAACTCAGAGTTTTCGGGAAGCGTCAGGTACATCCTATCCGTCTTTCTGAACCTATCGGTACAGCAGGTACTAAGGTACATGAAGGGCTTAGCCTGCAGCACTCGGCAAGAATTGCGCATGCTCCGTGCGGGGGGCGGGGCTCCGGCCGGAAGCGTTCTCTCCCAGGCGGCATTTCTTTCCTGTGCGAGGCCGGGCTGGGGATCCTATCGCTTCTGGTCCTGCCTCTGGGTGAGTAGCGGGTTTCCGCGGGGCCGGGCCAGGTGCGTCCCCCAGCCCTCCGGGTCCCCGAGGGCCCGGCGCTCACTTGGGGAGCCCAGCCAGGCAGTCACCCGTCCCCCCCCCACCCGTCACACTTGAGTGCCGCCCCGGCCCAGTCGGATCCAGCGGATTAACCTCCAAGGGCGTCCGGGGCCTCGCCTTGGCGCCCGGCCCGGCTCGAGCCCTCAGGTTTCGGCGCTGGCGGGAGACTTGGGCCGCTCGCAAGGACATCTCCTGTAGGCGGCCTGGTTACTGGAGGATTGGGGGCTCTCTGGGCGACCTCAGGACTGGGCTTGTGGAAAGGCGGCTGGAAAGAACCGGTCCGCTCGTGCCGGTCCTGCACCTCCCTCTTTGTGCAAAGGCGGAGGTGTTTCTTCAGGGCTGGCCATGCTTTCACAGAAGATGCTAATAATGTTCACAATGACCTGTCCTCTACGCGGAGCCTGGCAGGCATTCGTTGTCACAGGCTGCATCTGTAGGGCCTTGATAGTGACAGAACTAGGACTTTGAGATCATTCGTAGAATACTGCAGTGACTTAGGAAGAAAATATTGCAGTATAATAAACGTTAGTAAGTTGCTAAGAGATACGGCAGCCACGCTGAAACGAGAGTTTAAAATGAAACGGTTTAAAATTGTATTTGTCTAAAGATAATAATGAATCATACCGGTTTTGTAGTGTTTCTTGGTTGTATACAGCAATGTGAATCTTTTTGCTAAAATTAGTGCTTATGCAAAATAGATATGCGTTCTCTACGTTTGCAGGTTTTAGTGTACACACTTTTGTAATGATAAGGAACTGTAATGACCTTATTTTGCCAGAATGTTTCAGTTTCATTTCAAGATTTTGAAGTCACTTAAGAAGGTAGACATACAGTAGTCTTTAATCTGCCTTGATTCATCGTTAATATTGGAGTAGGAAGAATTGTCTCTTGGCTGTTTTTTGGTAGGATTAAAAATTGTTACTGTCCTGATGACTTTAAGAAAATGTGCTTAGGAAACAGTCCATATCCCTGATTTACCTTTGTAATTCAGCGACTACCCAGTAGATGGCAATTTCAACATGCCAACTTAAACTTCCATTTATTTATTTATTTATTTATTTATTTATTTATTTATTTTGGAGGCAGGGGTATTTTTTGTAGCTTAGGTTATTCTTGAACCCTATGCAGCCCAGGTTAGCCTTGAATCTTAAATCTTCTTATAGCCTGAGTGCTGAGATTCCCAGGCTTTTGCCATTGTACCCAGCTCTGACCAAAACTTCTAAAAAACAAAACTTTTGGAATATCATGACTTCACAGATTAAGTTCACAAAGTTCTTATCCCATCTGTTGGACTATTATCAATTGCGTTTGCAGCTTTATTGGGATAAAGACAAAGGAAGTACAAATTTCAAGTCCTTTGAGAAGTTGATTGTTGTGTGTCGTATTTTTGAAAGCCGTACTAATGTGTGGATACTAATCTGTACTGAGATTTGTTACATGAGGCAATTATAATTTGGTGGCTAAGTTAGTTCCATTTTTTTCTTTAGTAATTAATATAGCTGGACTGTTATTTTTGAGTAATTCTATATTCGCCATTATTATATATTAAATGTAGTGGGTACTTTCTTATTGAATGAACTACTTACCATCCTAGGCCAAAGTTTCTTTATCCAAAATGAGGACTTTCAGTTACTTGTTTAAATAATTATTGTGATTTTAATGTAATAACAGGAATGTGAACACTGACTTGGAATGCTTTAGAAAAATGCTGTTGGATGATTGAAAGAATAAGAAGGATTTTCTTTACTTGACAGCTATAAACAAATATTAGAGCTACTCCAGAGGAAGCCGATGAGAAGCATTTTCACTTAGCCATAGTAAGAAAAGTGTTTTAGAGCTAGAAGGAACTTAAAGAATAGTCTTTGCAGTACCCAATTAGCAGTCTAGATTCTGGTTCATTTATTTCTACTGAGTTAATATGTATGTGTATTTTTTTCTTCTCCCCCCTTTCAGCACTTGTCAAGGCTTAATGACATTATTGGACCCCGATATCCTATCTCCTAATGTGATAGTCACGTCCTACCTGCTAAACTTATTTTGTGAAGGTACTGCCTTTGACACTGGAGTGAATTCCTGCTGTGAACCTTGATTGTTGTAGTTGCTCAGAGCTGTGCCATATTTAAAAGTAGTCACATCACCTCCCTTCCCTTGTTTGTAGCTGTATTCTTTTGTTCGTGATAAGGCTTTTTTTTTTTTACTTTTTTTTTCTTTTTTTATTTGAGACAGGGTTTTTTGTGTAACAACTCTGGCTGTCTTGGAACTCACTTTGTAGACCAGATTGGCCTCAAACTCACAAAGATTCACCTGTCTCTGTTTTCCAAATGTTGGGATTAAAGGGATGTACTACTGCTGCCTAGCTGTGATGGGTCTTCTGTGTAACCTATTGTTTATGGAGACAGGATCTCACTGTAGTCCAAGCTGTCCTACAGCTCAGTCTGTCCTCCTGACAGGCCTCTAACTCATGGCAGTCTGCCTCAGCCTTCCAAGTACAGGGATTACATGCATGAGCCATACCCAGATCTTCCTTTTGTTTTCATGTCAAGTATAGTCAGTCCATTATCCTCTTGCTCCCTGCTTCACCCTTCCCTTTAGACCAGTGGTTCTTATCCTTCCTAATGTGACCCTTTAATACAGTTCCTCATGTTGTGGTGACTGCCAATCATAAAATAATTTTGCTCTTGTCATGAATCGTAATGTAAACACTTGATATGCAGGATGTCTGGTATGTGGCCCCCGAAGGAGTCCCGACCCACTGGTCAAGACCACTACTTTAAGAGCTTTTCCTTCCCTCTCGTTGTCCCTTTGTGCATGTGTGCATTTCTAAATTTAAATTTATTTTTTTTATTTTTTATTTTTTTTAGACAGAGTTTCTCCATGTAGTTCTGGCTGTCCTAAAACTCACTTGGTAGACCAGGCTGGCCTTGAACTTACAAAAATCCACCTATCTCTGCCTCCCGCAGGTTGCAATTAAAGGTATGCAGCACCACCAACACCAGCCTGTAATTTAAATATAGATTTCTGAGAAAACATGCAAAATTGGTCTTTCTGATCTTGCTTATTTACTTATAATAATTACCTCCAGTTTCCATTAATTTTTGTGAAAATGTAATTGGTTCTTCTTTCTAGCTCACTAAAACTCCATACTTTCTATCCATTCTTCTGTTGATGGACATCTAGGCTAATTTTATATCTTGGCTATTGTGAGTGGTTTAGCAAAAAGCATGACTGTGCAAGTATCTGCTGCTGTACTTATAATTCTTTGGATGTGTGGTGTAGCCTTCTCCATACCGATTTTTGTAGGGGTTGCAGCAACTCTCATACCCACTAGTACTGTCTAGATATGATGCCTGCTTCCGCACACATTCACTAACGTTTGTTGTTTTTTTTGACGTTAGCCATTCTGATGGGGGTGTGATGCAATGTCAAGGCGGTTTTCATTTGCATTTCTTTGGTGGCTAAAAATGTTGAGCACTTTAAAATATTTATTGTTCATTTCTATTTACTCCTTTGAGAACTGGCTAGTCCAGTCATTAGGCTATCATTTAGTGATTGGGTATTTGTGTTTTTAAGTTTTTTAATGCTTTATATATTCTAAGTATTAATCACTTGCCAAATGTACAGTTTGCTGTAGTTGGACTTTCTTGTCCCACCAGCTCACAAATAACTACATGGAGACTTAACTATTTATTATGAAAGCTTGGCCTTTAGCTTAGATTTGACCCAACTTAAATTAACCTGTTTCTATTCATCTGCATTCTGCTATGTGACTTTTTACCTCTCCTTAATTCTGTATGTCCCATTCTGTTTTAGTCTCTTTTTTCTCCTCCAGTCCTCTCCTGCAAGTTCCGCCTATCCTGCCTACCTATTGGCTGTTTGACTTTTTGTTACACCAATAACAGCAATACATCTTCACAGTGTATAAGTATCCCACAACAGTTTGCATTTTTCCCCAGCAAATTCTGTAACTCCTGTACCCTAAGCTGAAGACCAAACCCAGGATCTTTCACTTGTTAGGCTAAATCCCCAGACAACCAAACTCTTAATTTTCTTGGTTTAAAATTTTTGAAAGTTCTTGCTTCATATTTACTTTGTTGTTGGAAGCAAAGAATTGCTATAAGAATTTAATGCCACTATTAATTAAGAAACTGCATATTTAGCTGTGTGAGTTTGAGGCCAGCCTGGTTTACAGAGCTAGTTCCAGGACAGCCAGGGCTACACAGACAAACTCTGTCTCAAGAAACAAAAACAATGCATATTTAGATTTGAACAGGTTTTAAAATCCTTAGACATGAGTATGTGAGACAAACGAGTCAGTTTGTAGTTAGATTTCACCCTCAAAAAAACGACTTGGTATTTGTTATGCATAATAGAATTTTTTGTTTGTTTGTTTTCGAAACAGGGTTTCTCTGTAGCTTGGAGCCTGTCCTGGAGCTAGCTCTGTAGACCAGGCTGGCCTCGAACTCACAAGAGATCTGCCTGCCTCTCGGGTTAAAGGTATGCACCACCACCGCCCAGCACATAATAGAATAAATTTATAGTCTTGTATTAGTAAAACCCTTGTTAGCCTCCTTTTCTGCAGTTGGATTAATATTAAAATCATTGTTTTCCAGGTTCTCTGAAACATCTAATAGCTAAGAGTAATATAATATCTCCACTATACTTTTTTTTTTTCTTGAGACGGTTTCTCTGTGTAGTTCTGACTGTCCTGGAATTTACTCTTGTAGACCAGGCTGGCACCGAACTCACAGAGCTCTGCCTCTGCCTCCTGAGTGCTGGCTTTAAAGGTGTGCGCCATCGTGCCAGAGTTCCACGGTACTTGTAAAAAAGTATTCGTCCTCCAACTAAACCTGTATCTAATCTGCCACAGTTTCCAAGGGAAGCTCTTAATGTGTTTGTTTACTTAACATTTAAAAAGATGATTCTCCTTCAAATAAGACACTTAAACAAAAAGCAATGTTTTATTTTGACCAGAAGTTAGTTTTTTTTATTTAGTTCAATCTACTTTCTCTCCCAATTTTAACAAATATTGTTATTTCCTAGTGACTTTTCTCTCTCTTTTAAGGTTTACAGTCAAGATGGTACATGCTGAGGCCTTTTCTCGTCCATTGAGTCGGAACGAAGTTGTTGGTTTAATTTTCCGTTTAACAATATTTGGTGCAGTAACATACTTTACTATCAAATGGATGGTGGATGCAATCGACCCAACCAGAAAGCAGAAAGTAGAAGCACAGAAACAGGTACAGTTGGTGGCAGGGTATGAAGGTCATGTCTCCTGTTAGCAAATATTTTTACCCAAGCTAAGATTATAAATATAAAACTTGTCTAAAAATTCATTAATATATCTTTTTAATATTAATCCTGATTACAGTTTTCCCTCTCTCTACTGCCAATTCCTTCCCACCTTTTCTCCTATCTGGATCCTCTCCCTTTCTCTTTCATTAGAAAACAAACAGGCTTCCAAGGGATCACAATAAAATAAAATAGGATATAAAACAAAAACTAACACACTGAAATTGGACAAAACAAACAGAAGGAAAAGAGTCCAAGAGAAGACACAAGAATTAGAGACCAACTTGTTCACACACTCAGGAATCCCATAAAAACGTTAAACTGGAAGCTATAATAATATATATGCAGAGGACCTGGTGCAGACCTGTGCAGGCCTCAGTCTCTGAGTTCATACAAGTTGTTATCTTGTGGCTTTAGAGCAACAGTTCTCAGTCTCTGGGTTGCTACCCAAGTGCAAATGATTCTCACAGGGGTCGCTTATCAGAAATCCTGCATATCAGATATTTACATCACAGTTGATAACAATACTCAGCATTAGGAAGGTTGAGAACTGCTGATTTAGTTTTCTTAGTGTCCTCTGTCTCTTCCCTGGGGTTTCCTGATCCCTGAGGGGAGGGATTTGTTGGAGACACCCATTTAGGGCTGAGCGTTCAAGTCTCTGCATAAAGTCTGTGTAGGTCTCTGTATTCCCATCTGCTGCAGGAACAAAGCAGTGTGTTAGGAGTCATTTTATTGTAAGGTGTCTTTGTTTGTTTTTGAAGAACAGTAGTATTTATTTTTAGTCTAAGTCCCTGCCTGGGCTACCTAATATCAAGTTCTTGGTCACCCAAGCCCCCAGCAGTGTTAAGTGTGATTTCCGTCTTATGGAGTGAGCCTTAAGTCAAATCAGATATTGGTTAGTTACTCCCACAAGATTTTTGCCACTATTACCCTAGCTTTAGGGCCCAGAATATCTTGCATAGAGGATACCATTGTAGATCATGGTTTTGGCTGGGTTGGTGTTTATGTTCCACATTTGGTAGATGCTGAGTACCTTCCTGTACCAGAGATGCTAGAATGTAGAGATGAAGGCTCTGTGTAGTCACCAGCCTGACCTCTCCATGGTCAATGAGTTATGTAAGCTTTGTCTTCAGCAATGGAACCTTTCTGTCAGTTTGTGGAGAACAACCTGTAGTCTTGGCAACAGCGTGGGTTTAGGGATTCCCATGGGACCCCTTTGGCCAACTACTCCGTTAGATGTAACCCAATCCTGATATTGGAAGCTTCATTTGTAGCAAGAGATGTTTAATTGGGGCTCCCCCTCCCATTATTTGGTGATTTCATTTAGATCACTTTCATATATATATATTTTAGTAGGTTTCTACTGTACTAGGTTTTAATACTGTCCCTCAGATGACCCTTAATTTTAGCTGTCACTCCAAATCCATCATCACTATCTAGTCTATTTCCTGATTTTAGGGAGATCTATCTGTTCCACCAGTCCTTTACTCTTTACCTAACCTCTGTGGTTCTATGGTTTGTAGCTTATTTATCATTGACTTAATAGCTAATGTCCACATATAAGTGATTATATTATATTTGTTTTTCTGGGTCTTGGATATCTCAGGATGATTTTTTTAAAGCTGTATTCATTTGCCGGAAAATTGCATGATTTCTTTCTTTATTCCTTTCTTCCTGTTTTTAATACTTAAAGTTTGAAATTAAGGAGCCAGTATAGTTGAGCTCTTGTGAGAATCTTCTTTTGGGTACAATGTAGGGGTTGTTTTGTTGTTTGAATTTTTTCAAGACATGTAGCCTGTTTGATCTGGAACTCACTGTGTAAACCATGCTGGCCTGGAACTCATAGAGATCCTCCTTCCTCCCAAATGCTGATATTAAAGCTATGTGCCAACATGCTTGGGTGCTATGTTGTCAGATTAATTTGAAAAAAAATTTAATTTGATTGTGTACCTTAATGTAACAGTGTAACTCTTCCCCATTCCTCCTCTCCCTCACACACCCTCAAATCATGGAAATCAATGCAACTCTCAGGTCAGGATTTGGTAAATTTTTATCATTTTAGCATTTTTTGGTAACAGGGTTTTCATTTCATTATATTTTTTTGAAGATTTATTTTTATTTGTGTAAGTGGATATTACATAAATATAGGTTCCTATGGTAGTTAGAAGAGTGTGGCAGATTCCCCAGAACTACTGTTAGATTATATATATAATATATAATAACTGCTATGTTATTGTAAATAACTGTAAGAAAAACAAAAACAAAACAAAATATACTTGTCTCTGATAATATCAGTTGTAGTATAGTACAAGCAGTTCATGTTAGTTGTGTAGTGATCAGTGAAAACACACTGGTTTTTAGAGAAAGGGACATCAGTGATTTAGGTGACTGAGTATGACTTCATAGAGAGCTTGGTCACAAGGCTAGGCAAGGAAAAGGTTAAATAGAAAGAACATGAACCCAGTCCTAAGGCAGATAGACTGACAGGGCCAGAGAAGAAATACCGAGGAGTCTAGTTAGGTTGGAGGAGAGACTTTATGTAGTTGACTGTAGTTGAACCTACAGGGGAAGGTAAGGACTGTATACAATCAGGGAGC
The DNA here is from genome assembly GCF_018167655.1 of Microtus oregoni. Classification (NCBI taxonomy): domain Eukaryota; kingdom Metazoa; phylum Chordata; class Mammalia; order Rodentia; family Cricetidae; genus Microtus; species Microtus oregoni. The sequence goes on from NW_024543071.1 coordinate 27,588,216, forward strand.
ATAGCTGTAATCTTTTTTCTTCATTCCCTTTCTTTTTTGGTGAGTGAATTAAAGCTTTAAGCAAAACCCAGAGCATTTTAGAAGTCCATCATCAACTGAAAGGAAGCCATGCATTTTGCTTCTAGGATTATTCTGTTACCATAGTAACAATATCACAGTGAAAAACATGATGGAATTTGCTTGACTAAGGGCTATGGCTTTTCTTCATTCCCTCTACTTTCCTCCATATATTCCTGGCTAACTCTGCAAATAACGCTATTGACCAATTAAAGACATGTGTATAGGCAATGGTAAACCTTTAACTATATTATATATGTTCGAATTGCTAGATAATATGCAACGCAGTTCTTTTAGGATGATTCACCTTAGAGTAGTGTGTAAGAAGAATTGGAAGTAGGAGAGCCTAGAAACAAGAACTTTTATACAGAAGTCCTGGCAAAGAGCTAGAATAAGAAATTTGGGTGGTAGTGGTGCACGCCCTTAATCCCAGCAGTTGGGAGGCAGAAGCAAGTGGACTCTTGAGTTTGAGGTCAGCCTGGTCTACAGAGTGAGCTCCAGGACAGTCAGGGCTGCACAGAGAAACCCTGTCTCAAGAAAACAAGCAAAACAAAAAGAGTGATGATTTGAATGGGAATGTAGATATTCTACCTTTCAGCTACCATTGAGGTGGTGATTTGAATGAGAATGGCCTCCATATACTCACGTGTTTGAATACTTGGTCCCCATTGGTGGGACAGTTAGGGAAGGATTCAGAAGTGTGTCCTTGTTGGAGGAGGTGCTTCACTGCTTTGTGTATTAATATGTAAGCTCCCAGTTGTTTTTGCCGTCATGCCTTGGTTTATCATCATGATAAATCATACCTCTGAGATCATTCTGAGTTCATCCATTTACTGTGTTTTGGCATGTTTAGTACAATCAGAAAATGTTCACCATTGTTTTAATTTTAACTGAAAATTTGGCATTGCTAGAACTATTTCAAGCTATTTTACCTTTCTTCACGATTATACTTGTATGTTATTTTAAGATATTTTTATTGTCATTAGTTGCTTGGATCTTTGTTGTTAAAAGGACAGCATCTCAAAACAATTTAAAAGTACATAATATGGAGCTGGAGAGATGACTCAGCAGTTAAGATCATGCTGTTCTTCTAGAGGTCCTGAGTTCAAATCTCAGCAACCAACCCAGTGGCTCATAATCGTCTAACGTGGGATCTGATGCTCTCTTCTAGCATAAAGTCATACATGCAGATAGAACATTCATACATAAAAGTAAATCCTTTTTTTTTTACAAATCCACTTTTATTTATTTACTTTTCATTGGTTTAAATCCGGGATGGGTACAGCATCACACGGATTCTGTGTCCAATGGCTTTTGCAGGAAGGTTGCTTCGGAATTTGGCACGGACCATGCCACTGTTTCCATGGGCCCGAGTTACTTTCCCCCAGATCACTCTGGTTTTGTTTGGTTTACCTCCAGGTGTTCTTTGCTTTATACACATAAGCGCATCTCTTGCCCAAGTAGAATTCAGTTTCATCTCGGGCAGAAACACCTTCAATTTTAAGGAGAGCTGTGTGCTCTCTCTGGTTCCTGAGACCTCGCTTATAGCCAGCAAAAGTGGCCTTGTTCCACAGCCTTCCAGACATACTGTCCTTTAGAAGTCCTGTTCTCAGCAGGCAGGCACCAAGATGGCTGAAAGCATAAAATAAATCTTAAAAAAATTAAAGTACATATGTTCAAACACATGTGTTTGAACCTCGATAAGTTCAAGGAAGTTGGATATCCATTTCAGATACTTTGTTAGCTTAAGGAAATAAGTTCAGTTGTCTGTTGTTTGGTATTAATTCATTGGACTTTTATATTGACAACTTACCTGTAACCACCATACTCTTACTGGGAAAGAAAATCAACTACCCTGAGGTCTTTGGGAGCCAAGAGAGATTGAACTGATCTCTCAATCATATGTCCTACTCTCTCTCTCTTTCTCTCTCTCTCTCTCACACACACACACCCCTTTTGAGACTGGTCTCGTGTAGCCCAGGATGATCTTGAACTTACTTGGTAACAGAGGATGCTCTTGGCTCATCTGCCTGATCTACGAGTTTACAGACATTATTGTACCCAGCTCCCAATCCTCAACCTCCCAAGTTCTGAGAGTCTTTTTACCCATGCCTGTCCAGCTTTCATTTCTCAAAAGATACTTGAATTTTGTTGATTTCAGTAGAGTGGACCCTCAGTTTTTAGATTTTGGTTTTTTTGAACCCAAAATTCACAAGGGGTCTAGAGTATCTCTGGAAAGTATTATGTTTTCTGTTCATTGCTGTTCATAATTCTTACCTGTTTTAAAGTGTCAGTGTCTAAATATCAAATCAAAGGTTGCTTGTTTTTTTTTTCTAGGCAGAAAAACTGATGAAGCAAATTGGTGTGAAAAATGTGAAGCTTTCCGAATATGAAATGAGTATTGCTGCTCATCTAGTGGACCCTCTTAATATGCATGTATGTAACTTTAATCTTACTTGTTTATTCTTACTTTGGTTTTTTTGTTTTGTTTTGTTTTTTTTTTTTGGTTTGGCAGCCTGTGTCAAAGACCTGGAAGAACATGACTAATTTCAGTGAATCCCTAAGAGGGGTCAAGAGCAACTCAGCATGTTGCACACATAGATGTGATTTATGCATGAGATAGACAAAGACAGAGTAACAAGAGCCAAAAGGAGTGGAACTGAGCCTGGAGAAAGCCAGGCCCGCTTTTCTAAGAGTGTTTTCGAGTGCTAACACAAGACCATGTCCATTATTATATTAAGCTGTGGCTACATGTGCTGTGTCACCACCAGAAAGGTTACTGGAGACATAACCCTGTGTTTTTATTGGGGTCTGTTCATATAGACTCCTTTTCCATATGTGTATCAAAATTCTGTACTCCTACAAGGAAAAGAGGTATTCTCCATAAACCATATTGTTAATGCAGTTTGGGAGCACTGAGCTGTTTTTATCAAGGAATGATAAAAAAAATTTCCCCAAATATAAGTTTCCCGGTAGTAGCCAAGGATCATCTTGTTAAGGATACTGTCTGAAGCCTGCTTTGTTAACTCTTCACACAAGGTCTAATGAAACGAGTGTAGTATATGAGACGTCTTTAATCATGTGGTCTTATATTGTAGTTTAGTTTAGATTTCCTTTTTTTTTAAATGGTAAACAACATAGGATCTTGAACACCAGGTTCCAAGAGCTCAGGGCCTCTGCAGATGATTTCTTGTTTCAGATCCTCATGTATTGTCCTCGAAGACAATAGATAATAGTATTTCTTTACCTACTTGCTAAATTTTTTTGAGGATCAGATTACTATAATTATAAATTCCAGGTTACTGTATAAATATAGCAACAGATATACAAAATATTCTTATCTAACATATTAATGCTATGTTGGTATAGATATAGAATGAAGTAATGATAGCTGCATCTCTAAGTCTAAAAAAATCTGTCTTTTAATATATGTATATGCAGAGATATATTCATACCCTAGAATTAAGCCCCTACTTTATTTTTACTTAGGAATTTACAGTATCAATATTTTGTGGGGAGAGGGAGCAATTGTATCTTATCTTTTTCTGAACAAGGATGTCCTAATAGACAGTGTTTTGTTTTGATTACAACTATCACTCTTCATATTGGTTTACTGATTTGTCCCCCTGTCTCATGTTTAAAGAAAGTAAATACATTGTAAAATATTGCCTCTGACTTGATCACTTACTGTGCTAGCTAGAGTGAGAGCTAGGTTGACTTTTCCCTGTGTGTGTGTGTGTGTGTGTGTGTGTGTGTGTGTGTGTCTGTGGTGCTTAGAGCCTCACAAATGTTAGTAAGAGTTCTAACCACACCTATAATCCAAGACCTCTGTTGAAGGAGCTGCAGGCCACTTCCCTGCCGCCCCAGCTCCTGGCCACCTGGCTAGCTTATGCCCCAAAATAATTACACAGAAACTGTATTCTTTTAAACACTGCCCGGCCCATTAGTTCCAGCCTCTTATTGGCTAGCTCTTACATATTGATCTAACCCATTTCTAATAATCTGTGTAGCCCACTAAGTGGCTTACCAGGAAAGATCATAACCTGCGTCTGTGTAGGGTGGGAGAATCATGGTGACTGACTGACTCAGCTTCTTTCTCCCAGCATTCTGTTCTGTTTACTCCGCCTACCTAATTTTCTGTCCTATCAGGCCAAGCAGTTTTCTTTATTAATTAACCAATGAAAGCAACAGATAAATACAAGACCCACCTCCATCAGACCTCCGTATAATTTATTTGAGTTTTACATTTTTATGTATTTTTTTCATGTGCATTAGTGTTTTCCTTGCATGTATTTCTGTAAGTCACTTGCTTGCCTAGTGCTTGTAGAGGCCAGAAGGCGTCAGATCCCCTGGAACTGGAGTTACAGATAGCTGTGAACTGCCATGTGAGTTCTGGGACTCAAACCTGGGTCCCCTTTAAGATTAGCCAGTGCTCTAAACATCTGAGCCATCTGCAGCATATCTCCCCCACCCCCATTTATTTTTAAAAATCGAGTATAGAAGATTTTAAGATTTTTCGTTTTTCTTCTTCCTTCCCCTTGCCCCCCTCAAGACAGGGTTTCTTTGTGTAGAACTTGACTGACCTGGAACTCAATCTGTAGACTAGACTAGCTTCAGACTCAGAGATCTACCTGCTTCTGCTTCCCAAGTGCTGGGATTAATGACTTAGAAGATTTTTTTTTTAAATATTTATTTATTATGTATACAATATTCTGTCTTGTGTATGTCTGCAGGCCAGAAGAGGGCACCAGACCTCATTACAGATGGTTGTGAGCCACCATGTGGTTGCTGGGAATTGAACTCAGGACCTTTGGAAGAGCAGGCAATGCTCTTAACCACTGAGCCATCTCTCCATTGAACTCAGGACCTTTGGAAGAGCAGGCAATGCTCTTAACCACTGAGCCATCTCTCCAGCCCAAGATTTTTCTATACTATTTCAAAAATACAGGGGCTAGAGAGATGGCTCAGTGGTTAAGAGCATTGCCTGCTCTTCCAAAGGTCCTGAGTTCAATTCCCGGCAACCACATGGTGGCTCACAACCATCTGTAATGAGGTCTGGTGCCCTCTTCTGGCCTGCAGACATACAGACAGAATATTGTATACATAATAAATAAATAAATATTAAAAAAAAATACATATACACCTACTTATGACTTAACTAAGATTTTTCCTATTTTTGACAGTTTTGTTTACTTATTTTTTGTATGTGTGCGTATATGGTGTCAGTTCGTGTACATATAAGTCTTTGCATGTATATGCGAATGTGAATGAATATAAAGGTATGTGTGTATACATGGATGTGTATACAGCTTGACATCAGGTGGCTTTAATCACTTTCTGCTTTACTTATTGAGACAAGGGTATTTTGCTAGATCCAATGCATTTGGGTCTGACTACGTCTGTCTAGCCAGCTTTTCCCCAGAAGCCTCTGCCTCCTAACTGCTAGGATTACAGGTGGCTGCTATGCCACCTGCCTTTATGTGGATTCTAGGGACTTGAATTCCTGTTCTCATGCTTGTAGGGCAAGTATTTTTTTTCTTGTTGTCTTCCCCAGCTCTACCATTGTACTTTTCATAATAAAAACTGCAAGTTCAATTTGGTGTGTATACATCTTATTTCTAAAACTAATTCTTATTTCACAATGAATGTAATTACAATTGCATTCACAGTGAATTCTTCCCTGGTAGGCAGTGCTAAATTATTTTAAGTTTGTTCTTCAGCCTCTTTCTTTTGGGGTGGAGGGTGTTTCGAGACATGTTTGGTCCCAGCTGTCCTGGAGCTCACTTACGTATACCAGGCTGACCTCTCTCTCCTGAGTTCTGAGATTAAAGGTGTGATCACCATTGCCTGGCTGTTCTCAGTTTTTGTTTTTTTTTTTAATATCAGAGTGTTTCTTTCTCATGAGTGGAATGAGTTACCTTATTCAATCCTTACGGGTTTTGCATGTGTGTGCTTTTTGTTTTCCTGTTGCTGGAATCGTAATTGTTGGAGTTGCTGGAATAGTTTCTTGTATTCTAGGCAAGGTCTCCTACTCTTCAGTAATGCTCCCAACCTTGTGTTTTTTTCAGTAATAAGTAATTACTAAATTCTTTTTTTTTCAGCATCATAGAGTTTACTTCTGTGAAAAGTTTTTTTTTCATTTTTATCTACAGCTTTATCTTTTTATTTTTGTGTATTATTAAATTATAAAATACTTTGCCATTGGGAGCCGTGCGCGTGTGTGTGTGTGTGTGTGGAGGGGCGTGTGTGTGCTCACATGTATATAAGTTGTGAAATTCACGTTGACTTTAACGTTGACTTTTGCCAGGTTACTTGGAGTGATATAGCAGGGTTAGATGATGTCATTACAGATCTGAAAGACACAGTCATCTTACCTATCAAAAAGAAGCATTTGTTTGAGAACTCCAGGCTTCTGCAGCCTCCAAAAGGTATGGTTAGTATATGTATTTGCCTAAGCATTAAGAAGCTAGAAATCATTGTGAATTTTTGTCTTAAGGGAATGTTTTCCATGAAATCAGATTCTTAGTAAAATGCTGAGATCTTTTATAAAGAATTTAAAAATATTCACTCATTCTTTCACTTCTAGAATTTTGGTGAATTCTACTTTGTATAATATAAGTGTATAACAATTCCTTTATTTGAAATGCTTGTCTACTACATGTAAGTAAATTGAAATTGGAGAAATTAAATCTAAAAAAAATTTCAAAAATCAAAATTTTCTTTTGGTTTTGTTTTCAAGCAAAGCCAGCATCTTGTTGGTTCACAATTCTAGTGATTTTATTTTTTCCTTTTAGTGATCTGTTTTTAGATGATAGTGCTTCTTATAGCATTTGCAAGATGAGCTGGAAATACTGGCCTTTATATTGAGATTAAATACTCTGAGGCAGTGTCTTCATTTGTAGTTTCACTTTGGGAACTGCATCACTTAAGGAGTTGGGAATGCATCTGACTACATCTTAGATCCTTCTATTTTTATTCATGCAAACTTTAATTATACTTAAGCTTTGTTAAAGGTAATTCAAATAATTCAAGATAATGTTCAGAATGAAAAGTTGAGTTGAACGTGGTGACTCATGCTTGTTCTTACAGCACTTAGGAGGTTGAGACAGGAGAATTTTGAAGTCAAGGCTAGACTGGGCTACAGAGCTAGACACAGTCAGAAAAACTAAAGCAGAAATTTAAGTTAGCCACTAATAAGGTAATTTATTTGTCACTACTGAAGGATATCTCAAATTTGGATTTGTTTGTTTGTACATGTTATTCCTTCACCTAAATCCTTTAGTTGCTTGTAACATTTAACCATGCAAAGTCTTCATTAAAAAAAGGTCATCTTAGCTGATCCTATGTAAGTTTAGCTAGATGTAGTAATACATGCCTATAATCCCAGCACCAGAGAAAGAGGCTGTTTAGGGGGGAAAGGCACAGAGATTAATCTTCAGAAAGGCGTGTGAATTTTTAAGCTTTTATAAAACAAAACATCTTTTGATTTGTTGCATCTTTTTTGGAGGTATCATATTAGTTCAGGAAATCTGAAAAGTTTGCATAATGTCTCATTAGCATACAGAACTGCTTATTACCCCTCATATAGTCAACACCGTGGGGACTACTTGAGCAAAGAGTGGAGAAGTACTATGAATGGCCTTGTGAGAGCCACTGTCAGTGTGAGGAGACCATTTGAGTTTTGTGAAATAGCATCCATACAGGAATGGAGAGTAAGGCATGTAATGGATAATTCCAGGATAGCTCCCCAATACTATAAGACTATAATACTGTAAGACTTAGGACCCTGGTCATGAAATGAGACATTGACATCTCCGCACATGCCCTTGTCATAGCTCCATCTACCAGAGGATTATGACTCTTAAGCTTTTATTACACACTTAATCCTTAGACATTAGTAACTGCGTATTAAGAATACTAATTGTAATCCATGATGAGAAATAATTGGAAAACTTTAATCTGCTAAGGATTATACAGCTATACCACAGGGGTAGAATTTTCAAAGTGATAAATGAATGCTTTGAAGCAAGTCAGATTCTTAAAAGTACTGTGTATATTTATGAAGTGATGGTGTAGCTGGAAGTGTATAAAATATAGGGGCTTTTATGTCAAAAAGCTTGCTGCTAGTTAGATTTGCATTCCACATTAAAATGTAATCCTAAATGTATTTTCAGCTTTAAATGAAATGACATTACATTACTAGTCTCTACTGTTTTATGTGGTTACCCCACAAAACAGTGTTAGTAGATATTTTAAGCACCTACATGACTTAATTAAAAATTACAAAGAACCAGGCATGGTGATATGTCGTGCCTGAAGTTTCAGGACTCTAGAGGGTGAATATGAGACCAGCTTGTGCTACGTGTGTGCATAGCAAGACCTTTAAAAGGAAGAGATTGCTTGAAAATATTAACAATCACTGATGACAAAGCTTAAAGATTTAAAATTTTTAAATAGGCTTTTTGATAGCTTAGTTTAAAATGATTAAACTTGGTTGGTAGATATTCCAACTTTAGTCTTAAAAAATGAAAACCAGTGGGAAAAATCTATGTATACTTAAGGAAAAGTTTGAGCATTATTTTTAAGTGGGAAAAAAAATGGTTAAGTTTTTGAAAATAAGTTCATATTTTTTCCTTTGTGTGTTTGGAGGGAGGTGTTTGAGACGGGTCCTGTGTGGCCCTAGCTGCCCTGGAACTCATTCTGTAGATCATGTTGGCCTCCAATTCAGAGATCCACCTGCCTCTACCTCCTAAGTACTGGGATAAAAGGTGTATACCACCACTGCCCGGCTTACTTTGAATTTACTTTTGTTATGTTTTGAGACAATATTGGATATTGCCAAAAACCTTCCAGTTTATTCTATCACATACCATCTATAAATATCATTTAAAAGTATTATTGTATGAGAAAAATGAGCTTTAAATTAAATATTTAAGACTGGATTATAATTCCAAATCTGTCTTAGATAATTTATAGCTAGGACCATAATATTAGTGATGCTTCAGTAAAACCTACTTCATTTTAAGTGAGAAACAGTAATGATTGCCTTTTTAAGCTTTTACTTAACCTGTTAAGATCTTTTAATATGTTAAAGTATTAACCACCCTATTTTGTATTTAGGGTCAGATTGCTGTCAATTAAAGATTATAGAGGATAACATAGTTTTATCCTTTGAAAATTAGAATGATACTACTGATAATGCCTTTTTAGAGAAGATGATTGATTATCTTGGAAAAGACTGATGTCCTTTTTACGAAGACACAAGTCTTTGATAATGGTAAAATGTGTTTACCACAGTCTGTGTGGAAGTTGCCGTTTCCTAGAGGTCATTATCAGGATGTGGTGGTGCTCTCTTCTGGTAAAAGTGGAAGGCACTAAATGGTTTTATTGGTCAGCCAATGACAAGTATGAGCTTGTACTTCAAGATAATAGTTTTTAGGATCTTGACGTGGACCTTTGCATGAGAGAAAGAGTGCTATGATGCTGTAATCTCCACATACCTATCCTTTCTGACACTGAACTCAAGCACAATCCATTCTTTCTAATACCTTTTCTACTCTTAAAAAAGTTTAATAGAGAAATTGAGTAGTGAGACCATTTTTTTGTGTGTGAAATTAGTACTATATTTATTACCTTGTAAACTAAAGAAAACCTCTTATTTTCTTAAGGGTAATAATTAAATATTGTTGATTTCCAGGTGTTCTTCTGTATGGACCTCCAGGCTGTGGGAAAACGTTAATTGCCAAAGCTACAGCCAAAGAAGCAGGCTGTCGATTTATTAACCTTCAGCCTTCAACACTGACTGATAAGTGGTACGGAGAATCTCAGAAACTGGCTGCTGCTGTTTTCTCCCTTGCCATAAAGCTACAGCCTTCCATCATATTCATAGATGAAATAGGTATGCTGCTTTCTATGTGAATGTCTTAAGTCATTTTAGAGGCACTACGAGAGCCAGATTTAATTTTAGTATTTATCTACATCCACGGTAAACCAAAAGATTTGTTGTTTTTTTTGTTTTTTTTTAAAAGATTTATTTATTATGTACATAGTGTTTGCTTGCATGTTTGCCCACAGGCCAGAAGAGGGCATCAGATCTCATTACAGATGGTTGTGAGCCACCATGTGGTTGCCGGGAATTGAACTCAGGACCTCTGGAAGAGCAGCCAGTGCTCTTAACCTCTGAGCCATCTCTCCAGAAGCCCACGATTTGTTTTTTTTTTATTTTTTAAGATTTATTTATTCATGTATTTTATGTGTATGAGTGCTTGGTTTTCATACAACCATTACAGGTGGTTGTAAGCTATCGTGTGGTTGCTGGGAATTGAACTCAAGACCTCTGAAAGAGCAGTCAATTGCTCTTAACCACTGAGCGATCTTCTAGCTCCAAGATTTGTTCTTTTTAAACAATTTGTATGGGTGAGGATGGCATTGCACACATACAGAGAGGTCAGAAGACAGTATGGTAGAGTCGGTTCTTCCACATTTACATAGGACTGGAGGATCAAACTCAGGTCACCACGTTTGTGCAGTCATAGCCTTTACCTCTGAGCCATCTTGCTAGCCTCAAAATATATATTCTAATATTCTGTGTATAATTTCCATGTCGTGAAGTGGACCATAAACTCGTTTACTCCCTTATTTGATTGCTAAATGTCTTTTCTCCATTTCAAATAGTACATATGTTGTAGACATACACTTCTATGAATGTTTTCTCATGCATATGATTATCCATGATAAATATCTAGAAGCTGAACATCCTTTAATTTTGGGGTTGCTTGTTCTTAAAAGTGTTACACTAATCTGAGAGAGGTTGAGGTGTATGCCTGCGATCCCAGCACTGGAGATTATAAAAGAATCAAAAATTCCAGGCCAGTGGTTGAGAATGAAGTTAATTTGGTAGAATACTTGCCTATTTTGTACATAAGCTTGGAGTTCAGTCCCAACATCATAAACATAAACTGGGCTTGTGGCCCACACCTGTGATTCTAGTAGCATTCTGGAAATAGAGTCAAGAGGATTAAAAGGTGAAGGTCATTTGTATCTATTACATAGTGAGTTTAAGGCCAGCCTGGTCTATGTGAGACCTGTCACAAAACAAAACAACATGGAGAAGGAAAAAAGAAATTTCCTCCCTCCCTCCCTCCCTCCCTCCCTCCCTCCCTCCCTTCACCCTCCCTCCCTCCACCCTTCCTTCCTTCCTTCTTTCTTCCTCCTTCCTTCCCTCCCCCCTTTTTAACATGTATTGTGAGATAGGAATTTAATTTCATTCTTTTCCATTTTGATAGTCGACTTAGAAAAAAATTCTACTTTTTTATGTCCTGAATTTTAATGGTCTCTAACATTTGTGGCTCATCAGTATTTTCGTTCTTGGTAATATATTATTATGAGGATTGTAGAGATGGCCCACTGGCTAAAAGCTCTTGCTCCTCCTTCAGAGGACCTGAGTTTGGTTCCCAGTGTCCATGTCAGGTGCTCACAATTGTCTGTAATTACAGATACAGGGAATCCAGCACTGTCTTGTGGCCTTTGTAGGTACCCACACGTGTGACATATACACATAAATGAAAAAATACAAGTATGTCTTAAAATTTTTAATCAAACTATCCTTGCCCCACAGGGCTTCTCTATGTAATAACCCTCAATGTCCTGGAACTCACTTTGTAGACCAGACTAGCCTTAAACTTACAGAGCTCTATCTGCCACTGCCTACCAGGTATACCACCACTCCCTAAAATATATTCTTATTTTGTTTAATTATTTGGATTTTTTTTACATGTAACTTATCATTGCTGAGTTATGTAATTTTATGTAGTATGATAGACTAAATAAAACCAGAGACGTTCAGGATTTAGCTTAGTGATAGATTCCTAGCAAATGCAAAGTTATATATATTCAGTTTCCAGTACTAAAAAATAAAACAAAATTAAAACTGGTTAAGAAAAAAAAAGAGCTGGAGTTGGCTTAACTTTTAAGAGTGGTTGAAGGCCAGGTGTAGGGGGCACACCTTTAATCTCAGCCCTCGGGAGGCAGAGGTTGGATCTCTGAGTTCAAGGCCAACCTTGACTACACAGCAAGTTAGTTTTAGGACAGCCAGGACTACACAGAGATACCCTGCCTCATAAAGTGGTTACTGATTTCCCAAAGGACCCAGGTTTGGTTCCAAGCAGGCACTTTGAATGTAGTTTTAATTCCAAGGGATCTGATAAACTGTTGTCATTGCAGGCACCCCTAGTCTCTCTTTGTATCTCTCATTCTCTCTCTCTCTCTCTCTCTCACACACACACACACTCTCTCTCTCTCTCTCTCTCTCTCTCTCACACACACACTCTCTCTCTCTCTCTCTCTCTCTCTCTCTTTCTCTCTCTCTCTCTCTCTCACACACACACACACACACACACATGATGGAGGAAGGTCATTGGCTAATAAAGGCACTGCCCTGGCCCATTTTATTGGTTAGAGGATAGGTGGGAGGAGAAAACAGGACAGAACACTGGGAGGAAGAGGAAGTGAGGTCAGAGACTCACAGCTCTCCTCTAGGGAGCAGACGCCTGAGAGAGACGCCATGCCCCGCTCCCGGCCTGAAGCTCCGACCCAGGATGGACTAGGCTAGAATCTTCCCAGTAAGACCGGTTCTCACAGATTATTAGAGATGGGTTGATCGGGATGTGAGAATTAGCCTGTAAGTGCTAGAGCTAAAGGGCCAAGCAGTGCTTAAAAGAATACAGTGTCCGTGTAATTATTTTGGGTAAAGCTAGCCGAGCAGGCGGCCGGGGTGCTTGAAATGCAGCCTCGCTTCCGCTCTTATTACTTCACACACACACTCTCTCTCTCTCTTTTAAGAATAAGTCTTTTTAAATAAAAACAAAACATGTATAAAGAGAGACGATGCCTAATATGTTTTTGATTGTTTACTTGCCTTATGTATCTATTATCAGTTTACTCTTTCAACCCATTTTGAGTTTTTGGTGTATATCTTAATTGAACAAAAAGATTATAGCTGGATTTTTTTGTTTGTTTTGTCTTTTTGTTTTTCGAGGCAGGGTTTCTCTGTGTAATAGTCCTGGCTATCCTGGCACTTGCTTTGTAGACCAGACTGGTCTCGAACTCACTAAGATCCACCTGCCTCTGTCTCCAGTGCCGGGATTAAAAGAGTGCACCACCACTACCCACTAGCTGGATTTTTTTTTAAACTTTAAAACACAACTCCCCTTTAATTGGAAAGTGTCTAGTTTGCATTTATTATGAAAATTAATATAATCACATTTATTTCCAATTTATAGTCATTATGAAAGCTGGTGTAGTCAGTATTTATTTCTGTTTACCAGTGTGGTAGATTACCTCCTACCCACTTAGAATTTTCCTTTCCCTTCTACACATTTGAGGCTATTTATTCTTTTTTTTCTATTGAAACAATTTATAAATCTGCTTATCTTAAAAAAAAAAAACTAAGGTTTTCAGGCATGGTGGCTGAAACTAGTAATCCCAGTACTTAAGCTAAGACTTGATTTGTGTGACTTTAAGGCTGTCTTGGGCCATTGAATGAGACTCTGCTTTTTAAAAAGAAATTATTTATATACCTACACAGACACATACATACACACTCATGCTTAATTACCATCTACAGAACTTCAGTCAAGTGTTCAGATTTTGCCCCCCTTTAAATTGAAGTTGTTAGCTTATTTTTGGACTTAGGTGCTCATTATGTTTTGAATAGAAGTCTATCAGGTACATGTATGAATTCTAATTAGTCTTAATAAATAAAACCCAGAGTCAGATATTAGGGGATGAAAGCTTAGAGATCAGAGAAGCAGAGATGCCAGCCACTAGAGAGACCTTTTACCTCTATCAGTGCTCAGACTGAAGGGACAATCCTGTCCTCTGACTGTCTCCTCAGACTACAACCTCAGACTGCAACTGTCTTCACCAAACCTCAGATTAAAATGTAGTGACATTTCACTTGTATTTTAGTAAATAAAGCTTGCCTGAAGATCAGAGAGTAAAACATCTGCACTGGGCAGCCTTACACACACACCACACTGGTTTGCCATAGAGACCATGTGGTAGTGCTCCATGCCTTTAATCCCAGCGCTAGAGAGACTACAAGGCAAGAGGAGACAGCTGGCACACAAGTCTCTGAGATTCCTGAAGACAGGATTGCTATTTTGTAGAGGTAGAGGTAAAAGGTCTCTCTAATGGGTGACCTCTCTGCTTCTCTGATCTCTCAGCTTTTACCCCCTAATATCTGTCTCTGGGTTTTCATTAATCGTGCTATATACATGTTTTGCAGATACTTTCCCCAGTCTGTAGCTTTTCTTTTTTTTTTTTTAATATTTATTTATTTATTTATTATGTATACAATATTCTGTCTGTGTGTATGTCTGCAGCCCAGAAGAGGGCACCAGACCTCATTACAGGTGGTTGTGAGCCACCATGTGGTTGCCGGGAATTGAACTCAGGACCTTTGGAAGAGCAGGCAATGCTCTTAACCTCTGAGCCATCTCTCCAGCCCTGTAGCTTTTCTTTGTATCCTCTTAACAGTATTCTTTTGTAGAGAAAACTTTCTAATATCAATAAATCTTTTTAAGAGATTATTTACACTTTTGGATGTTATATGTAAAAGTTATCACCAAAATTCATGTCACATGTCAGTTTTTCCTATATTGCTAGTTTTGGGTCTAGGAGTCAAACATCAGTTCTTTTTTTTTTTTTTTTATAAATTTATTTATTTATTAAGGATTTCTGCCTCGTCCCCACAACCGCTTCCCATTTCCCTCCCCCCCCCCCCAAACATCAGTTCTTGAGTATGCTAAGCAAATGCTCTTTTTCTAGACTATAGTCCAGTCTTTGTGTATTTGACATGTGGTCATTCTGTTGTTGAAACATGATTTGTCAGATACACATTAATTTCCTTAGGAAATACTTATTCAAGCTCAGTGTGGTGGTTCATGCCTGTGGTCGTAGCACTTGAGAGGTAAGGATAGGAAGGTCAAGTTCAAGGTTATCTTCAGGTACTCGGCAAGTTCCAGGCCAATCTGGGTTTCTGTAAGAGCATGCCTTAGAAACATATATGTGTTATTTTTTGTTCTCTTCCCATATTCTTCTTTCCCTTCTTGCTCTTCTGCGATGGGGTCTCTCTGAAAGTCAAGTGATTTTGCTGCCTTAGCTTACTAAGTGCTAGGATTATAGACATAAGCTGTCATACCCTGATTATCCAGTGTTTTCGTTAGTATTTACAGTCTTTTTCTATCTTGTTACTATTCTAAATCATTGTTATTTGTCTTTTTAAAGCAACATATAGTTTCTGTTCTATTTATGTTGAATGCTGATTGTTGATGTAGCTGTGTAATGGGACATTGTGGAGTTTTCTTTTTCTTTTTTTCTTTTTCGAGACAGGGTTTCTCTGTGTTGCTTTGGTTCCTGTCCTGGAACTAGCTCTTGTAGACCAGGCTGGCCTCGAACTCACAGATATCCACCTGCCTCTGCCTCCCTAGTGCTGGTATTAAAGGCGTGCGCCACCACCGCCCGGTGTTTTCATAATATTTTAAATAGTTACCTTGCAAGCTCTGCTTCTTGATAGTGAAGACAATTGAGAAAGGTTAAATTAGATGAATTTATAATGTTTGTCTTCAAAAAGTAAGTGACTAGACTTTATCCAGTACAGATGTGAGTGTAGCATGAATAATAAAAACCCAGAGACAGGTATTGAGTTCAAGCTGAAGATCGGAAAAGCAGAACAACCAAGCCACCAGAGAAGTTTTACCTCTAAGACTGAATGACTGCAGACTGAGATCTGAGTTTGTCTTTTCCCGTCTTATATTCTCCCTTAGTTCTGGGATTAAAGATGTGTGACTCTGGAATTAAAAGTGTGAACCACCACTACCTGGATCTGTTTCTGCATTGATCTTTTATAGCCCAAGGTGGCCTTGAACTAACAGAGATCCACCTGCCTCTCCCAAATCCTGGGATTAAAAGTTGGTGCCACCACTGCCTCATCTCTAGTAGCTTTTGCTCTCTGATCTTTAGACCAGCTTTATTTATTAAAACTTAAATAAAATATTCCTATATGTTAGTCTGATTCATAGTCCTGTAATAGGAAGTTTTATATAAAATTAGAATTGTTTAAAAACATCCAGGATATATGTATGCAGGGCTATCTTGTCATAGTGATACATAGTTTCTGAAATTAACTTTTTTGTTGTTTTGGTTTCAAAATGGTCTCAAAGATAGGACAGCCCTATATCTTTGGCTGTCCTGGAACTCTCTGTAGAGATCCCAAGGAGACCTTGAAAGTTACCATTCTCTTACCTTAGCCTCTCAAGTGCTGGGCTTAAAGGCCTATGTTACCATGCCTTGCTCTCTCGGAATTCTTTCTTTTCCTTTTATTCTTGGACCTTTTATAACACATTTATGGCATTTTCATATGCAGCTGGTAAATTGTGAACTGATGGTTCAAGGAAAAGACCCAATAGTTATTTAGCAATGGCTTAACAAAGCACTCGAAATGGGGGCTGTACTAGAAAATACAAGTCTTACTTTTACTATTGATTTTTTCCCTTTGAATGTAATACTTATCAGTCTTTTTGTGTTTAGAGAGAAACTTTTCCATTTTTTTTATTTCCATTTTTTTTATTCGTTTTTTTCCTTCTAGCTTTTAGAGGTGATTTTACTCTGTATCCCTTTCTGACCTAGAACTCACAGTGGAACGCAGACTGACCTCAAACTGTTAGTTTTTTGTCTTGGCCTCTTGAGTGCTAGGATTACATGTGTGAACCACCTTGTCCAATTTTTTTTCCTCCTTTTAAGAAAACATTTTAGCGAAGCATGGTGGTACATTCATTTGGTCCCAGCATCCAGGAGGCAGAGATAGGCAGGCAGCTAGATCTCTGTAAGTTTGAGGCTGGCCTGGTCTACCGAGCAAGTTCCAGGATAGTCAGAGCCACACAGAGAAACCTTGTCTCGAAAAAAACAAAAACAAAAAAAAGGGGGTGAGGGAAGAAAGCATTTTATGAAGTGTTCTGTATTTGAAGGCGAAATATAATTTTAAAGGGAATATTAAATTACCTTTAAAGGCAAGCATTCCTGAGAAGCAAAGGTTCTACATGTTGTTTATGTACAGCATTTTGTCATGTATATATGTATGTATAATATATATGTGAATGCTAGCATATGTGTTTAAAACATTTTCTGTTGTACATTTCTGAATAGTATTTTAGGCATTTCCTGTTTTTGTTTATTACTGAGAGAGGATGTGGGGGGAGTATATGAAAGCATAGTTAAACATACAGGGTTCAGATAACTAGAAAGGTAGGACCACATACCTAGGCTCTCTCAAAACTATTTGGCCTCCTGGCTAGCCTCACATATTAGAACCTGTTTTTTTTTTTTTTTTTTAAATCTCTTCTGTATATTGACAGAAATATATTTTGGGGATAGAAAGATTATCAACTGATTGTGTTCTAATATGCTCAATAATTTACCAGGATTATTTTTATCAGGATAATACCTGAAACAACATAACTAATCCCCAGTCCTCTTTCTTGTTTTGTGAAGTTGACAGCTCTTTAAATAATTTTTAAATAATCATTAGTTACTAAGATTAAGGACCTTTTCTTTTTAGACTCCTTTCTACGAAACCGTTCAAGTTCTGACCATGAAGCTACAGCAATGATGAAAGCTCAGTTTATGAGCCTCTGGGATGGACTGGATACTGATCACAGCTGCCAGGTATTTGAACAAAATCTTCCCTAAACTTGTATGGTCTTGTTTTCAGTAGGGAATTTGCTGTGCTGCTTATTGTACTTTTATACAAAAGTCTTTGTCATTATTTTTATACTTAGTGTTACGTGACAAAGATCCAAAAGAACATGATTTTATAAAGTCTACCCATCTTAATGATTGCCATCAGGTTTCTATAACTAGAGGAGCCCACACTCCCTGTGCAGTGGCTGCTGTGTGACTCTGAACCCCAGAGTACATTTAGTCAACAATGATATGTATTTGCTTCTGTCACTGCTTCATCAGTGGTTATATACAAAAATAATGCTCTGTGTATTGAGTAGATTCCTGAAAGAGAAGAATACAAAATTAAAATGAAGAGAAATGAGACTGCACCATTAGTCATAATCCTGTTTATATTGCAAATATAAGCCAAGCTTAGCTTGGGTCATTTCTGGTAAAGGTGTATGTGATCCCCTGGAGCCACCTATGTGTTCAGTCCGAATGTAGCTATGGGACTAGGAACTGCTCACCACTAATCAAGCCAGAACCAGCAGCGCACAGTGGGCCACACCTGCAGTTTTAGCTACACAGGAAGCTGAGAATGAAGAAAGTTCATAGCCAACAGGAGCAACATGGTGAGATCCCATTTCACACAACACCTGGAAATTTTATAACTGTAACCAATCAAATAATTTATTTTGCTTCTACATTTTACTCCTAATTATTGATTGACTTCTGACAGATTCACTGTCGTAATACTGAATATTTTTAACTTGACATTTCTAGTTAATCTTCTTCCACAAATAAACTGTCTTTTTTTGTGGTAAATGATTTATTTTTACTGTATGTGCATTGGTCTTTCACTTGCATGTGTGCTTGTGTGAGGGTGTCAGATCCCCTGGGACTGGAGTTACAGACCATTGAGAGCCGCCATGTGAGTGCTGGGAAATGAACCTGGATGCTCTGGAAGATTAGCCGGTGGTCTTAACTGCTGAGCCGTCTCTCCAGCCCCAAATAAACTATTTTTAAAAAACAAATTATAGTACTGGAGGAAGAGAGATGGTTTAGTTCCCAGCACTCAT
Source organism: Microtus oregoni (assembly GCF_018167655.1). NCBI lineage: Eukaryota > Metazoa > Chordata > Mammalia > Rodentia > Cricetidae > Microtus > Microtus oregoni. The sequence continues at coordinate 27,607,073 of NW_024543071.1, forward strand.
GTGGTAAGTCACAATCATATATAACTCCAGTTCCAGGGAATTCAATAGGCATGCAAAACAGTGCACATAAATGCATTCAGGCAAAGCATTCATACACATAAAATAAGTCATATATATGTGTGTGTGTGTGTGTGTGTGTGTGTGTGTGTGTGTGTGTGTGTCTGTGACACTAATTGAGTTAATGATCATTGTTATTTTCACTTTTATGAGAGATAGGCTGTGTGTTGGGGTGTCTATCTGTAATTTCAGCTTTGGGAAGGTAGGAACAGAAGGATTTCAAAAGCTAGGGTTAGCATGGGTTACATCGTAAGATCCTTGCCTAAAAAAAACCCCAACCAAACAACAACAGCAAAAAGGTTGGCTGGCATAGTACCACAAGCTTGTAATTCCAGTGTTTACGAAGCTGAGAAGTGAGGTCCCCAGTTGCAGACCAGCCTGTGCTATACAGTAAGGCCTGTCTGGAAAATCAAGGTCTAGAGTTATAGTGTTATCTACTTTGAAGGCTTTATATTTAATAAAATACTAACAAATATCCTGAATACTAGATACAAGTGCAGTAGAAGGGAGAAAGCCACTGTAAAGTCAAGATAACAAACTCTTTGTCATTTAAACTTCAAAGTTTAAATCTTCCTGCCTTTGCCTCCCAAGGGCAGGAATTACAGGCACCTGCCACCATATTTTTTTTCTTTCAATAAAAACACATTCAAGATTTATCCATGTTACTTGGCTACAAGTTATAAAATCTCAGGAGTTGTGTATGCCTAAGTTTATGTGTTTGTGTTTTAATTAAAAATATTTAGTGTGAGAGAGGGTATTGATGGTGCAGCATGCTAGTAGAGGTCAGAGGACAGCTTGCAGGAGTTGACGCTTTCTGCTGTGTAGGTACCAGTATGCTAGCTCAAGTCACCAGGCTTGGTGACAAGTGCCCTTAGGCTGAATCATTTTACTGGCTCTACTTTGCTACCCAAGAGTCAAGACTTGTTTCTACTGAATGGGTTTTCAAACATTTCAGCATTTTTCTCATGAGCCCTGGCCTATATATATATCCATTTCTCAAAAGTTTCCCTGACTTGTACAGTGTCTGATATGCACTTCAAATATATGTATATTTGCCATATCGCCTAAGGGTCTCTTAATTTCACCATATTATCATAAATCAGAAGTCAGAATCATCATTTTCAGGAAAATGAAATCACATGTCTACCTTTTCATCACCTCTTTGAAATACAGTTTTACGATGAGGGAAACAGCCTTTAGTATAAATGGTTAGAGAAGAAGTAACCCCAAAAATGTGGTTAACATTTATGGAAACATTTCCTATTAATAATTGGCTCTAATGAATGTGTAAGATTGGCCTAGGCTGGTGGTGCATGCCTGTAATCCCAGCACTTAGAATGGTTGAATGAATTAAGAGAATCACTACAGTTTGATGCCTGCCTGATTTACTTAGTGATTTAAGATCAGTCATGTCTTCATAGGAAGACCTTCTCTTCAAAATAAGCTGGGGATGGCAACTCATTCTTTTAAACCTCAGTCCTCGGGAGGCTGAGACAGATGGATCTTTATGAGTTAGAAGCCAAAGCCTGTCTACACAGTGAGCTCTAGGTCAGCAAAGGCTACAGGAGAGACCCCATCTCAAAAATTAAAGTGTAATATTTGTTAATGGAAATACCTTACAAGCTATCCAAACTTAGATTTGCTAAATAGTGATGTTTAATGTGTTTGAATGATGATTGAAATGGATGATTTGGTCATGTAAGAGAAGGTATGTTAAGATTATACCTTTTCATAGTTCAGTGTTCAGCTCTTTAAAGCAGTAGACAAAGAGGCAGTTGAGTCTTCAGGACCATTTCATGCCAAGTTCCGCAGCTCTGGGTGGCATTTTCGTTTGCAAAAAACCACAATTCCTTTTTTACAAGTAGTAGTTGCTGTTTTTGTTAAGATGTGTTTGGTTTGAGGAGGGAAATAGATGTGGCTCTTTACTTCCTTTATCGTATATTGAAAGAGTTAAAATTTATATTATAATCTTGGATCAGTTTTAGATATATTCTACTTTTTTCATGCATTAGCTAGCTTTTCTTTCAGATTACCTTTTTAATCACTATTGATAGTGTTCAGACCTTAGGTAGTTTTCTTACATATGGTCACAAAAGAAACAAAATAGTAAATAATCGTTGAAAAGCCTGTCATTACAACTGGGCACCTCAGCAACTAATGACACATTTTTCCTCTTGGGAGAAGTGAGACATAGAGAATAATGGTGTTTTCCATATCTCCATTAGTAAAGATTTGAGGCATAAATCTAGATCTGCTTATTTTAAGTGTGAAATAATAAAATTATTTCTGTACTTTGAGCATTGTTTTTGACTTAACAACCATTTAGATTTTGTTCTTAAATAGTAAAAATGTTAATGTTTCTGAATTTGAGTTTTAACTTATTTATTTAACTCATAACTTATTTAATACATGTATAAGTGCTCTTAAAAAGCACTGTTTAATATTTTATACAAACTACAGTTCTTTTTGGTTTTTATCATGAATTCCTTATTATACTCATTTTAGCTAGATTTATTTTAATTGATTTTTGTTTCTAGTACTTCACCTTCTATACTGTGATCTTTATTTTGTCTTAGGCTTCTTTGTTTACCTGAAATTTATCTTAAAATATAGTTTATTTAAATCACTTGTAAACGAAGACTGCTCATCGTTTTCTTTCTGCCCAGACCTGAAACTATACGGAATTATATAGTAGCTATATTAATTACAACACTGTTTGGCCAGAGGCTCAGGCATATTCTTCGATAGCTCTTATATCTTAAATTAACCCATTTCTGTTAGTCTGTTTATTGCCATGTGGTCATGGCCCATGGCGTTACTTCATTTTCTACATGCCTTGTTTCCTTGGCAGCTGGCTGAAGTCTGCTTGTCTCCACATGATCTCCCCCACACCCCCCCTTGAGATTTTCTGGCTTTACTTTGCTAAACCGTTGGCCAACGTAGTTCTTTATTAACCAATGCTAATAAAACATATTCACAGCATACAGAGGGGAATCCCACTCACTTTTTAGTATTTTTTGTTTCTTCTTTCTAGAACATTACCTTAGATACACACAGGGTGCCTTTTGTATGTGTTTTTTTGCAGTTTTCAGCAAGCTTTGTTCAACATTAGTTCACATTCCTCCTAACAATATATCAATTCTCTCTCCGTCTCCCTCTTCCTCTCCCGCTCCATCTATCTATATTTGTTGTTGCTTTGTTTTAAATGGGGCAGGTTCTCATTGTTTAGCTCTGGTTGATCTGGAACTCACTATGTCACTGTGTAGACCAGGCTGGCCTTGAATTTGGAGATCTGCTTGCCTTTGTTTCCTAAGTGTTTTGATCCATGACCAGTTCTTTCCATTAGCTCATGAAGTCACTTTGAAGCCTTCTTTTATATTTGGTAAACATTTAAAAATTTTTAATCACTTTAGTCAAATAAGTGTAGGAAACCAAAGAAGAGTTAATGTGGGGATTAAGATTTTGTTTTAGGACCCCTTGACCCATACATAGAATGACATAATGTTGTGAAGCCTAAATATATATTTGTACTTGCATTTTTCTCCCTCTAGGTGGCAGACTTGGTTAGTTAAATAATTTTAGTCTGTGATTTTTGAATATTATTAAATATAAAGAGAAAAATAGTAATATTTGGTGGATATTTTAACTTGCTCTAGAGTTATTTGAGAAATCTAAAACTGTCAAGCAGAAATAATGTTAGATAAACATACTCCTATATAATAATAACAAAGTAATTTGTATAGCAGGTATATCCTTTTATTAGATTATTGCTATCTTAAAATTTTTTTTTACCAGATGCGGTGGTATATGCTTTTATCCAAGCACTGGGGAGCAGAGGCAGGCAGATCTCTGTGAGTTTGAGGCCAGTCTACATAGTGAGTTCCAGGACAGCCAGAGCTGTGTAATGATATCCTGTTTCAAAAAAAAGAAAGAAGAAGGAAGGAAGGAAAGAAAGAAAATTGATTTGAACATTTTTGCCTTTTTTCTATTGGTTTTTAAATTTGATTTTTTTATTTCTTCAACTTTTATAAGTATGCACAGAAGTTAGAAAGCCACCTGCATTTTTCCTTTTGTTTCTAAAATTTAGTCTCCCTCTTCTTTTCTTCCTTTGTCTCTTCCAGCGTTCTGGGGACTGATCATATGCTAGGCAAGCTTTCTGCTACTGCCTAGCAGCTTGATGTTTGAAGTTGGCATTCTATAGCATTTTTAATGTAGTTTACCACCCACAGAACAGGTAGAGTGAAGTTGGGAAACCTGCAAGAAAAGCAGCTGATACATATTACTGACATCAGAATCTGCATCCTTGTGGGGAAGTGGTTTTCCATGACATTGTGAAAGGACTTAAAGGCCCCTTCCACTCACAGTCCCAAGATGTCTTCATATTTAATAACCAGCCATATTTTGTAAAAACACAAATCACTTTAACATTTTAATAATACTTTGGTATAGCTTCTCATTGGTTATATTTTATGAAATAGAAGTGTTTTTTAAAAACTGCACTTCTTCAGTAATGGTTCTTGTAGCTGAAGAGTAGACATTTTTGTTGCTAGGCATCCAGTCAGTTCACTAGTCTTTCCAGTTGTGCAGTTGTTTGATATTTTTTTAAATTTATGATTAGCTTCAATTTTACCTATAAACATTTGAGTAATGCTGGGTTATAGTGAGATTTCTCTTTAAAATACAAGCTTTAAAGCCATTTATAAATCTTAAAGATAAGGACCTCAGAGAATATTTGTTGTTGGTAGTGTTTAATGCCTTGTTTGTCTTTTTATGTTTAGGTCATAGTGATGGGAGCTACCAACCGCCCTCAAGACCTTGACTCGGCCATAATGAGAAGAATGCCGACAAGATTTCATATCAACCAGCCTGTACGTGGATTTATTTAGATGTTGTAAGGGGAAATAGTTCCCATTTAAGCATGTTTTTATCTGTGATTTTTAAAGAGGAATTGTTTGGTTTCTTTGGTTTTATGAGACAGAGAAGTATAAAAAACTCCACTAGGCTGTGCTCTTTCTGACCCTTTTTCTTTAAATAAGGTCAGTGCATTTGCTCTTTCCCCAAGAATGTAATTAACTCAAAATTGCCTGTCATTTACTTTAGAAAATACAGAGGAAAATCTAAACTGCAGTTTTGGATTAACACAATTGAATTTGTGGCTAGAGGTTAAAGGACCGTTGTTTTCTGAATACCTAGCCTAAAGAACAGCTGAGATTTATTAGTAACGATTAGTTGGAGCTTCTCTCTGAGGATAGTGGTTCCGGAACCACTCTGCTGTGCTATAGCTAGTGAACTGGTAAAGCGAGGGTGGCATTCAACCTGCACTACTTTTGTTTGGTTTCTGGGACTGTAGTCTGACTCTGTGACTTAACCACCACATAGCCCGTGCTGACCTCACACTCATGGCAGTCCTCTTGCCGCCTCGCTTTCCAGAGCTGGTTTGCGTCTAGTATTAATTTCTGTGAAGAAGTACTCTTGAAGCCGCATGGCGGTCGTGCATACCTTTAATCCCAGCACTCTGTAGGCAATGGCAGGCGGATCTCTTGAGTTTGAGGCCAGCCTGGTGTACAGAGCGATTTCCAGAACAGCCAGGAATGTTACACAGAGAAACCCTGTCTCGAAAAGCCATAACAACAACAACAACAACAAAAGTACCCTCAAATAGGTTGTTATAACTTCTTAACACCCTATGGTTTCTGTAGAAAATCATATGGTGAATTTAGTCAGCTTTTATACTGAAAACACTAGGTTCTCATGGTGGAAGATGTGTTCCATATGAGCAGCATATTATTTTATAGGCACTTAGGGAATTTAGGTAGTTACTCCTTTCAGATTTTGTAATGAAAATATTCTAACTCCTTTATAATCTTAGACTTTTTTTTTTTTTTTGCCAAATTCCATTATAATCTCTGGCTAGATCATTTGTCCCACTTATATTCTGACAATTATCAGATTAGTTGATGTGGTGAGAACGGGCTCCTAAAGGTTGAAGGCTCTGTAAAACTTCTCTGGTAAGCCATATGCTATAGCCATGTGTCTGGTTCTTCTGAGGATATATACAGTCAATTCCCTGATAAATCAATGAGGTCCTTTCTAAGGATATAGAAAACTAATACTTGTATTTACTATAAGTAATACTTATTGAGCGTTAATGTATGTCAGACACTTGCTGGGCTCTAGTGACTTTAATGAAACTCTTGTCCTCAGAGACTTTTGTGTTTCAGGAGCAGCAGACTCATAAGTAAATAATGTAAAATATGTTTAAAGCTATGTATGCAGAGCTGAGTCGGAAATAACAGTGAAAACTAACTGTTCTATGGAGCTAGTGGGATTTACACTCATCTGATGGGCCTTAAGAATGTAGGAATTTTAAAGGTAAATGAGACAAGGCCTTCCTGTCAGTGAGCAAAGATAAGAAGGTATGGAAGCAGACTAGTGGGTGGGTTTGCCCTTCTCTTAGAGCACTGAAGAAGTCCATGGATCTGAGCTGGGGTAGTCTGCAGCTGCTTAAATGGACTGTCTGTGCTTTACATATGCATTCTTTAGTTTTCACAAAAGCAAGGTATTAGACTAATTTAAAGGACATTTGTTTATATGATTCTTAATGCCAAGACTGTATCTGATCTGTATCAGAATCAGTTGTAAGACTGGCAGGATGGTTCAGTGGGTAAAGGCATTTGTACCCAAGCCTGAAGACCCAGTTTTGGGAACCCACTCAACAGAAGTAGGAAACAGGTTATAGAAAGTTGTTGTCTGGCCTCCACTTCTACTTCTTCTCCCAAATGAATGAGTTTTCTCTTAAGTTAAAAAAATTAAAAATTGAAATGTAATTCTAAATATAGCAAAGGGTCTTGATGGGCCTGTTTGTGGTGATAGTTTGTTTGTTCTGTAACAAAGCTTTCCTGAAGATCAGAGTATGGAGCTAGTCACACTAATTAGCCATAAAAGTCAGACAGTGGTGGCACACATCTTTAATCCTAGAGGAAGATGGATCTATGTGAGCTCAAGGCCACCCTGGACTACTTGAATAAATCTAAACGAGAAACAGAACTCACACCTTTGATTCCAACCAAGCACTAGGGAGGTGGAGACAGGAGTGATTATGGCTGGGTAGAGCGAGAGAAGGCAGGAAGAGATAGGAACTTGGAACAGTCAGTCTGAGGATTCCTAGAGACAGGATTGCCCATTTGGTGTGTATTCAGTAGAGGTAAGAACTAGTGGCTGTCTGCTCTGCTTCTCTGATCTTTCAGCATTTACCGTTATATCTGACTTAGGGTTTTTATTATTAAGACCAGTTAGAATTCACACTACACCTGTTGTATAAAAATAGGATACAGCACAGAAAGTAACGGTTATTAGAGCTGTCAGTGTAATACAGTGTGCATTATCAAAGTGACTTGTAGCAGGTTTCATCACATTTGTTAGAGATTTGTATACTGTTACTATACAAACTAGAATTTTGTCATTTTCAGTTAATACACTGGAGAGGGTAATTCTTCTGTTAGCTACAGTGTCAAAGAATATTATTAAGTTTACCTTGAAATTCCTCTCCAAGAAAAATACTTATTAACTAAAAAGTAGTTGGTGATCATGTAACATACCAAACTAACCTTTCAGTTTGACACATAAGTTATGGTCACAACAGTTTCATTTTGTTTGCCAAGTGACTTTATAATCAGTTCAAAATTTTTTCTTAATGTTAGTAGGGATGAACTCAGCTATGACAAATTTAAATGTTAAGTATTCCTTTCCTCATTTACTGTTATTCATTTACAGTATTACTTATTTCATGTGTTGTTGTTTAGATAGGATCTCATGTAGCCTGGGCTGACCTTGGCTTCCCACTGTAGTCAAGGATGAAGTCCTGACCCGCCTACCCCCACCTTCCGAGTACTTGTGTTAGAGGCATGCTCTCCCACAGCCAGCTTTATGTCACTCTATAAAACAAGTGTAGTTTCTGGTCTCCGATGTAAAAATATGTTGTGTCACTGAAAGAAATCATTAACATTTACTTAAAAATTCACTAATATTAATGAGCACAGAAGTTTTTATTGGAATGGAGAAACCAAGACAGTATTTTCTTGTCCTCCAATTCCTAATGAAAAGGACACGTGGATGAAATGCTGTGAGACAGTTACTTTGTATGAAACAGGGAAAAGCCTTAATTAAGAATTGACTAAAAGGTGTTTTGTAATGAACTTTTATAAATTTAATAAAGGATATTCCTTTTTTTACTCAATAAATACAGAGGGCATATTATTTCCCAGACATGAATAAGAAACAGAATTCATTGGACTAACTACAGATGGATCCTATAGAGTGTCATAGGATACCTTGCTTTAACCTCTGTCAGCTTATCATTGCCTATCAGTTATTATCTAATAATTTACATGGGAAAAACAAAGATTAGTTGACCAGTAAATTCTTTGAATGCTAATTGGAAAATTTCTTGGTTTTAGGCTCTGAAACAAAGAGAAGCAATCTTGAGACTCATCCTGAAAAATGAAAATGTAAGTAGAGAATTATGATTTATTCTCATTCTAAAATATGATGATTTTGTTTATAAAGTCATTTTAGAAAGAAATGTGAAAGGTACCTGAATTACTGATAAATTCTGCTGTTAATGTAACTTGGTAATTACGGGGCATTTGAAGTAGTAGAGCAGTGTGTTTACATATTTTCACACCATTTTATCCTTATTTGAGATTATGTTTTAAAGAGGTTTTCCATTTTGTTTCTTGTTTTTACTTTATTTCTGTATTTTTATTTCTGTTCTCAAACTCATTGAGATCCTCCTGCTTCTACCTACCAAGAACTGGGATTAAAGGTGTGCACCGCCACTGCCTGGTTTATTGCTGTGTTTTTAGACTGAAGCTAGATTAGAAAAGACACTGGGTATGGTGTGTACACTTAAAGTCTTAGCATTCAGGATGCTGAAGGAGGAGGATTGTGCTTTCAAGACTAGCCAGGGTTATTCAGTGAGACATAAATAAAGTGTACTGATGTACATTTTTAAGAATTTGATTTTCTTTAAAGTATGTAATTTGCCCATTTTTTTAAAATGGAGTTTTTTTAAACAGATTGGAGGGCTATGTGTTAGATTTGTCTTTTGTCTATATGGGTTGTAAACTTTTCCCAGTTTCCTAAGTCTTGTTGAGGAGTTTTCCCTCTGTTAATGTCTTTTGAGGTTTTGTTTTTGGGGTTTTTTTTTTTTGTTTGTTTGTTAGTTTGTTTGTTTTTCTCTCTTTTTTTAAAAATTAGATCGCATATAACCTGATGATGCCTTTTAGGGCATTGGAAAAACAACAAGAAAAAAAATACCGATAGCAGTAGACCAAGAGAAGTAAATAACTAAAATTGGAACAGAGATTAACAATAAAAACAAACAAACAAAAGATTAGCAAATAGTTTGTTCTTTGAACAAACCCTTAATCACATTAACAGGAAGAAAAGACCTGAAATAATAAAATTAAAGATGATATGGGAGACATTATAACAGATACGATGAAATTGAGGAAATCATGATGGCATAGTTTTAAAAATATTTAGCAAACTAGAAAATCTAATAGAAACAGCTGAAATTTAAATTTAATTTAAAATTATTTTTAAATAATTTACTAAATTTAAATCAAAATACATTAATTGATTTAAACAGCTCTATAACAAGCAATGCATGTAAAGCAGTAATTAAAAGTCTCCTGAGTAAGGGCTGAGAGATGGTTCAGTGGTTTAGAGTATTTGTTGCTCTTGACCCAGGTTTCACTTGATGGCTCACAGTCATCCTAACTACAGTTCCCAGGGATCCGATGCCCTCTTCTTACCAGACTCCATGGTCACCAGGCAGACACACAGTGCACATACAGTTAAAATATTCATTGTCATAAGCCACACGTTGGGGTGGCTTCTGTCACATGTTCCAGGGTAGGTGGATTAGAAATGTTAGGTAGGAGGAACAGAGATATGAAAGAAATAAGAGACATAGAACAGAACCAGGAGGGCAACTCAGTGAATATGGGTCATCTTAAAGTAACCACACAGGTTAAGTTGGTGCGTAGACACACCTATTGTCAACAACTTTGAAAGGGTAAAAATAAGCTTAAACTCTCTTATCTTTAGTCAAAGTGGAACAAGCTCTCACTTGTGTGCCTCCACAATTCATACATGTAAAATTAAATAAATATTAAAAAATTTAAATCTACTAACGTAAAACACCCAGGGCCAGATAGATTCACCACAGAATTCTTTCAGACCTTCATAGAACAGTTTAAGCCAGTACTTACCAGATTATTCTATTTTAAAAAAGGGGGAAGAGCACACCCAAGCTTTTTCAATGAAATGAGTAGTATCCTAATGTCTCCTTTTGAAATTTGTTTGTTTGAGCCAGGAGCTCACTTTTTGTAGCCTTGCTTGCTGGCTGGCCCGGTACCTCATAGGTAGCCTAGGCTAGCCTTCAATTCCCTCCTGCTTGCTGAGGTGATGGAGTAACAGGATGTGCCCCTGCACCCAGCTTCCTTTGTCTTTTGCCCTTGCTTAGAATTACTGTTCTTAAAACAAAACCTTCCACAATTAGAAATCGAGGAACTAATAAAGGTGGCATTTCACAGGAGTGAAGAAAATCACGATGACAGATGTGTATATGGGGAGAAAATAGGGTTGGACATCTTCTGTCTGTTCAGACCCTGCTTCTATAACCTGTCTACCTTGCCCAGCCTCCATACTATTAACAGAATATGAAAATTCCTCAGCTTACTTGCAGGATTAAGTGAAAATGATACCCATAAGGCGCTTATGGAAATAAGACCTCACATCGCAGTTGACAATCACAAATATAATTTCCTTGTTCATTTTCTCTTCTTTGTCTGCACATTAATAGGTTTTAAATTCCCCCAAACCTGTTAATTGGCTTTGGTGAAAGCTTAGATGGAAGGACAAAACCAAGTACTAAATTAAATTAGTGTTGAGGTAGCAGAATATTAAAGCATTACACTTCAAAGGAATTTTAAGTGTAAAGACACTTCCAGTTAAGACACTTACGCATGTTTCAGTGGTAATGACAAATATGAAAGTAAATTTCTTTTTGAAAATGAGAAATTTTAATTTCTAAGTTTTTAATGGAACTGGTAATACTTTTCTGGTTCTTTTGGCTGTTACATAACATTAATTTTCAGATATTTGGAAGTATTTTGCTTAATTTTATATATTATAAGCATGTCTCATGTTTATTTAAGGTGGATAGGCATGTAGATCTTCTGGAAGTTGCCCAGGAAACTGATGGATTTTCAGGAAGTGACCTAAAAGAAATGTGTCGAGATGCTGCTCTCCTCTGTGTCAGGGAATATGTCAATTCTGCATCAGAAGAAAGGTAACTATTTAGACTTGATTTCTTGTATTTGTGAAACCTTTTTGATTAGGTGATTGTTGTTTTGCTTTATTCCAGCCTACTTATAGAAAAAGATACTGGAATTAGCAACTCATTCCCTCCTTTCGTTATTGCCATTGCTTGGTATGTGTTTGTGTATGTATATGTGCACATGTTCATGTGTGTGTGTGTGCAGGTTGGTGTTAGGTGTGTTACAATTGCTCTCCACTTTAGTTTTTGAGATGGCCGGGGTCTTACTGAACCCAGAGGTCTCTAATCTGCTAGACTGGCTGGTCAGAAAACTTGGGGGTCCTTCTGTCACCACCTCCCCAGTTCTGGGATTACGGGCACCCTCTGCCTTTTTTAATCTGAGATCAAACTGAGGTCCTCGTGCTTTCATGGCAGGCCATTCATTACCTCTTGAGCCGTTTCCCAACCACTATTGCCATTTTTCTAAAGAGGAGTTCTGTAAATGGAGAAATAGCGTGGGGATGATGTTCTAGAATTAAGGGACAAAAATGCTGATAATGCTTATTTGATAAACCGTAGAAGGAATCACAGAAACCCAGGCTTGCCCTCTTTGTTAGGAAAACAGGGTTCTCTAGACTCTATAGATGGTTTCTGTGTTGTAAAATTCAGTTATGTATAGAAATGAGTGTTAGCGTCTAGGAACTTCACACATAAAGAGTGTGGGGTGCTGTGGACTGGGCTTCATCTTAACAATAATGCAGTTACTAACATACCATTTCTCATGTCAGCAGATTTTACTTGAAACCTATTTAGAGTGTGGTGAGTTTGAGAAATCATTTTTATCACCCTTACTTCAGCAAACTAATGTAGCCCTCAGTCAACTCCTTTGAGAAAGGGTCCCCAAAGGCCTCCCCTGAAGCAGTACTACACTGTGTGTCTTTTCAAAATGTTGACTCTCTGATAAAGAATTTCTCAGTAAAGCAGTTACCTTTGAGGCCATGTGAAAGGAGTGGCGCTTTCTTTCTCTGAAGTTTTCCTACCAAGTGACCCTGACTTGCCTGTGCTGTTCTGCATCTAATTAGTGTGGTGCCACAGTAAGCTTCTCTAAAAGCTCATGCTTGCTTCTGTCTCAAGTCCCTGCTTTCACCCACCGTACTGCTCTCTCCTGCCCAGGTGGAAGATGCATTTCACCCATGTGCTGCCGTGTACTTCCAGCTGTTTCAGCAAGTTGGGAGAGTTCTAACATCATCAAAAAAAAATACCTTCCAAAGGTCTTTCTTCTGACAGAAAAAAAATTAAAAGGAAAAGTAAACTTTGCTTAAGTTAATGACATTAGTAATGAAAGGCAAAACGCTGGAAAGCCCTGAAAATGTCAGTGTGAAATCTGGTCATTAGACTCGAATCATCCTGTTTTCCCTGAAACATTTTCCTTCAAGTAGCAGAATAGACCAGGTTTTTTGTTTGTTCTGTTTGCCAGGATTAAAGTAAAGGGGAGTTGGATTGCTTTTTCTTTACTAAGAGTGTTGAGTTGTTCTGTCTTGTAGAAGGCTGCATGTATGTGAACATATGCCTAGGAATGCTGTTTTGGTTCTCTGTTCACAAGAGTAACTTGATTTCTGGCTGGAATTACGCTTCTGTTTGAAAAGCTGCCATTTTTTAATGAAAATATGCTGCTCTTACATTCTTGGTATGAAGTGATTGATTTTACACAGCAATTTTGCTTTGCTACTCAGTGTTTTTTTTAATAAAAGTGTCTTTTAAGGAGACTAGAGAGATGACCCAGTGGGTAGGAGTGCTGGCTGCGCTCTTGGGAAAGGACTTCCAGCACTGACACGGTGGCTCACTAACTACTCCAGTTCCAGGGAATCTGCTGCCCTCTTCTAACCTTCAAGGGTACCAGACGCATACATGTAGAACACGTACATGCAGGCAAACACTCATACACATAAAATAAAAATGTTAAATGATGTTTTGTGACTTTCACATACACATTTACTCTTGTATATAGATAATTTCTAGAAGAATGGATCTAATGTGTTGTAATTCTCTTTGGGATCTTGAATGGGAAAGAAACTATATATATATTCTTATATAATCAAAAAAACATATTTTTAGCTCCTTGCATTTTTTTTTTTTTTTTTTTTTTTTTTTTTTGGTTTTTCGAGACAGGGTTTCTCTGTAGCTTTGGTTCCTGTCCTGGAACTAGCTCTAGTAGACCAGGCTGGTCTCGAACTCCCAGAGATCCGCCCGCCTCTGCCTCCCGAGTGCTGGGATTAAAGGCGTGCGCCACCACCGCCCGGCTCCTTGCATCTTTTTAATCTTGGTAATATATTTTAGGTAAGTGTACTCTGAAATGATTTGGCAATTTAATGGTTTTATTTACATTTCAGTCATGATGAAGATGAAATCCGGCCTGTGCAACAGCAGGACCTTCATCGGGCAATTGAAAAGATGAAGAAATCAAAGGATGCAGCGTTTCAGAATGTTTTGACTCATGTTTGTTTAGATTAGAAGTAAAGATCATTTGTACGGTTCAGTGATCTCGTGTGGGATGCGCTCTCATCCTTACAGCAGTGAGGGAGATCCTCTTGTGGTTTTATACTCAGATCCTAAGTTATTATGGTCTGTCATGTAAATGGTATTACTGCTTGTCAGAAATCATGAGGAGGAAGTTCAGTCCAGCCTGAGTGTGGGTGCTTGTTTGACCTTTTTAGCCATATGCTGTTATAGCCTTATAGAGTCTAAGCTGGTCTTAAAGTAATAAATGACTTGTTGAGTTATTAGTGAGAAGTGGAAAGTGGTTAGGTGCTGGTTTCTAGACGTGTGAGTATGAATGTGAGTGTGTATGTATGAGTGGATATCAAAATGTATATATCTACATTTTTCTTTGATATTCTGTAGATAGGTTTGAATACAGAAGCTTTTTTTTTTTTTAAACCCAACTACGGAGTCCAAAAGTGCACCAGATAGTGTGTAGCAAAACTTGGATTTAAGGCAGGATCTGTATCCTGACAGGTACAGTGATTCAGCCATGCCTAGTTGCCACTTGTTTTGGCCACTTGTAAGTTGGATATGTCCTCTGCAGTTGGTTGAATCAACCACATCTGAATATGTACATGTGTCTCAATTATAATGGTTGTCAGGAGAATCAACTAACAAACATGGTTTTGTCAGTGATCAGCAATGACTTGTTGATTGGTAGGCAGACCGGTCAGCATGGATTTCACCTCATTCTGCTGTAACAACACCAGGTAGTCTTTTGTAAGTTTCACGCTGATTTACATTAAAATGTATTGAAAACCTTTCAGAACAGTATGTTTGAGAAACCTCAGTGCTCTTTAATACGTGCACATGGCTTTCAGTGTGACAGTTCTGTGACTATGTTCCTTAAATGTTGTTTAAAAGTTGTATGTTTTTTAATTATGTTCAAATTTCATTTGGTCACCCGAACAAAATGATAGTTTATATAAATAGTCATTACTAAATGTGCTAAAAACTACTCATTTTATAACTTAAATTTAAAAATTTTCTCGGCGTAGTATAAATTGTACAAATATGTACATCAGAATTCCTATGTTGTGTCTGTAGTCACTTGATGCTATGTGAACCACATATAAAACTCTTCTGTTTTCAGACGTCAGTAACCAGAATTCTGTTGCAGGCACCTCAGCATACAACAGAACAGAAGATCATGCCACAGCACAATCTTTGGTGCCTCTGAATCATCAGAAATATTAAATTATGGCAAAAATGCTTTTGTTTTTATTACTTATTTTATTTCTTTGGAAACTAAATCTTCATGGCTGTATTGGATGAATTTCTCTGGTAATGTGTTTCACAAACCCTCTTGAACACTTTCTTCCTCCATTTGTGTTTTGGTGGTTGTAGATTTAAGGAGAATGCTTATGCTAACAAAAAGCAAGCCATGCAAGATTGTGAAGATGCTGTGAGACGAATGCTAATGCAAGACACCAAGAAACCTGTGTTTTTTTATAATTTACAATAAAAGGTCCTTCCTTTTGATTCTTTTTTCCACTTAGTCCTTGATATTTTTCACTTACTTGAAATTGTGGCTTTTTTGTTGTTTATAAAATTGGTTTGGACAGTTTTATCTTGCAGTTGAGATTTCAGGCTTTTACAGGAGACATTTCAATATTGAATTATTCTGTTTTAATGTAGTTTTAGTAATTTAATTTTAATGTAGTGGCATGTTCAAACATGAGTGTTGTGTATGCTTGTTCATGTCTTTTCATCTTCTATTAAATTTAGATTATCCAATTATAGTACTGAATTTGTTATGGTTCTAATCACTGATGAAGAAAAATACAATAATCCCAGCAGCTATGACTCATGTAGGGACATTGAGCCATAAAGTAAGTGAAACTATTTTTTTTTAATTTATCTATTTTTAAAATTTTTTTATCTGTTTTACATACCTACCCCAGTTCTCCCTCCCACTTCTCGCTCACCCTCCCATCCAATCCTCAAAGAGGGTAAAGCCTCCGTGGGAGTCTGTAAAGCCTGGCACATCAAGTTGAGGCAGACCAAGACCCTCCCCGCCCCGTATCAAAGCTAAGCATTGGTATCCTACCATAGGGAATGGGCTCCAAAAAGCCAGTTCATGCGCAAGGGATAAATTCTGGTTCCACTGCTAGGGGCCCCATAAAAAGATCAAGCCACACAACAGTCACCCACATTCAGAGGGCCTAGTAAGTGAAACTATTTTCATATGATTTAAGTAACTTTTACTATTTGTGATTTCCATTCTGCTTTAGACAGACATTTCACATATGTAGCTGGATATTAAGTTTTAAAGCATTTGCTTTGAAACCGAACATGGTGACACACTCCTTTAATCCCAGTACTTGGAAGGCAGAGGCAGGTGGATCTCTGTGCTTTCAAGACCAGCCTGGTCTACAGAGCAAGTTCCAGGACAGCCAGAGCTACACAGCGAAAACAAAGCAAACAAAACCCTTTGCTTTGGGTTGTACATCCTGGATGTAGAGCCAGACTTCCCACTAATGGATTGTACACCCCAAAAATTGACTGCTTTGTTTCTGTTTCTTATCCGAGGCACCCATGGCACCTACTTGAGGGATTTGTGATGGCAGAGCATCACTCCTCTGAGGACCTACATAGTTACTGCTCCAGTGTTAGCTATCAGGGTACCCATGGTATTCTTTATACACTAACATGGATATTTTGTTGGCCCAACTGTTTCTCAGTCTCTAAGGCATTTCTGACATCTCTAGGCCTGCACTCAAGGGGCTAAAATGAAAAGGCTTGCCTGTGTGATGTTTCTCTGAAATCTTCGCCAATGGATGACTTACAGTAGGTTTTTGTGTCTGCTGCTGTTTCAGTACCTTTTAAAATTAAGATTATAATCTCAGCATTGGGGTCAGTGTAGTGTCAGCTTTGACTTCTTCCTGTCGAATCCCACTCACCACCTGCAGGTAGGTCTAGAACTCATTAAGAGCTGGGTTGGCATAATTAAACATTCTGCATGGACCATAATAAGCTAGTATTATTTAGCATCTGTAATTTGGGGGTTTGATACAAGATGACAGTGTCTTGAGGCTCAGTTCCTTGTGTAAAAGTGATAGCATCTCACCTGTCAGAATGGCTAAAATAAAAAACACCAACGATAGCCTTTGCTGGAGAGGTTGTGGAGAAAGGGGTACACTCACCCATTGCTGGTGGGAATGCAAACTTGTGCAACCACTCTGGAAAGCAGTGTTTCGGTTTCTCAGGAAATTCGGGATCAACCTACCCCTGGATCCAGCAATACCACTCTTGGGAATATACCCAAAAGAGGCCCTATCATACAACAAAAGTATATGCTCAACTATGTTCATGGCAGCATTGTTTGTAATAGCCAGAACCTGGAAACAACCTAGATGCCCTTCAACGGAAGAATGGATGAAGAAAGTATGGAATATATACATATTAGAGTATTACTCAGCAGTAAAAAACAAGGACTTCTTGAATTTTGCATACAAATGGATGGAAATAGAAAACACTATCCTGAGTGAGGTAAGCCAGACCCAAAAAGAGGAACATGGGATGTACGCACTCATATTTGGTTTCTAGCCATAAATAAAGGACATTGAGCCTATAATTCATGTTCCTAGAGAAGCTAAATAAGGTGAATCCAAAGACAAACACATAGGCATCCTCAGGAATATTAACCTTCATCAGGCGATGAAAGGAGACAGAGACAGAGACCCACACGGGAGCACCGGACAGAAATCTCAAGGTCCAAATCAGGAGCAGAAGGAGACGGAGCACGAGCAAGGAACTCAGGACCACGAGGGGTGCACCCACACACTAAGACAATGGGGATGTTCTATTGGGATCTCACCAAGGCCAGCTGGCCTAGGTCTGAAAAAGCATGGGATAAATCCGGACTAGCTGAACATAGCGGACAATGAGGAATACTGAGAATTCAAGAACAATTGCAGTGGGTTTTTGATCCTACTGCACGTACTGGCTTTGTGGGAGCCTAGGCAGTTTGAATGCTCACCTTACGAGACCTGGATAGAGGTGGGCAGTCCTTGGGCTTCCCACAGGTCAGGGAACCCTGATTGCTCTTCGAGCAGATGAGGGGGGGGGGGACTTGATCGGGGGAGGGGGAGGGAAATGGGAAGCGGTTGTGGGGACGAGGCAGAAATCCTTAATAAATAAATAAATTAAAAAAAAATGATAGCATCTCATTGGTAGGATTTGTTTCCTACTGTAATTGGGTTATTTGTGGACAGTTTTTTTATAGCTTTCTTCTGGATGAAATAAATTGAATAATGTATAGTTGGAAGATTTTTAGCTTCTCTTAAAAGTCGGAATATTAAAAGATTTTTTTAAAAACCTGAGGATACAAGCCTACACGAATAAAATTCTAACCTTATCTTGGTACCTGAAAGCTATAGAATTCTCTGCATACTGGAAAAATCCTGTTCAAAGGCCTGGAGAAATGATATAGTAGTTATGAGCATGCGCTGTTTGTTCTTGCAAAGCACCTGCGTTTTGGTCCCAGCACCCATATTGAGCTACTCAAAGTAGCCTGTAATTCCATTTTCATGGTTGTCCAATGCCTCTGACCTCTCTAGGCACCTACACTCACATGTACATACCTACCTACTTATCTACCCCCTGCCCCCACAACACACTTTAATAAAGACGAATCTTTTAAAAAATGTTTTTACACAAGTCAGCATACTTTTGCAATCATATGCAAAAGGACTTGAACCATATGAAATGATCTCCTAACTGAACTGACTAAAATGTAGCTAATGTGGAGAAGAGTCACTGTATGCAAATGAAATCAGATCAAAAGGAAATAATTTCACAGTGTGAATTGAAGATATCTTAGTAAACCTGGTGTTGCACTGTTCATACTAATGGCCAGTAAGAATATCATTACTAAAATCCTGATGGCAGAGTGTTGTTGTGAGTGTCTAATATTTAGTTCATAACCTCTTTGAGGAGACTGAAAACACGGCTCTGCGGCTAAGAGTGTGCTTGCTGCTCTTCCCGAGGATCCAAGTTTGATACCCAGCACCCAGTTCCTTCCTTCACAATTGCCTGTTACCTGCCGCTTCAGAGAATCCACTGCCCTCTCCTTACTTTTGCAAGCACCTGCATCCACGTGGCACACATGCAAATAAAAAATACCTGCTTTGAGACTTTGTAGTTTTTGTGCTTTGAACGAAGTTGCATTGAATGTTGGTGCTTTGTGTGGGATGTACCAAGAACACAGGTTTGTAAACCCTGACAGCTCAGGTGTTTTGTTTTGAGACAAGCTCTAGGTTATCCTGAAAATTTAACACCTCCTGTCTCAGTTTCCCCTAGTGTCGTATACTCCACATGATGGCTCAGTTTTAAACCAAACACCAAAACAAATTGATAACTTACATGCAAATTTGTAACCAAGAAATAGTGTACCATGCTCTAAAAATGCAACGATTTCAGAATTTATCAGAGCGAGTGAGAATGAATGGGGTATTGTATCACGTTAATGCCTATTCACA
The DNA here is from genome assembly GCF_018167655.1 of Microtus oregoni. NCBI lineage: Eukaryota > Metazoa > Chordata > Mammalia > Rodentia > Cricetidae > Microtus > Microtus oregoni. The sequence continues at coordinate 27,626,480 of NW_024543071.1, forward strand.
GGCATGTCTAAGGCATAGTCAGACATATAAAGACTACCTAATCAGGATTCTGTTGGCAGCAACCAACTGTAGATAATCTAGAAAATAATTTAATTGAAGTGAGGGGTGGGAGAACCCATGGGATCAAAGGGAAGCTGAAGAACCAAGCTTCTAAATATTGCGCTCTCAATGAGTTTTATTTTTAGGGAAGATTGCTCAAGGCCTTTTTTATCCTCCAGTGGATTGCATGAAATCCTCAAATAGCCCATTGCTCTGAGAACTCCTTGGGTTATTGAAATGACTTGGCATCCAGTATAGTCATTAATACATACAAAAGGAGAATGGTGTTCTCTAGAGTATTAGGGGGAGATTGCCAGGCAAACAAGAACGGCACATAGCCAACCGACTGTGAGATGCTACAGTACAGCAAGTGGGCATGCAGAGAATGAGGGAATTCCTGTGGGCGGGCTTGCAAGGACTGCTGCATGGGATCCTGTTGAGTTCTTTGACTTGGAGTGCTGTTTTACCACGCCCAACTCTGCCTAGGTAAAATAGCTTAATTGTTAAAGTTTTTAGACTAGCTGGTGGGTATAAGATGTGGAAAATGAAGTACAGTAGACGTTTTTATTTCCAGTGAGTACAAGCCCTTGTCTCTGTCAGCATCAGTCCTGGTTGTACTGATAGACCTGTGCTGAAGCTTAACTGAAGGAGTTGATTGGTTTTAGCCAAGCCCCTACCCACCCTCCCATACATAGTCTTTTGATTATGGTTGTTTTGAGCTGGAAGGAGTTTGGATTACACCTTCAGATGCCTGTGGTTCTTACTTGTTTTTAATTCTTCAAGGTAGAACACATGAGATAGATAGCCCCCTCTCCTGACACTCTGTCTAGACCAAAGGAGGGGACTGGGTTTCTGATTTAGGTCATCCTAGCAGGTACACTGTTGTCTGAGTCTGGCCTGAATTATGCTCATTCTTGCATGAGTCTTCCTTTCGGGCAAGCACATATAGCTCAGTACAGTCCACACTAGTCCACTTCCTGCATACTTCCTGATACTGCCAAGGTGAGGCCAAATTTACCTCTGGACAGCTTACTGTTTTCCAAATGAAGAGTTGGTTTTTGTTTTTTAAATCCGTTCTGATTTGCTAGCATCATGATAAAAGTTTTTTCCCCCCTAGAATCTGGCTAAAATGTTCAAATTCTAGCAGGCTATCCATTTATTTTTGATAGTTTAAGTAAAATTGCAGTATAAGCCAAACTTAGTATTTTGGAATACATATTGTGAATTACTTGAATGTCATCTTCCTTTGGTAACTGTGGCCCAGTAACAGTCTTCACCAAGGAACTACATGGATGCCAGGGTTGGGAGAGATTGGTGGGCGCTCTTTCCGTATCCCTGTAGTAGTTCTCTCACCTGGCCTATTAATAGGCAGTGGAGATTTGAGTCATTCAGAAGCTGCTCTTAAACCTTTAGGCGTAAGAACAACCAACTTGTCTGATTTACTGATTTCCTGCTTAGGACAGTTACGCAGAATATAAATGCTTGCTAGACTCAGATGCCTAATAGGAAAGTGGGAAAGGAGGGAACAAAACTACAGACTTGCTGTTCTTGAGGAACCAAGTGTTGTGGAATATTAGTTAAAAATGTGTGGCATTCTTTTACGCCATGGAACATTTGTTTTAGTGATGCAAAGATGTGTCTCATTCTTCCGTGTTGCACTTGTTTGACTCTATAAAGCTGTGTGACTTTGCCTGCCTAAAACCTGATTGGTCTAATAAAGAGCTGAACAGTCAATAGCAAGGCAGGAGAAAGAAGGAGGCAGGGATGGCAGGCCAAGAAAAAGAGAGAAGAGGGAGGAGTAGAAAAGGAAAATAAGTGGAGGACACCAAGGCCGGCCTCCAGCCACACAGCCAGCCATGGAGTAAGAAGTTAAGAAAGTATATAAACTAGAAAAAGATAAAAGCCCAGAGGCAAAAAGTAGACGGGATAATTTAAGTTAGGAAAATCTGTCTAAAACAAGCCAAAATAAGGCCAGGCATTCATAAGAAAGAATGTCTCCATGTATTTATTTGGGAGCTGGATGGTGGTCTTCCAAAGAACAAAGAGTAAAGAAAAAAAACTCAGCTACAACCAAGATTTTTTTCTTGGGTTGGAAAGAAATACTAGAGCCTGATAAATATTGACGCAAGGTGTATCAAAATGTCTTTTTAGGATTTGTTCACACTTCCTGAAGACTTCTGTGACTTCTTGGTACCTGTTGATGTACACATATACATCTTGGCCTACTTGGCCCTGCTAACTAAAAATAGCCACGAAGTACGATCTGAGAAAACAAAGAGGACCTATAAATGGTACCATTTATTTATTTATTTTGATTTTTTTTTTTTAAAGCTGGATCCCTGAAGCCTAGACTAATCTCAAATTCATTGTATAGCCAAGGAATCATTGACCTGATCTTTCTTCCTCAAATGCCGGGATTACAAGTATGTGTCACACTGTGTCTCAAGTGCTGAGAATTGAACCCAGGCCTTCATGAATGCTAGGCAAGCGGTCTACCAACTGAGCTACCAAACGATAGCTTTGAGTTGGCTATTACACTACTAATATTTGTGGTGAGGATCAGCAGAAAAAAAATGCATGACGTTATTAGAAATAAATCAAGAATGCAGGAGGAAGCAACAGCTGTGTGCCTACAGGCCACTGAGGTTGCCGGTGGAAATGTACTGCCTTAGGCACACAATACCAGCTGCTAAGGTTAGTGCAGTTACTGGACTGCTGAGAGGGAAATGTATACATGATTATTTTTAAGCCTGTTGGTGAAGCCGGGAAGGCTCTGAAAATAAGGTACATTCCTATGAGAACAAGGGCTTTGACTTCCTCACCTTAGTTTGTCTTACAGTGAAATTCTGGAAAGAGGGTCATAAGCAACCCAGTCCCCTCTGAAAAGTGAGTGCCCAGCTAAGGTTATGAGTCACTTACACCTGAAGTTCAAGTTAGAACCACCTCTCAATAAAGCCCTAAGAATTGTTATTGCTCTCAGTGTCATGACCCTCAGCAGCCATTGTAGCCTGCCTGCATTACAAAACAAGAGAACTTGGGTGGTCTTTGAGAGATTTATTGAAGTAAGAACAGGCATCCGTTGGACACTGAAACAGTTACACTAACTGTAGTACTAGAGTAGAAAGGCAGCTTTCTGTGTCTTTAAAATCACAAACTTTATTCATTTGCTAAGGCACTACCATGGCATGTTTTCAGTGAACCCATAGTTGTGGCGGCAGCAGTGAGCACAGGCACCAAGCAGCTGAACATTCACCTTGCTGTGGTCACGGCATGTAGCCCACTCTCAAAAGAGCTTTTATTAGCGTTTTTTAAAAAACGGCAGTTCGAGACCAGCCTGGTCTACAGAGCTAGTTCCAGGACAGGCTCCAAAGCCACAGAGAAACCCTGTCTTGAAAATCCCCCCCCCGCCAAAAAAAAAAAACAAAAAAACAAAAAAAAAAAAAAAACGGCAGTATGAAAAAAAAAATCACACTTTTCCTTTTTCAGTTTGTGGTCTCTTCCAGAGAAACCTTTATGTAAAATGTTTTTCTCTTACGTTTTCCTTGGCAACAATAAATCATGCTTAAAATACAAGAATTACCTCTTAGAAAATAAAACCATCGGAAGATGTTTCACAACAGGCGCAGTCTGGAAACTTGTACCATTAAGAGTTTGGGATACCCTGAACCTTTCCGTCTCCAAGAAGGTCTCTCTTTAGCATTCTCAAGGAGAGCTTTGTTAAGTAGCTTCAAGGAGTCCGAACCAGCTCCTGTGTTGTCTAATGTAGACAGGGACCTAGCTTAGGAGTGTAGTGGTCTGGGCACTCTTGAGTGTCAGCACTATTTGTTAATGGCCATTTTGTGTTTACAGCACTCAGCAGCTCTCAGAGCTTATGTATGTATCATTTCTGCACATGGATGAGGTTTGGATTTTATCTTCTCTGCAGAAGCCAACAGTTTCAGCTTCTCATTAATCTGTGGGTTAGTTTTGGTTATAGCTTCAATCAAATAGGTGCCTCTTGACGATAACTACAATATTCCCTGATGGAGAATTAGTCCCTGGGGGGAGTTCTTCTCATCAAAGCATACCACACCATTGAAAAGTGCCAGCATGCTGGAGTTACTGTTCATAGGAAGCCATTAGAACCTCTCTTCCTGTTGGCTATGTTATTTTCACAACAGAAGGAACTAGCATATTTCTCAAGATTTAATTCACATCTTCACACATATATTTCTTCCAGTTGCATCTTCAATTCATTGGGCAGCGAGACTGTGTAGTCACAAGGTAAAAAACGTCAGGATGACAGATTTTTTGTTGTTGTTGTTGTTTTTTGGTCAGTTGTACAAAAGAGGGTGTTTGTATGGTTTATTACCTCTGGTAAGTAACATTAGAGTTCCAGCTTGGCAAAATTAAGCTGGAAAGTATGCTTTTGTTTGGGCAAGTCAGCTAGACACATGGTCACATCTTTTAAGAAATCTGACACATACCTGCTGGGATGAAGAAGACTACAACTGCTTTCATTCTGGAACGTATAATAATATTGTTTTTTCCTAAGATTTAGTTTCCAGTGTGAATTTCATATACATAATGAAATTGGTTTTAAATTATAGGCACAACTTTTTACCTCATTACAAAATACTAATTTTAAAATTAGTCGTCGAGGAGCAATTGGATACAAAGCATTTAATCACAAAAATAGAAAAAAATCGTTAGTAAAAGAGCATTTCAGAGAGACCAGAACCAGGGACACTTAGTTGATCTTCTCCAGAGACCTGTAATAATCTGTCAACACTTTCCATGCTTTGGGGGCCATGAAACCATCTGGGGGGTCTTCTCCTTCCCGAGCGAGCTTCCTCATCCGAGTTCCTGAGATGAAGTCAAACTCGTCATGCCTGTCACAATACAGCAACAGAGAAGTCAGTGGAGGTAAGAAACAGCTGACCTAAAGATCCCTGGAATTAGCTTCCAGGTTTTCTCTGTAAACAGCGGCATGTTTTAAAATGGGCAGTTCCCTCAGTCTTGAGAATCTCACAGGACAGAAGAGGAATAAAGGCAGAATGTCTGTTTGGTATTTCCTGCACACCTGCTTTTTTCTATCTTCATGCCAGAGATTAGTTTGTGTGAATTTAGTATGGGGTATGAACACCCTGCCCCCGCCTCCCTTGTGCAAGTGCCACTATGCTCAGCTCAAGAACTGTTTGTGGGTGTGCTGGAGCTCAAACCCAGGGCTGCGCACATGGCAGGGCAAGTCTTCTATTAGTAAGCTACATCCATAGAACAAAGAAATGCTTATAGGCCAAGAACTACGTGTAGAGCGCTCTGCTACAATGTTTGGACAGAACATGTGCAAGAGAGGGTCTGAGCTGTGAGGGAATGTTGTTCCAACTGGGAGCGTGTAGCCTGGAGACTTCCAGAGGGTTCAATTGCTTCATCATGCCAATTGTCATATCAATTACAGTTTTCTCTAGAAACCTACCTTGCTGGATCATAAAAGTCCATGGCCTTTTTAGTTTTATTGTAGGCAGCCACTCGGAATGGAATGATTTCCACAGAGGTGAGGCCAGGGGCCATACTTAAGACCTTGCCCCCATGGGTAGGTTCATATAGGTCTTTCTTCGTCTCAGGGTGGGGCATTCCTGCAGGATCCCTGCCCACAATGTAGAAATTGGCCCCTGCAATCATCCGACATCTGCAATGCCACTGGACCTGGAAAATAGCACATGGGGACACGACATGATCCAAGTTCATGGTCCCCTTTATGGCAATTCCTTAATTTTGCTTTCAAAGTGATTCAGAAAGGCAGGTCAGTTAAAAGTAGCAATGATGTCCTAAGCCCTGAGCACTCAGGCTGGGTGGTATTGGGTGGGACAGGAGCTTTGAAGTCATGAACTTTTAATCTCTCAATAAAGCAAGCAGCCAGGAATACTTACTGTTAGAAAGGACCGTGAATTACGTGCTCCAGTCTTCAGACAAACCAAAATCTAAAGGCTGTTAGAGATTCTAAACTGTCATCTGCCAGTAATGAACTAATTACCTTTCATATATGTGTTGATTCCAGTTTAGCATAACACTTGCCATCTTTAAAGTTCTGACAAAATTATAAAGGATGGGGGGAGATCTGTAGGGGGGGGCTATAGAAAGGTGTGGAACTCTGATACAACTGAGGAGAATTCATTCATTAAACTCAGTTTAGAACATTTGGAAGGGTCAATTAAGATCCCTTCAGAATCCTACAAACTCCAAATCCCCTGCACAGCTGTTAGTGAGGGACCAAGAATCTTCTGGCAGGTTCCCTGTGATAGTTCACTGTGGTGCTGCCTTTTAAAGATACTTCTCCCTTCTGAGAAATTCCTGGGGCAGGGCGAATCGTCCAGAGTACTTAGAAACAACAAATCGTTAGCTTGGTGTGGTGATTTGAATGAGAAAGGTCCCCCTCAGAGTCAGGCATTTGAATCCTTGGTCCCAGGTTGGTGCCACAGTTTGGGGGAGGTTTAGGTAACCCAGCCTTGCTGGAGGAAGTGTGTAACTAGGGATGGGCTTTGAGTTTGGAAAGCTCCACCCATTTCCCCCACGTGCTCTCTGCTTCACCTCGTGCTTGTGGTGAAGGATATAAGCTCTCAGGTTCCTGCTGCTTGCTGCCGTGCTTCCCTGCGATGACAGACTCATCACTCTGGAGCTGTAAGCCCACAGAAACCCAAGCTGCCTTGGCTATGGTGTTTGGTCACAGCAACAGAAAGGTAACGTGCAGATATTTCTTGCCCTATGATTCCAGGTGAGCTGTGCTCTCTCACTTCCTCAATCAAGTGCTAAGCCCCATATTCTCCGAGCAATGTGTTTATGTAGGACTTGACACTTCCAGCATCCTTCCAAATACAAAACTGAAAACGTTAAGCTGGGATGGGTGAAAGAGTAACTTGAGACTGTAGAATCTGCCCATTAAGAGTGGACCCCCCCCCCAATTTATTTAATTTTGTAAATAAAGTTTTAGGCTGTGTTCTTAGTCCTTTACCAGCTCAGGGAATTGCTCACCTCTGTGGGGCCAGCATACAACATAGGAGACGGGAAAATGGCAACAATAGTTGATTTTGGGTCCAGGACGCCTTCCTCCAGTACAGCTGCGTGTTGTTTCATCCTCCAGTTCAGAGGCACATCGTCATCCTTGGTCCAGCCCCCCAGAGGGTGCAGCAGGAGGACTGGGTGCTTGTAGCCCCTCTCTAGGAGCCTGCGGCGGGTGTCCTGCATCAGCAGAGCGTGGCCATTGTGGACAGGATTGCGCAACTGGAAGGCAAACACGGCATCTAGGAAGGAAAGAAAAGCCAAGGTTCAAAGTAAGCTATGTTTCTTGTCCATAAGAATAAATGGGGAAAGATGGAGCGGTAGGTATACTGCTCAGTTCCCCCATTTGGGCTGCTAGCGTTTGACAGTTTGAGAATGTGCCTAAGCTGTTAGGGGTGTTAATCCATCAGAAGTGTTCAGTTGCTTGAACAAGATAGGATGCAGAGGCAGGAAGCCACACAGGAGAAAACACGACTCGGCAATTAAAACAGGTACTGGCTACACCCTTCCTGAAATCCCAGGCTCCAGCATTCACTCTTGTGCCTGCTGCAGGCTCAGCTTCATGGGAACCTGCACATGAGCATATAATACATGGGCACCAAATCTATGGATGAAATCCAACTCCACCTTCAAGAAATCCTGAAAACAATTGTACTTAGAGATGGATTCATGAACTCTATTTTTTTTCTGGTTCTAAAATGTAATTAAAATATATCCTTTGCAGAAAATTTAGGAATTCTATAAAAGCCTAAAGTGAAAATCATGTCTCTCTCAAAATGTATAGAATAAGAAATGAGACGACTTCCTTCCTTGTTCCACTGCCACCCCCACGAGGCAGGTGGTGTCACTGGTAGTCGGCCATCCCCAGAGTCTTTTGTGTTTCAGTTTTGTTTTGGTTTTTCCAATTTTCTTGTTTTTCAAATCATGCCTAGTGTGTGTGTGTGTGTGTGTGTGTGTGTGTGTGTGGATTCATTAGTTCTAGGACAGCCAAGGCTACACAAAGAAACTCTGTCTCAAACCAAAAACCAAAAAATTGCTGGACTGGAGAGCTGACACCAAGATTAAGGATGTGCATTACTCTCTCAGAGGACTCAAGTTTGATTCCAGCACCCATGTCGGGCAGAACACGAGCTGCCCAGAACTCCAGCCCCGGGGGGACTCTGACCCCCGACACCCACACATACATGGCATACACACACACACACACACACACACACACACACACCATTAAAAGTAAGATATGTTTTTTTTGGGGGGGGGTGGGGATAGGTTTGGAGCCTGTCCTGGAACTCGCTCTGTAGACCAGGCTGATCTTGAACTCACAGAGATCCGCCTGTCTCTGCCTCCAAAGTGCTGGGATTAAAGGCGTGCACCATCACCGCCTGGCAGCATCTTTATTTTTTTATGCTGAATAAGACAGGGGTGGTGGGAATCTGACCCCAGATACCCACATGTACATGGTGTGCGAGCACGGGCGCACGCGTGCGCGCGCGCGCACACACACACACACACACACACACACACTTCATTAAAAGATAAATATTTTTATGCTGATTCAGCCAGGCATGGTGGCACATGCCTGCAATCCCAGCACTTAGAGGCACAGGTAAGATCAAGAATACAGGGTTACCATTGGCTACATAATGAATTCAATGTCAGGCCCTATATTAAAAAACAAAAAATTATTCCTGATACACTTAAATTTTTGACTACAGTGCTAATGAGTATTGGCAGATACACTAGAACCAGATCACATACCAGCATTCATGTCTTTCCACTTCTGTCTGAGCTCCAGAGGTGTCAAGCGATACTGGTCCAGCCCATCATCCCACCTTATTCTCTCCAGCACCTGCAGGTCTCCACCGACGAGCCAGTCCCCACCTTCCATCACCATCTGGGAAGAAATCATCGAAATTCATAGTAACTATACTGCCTTTTAAAATTTCATTTGAAGTGTGTGTGTGTGTGTGTGTGTTAATGTATACACGTGCCTGTATGTGTGGAGGCTTAGACGTCAGAATTGGGGAACTTCTTCAATAGCTCTTCAGTACATTTTTGAGACAGGGTTTCTCACTGAGCCTGTAGCTCGCAAATTTGGCTAGTCTGACTGGTTGGTGAGCCGCCAGGAGCTGCCTGCCTTTACCTTCCTGGCAGTGGAATTGCTCCCTGTCTTTAACCTCCCTCCCTGGCCACTTGGATATTTCACGTGGGTCCTGAGGGGGATAAACTTGGGTCCTCATACGTGTGTAGCAAGCTCTGTATTGGCTGAGCCTTCTCCCCAGCCTGCCTGTTTTGCTTTGTGACCCATCTTGAGTTGCTTTTTTACAGCATTTCCAGTAGTATTTAACAAACTTTTCATCTCTGAACTTACTTGCGGTCTTCACCAAAGTTGCTGGGGAGGCAGAGCAGGAGCAGGACCAGGCCCTGGTCGAGTCCAACAGCTCATTCCCACAACACAAAAATTAAGGACTGTCCCCCCAAAGTTCCTGTTTATATGGATTATATCCAGCAGTTCCCATGTTAGAAATGAATACTGAGAAGCTTTAAAGTAGTAATGAAGTTATTGCATGTTAAGAACAAACTCTTCCCCACTCCTTCACCTGAATAGGAAGGACAGTGTCACTTTTACCCATTGCCACTCTGCTACGTATGGCCTAACAGAAGATAGACAGACTTTCATAGCTACTGCATTTAATCTGAGCCAGTGAGTTTCGGCTGTGCTGTGTGAAGAAAACCCCCCAGCAGGGACTTAGCTAGAAGAAAGAAGAGGATTCGAGTAGCATTTTTATATGATTGTGGATACTGTTTGATACTAAAACATGTACTGGCTCCCTTCCCCTTCCTTTCTGTGAGGGTCTTACTCTGCAACCCAGGCGTGCCCACTTGGATCCTCCTGCTTGGGCCTCCTGAACATGTGTGCGGCATGTACACGCATATCTTTGCAGAGGTCTCCACCAGCTGTCTTTCTTGATAAATATCACTAGTTCTTGAACTTTTACAGATTGGGGAGTGTGTGTGTGTGTGTGTCTCTGTGTGTGTGTATATGTATGTGCGCGTGCGTGTACAACTTGGAGGCACCTGTTCTCTCCTACCAAGTGGATTCCAGGGATTGAAATTCAGGTTGTTAGTCTTATCTTTATCCACTGAGTGATCTTGCCATCTCTTCCTTATTTTTGAGACAGTCTTTTCGTTTAACAGGGAGCTTGCTAATTCAGCTAGACTGACTAGCCAGCAAGGTTCAGAGATGTTCCTGTCTCCACTTCCCTCATGCTGGGATTACAGGCAGGTTTTGCCATGTCTGACTCTAGTATATGGTTGCTGAGGATGGATAAAATTTGGGTCTTTTTGCTCAAATACCAATCACTTTACCATCTTTCCAATGCTAGTTTCTTAAAGGTAAATTGCAGTATGAAATCTAAAGCTGTATGCATTTTTCACACTGTTTTATTAAAACTCCATTATTTTTGAATATTTTTGCCCAAGAATAATTTATTATTATTATTTTTACCATACATGCTGATCAACTAGAAATGTTGACTACTGAGTTTGTCAGTCTTCAAAGGCTGACATTATATTTTAGGATTTTAAGTGCACACACACACACACACACACACACACTTGTGAGCATTGCTGATGGCATCAGAAGAAAGTCTAAGTCTGAACTTGCTGCTACACTCATAGTGCCGAATAAAATGTTTTTGTTTGAAACCCCAAGGTTAATCTTGGCAACTAAGAAGTACTCTTCCTTGTTTTTGTTGAAGTGACAGAATTTTGCCCATTGAAAACAAACAAACAAACAAACAAAAAAACTTACTAAATATCTAAGTCTGAAGACATGCATTTGTAAACCCACATTCTTGATACCAGGGTTTCAATGGTGTTTCAATCCCCAGACTCAAATAACTTGACAAGAACTTTTCCTTACACCAGCCATTGAGGATTAACATGTATAGCAAACGTATCTTGTATAATTCCCAATTTGGACTATGTTATGAAAAAACCACTTAGCCCAAAGGTCACGTTCACAGCATCATAGAACGCATCCTTCACTGAAGCTGGTGGTTTCTTAGTACGGTGGCTGTAATCGAGCCACCAGCATCTTGTCCACCTTTGTTTCACACCAGCCATGCCAGTGGCAGCACAGGAAAAGACTATCACTGTTACATGGTTCTGCTCTCGGGAGTTCTCCGGCTAGGTTGTGAGGACTACTGGGGTTCAAAGAACCATGCTTTGAGAACCTTTGCTGGCACATTCCTAATATTGTCTAATGTGTTGTTCTCAATAGCACTCCAAAGCTCTTGGAGGAAAAGTTGTTTGGTTTTCTACCATGTAATTATTTATCATTTAGCACAGTTCCCATGGGAATCACCCACAGATGCAGCCTCCTGCATTACATCTGCTTTAAAGATAAAAGAAAATCCAGTGAGCAGCAAAGTGTAACAAAATCCAGGCATATAGTGTAAAATAGATAGTTATCCATTTTCTCGAAAGACCTCTGAGAAGGATGCCAAGGTCACTCTCTGAGGAAAAGTACAGCCTGTTGAACAAATATATTGAGGAAAGTAGATACCCACATGCAAAAGGATGAAATGACCCATATTCTATGTGCAAAAGATAAAATGGATTAATGGCATACATAGAAGACCCAAAATTATAAACTGCTTATGTAAAGAAAGGGGTTGGGCAGAGGTAGTGCATGCCTTTAATCCTAGCACTCAGAAGGCAGAGATAGCCGGATCTCTGTGAGTTCGAAGCCAGTCAGGTCTACAGAGGGAATTCCAGAAGAGGTACTAAAGGTACTAAAGTTACAGAGAAACCCTGTCTCAATGTCCCCCCTCAAAAAAAAAAAAAGAAGAAAGAAAGGAAAGAAAAAAAGAAAGAAAAAGGGAACAAGACTTCATAACACTGGGGTTGGTTGGCAGTGGTTTCTTGGCTATAGCACCAAAAACACAGACTACAAAAGCAAAAGCCGAAAGCTGGGATTACCCTGAACTGAAAACTTCCTTTGAACTAAAAGACAATTAACAGGATGAATGTGTATACAGGATGAGATGACTATTCCAAATCCTATGACATTGCCAGCGACCATTCCTACAACCTGGGTGTCAGGGTACATGCCTGTAACACCAGCACTCAGGGCTGAGGCAGGGATTTTGAGTTTGAGACAAGCCTGGGCTACATAATGAGATCATGGCTCATAAAAAGAACAGAAAGCTCCTCCAGAACAAGGATAAATAAAGTAACTCACAATTCACAAGGCAGAGCTAGGGAGACAGCTCCGTATGTACGGTGGGAATTCAAGTATGATGAGTTTGATACCTTGTAGTCTGATACTTGTACAAGTTGTTCTCTGATGGCCACATACTCACACATACACCCCTCAAGAACACACAGAAATATCATAAAAACAAAAGGCTGAACAAAGAACTTGAGTAGGCATGTCTCCAAACTTGTTTTGTAGATGGCCAAAGCACACAAGTAGCCCACTACCAACAGCTGTAAAGCAAGTGAAATCCAAATGAGAAAAAGTGGAATATCCATTAGGATGGCCATTATTACAAACAAACTCAGGAAGTATGTATTGGTGAGGATGGAGAGGAACTGGAAAGAACCCTTATGCCCTGGGCTCTAAAAAGATAAAACTACTGTGGAAAACAGTATGAGGTTTCATTTTAACAAAGCAGCAAAACAAAACTTCGAAGAACCTTTTGATTCAGTGGTCCTTCTTCTTGAGGAGAGATTTGCACACTCAAATCTCCATTTGTTCTTGGCAACCCAAATGTCCACCAGTGGATGAATGGATACAGAAAAGACATGTACAGCATGGGAACACATGAAAGAGATCTTGCCCAGTGCTTCCACACAGACAGTCCTGAGAAAGCAGGACAGCCATGGAAAGACAATCGCAACACAGGTAACCCTGAGGACAGGGGAAGTGAAGTAAGTCACAAAAAGGCAAATTATGTACGATTTCATCTGTACAAGGACAAAATGAATACCTAAAATGTCAATAGAGTAGTAAGGGTGACTGAGAGACCTTACTCATAAATACCTAGTAGAAAGAAGAAGGTGGCCATGTGTTGCCTTGGCTCAGCCTCCCCATTACAGCCAATCACTGAGGTTTACAATGACTGCATCCCAGAGGGATTCAGAGAATGAAAAGCTAAGCTAGTGCGATTTTTGTCACACCTAATATCTCCAGTTAATTTATTGCCACAAGTGGAGTGGGAAAGGGTGTGCTACATCTGGAATCTAGTGCAGCCAAAGGATGCAGCTGGCTATCCCGTGTGGCACAGAACCTCCTTCACAACAACAACAACAACAAAGACATATGGTGCTGAGCTTGAGAAACCATGGTGGTAATTGTGCAATGGACTTGGCTCTGTCTTCATGGCCTCCTTTCTAAACTCTGTCCTCAGGAAAACCACTACAGACTCATATTTTCAAATATGAGTACCATCCGTGACTTTGTCCTCACCTCTTAGAATTTTAAGAGTTGACACAAATCCCTAGGAGTTTCATAACACTCCGAACTCTATGGGCCAACCCTGCACTGAACTGTTTTGATGACTGAAAGGACTTCTGGGCCACCCACACTAGAACCACGTCTGTGAAGAGTGATGCTGAAACTACTCTTGGTATCATTTGGACTCTCCAAAAGTTCTCTGTGTCTGCGATGCTCTGACTATCCTGAGAACTATGCCCAGCTCTCAGGAAGGAAGGTTCAGCACTTATGATGACTTAGAATTACCCACGGCTTTCCAATCCATCTGATAAGGCTTTAAGATACTCGAAGCTCATGCAAGTTTAACAGCATAGCTTTCAGATAGAAGGCCATTTTACAGAAAGGAAGGGACAGGGTCCAGGTACACATGGTTATTGTGCCAAAGTCAGAACCCAAATCTGGAACTTGAAAAAAACCAAGCTTTCTTTCCTAGCACATAGGCCGGTTTTCATCAGTGGCCCCCAGGTGATATTTCAGCATCACCCTCAGCATTGCCTGTTACAGGTATGGACGGTACGCATTGTTCTGGGAGGACACAGAAGGCCTTTGAGTCATACCTGTGAGTCAGGGAAGGTAGGATTGACTTCAGAAAGCAGGAAATAAGATGGGGATGTGGGAGCGGAAGGAGCAAACATGTTGTGAAGACCAGCTCTGGAATGTCTGGAGGAGCAATGGATGAAGGCTAGTGGCCCAGGCTAGTAGCCCAAAGAAAGGTTGAACAGTTCACTGTGGCTGAAGAAAAGACAATGGATTAGAGGCTTATAAAGCAAGACACAGGGAGGATGTGAAATCTGGACCAGACTGGAACAGGAGTGACTGAATATATTTGAATAATGCTTGGAAGGAAGAGCTGCCAGAACTTGTTGATTGACTAGGAAAGGGCACTAGAAAAAGCAAGAATGCCATGTAGGTTTTGTTTATGGGTTTAGTGCATGCATACAAAGCTGTCAAGTAGGAGAATGAGTTTGGGGAGAGCTTGACATGTTGAGTTTGGACCACTTTCAGGACATAGTTGACTAAAGCTCTCAATAACTGTGTAATCGAGTGGTTCTTAACCTTTATACATGTGTACATCATAGGCAGCTCCAAATTCCCAAGGATCAGCCTGGCCCAACGCCAATCCAGCCAGAAGCTGTGAGACCTGCTCAGGGTTATTTGAGGCAAGGTCTTGTTACATAATTGACAATGGCCTTAAACTTGGGATCTTTGTGCTGCAGCCTCCCTGGTCCAGGAATTGTAGGGGTGAGCCATCATGATTGCATAATCCATGTAAACTTTAAGGTTTCTCTGGTGAGCTCATTGATCTTGCTGTCCATCTGGTCTTCATGTGGATACAAAAGCTAAAAAAACTCTGTTTCTGTCTTTCATTGGGAAAACATACTTTGCTCTCTTGATTTCTACATATATAAAATGAGAGTAATAATTTTTACTTACTTTACAAGGTAATTCTGAGGAATTACTGGTTGGTAAGAAAGCACCATGGATAAAAGATGGTGAATTTCTTAGAAGCGTTATTTCTGCATATTCTAGTTGTTCCTCAAAATGACTATGAGATTATGCCATATGGTTCCATACTTTGTGACTCAAAGAGACTTCTTGAGTAGAAGGGTCAAGTGGATGTTTGAATAGGAATGGCCCCTATAAGTTCATATATTTGAGTGTTTGGTCATTAGGGAGTAGTGTTACTTGACAGGGAGTAGAAGGTATGGTGTTGTTGGAGTAGGGATGGCCTTGATGGAGGAAGGGTGGGCTTTGGACTTTCAAAAGTTCAAGCCAGGCCGCTTTCTCTCTCTTCTTGCTGCCTGTGGATCCAAATGTAGAACTCTCAAGAATCCAATGTAGAACTCTCCACTTTTCCAGCACCATACCTGCCTGTGTATTGCCATGGTCCCCTACCATAGTGACAATGGACTAAACTTTTGAAACTGTAAGCAAGACTCAGTTAAATGTTTTCCTTTATAAGAGTTGCTGTGGTCATAGCAATAGAAGACTAATAAGACAGTTTAGGAGTACGGATAGGTAAGGGGTTGTGGGACAGAGGCAGGCCATTTCCTTGGCAACTGACCATGCTCTGCAAACAATCTCAGTCCCATTTTAAAATGCAAGGGCCATAGTTACTTTTGTGAATAAAACTGTTAGAAGACTTTTGTCTTCTAAAAAAAAAGCTGTTAAAATGTTATCATGAGTTCAGGGTGTTAAAAATAGAGTTCTTTGCCCAACAAAATTCACGTGTTGTGTTTTTGCCAAATATACCTTTAGGAAATCCCACTGTAATATATATGGGGGGTATGAATGCTTTCTCTCTGGTTATCTATGACCCATTTCTCATCATCAGTTCCTCTAATGGCCAATAGTGTAGAGTCACTGGCAATACTCTCAAAGACACAGGTCACACCACTGCTTTCCCTGACATATTGCAAGACAAGATGAAGAGAAATAGTCACTCAGATTCCCCTAGGCATTATCTGAGGTTACTTTTATGCCTTTAGTGAAAGTCATGTGGATGTTAAGTTGTTAGACCCAAAGAGAAGAAATCTTTGAGCAGAGATAATGGTAGGCAGTTATTCTTTGGGCCACTGAAGAAAGATAAGGTCCCAAGCCTGTGTGATTACAATCATAAAAGAAATGATCAGAGATGTAATTGAAGGCCAGAATGTAATATTCATGGAGCAGCTATCTCAAAGACCTTCTGCCAGACTCGGTGGGGGGGGGGAGGGGGGATGGGAGGGAAAGGGGAAACTGCCCAAATGACTTTGACCTGCCTATGCATAAGGCAAGAGCTGGCTATCTTGAAGGCTGATGGTTGTGTCCAAAAAGTGGAAAAGCTGCTTCCCTTGCTCCCTGAGCTCTTCTGTTCAGATTAAGAAGGCTTCAAAGGCTACTAACTGGGCCTTGAGAATGTCTTTCCTATCTTGTAACATTTCAAAATGGAATTTTTTTTTTCCTGAAAGGTCATAGGACTGGGACAGCTATTCAACATATTTTGGCCTCATCTTTTTGTCAAAAGAGAAATGAAGGATGATATACTTGGTCTATCACAGGGTTTTTGAGAGTCTCTTGGGCTTGACTGCTTATGATGTTACTGTGAGCTTAAACGCTAACCAAGCTGGGGAACTGAAGAGTTCAAATTAGATTAGTAATATCTCTCTGTACTTCCACCCTTATGCCTGTGTCTCAATGAAGAATGGATTTTCATTGAGTTTCACAGAGTTGTGTGAGAAATGGACTGTATTCTGTGGCTCTCCTGTATACCTCCTCACTCCCACCTCACTCCCAACTGCTGTTAGAAGCTGCTGAGGAATCTGATTTGCCTTCTGGGCGGAGAGAACTGAATGACCCTAGTTAGATGAACAGCTGCTGCTGAGAACGTAGTGTCTTTATTCTCAGAACTTAGCCACTGGTGTACTGATCTTTGTTTATAGAAAGATGTCATCAACCCTCCCCCTGACTGGCCAGAGAACATGAACTCTGAGTTGCTTTCAAGGGTTGCTTGGGTTCATTACATGTGTTCCCTATGTACGTTCAACATGGGCAGGGCTGCAAGCTCTAGCTAGCTCATGATTTTGATCTTTTACTCAAGGTACTAGACTATTATCTGCCTAGTCCTATTTAGCTAAGGATGCTTCAGCCACAGGTTATGATAACTTAGGAGATCAAGACCAGCTTTCAAACAAAAATGTCTTTTTATTTTTTTGGCAGAGTCTTCTGTAACCAAGCCTAGCCTTAATCTAGCTATTTAACTGAGGCTAACCTCTGATTTTGCCTTGCCCTCCCTAGTATTAGGATTTGTAGGCTTGACCCTTCGTACTGGCTTCAGAAAAATATTTCTTTTTTTTTTTTTTTTTTTTTTTTTTGGTTTTTCGAGACAGGGTTTCTCTGTGGTTTTGGAGCCTGTCCTGGAACTAGCTCTGTAGACCAGGCTGGTCTCGAACTCACAGAGATCCGCCTGCCTCTGCCTCCCAAGTGCTGGGATTAAAGGCGTGCGCCACCACCGCCCGGCAGAAAAATATTTCTTACTCAACCATGGATTTGGGGAGGTGACTCAGGCAGTAAAGGTCTTGCTGCATAAACAGGAAGAAGGACCTGTGTTTGGATCCCCAGCACCTGCGTAAAAAGTTGGGTGCAATAGCATGTCCTTGTAATCCTAGCCCTGGGAGGCAGAGATGGGCAAATCCTGGAGTTCCCTGGGTAGCTAACTTAAGGTCTAGCGAGAGACACTATCTCAAAACTCAGGTGGGGAGCAACAGAAGAAAATACTCCATGTCAATCTCTGCCCTCCGCATGTATATATACACTGTCAAGCACATGTGCATACCCATGAACATAGATAGCACATACGGACACATACCCGAAAGAAAAATAAGAACTTCTAGTTGGGGAGATGGTTCAACTAATAAAATGCTTGCCTCGTAAGTGCGAGGACCTGAGTCCTAACTCCTAGGACTCATATAAAAAGCCAGGTGCAGCAGCAGCATGTGTCTCTAGTCTCAGTGACGGCGAGATGAGAAGTAGTGACAGGAAGGCTGTCAAGAGCCCGCTGGCAAGCTAGTCCAGCCTGCCTGGCAAAGTTCCAGGTCAGCCAAAGGTCCTGTCTTGAACAGAAGGTTGAAGGCATGCACCCTGAGAAAGGACACCCAAGGTTGTCCTCTGATCTCTGAACTGTGTAATTATATACCTACACACACACAAACCTACACCCGCCCCCTCCTTTGAAAACGTCCCCCCAAAGGTTTTGCACTTACTTTGATATGGGGGTGCTTTGCATTGGCTGTTCCCCACACACGGGAGCAGCGCTCCTCTTTCCGGTGCTCATAGAACTCGGGGTCTTGTAGCACGGCCACCCTTCGGCCTTCATACATGAGGGCGAACTTGCTGCTCCCCTCCAGCCGGGCCTTGTCATCCGTAGAAACAGGCAGTACAATGGGGATGCTCATGTTGATGACTCCGTCTACGGAAAGACCCGCGTGCCGTGTGAGTGCTAGGTCTAGGATGAATATTTCCCTGGGTGAATGTCAGGGATGGCTAACATGTGCACAGTCCTCCTTCCGAACCCTGTGCTGGCGCATCAGGCCCCAAGTCCAGCACAGACATGCTGCTCCTCTGCTTTCCCTAAGTCTGTGATGGGAACTCCTTGACCAGTCCCTGAGGTAGGTTGCCTCAGTAAGTTTCCTGGCTTTGGGAGCAGGATGGAGATATGGCTCGCCTTCTTAAAACCTTGGTCCTGACCCCTAGTGCACCGTGAGGAGTAAAGTCTTTTGTTGTTCATGTTGTTTTAAAGTTATTTATTTAGTGTGTGTGTGTGCACGCGCGTGCACGCACATATGGGTACATCCAGAGACCAGAAGAGGGCTTCAGATCCTCTGACCTCTGAAGCTAGAGTTTTAGACAGTTGGGAGCCTCCTAACATGGATGCTTAGACCTGAACTTGGGTCCTCTGGAAGAGCAGCAAATATTCTTATACCACTGAGCCATCTTTCCAGCCCAAAGTCTTTACAAACCAAATAAAGATAGGTCAACCTGAAAGCTCTTCTTGTTCTTGGAAATAAACCTGTGTCAGTGTTGGGCATTGCCAGCATAAATGAACTGAAAAGAAAAGTAAAATACAAAGCAACAACAAAACAGAAGCCCCACAGAGCTCACACCCCAGACAAGCAACCCCTCGATGGCCATGCTGGTCCAGATGCAACTCTATCTTCAAATACTTAAAGAGATTGTTCATCCCACTTGTCTGGGATCACAGCTTTGCTGGTTCAGCTACAATTAAAACCATCACTCAAAACACATGGGCGAAGGGCCTGGAGAGATGCTCTGTGGTTAAGAGCACGGATTTGGTTTTCAGCACCCACACAACAGCTGGCAACCAGCTGTAACTCCAGTTCCAGAGAATCAGGCACCCTCATGTGGCATCCATAGGCACTGCATGCATGTGGTACACAGACATACATGCAGTCAAAACATTATTATATGTATGTAATAAAATACGTAAATCTTTAAAAGGAACGTGGAAGCGAAAGATGATACAAAGCCACTAATTAAACTTTACTAAACATGTGCACTTTCTCTAGAGACTAAAACCATCTCGTCTTTACTGAGACGCTAAAAGAAATTTTGAGGAAGCTGGCTGCCCTAATTCCTCTGTATGTGACACAGAGGATACAAGATTGGCTGTTCAGAGAAGCTACATCTTCATAACAAGTCAGCAGCTTGGACAGAAGAAGAGAAAGGAAAACTTGTAAACACCAGATATGGGAACTGGCAGTTAACTTGATGTATTGACGTGGCTGGTCCATGGTACCCAGACATTTGAACAAATATTCTCAGTGTTTCTGTGAATTTTACTTTTAGATGAGGCTGACATTTAAATGAGCAGGTCTTGGCCATTGGTGGTGGCGCACGCCTTTAATCCCAGCACTTGGGAGGCAGAGGCAGGTGGATCTCTGTGAGTTTGAGGCCGACCTGGTCTACAAGAGCTAGTTCCAGGACAGGTTCCAAAGCTACAGAGGAACCCTGTCTTGGAAAAACAAAAAAGGAAAAAAAATCAGCAGGTCGTGGATAAAGAAAACCATTCTCCATAAAGTGACTGGGTCTTATCCAATCAATGAAAGGCATGTGGAAAAGAGACCCATTTTCCCAGAAGAGGCAGTACAGGTAGCAGAGAGACTGAGCTGAGACTGCACCTCTCGCTCTGAGTCTCTAGCCTGCAGGTTCCATAATCACATGAGCCAATGAAAAACAACACACACATGCATACACTCATACACACACATACACACACACACACACACACACACGATACATTTAAAAATGCAGTGTGCTGCAGAAATGCCTCTGCAATTAGGAGTGCATGCGCTGCTGCAGAAGACCCGCATTAGGCAGCTCACAACCACTTGTAACTCCATCTCCAGGGGATCAGAGAGAGACCTTTGGCCTCTGTGGGCCCCTGTACTCATGTGCATACACACACACAGACAAGTATTTTAAAATAAACTTAAAAATACAAATTCATAGAAGTATCTCACTATAGAGATCAAAACTCCCACAGGTATCTCACATGTTTCCTGATGAGGGTTATATGTGTGTGTGCGTGTGTCTGTGCTTGTATGCGTGTATTCGTTTTAGGGAAGTTGAAGATTGAACACAAGCCTTTGACATGCTAGGCAAGCAGGGTACCACTGAGGTATATCTCCAACAATGTCTATGTGTGTGAGAGAGAATAAGAGGCTTTAGCCATGGTGGGGTTTATTTTGTTGTTATTTTGTTTCTGAGATGGAGTCCCAGGCTGCTCTAGAACTGACAGGTGAGGATGACTATGCACTGCTGATAGAGCTTCCAAACCCTGGAACCACAGGCTGTGCCTCCAGGCCCAGCGAAGGGTTTGCTGCTATTTTAATATGAACAGTACTCAGGTATAGTAACCATGCCTGCCATCCCAGAACTTGCGAGGCAGAGATAGGATGTTCATGACTTCAGTGGCATCCTGTACTATAATAGTCAGTTTGAGGCTAGCCTGGACTGAGGCTCTCCCTGGATCTCTGATGATCCACCCACCATTCCCCCCCCCCTAAAATAAGTATGAACATTTTGAAGAATTTTTAGATAAAACAGTTAAAAAGAGGTAGTTGCTTTCCAGTTTGAAGCTTAAAAGCATAAAAACAGTCTCTCCTTTCTTAATGATGCCAGATAATGTGAAAAAATTTAAGGCTATGACCCCTTTCGTTTCCTTTTGTAAGCATGCTCCAAGTTCTAACTAGTCTGCCCTTCTCAGCTGGACTCAGAGTTGAAGCCTGAGGGCTGTGGTTTAGGGAACACAGTGTTCGGATGGAGTTTAGGAGAGAATGAAGGGAAGATCAAAGGGGAGATCCTCCAGGGGCAAAGAATACTCTGACTTTAGTTGTGGGTGTGAGAAGATGTAAGTCAACAGAGTCCTGAGCTGTGAAGCCCACTTAGATTGCTTCTGACCTGTGAAGATCTGAGTCGTGTTCCTATGGGATGTAAAACTCCCCAACAGCTATGAGCCCAGTTGCCGGCCTACCACTTTGTCCTTTTCAGCCCTCTCAGTTAGTAAAGAATGCCACGGGGCAGACAGCAACTGCCAGCAATAAAGGCATTCAGTCTGCCATAAAAGTCTGCAGTGTAGAGTAGACACCTCTAAAGACTGAGAATTAGGTGGCTTGCAGGACGATTTTGTTGTTAAAGTAACTCTGTTTCAAAGTTCACCAGAAGCCAGGGCACATAGCCCCCTTGCAGAAAACCTCAGACTCAAAGTGGGGAGCTCTTGAAAGACGAGATAGCAGTGTGCACCTCCCCAGGTTTCTGGGGGGAACACACTCTGTAAAGTGCGGTATGAATAGAAGTCTGTGATGAACCACAGCTGAATCTCCCAGGAAGGGTAGGTTCGCCAAGAGAAACACATTCTGGGATGCTCCAGTTCTAAAGAGAAACCGTGCTCTCTGTGGGTTGGGTACCGACCACTCCACTGATGAGAGGCTGAAAGCTGAGCAAAGCTTAGTTCTGCTGACAGACACTTGAAGAAACCGAAATAAAGCAAACTGCAAAGCAAAGATCAGAGGGAGTTGTCAGGAAGCCTAGCCCAGCTTGCAGCCTGCCAACAACACTGATAGCCCAAGGACACTTTGTTTCCAGCTGCAGATGCTGCTCTAATGAACATGCGCTGTGATGCAGGATAAAGGACTCGCCTGTGGGACCACAAGGCAGGAGTCCTGCTAAGGGATAATACCCACTGTTCTCATGTGCCTGAGACTGCAACTCTTCCTGGGATGGGCTTGCTTAATTTGGTTCCCTATTATCTGTCTATACTCCTGCTTTTTGTTTGTTTGTTTTTTGTTTTGGCAGTAGTAGGGTTTGAACTCATGCTTCATGCATTGGAGGCAAGTGTTCTACTCCTTAACTACAGTTCCAACCCTTTTCTCTACTTTGCTTTAGAAGATTTATTTTTATTTTTAAATTATGTATATCTATGTTGGTATGGGCAGGTGAATGCAAGTGTCCATGGTAGCAACAGGCACTGGGATCCCCAGGAGCTGGAGTTGCACGTGGTTGTGAGTCCCTCAACATGGGTGCTGGAATCAAACTCCCACCCTCTGTAAGAGCAGCACATGCCCTTAACCACTGAGTTATGTCGACAGCCCCTTCTCTACAACAAATAATAATTTTATATGTGTGGGTGCTCTGTCTGCATGTATGTCTTTGTACTATGTGCGCAGTGCCCAAGGGCCCCAGATGAGGGTGCCAAGTACTCTGGAATTGGAGTTAGAGTTGTTAGCTTCCATGTGGGTGCTGTGAACCAACCTCGGGTCCTCTGCAAGAGCATTAAGTGCCCTTAACCACGGAGCCATCTCTCCAGCCCCTGTAGTTTTTTGATACATAAGCATTTCCAACAGTTGAGCCATGCCAAGCATCCTCTGTGGCCTTTCCCTTGGTGTGCTTCAGCTCTGCTGAGAGTTGCATTATTTTATTATGCTTTATCTAATTTGGGAAGGTTATTGTTGTTTTTAACCACAGAACATCCAGCAGATAATTTCCTATCTAATTGAATACTTTTGCTTTAAACATTTGCCAGTCCTTTTCTCTTTAGTACTGTAGATCTGCTTATTTTTTGGACTTCTTTGTTCCAAAAAAATGAAATTAACAATATTATATAATTAGGCTTTTTAAAGGAAAAAAATGATAAAAATAATATTAATCATAAGTGATATGTTTGGAATTTTACTTCATTCTCGTACAATGTGGAAATTTATAGTCTCAGGTATATTTATTTTCGCTTCTGTAACTATCAATTATGATAGCTTGCAATTAAATCCATGCATAATCATACATTGCGAACAAACAAGGAATGATCGTACACAGTCCAACCAGGTATATGTATCTTAAATCGAATCTGAAGTGAATTTCTTCAGTGACTAAAAATGTTTTGTCAGTATGACAGAAAAATTTAATTTCAAATTTCTGAAACTAAGGGGGGACAGAAGTCATTAGACGATCGTAAATTTAAAAGAACTCAGGAACAAAGTGTGCAGTGATAATTTAGAAACAGAGTTTGCTTGTGTTAGCCAAACTCGACGTTATGAATAATAGTTCCATCGGAACCAGAAATTTTCTGTCGCTTGTACTTGAATAAACAGAATCATGTGGTATCATTTTACTATAGCTGGTTGGATTATGAACTGAACAATCCCAACTGGTTAATTTGGATTTTTTAAAAATTAAATCCTTAATAATTTTTTTAAAAAAATTAAGGTAACATATCTAATTATAATAATTTAACTACTCGGAGGGTGAAGTACATACCAAGGTGGGTCATGCCTAGGGAAATACAAACATAAGAAACATGTTTTCAGGTCGCCACCACGAGAGTCTTGAAGCAGCAGTATCAAGGAACACATTTCTGCTACGCTCTTCACATATGCAACATGCAAATATTCTCAGCTCCTTCTTATGCAGTTTTTAAGAACAGGCACATGACACCAAACACATGGCAATACCATTTTTGTGGAATATTATTCAATACACTCTAAAAACATTGTTCAAAAGGATTATCTACTTGAAATAATGATAAGACACGTTAGTTGCTATTTTGATTTCGGGAAGACTGCCAAATGGTTTCCAAACCAGCCTTGGTTTGAAGGCACAAACAGGTCCTAGAGTGTGGAAACCCAGATGCCTAAAGGACCTAAAGGTGAGCCTCAGAAAATAAACACAGGGTTGGAGTCATCAGATCCCAGATTTGAATGCAAAGTCAAGTGAGGTTTCTGCCCTTTCTAACATTTACCATCTCCCAAACACCCAACATCTTCATGCAGGGTAAATGGGGTAACCTACATCAGATGTATATGGGGACCCTTATCCCTGCCTGGAAGGTTGACGATGAAGATTTTAAATAATGGAGTTGTCTTCATCCCACTCAGCAGCTATCGGTCAACACCAGTGACATTTATGCGAGAAGGGTCTGTGACAACCTTGAAACTGCATTTCCAGTGAGAGATAGGTGACAGAAGACATGGATGTGGAAGCAGTAACTCATAAATACCACAAACATGAGCAAATGGTTGCTTTGGGGGGATTGTTCAGTTTTGATTTCGTCCTAAACAGACTGATTATATTTTTAGACTCAGGGTAAAATGTGAACCTTTCAGAAAATTAAAACTAACAAAATACTTTATAGGATGAAGGGTGAGATATCTTGCTACATCTTCTGATCTATACAGATATATAATATATAACATAATAATATATACTATAATAACATATATGTGAATTTATAATATAAAAATAATATATAATATATAGAAACGTTCTGGAGCTTAACTGTTTTCTCAGTGCATCACACCAGGCATATACTTCAAGGAGACTATGACATGGGAAGCGTAAAGGCTCAAGTGGCCTCCTTCAGATGCTGCAGCCTGGGAAATTCAAAGTGCTTTGGCTTAAAACGATGTGGTAAAAAGCCATTTCTGCCATCGGCCTCAGAGAAGCTGTCCTGTCTGCCCCGTGAGCTCACTCTCTCTTCAGGACCTCTCTGTCCACAGCAGCTAGAGGAAGCCAGTAGTCTTAAACCCTTACTCCAATAGCCACACTGGAGCCTTGGGATAGAGCGATCCGTGTGGGTTACCAGAGTACTCATGTAAGGCATAAGCAGCCTCCTAGGGAGTCTGCATCCGAAGTTAGCACTGAGAGAGTGAACGTTTCCCTATTCACCAGCACTGGTGCTGAGAACTTCCGTGTCTGAATGACTGTGAGTACAGAGATCCACGCAGCAAGTAGCCTGGAGTTGTGGACCTGATGTGGGGACACAGGAAACACACCCAGGAACTCCGTCAAATACTGGGGTTTAGGTTCTGGAAAGAAGTGGGATTGCAAAAGCAGACTAGGGGACTCGAGCAGTAAAGGAAAGTGGTCAGGCTGGGGGGCTTAAAGGAAACAGAAATGAAATAAAATGGAAATGATGGGAAGGAAAAAGCAGAGAGTGATTTTCTAAGTCACCCAGACTGTCTGTATCTGGAGCTCATCTCTGCAGTCACAGATGCTCTGAAGGCTCCAGCAGAAGCCACGAGCTCAGAGCAGGAGCATTTCCTTTCACCCCTTTCTCTAAACAAGACATGAGATGACTTTTGTTCCGCCTCTTTCCAGCCCTGGATCTCAGGCTAAGGACCCTTCACTTCCACTGGCATTGACCCCAGCAGCCCTGCCTACCACGCAGGCATCTTTTTATATGGAGAAATTCTCGTACAAGTTGCTCTTTGGACTGAGCCCTCGTCTTTCCGTGTGGTCCCTTGTCCCACGGTCACATCTCCAGCCTGGATGCTCACACCTCGCCAACTTCTTGGATATGGCTGGCTGCCGAGTCCAGCCACATGTCCTTGATGCAGCTGTGCGCGGCATGTGCCAAAATTAAGATGTCAAGATACGTGTCTCATTTCCTTGGTTAGGCATCCCGGCCTTCTGCAGTCCATTGGGAAGGCCACCAGGAGAGCAGACTGAAGAAGAAGGGGCAGCAGAATCTGGTCTTGGGGTCTTACTTCTAAGCAGTGTGAATATGAGCAAGCCATTTATCCTGAGCTCAGTGTTCCTCATCTGAGAAGTGGGTAATTTCCAGGGATTTTATAAAAATGAAATGAAACAGCACCTGCCATAACAAGCTAGACTTCAAGTGTGCTTTGTAGCTTTGTTAATTTGAGAAACCAAGGAATGACAGTGTTAGAGAGAGTCTAAGAATTCTGTGTCTAGGCCATTCCCTAGGCAGCAGCATAAGCCCCAGAGTATCTTTCCAAAGACTGCATATCTGATTTGGCCCTTTCTTCCCCATAGGCCTGAAGCTTTGCCCAGGCTTAGACAATTGGTGTGATTCTGTCAACACCTCTTCCCTAGCTGGCCGTCATTTCCCCATGAAACAGGGAAGCCATGTCTGAGGATCTCAGGGGATTCCAGGAAGGACATTCTTAGAGAACAGCCCGGGGTTCTGGACAGCAAACCCTTGCTTCTGGCCGGGATAAGACTAGTTTTTCAGAAGCCACTAGCCTGTGGCTGAAAGGTCACACACATTGCCTTGTCAAGGTGCAGAGGACGAAACCATCTTCATGTCTGCCAGGTGAGGGCTCGGGTACCTACGACTCCGCAGCCATCAAGGTGACAGGCACTGCGACACCATGCGGTGGGAGCAATGTGGAGGAAAGGTGGTCACTGTGAATCAGTAAACTGGGATGGGCTACTCCTGGATGCCCTCGAATGGAGCCTCTGACAACCAGACCCAGCAACGAATGGGGAGGGCTCAGAGTTGGAACCTTTTCTTAGCTTTTGTGTACGAGTAAAGCCTTCATTTCTCGGCAACTTGGCTTTAAATAATAAGTCTTTGGAGAATGAAAAAAAATCCTAAAAATGGAAGCAGACATAGTAGAAGAAGGGACACTCTGCAAACAGTCTAAATATTGTCGCGATAGTATCTACAAACCAGGGGCTAACAGGCCTGTCCGTGTGCAGACTTGTAAGAGAGGGATTTTTCTTCACTAAGCAGTAAGAAGCAACAGAAAACATACCGTCCAGTAGAGTGTCGAAGTGAATAATTTGCAGGTACTCCTTCTCCCGCATAAAACCTTTGAGGGGCGTGGCCCAGCCTTCACTCAGAATCTGCACCCACTGCAGATCCAGCTGAAAAACACAAGGAACAAGGTGGCGTGTCCAACACCTCGCTTTCTCAGGCCCCAGGTACATCTCCCTGTTCAGTTGGCAGGAGGGTGCGGGAAGACCCTTCCGTGTTTTAGGCATTCTCACTGAAACTCTATGGACTTCGGATTCAAGGGCCAGCTATGGGTCAGTCTAGAACGTTCCTATAAAAGGGTGACCATAGGATTCCAAATTGAGATTAAAGACTTTCAGCTGTAAGTGTGCAACAGGATTAAAATTAAAGAGTTTTCATTTTAATTAAAATTTTAAAATTCAATTTTTAATGCATAATTTAAAATTCAATGACCCCCACCTTCCGTGCACGTGTGCATGCATACACACACATACAATGAAGGTTTGTTGGGCTTTTTCGTGAGAGGGACTTGCTGGCCAACTGATTGAATTGAGCAAGTTACTGAGTCTATGGTAAAGGCCGACATTGCTATCATGCTATGGAAACCTTTTGAGTTCTGGCTCCCGGGACTCATGGAGACACTTTCTCCTCCTTCCGTCCCCGGTTAGGATCAGTTGTGGAGTTGGGACCCACAGGCACTTGCAGCCTATTGGAGGATGAGGGCTATGTTCTGCCCATCTTCTTGGCCACCTGCAAAACTCTATTGAGGTATAGGGGAGCCATGCACACTGTCCTATGCAAATCTGGCTGTTGCTTTCCTAGTCAGCTTTTCTACCTGACCTTTGTGAGAAGTTTCGTCAGAGAATAGGTGAGAGGATGGGGATCTCTTCATTGATTCACCTTTGCTGGATATTTCTTACAGTCCAAAGAAATGGTAGGGCCTGTAGCATGCATGGTTCAGTGGGTTAAAGGGCTTGCCACCAAGCCTGCTAACTTGAGTTTGATCCCCAAACATGGTGGAAGGAAGGAGAAAACTGGTTCCTGTTTGTTGTCCCCTGACTCTACTCATGCAGCCTGACACACACACACACACACACACACACACACACACACACACCAGGGGGCATACACCAAGCACATAAATAAAGGCAGTTTTAGAAAGGAGTTGCATAACAGTTTATAACGTCAGATACTAACCCTGAGTCCCTCTGGCCAGGGACTCTTTTACCTTGGTAATTGATAATGCCGGGAGAGTCTCGGCCTCAGCTCGGACCTGATCAATCTTGTTTTCTGGCACAAAGAGTTCATGGATGCCCTTGATGGTGGTGTGGGGTACAATGTTCTGTGATGCAATGGAGTTGCAATAGTTACAATTTGTGAATGGTAAGGGGAGGGATTTCATAAAGAAACTAGGGTTATCTTTCAACACACATACACACATGCACACACACATGCGCACACACATGCACACACATACATGCACACACACATACACACACACACACGCACACACACACACGCACACACACACACACCTACCTACCTGCTCTTGCAGAAGCTCCACCACCTGCTGCACACAGTCACTAACTGAAGACAAGTTGGTCTTCAGCACACACTCTGGAGTTTCAGGTTTCTCATAATCAGAATCGATGCCTGTAAACCCTGCAGGGCATAAGATCTCAATCACATCTGTGCCCGTGGAAGAATGTTATCAATCAATGAGACATAATGCACACTGTAATAATATGTTAAACGGAAAATGTGATTTATGACCGAAAGGTTCAAACTGCCATTCTTGACCTCTTGCAATAGATAAGAAAGTATACATCTGTATTTTCAGTGTAGAGAGTCTCAAGCTTGCCATGATATATGGCAGAAACCAAGCCTTCTGCTGCTGAGGGAATGCAGAAGGAAAGCAAGGTCCTCCTCAATGAAACCAATTCCTAAATCCAGTCTGGGTTGCCTGTGCATTCTTTCTCTGGACTTCAGCTGACATCTGCCTGAGCTGACGGTTCTTCAAAGACGAACCCCCACATTTTAGTAAGCCTACGGACACTCTGGACGCACCACGCTGTCCCGTGTGTGTGTGTGCTTTCTGCAGTTGGGGTACAGGGTCCGTAGCTATAGCCAGATAACCAAGGACACATTCAAGAAGACTGGCAGGGTAAGAAGCTGTCCAAGGGTCTGCTGGCTACTCTGCGCACCTTTAATCTCTCCAGCTCGAGCCCGCTTGTAAAGTCCCTTCACATCCCGGCTCTCGCAGATGTTGAGAGGCGCGTCTACAAAGATCTCAAAGAACGGGAGTCCTGCTAATTCGTGGATTTTGCGGGCATTCTCGCGATCCTGAAAACAGAACGTGATTAAAACTGTGAAAAGGAAGCCAGGAGTGGAGGGGCATGCTCATGGTCCCAGCGTTAGGGGAGAAGCGGAAGGTTCAAGAATAGACTTGGATACGAAGTGAGTTCAAGGTCAAGCCTGGGCTACAGGAGACCCCCTCCCCTTCCCCGCAAAAGCAAGCAGTGGGATATGGGGTGGCACAGGCACAACTTTAATCCCAGCACTTGGGAGACCGAGGCAAGAGCATTAGAAAGGAGTCCAGCCGGACTGGGAAGGAACCAGCATGCGACCAAACTAGTCCCTCTGAAGGGGGTTGACCGTTGCGTGGCTGCGGCAGACTGTGGGGCCACTGGCAGTGGCACCAGGATTTATCCCTATTGCATGTACTGACTTTTTGGGAAACTGTTCTGTTTGGATAGATACCTTGATCAGCCTAGATATAGTAGGGCCTTACCCTCTTTGAGGATTAGATGGGGGTGGGGTGGGAGGGTGTGTGGAGGGAGGAGGGGAGAGAGTGGGAGCTTGGATTGGTATTTTTTTTTTAATCTAATGATTTAAAATAAGGTTGAGAAAAAAAAAAGAATTAGAACAGAAGCTAGCCTGGGGATACATGTAGCAAAATAAGTGGGGTTGGGAGTTTGGGGGCTGAGTTAGCCTGATCCTTGCTCTTTCTGGCATGAGATGCAGCATGAAGCGCTCATCAGATGCCAGTAGGTGCTGACAGCTCTTGGGTTCCAAAGCCTCCAAAGTCATGAGCCAAATAAACCTCTAGTCTTCGTGAATTTATCAGGTCTGGTATTTTATTATGAGAGAAAATGGATTAGGACAAAGGAAGAGAATTTTCAATGGAAAACACAGTGTACTGTTGGATTTAATAATCTCAGGTAAAATGAGATGTGTGCCCGGCAGAGTCCTTTCAGAAAGCCCAGAGTTTAGCGCTCTGGTAAACACATTGAAGAACTTCCCGCGGAAGCTATAGAACACAGCTCCCTCTTAGCAGGGCTGCCACTCTTAACACAGGAAGGCTTTGCTAGAAACTTCCAGCTTTAGACCGGAGCAGGGACACCCTGACCAGGGTTGTCCCCACTGAGTCAACAAAAGCCGGTGCTTTGAACTCGGCTGCCCTGCTTGGGCTGGTAAACATTCTCGTTCTGACAACTGAAATAACAGGCCATGGAGGTCTTGCTCAATTCTAACTCTGACCACACGGCTCTGGTGACTGTCATCCGTAAAGGCTTCCTATCAGCTGGGGCACTCACTGGCTTCTGGCAATGAGGCAACTCTCTTGACGTAACCAATAGCAAATAGAGGGATGCGGTCACGTGAGGAGAGGAGGCAAGGCTGGGAAAGTGAAAGCCAGACCTCCCCAGCTCGGCCAGCTGAGCGCCACAGCGGGGTAGCAGGGAGTGGAGGAAGCGAGGGAGGAGAGGGCTTGCCGCTTTGCCTCCCGCTCTGGGTCAAATCCTTTACCTTTGTGAACGGGGAAATGAAGCTGGTGATGCAGATCAGGCCGGCATCAGCAAAGAGCTTGGCCACCTCCGCAATCCGGCGGATGTTCTCTTCGCGGTCTCCGGGAGAGAATCCCAGGTTCTTGTTGAGGCCATGACGGACATTGTCCCCATCCAGGGAGTAACACGGGATGGCGTGGGAGACGAGGTACTCTTCCAAAGCGAAACTGATGGTTGTTTTCCCAGCGCCCGAGAGACCTGTTCAGAGCAGGCAACGTATACTTAAGATGAAAAATGATCAACTAAGGAATGGAGGCACAACCTGTAATCCCTGTGTTTGTGAGGTGCAGATCTGAGAATCAGGAGTTCAAGGCTAGCCTCTGCTTGTCTCAATAAACCAAAGTCCCTCAAAAGATGAAAAAACCATGAGATTATTTGGCACCCTTATTCACAACTAAACTCTTAACAATACTCAAGTTTTAAGCAAAAATCATTAAAACCAGAAAGAGTACAAAAAACCCTAGGACTTGCATTTATTTTGAATTCTGAAAATTTTTCAGAGCAACCGGGGTTTGTAAATAGGGAGACCTGCGGGCATAGGCCATGTGCTGTTTTGCCTGAAGACGTTTTTAGGTTAGAAAGGTGTTCTTACACATTGAGATGCCGGATGCTCTTGAGAAAGCAAAGCTGTGGTGACTGGAGACTTATCTCTTCCAGTAGCACTTAGTGGAGAGGGGATTGGTACCCAGAAGACTGGCAAGCCCACCTCTACGTGGGTTCCACTGGATAGCCACCGGGCATTAGAATCCATTGGCTGCCCATTGGCGGCAAGAGTTTTCAAAAGTGACTGTCAAAACTCAGAGGTGTCCATGCTGACCAGGGCTGAAGAGTTTCTGAGCTCTTAGGCATATGCTCATTCAGATCTAAAGACACTTCATGTCCTTAGGAAAATGGAGACAAGATGCTCATGCGACCATACTATAAGCATGATTAGACCACGCCATAATTTTCTAGGCAAGGAGACCGTGGTGCGGGCCCAAATGATCTTAATGTAACCCAGAAAGCTTGCATCCCTCACTTGTCCTAAAGATCTTTGAGCATGAAGAATATTTCAAGGACACTAGGCTGCCACTGCACAGAACTCAATGTGGAAATGGAAAAACCGGGAGAGAAAGAGGGGGAAAAAACAAGGGAAGGAGACAAGAAAACCACAGAGAAGGCACCTGGGGGAAAGGAGGGTGCAGAAAATGTCGCAGAGATGCTGGGACAAAGTTCAGGGGAAAGGAAACTTAAGAGGGGAGGGGGAGAAGGAATCCACAAGAGGTAAATGAGTACCCCCCCACTCCAGGTTTGCAGTCCCTTTTTAAAGTCACGCTCTTGACTGACAGGGGAGCATTGAAGAAATGGTGTTCCGGCCCTCTCCAGAATCTCTGCGGTTTCTTTTGACTAGATCTCAATGATAGGAATTGATAGATCTCAATTCCTCTTGAAATTCATGTCAGCTTGTAGGTAACAAAAAGCAGGAACCTTGGCTCGCTGATATGTTTTCTTGTATCACAATAATGAAATGAAATATCCTCCCATTTCCACAGCTGTCGGAGAGCAAAGGCCTCCCTTCAATCCCCGCCGCCATGTGCCCAGGCCCTTGAGTGTGTACTGTACCACACTGGAGAGCTGCCGCCCTAGCAAGGGGCGAGCACTGGGTTGAGCCTATTGATGATTTCTTTCATCTAGTGCCACCTATAATGCCCATGCATCAGCCCTCTCCAGACCAGGAGATGAGGGCTCAGAGAGGTTAAATGACATGTGCAGTCACATTGCTGATGTGGGTGGACCGGAATGGTTGGTTTCTTTTGTTCTACAAGGCCAATCTTGAACCTCTGAAGCACAGAGAAGAAAAGTCAGAGGAAATAAATCCTTTACATTTCCACCCATGCTACCTACTAATTCTCCCCACCCCCCTTTCAATTTCATGTTCATTAGAGAACATGAACGTCATGTGTCTTTCTCAACACGGAAGTGAGCTTCCCCAGTAAACACCCAGGGAAGGTAAGTGGGCAGCCAGTGAGGAGCCTTGGGAATACATCTGCTACTACAAACTGCATCTCACAGCGCAAGCTAGGGGAACACCGCGGGCAGAGCAATAGGCAAGTCCATCACTCTGGCACTTGGGGCTCCATGCCCATTGTCTGACTTGACATTAGAGGGCGGATGAGGTTGTTTTGGTGCAAATCCCAGCTGCAGAGGAAACCAGGAAACCCCCCCGGCACCAGGAAAAATTCAAGAATAGCAAGGAAACAAAACCAAATAAACCTGGGTGTGTTTCACAGGGGAATCATGAATTCTGGGTCAGCCTGGGCTTCACCGTGAGACCCTGTCTCACTAACCGAAAACAGTGCAAGCAAGCAGTAGCAAATAGAAACTGTCAGGAAAAAGCCAGGCAGGCTTCCAGCTCCGTGTTCTTCTGAGCTACTGTTAGGGTTGACCTTTGCCTGTCTGTGTGAGCAGAAAATTACACGTGTGTCTCTTTACACGTGTCTGTCTCACAATCCAAATAAGCATGCTGTTGTTTCTGGGAGCTTTCCTTCACAGAAAACCTGTTTATGTGGTGAACCTGGGTTTCCCTTTCTGAAGTCCAGCTGTCTCATCTGTCTATCTCAGGTAAGAACTCAGACAAGGGGTGGCAGGAGTTAAGGCCTAATCATAAGTTTGTCACTAGCCTCTAGCTTTGGAACATGTGGATGGAAAAAGACAAGAAAGGGGACATTACTGGGTCATCTCAATGACAGCGAGTTGTTTCTACAGGCAGAAGACAACTCTTAGCAAAGGTAAATTTCTAGGGGTCCTTCTCACACAGATTCTGTTTGTCAATGGAATAGGCCCCCAGAACATCAAGGCATCAAAGAACTAGCTCTAAACATCCGTAACCCGACAGACTGCCAAATATTTACTGTGGAAGTAGGAAAAGCCCTTTTATCGTGGCAGGAAATGCGTGTAGGGGTGACTGTGAGCAGCTCCTTGGGGTCGGAAGAAGGTGTCACGATCCGCTCGTCTCATCTTGTGCTGCCAAAGGATGGTAACTGATAACTGGTAACTCCCCACAGCCCATCAGACTCCGGTGCTCTCGATAGGAGAGCGATGACTGACAGCCTGGCATCTATACAGCTCTTCACTCCCTTTAGGCCACAAAAACACCTACTAGGTGTGACATGTCACACTGTGTTCCTTGAAATCATGTCACACATCTATCTTCTTTCTTAAAAAAAGGTACCTGGAAAAAATGTGCGTGTGTGTGTGTGTGTGTGTGTATGTGTGTGTGTGTGGTATGTGCATGTGTGTGGTGTGTGTGTGGTGTGTGTGTGGTGTGTATGTGCATGTGTGCGTGTGTGTGTATGTGTGTGTGGTGTGTGTGTGTGTGGTGTGTGTGTGTGGTATGTGCATGTGTATGTATGTGCATGTGTGTGGTGTGTGTGTGGTGTGTATGTGCATGTGTGCATGTGTGTGGTGTGTGTGTGTGGTGTGTGTGTGGTGTGTATGTGCATGTGTGTAGTGTGTGTGTGTGTGATGTATGTGTGTGTGATGTATGTGTGTGCATGTGTGTATGTGCATGTGTGTATGTGCATGTGTGCGTGTGTGGGTGTATGTGGTGTGTTTGTGTGGTGTATGTGTGTGTGTATGTGCATGTGTGCGTGTGTGGTATGTGTGTGGTGTGTGTGTGTGCATGTGTGTATGTGCATGTGTGTGTGTGTGTATGTGAGTGTGTTTGTGTGTGTGTGTTTGTGTGTGTGTGTACCTGTTAGCCACACGGTGCATCCTCGGAATCCTCCCTTGGTGCCAACCACCTGTCCTCTTTTGTTCCTGCTCACATGATGGGCCTGGTAGACCACGTTGGTGGATTTTTGCTGGTCCTACAAAAGAAGATTAGATTGAACATAATACTTGATTAATAAAATGCATATCTTTACATGGAGCATATATATTCATTTTAACTTTACATTGCCAAGGTGAGGTATATAACAGTTTCTATGAAAAAGTCCCACCCTCATCCCCTCAACTGTTTTTTTTCATCCCACTCATTTATCTACATATAAGCCAGGAGAATCTTTCCCACAGAATAATTGATTTTGAATTACTATATAATATCGCATTGACTCATAGAATACAATATAATCTGCTACATAACTAATAGAATTATGTCTCTGGACTTCCTCAGCTAGAACTGGTAAATAGAGTAACAGTCATTAATTGTACTAGTTTAGAGACAAACTCTGCCTTTAGAACTACCTTCCTGCTATTTTCAGGCCACTCAAGTTAGACAATGATTTTGTCATAGCTCTGATTCCATGCGTTAAAATTGGGTGCTATCTATAGGAGGTAGAGGGCAGTTAAAATTGGGAACCTACTACAGGGGGCAGAGGGCAGTTAAAATTGGGTACTTTTTACAGGAGGCAAAGGGAAATGTCTGCTTCTATAAATGCATCTTCTGCCCACATCCAGTGGACTTAAACACAGAACAATCAAATGCTATAAGGTTAATCTAGTGAGGGCTGTTTGGGACCCATCCTGACTCTACTCAAAGCCAAGACCAGATGTGATAGCTCACAACTGTTATCTCTGTACTTGGGAGGCTGAGGCAGGAGGGTTGCCTGGAATCTTGAGGCCAGCCTGGGCTGCATAATGAATTTTCCATCACCCTGTGAAATGTCGCAAAAAGAAAGCAAGCCACCATGGCTCGTCTCTATCTAGCCGGCAGTGAGCTGGTAAGAGTTTAGTCTTTAAGCACAGTGGCCGCTGCCTCCAAAAAACTAAACTCTGTTTCTTCTACTTTCCTAGGGTCAGCGTGTGAACAGTGTAACCTCTCAAGTCCCCAAGAGAAATTCAAATAAACCAGTTATGGGGCATGGAGGCCAATTCACACAGACATACCTGAGTTTGTATTATAGTAGCATCAGCCTAGCTGGGCAACAGACTAGGAGGCCTTCATGTAAATTTTGACTGGAAGGTAAAATGTCTAACGGATAGTAAAAGGTTAAATGATATAGTAAGCACAATTTGGGGTGGACGTTTATACAAAATAATCTGTTATTCAGGAGAGAAAGAAACTACAGGCAAACAACAGATTTGGAACTACCCATATTTATCTGTGATGCAGTAATTTCTGAATTGTAAAAATTTCTTCTTCCTTTCTTTCTTTCTTTCTTTCTTTCTTTCTTTCTTTCTTTCTTATCTTTCTGTCCCTGTCTCTTTCTCTCTGTCTCTCTCATGTCTGTCTCTTTT
The DNA here is from genome assembly GCF_018167655.1 of Microtus oregoni. Lineage (NCBI taxonomy): Eukaryota > Metazoa > Chordata > Mammalia > Rodentia > Cricetidae > Microtus > Microtus oregoni. The sequence goes on from NW_024543071.1 coordinate 27,662,652, forward strand.
TGTGTGTCTATCTCTCTCTGCCTCGTTCTCTCTCTATCTTTCAGTGTGTGTATGTGTGTGTGTATGTGGGTATGTGTATGTATGTATGTGAGTGTGTGTGTATGTGAGTATGTGTATGTATGTATGTGAGTGTGAGTGTGTGTGTATGTGAGTATGTGTATGTATGTATGTGAGTGTGAGTGTGTGAGTATGTGAGTATGTGTATGTATGTATGTGAGTGTGAGTGTGTGTGTATGTGAGTATGTGTATGTATGTATGTGTGTGTGTGTATGTGAGTATGTGTATGTATGTATGTGACTGTGAGTGTGTGAGTATGTGTATGTATGTATGTGAGTGTGAGTGTGTATGTATGTGAGTATGTGTATGTATGTATGTGAGTGTGTATGTGAGTATGTGTATGTATGTATGTGAGTGTGAGTGTGAGTGTGTGAGTATGTGAGTATGTGTATGTATGTATGTGAGTGTGAGTGTGAGTGTGTGAGTATGTGAGTATGTCTATGTATGTATGTGAGTGTGAGTGTGTGAGTATGTGAGTATGTGTATGTATGTGAGTGTGAGTGTGTGTGTGTATGTGAGTATGTGTATGTATGTATGTGAGTGTGAGTGTGAGTGTGTGAGTATGTGAGTATGTGTGTGTATGTATGTATGTGAGTGTGAGTGTGTGTGTATGTGAGTATGTGTATGTATGTATGTGAGTGTGAGTGTGTGTGTATGTGAGTATGTGTATGTATGTGAGTGTGAGTGTGTGTGTATGTATATGTATGTATGTATGTATGTGAGTGTGAGTGTGTGTATATGTGAGTATGTGTATGTATGTGACTGTGTGTGTGTGTGTTGCGTGTGTGGGTGAAAGCCAGAGATCAGTGTTGGGTATCTTCCCATCATTCTCAGTCCCTCTCTTATTTTTTGAGATAAGATCTCCCATTGAGGTTGGAGCTCAGGAATCAGAAAACCCTGTCTCAAAAACAAAATAAAACAAAAAACAGAAGTATGGATTAAGTTGTAAGAGCCAGATAGTAATAAGCCTAAACTACTGTTATTGGCTGAGCACTTATAATTTATAGGGAGCCAGCAATTCCTATGCAAAACTCTGCCTTCAGATTCTTTTCCTTTAGCAACTGTCAATAACCAATAGCCCCTCAGTTAAGGGTTGGGCCCTATTAGCTTTCCCTCCTCCTGCCCCAATCTTGACTGTCTTCATTTTATGCAGGTAACCAGAGCTGCCATGAATTCATGAGTGCAATAGCTGTGTCCAGAAGACAGCATCTTTCCTCCAAACTTTCCAGATTTTCCATTCTTTCTGTCTCCTCTTCAGTAATGTTCCCTGATTTTTGGCAAAGGGCACCCAGCTTTCCATGTTTCTGCTGGGGATTCCAATGCTGGTCCTCAAATTTGCATGCCAAGCACTTTACCCACTGAGTCATTTTTTTTTCTGTCCCTCTATTAGCTAATGTACATTTATACCTGCTAGACTAAAGAAAGCATCAACATTCTTTGAACAAGTCCTAGCAGCTCCTAGAAAACTCTGGGCTACATGGGTTGTGGAACAGAGCAAATCAATTCATCTCTTTTCCATAGCTTCCTTTAGACACTAAAAAGTCAAGGGGTCTATAGGGCTATAGCTAGAGCTGTCTGCAGGTTGACACAGATAGGGAAGTGTGTATGTTCTGTCAATGCCAAAAAGCCATCCATATATGGGTGCTGCTGGCTAGTATTCACTGTAGACCCCCATGAGAGGCCATGCTCATTGGATTAGAATCAGTTACTTCAAAAACTAGAGGGAAGCAGGAACCTCTAAGACTCTTGAAGGGATCAGGAATGGCAGGACACCCCAGGGGGAGTCAGCCTGCTAGTGCAGCAGAGCCCCCTTCCGTGTGGCGATTGGCAGAAACAAGCATAACAATGTGTCTGAGGGGTCCAAGAAGAATGTGGCCCAAGGCCCACAGTGAGAGAGGGTATCAGCCAGGTTAACTACCTAAGTCTCCAAAAGTGGATATTCTGATGCCCTATCAGACAAATCTAGTCAGAACCCGGAGGCGGTAGACACTCTCAGCGTACCAGATGGGGTTGCACTAGAGGGCCTATTGGTCCCTTTATAATTCAGGGAGAGCATTCGCATCTTCTTACTCCATCTTAATTCCATCCATAATGCTATGTCATTAAACTAAGATTACTGTGTCTAAATTATCAGGACTAGAAGACAGTTGGTTCTTCTATTCCTTCATTGATTCTTTCAGTAAGTGTTTACTCAGTTCCTACTCTGTGCTAGGACAATCCTAGGCGCCAAGTCTGTGAAATCCTTTGCATCATTTTGGGTAGAAAGACAGGTAAGGTAATAAGGCATTTCCATTCTCCCAAGGAGAGAAGAGAGCCCACACATACACATGCACCATGCCACCCCCAGTGTGCACACATATAATGTATACTATTATAAAGGTATATAAAAGAGAATCTGCAAGTCAATAAGAAAAAGAACCCAGTTTTAAAACGGTACCAGTGGTTTGAAGAATCACATTACAGATTCATCATGAAGTGTGCAAATTCAAGGTACCAAAGGAATACAAAATAAAACCAAAACAAGATACCAATGCCATCTAATGGCAGCTAAGGTATACCTCCTATATTGATTGATTGTGTGTGTGTGTGTGTGTGTGTGAGAGAGAGAGAGAGAGAGAGAGAGAGAGAGAGAGAGAGGAACAACTGCTTTAAAAATTAATGTTTACCCACACTATGGCCTTTTATTCAAGAGAAATGTAGACATGCATCCTCAAAAAGACTTCGGCAAGAGTATTCTTAACAACTATATTGGTCTAAAAATTGAAATAATTGTCATCAGTTTAAACCAAAATAAGAAAAGATGCATGCCCCTGAAATAAAAACCAAGCTCAAAACTGTAGAAGGGTTACAAAATGGGGCACTATTCAGAAAACAACATGAATGGATGCTGATATAGGAAACATGGATGGGATGAATGGGAGGCCTTCTGTCAACTCCAGGAAGGCAATGGAAAAAAATGTATGTGTGATCCCATTTATAGGAAGTCCCAAAATAGGAGCAACAAAGCAACCAGTGTACATGAGTCCCAAAGTTTATTTTGTCTCTTTTTGGTCATGTGTGCATGTGTGCAGAAACCCAGAATAAACTCAGGCTCTGTTAATCTTCTGTGAGTACTTTGACACGATACTGGTGATATCCCCCAAAGTTTTTCATTTAAAACAAGTTCAACAATCTGCCAGCAGAAGCCGCACTAACGTGGTCATTATGGTTACTTATTTATTGTCCTTATTTATTTAACTAATGGTGGTAGAACTTGAAATCAGGGCCTCACACATGCTGCCTAAGAACCCTACAATCCAGCCGATATTTCCAGTCCTTTGGAAAGTTTGAAGCTTGCTGAGCAGTCTGAGGTGGCTTAGAACTTGCTATTCTCTTCCCAGGCAGCTGGGATTACTGGCATGTGCCACCATCACACACCTGGCTTTTGAAAGTTTCATCCTTTAAAAAACAAAACAAAACAAAACAAATTCTCATCTGTATGTGTGCCCACTTTTCTATTATTGGCAGTACATGCATGCAGTGTCCTGGGAGGCCAGAAGAGGGCGCTAGATCCCCTGGAACTGGAATTACAGGTTGTGAGCCTTCCAATGTAGATGCTGGGAACTGAATCCGGATCCTCTGCAAGAGCAGCAAATACTCTAAACACATGAAACAATCTCTCAGCTCTTATAGTTAGGTATTAACCATGAGTATTTATCATTTTTTTCACTATAGCCAAGTTTAAACAAAAATATTTTCAGATGGCCAGGTTCTGAGTTCTTTTAGGTCAACAAAATATTTTCCTTATTTATTTCCAAAATCAATCATTATGTTGTGCAAAGGTGAATAAATAAGATAGAAGTAGATTTGTAAGGCTCTTTGAACAGCGGATGGGTGGGGCGGTCGGAAAGGCTCCCTCCCCCACTGGAAACTTTGTGGTTCTCTGAACAGCATGCGGTGTTCCAAGCTTTGGAACGAAAATTGCTGGCAGCTGAAGGATTTTCTCTACGTTTCTGTAAGACACGCATGGAGAGGTCCACTGCCTGCTTCGCGGGTGCGTACAGAAAGCATCGTTTGTCCTCTCCTCCGTGCCCGTCTGACACTGTCTCCTAGCAGGAGATTCAAAGTTGGTGACATACTTTTTATTTTGAGTCTCAGAGAAAAATCTTCCCAACGTCTCTGCTTCTTTTAGATCTCCTGGCCAAGAAATTTTCCCTTCAGCAAGCACAAAAATGTTGAAAGTATGGAATTTCGAGCCAAGCAAACCTGGAATACAGGCAGCTTCATCGTCGCCTTGTGCTCTGACGCAGAGCAAGCTCCTCTGAACAAACAAGATGCTTCCCTCCCGCGGTTGGCGAAATGTTTAACTAAGATGATTATTTAAATAAAGTAGCAAAGAAAATCCTAGACACAGGGTAGGCAGTTAAATTGAATGAGAACCAGGTGGAGCCATGATAACAGTTGACGGGCTAAACCATCCAAATTTAGGAGGTTCTGGGGATGTGGGTTCTCTCTGGGGCAGGCTGGGCATGGTGCACTCTTGATCACAAAAGACAGAAGAAGCCGGGCGGTGGTGGCGCACGCCTTTAATCCCAGCACTCGGGAGGCAGAGGCAGGCGGATCCCTGTGAGTTCGAGGCCAGCCTGGTCTACAAGAGCTAGTTCCAGGACAGGAACCAAAAAGCTACAGAGAAACCCTGTCTCGAAAATCAAAAACAAAAAAACAAAGAAACAAACAAACAAACAACAACAAAAAAAAAAAACAAAGAGAGAGAGAGAGAGAGAGAGAGAGAGAGAGACAGAAGAAAGACCATCTTATATGGGATCACGAGTTTCTCTGACAACTAGGATGTTGCTACTCTTGCAGGTCTGATTATAGAAGCTCACCCAGGAAACACCTCAACCCGACCCATCCCCGTTAAAGGTTCCTCATTTTACTCAGTGTACTGCCCTGAATTGGGCTCCCTTGGAGTGGCACTTTGTTACCCGAAGAGAGGCAGAGGCGGGGAAGGTCTTTGCCCTGGTCAGCTTCATGAGCTCTTCTGAATCCAGGTCGGATGACACAGCCAGGTGCAATGCCCCTCTGCCGCCAACACTCCCCTTCCTCCTATTGGTGGTGCAGAAAGGGGAGAGCCAGAGAAACTTCCGCAACTTAGCCTGAGGCACCCTGGGTCTTGGCAGAAAGCCTCAGCCTTGACACTCAGTGGCCAGAAGAAAACAACCCCAGGGAAAGACTTCAGCATGTTCACGGTGGGGCGGGGCAGTCCCAGAGCCAAAGCCAGTGCCAAGTCCAGTCGCAGCGAGGAGAGCCCGGAAAAGAAATGAGGAGCATCTTTAAAATGTAAGATCTGGGGCTGGAGAGATGACTCAGTGCATAAAAGCATTGGCTTCTCTTCCAGAGGACCTGAGTTCAATTCCCAGCACTCGCCTGGCAGCTCACAACTAACTGTTTGTAGCTCCAGTTCCAGGGGACCTGACACCTTCACACCAATACACATAAAATAATTTTAAAAAAAAAGATTTTAAAAAAGAGAGAAAACATAAGATCTGAAAAAAAAAATAGATGTGGCTTTATATAGTATTTGATTCTCCCACTCGCCTCCCTGCCAAGCTCTGAAAAACACAGGAACATGACTGGAAAATCTTGAATGGCAAATTCAGTAAACAAGCATCATCTGCATGCTGCGGAGGAAACCACGGGCATTCCTCACCTCGCTGGAGAGGGTGTGCTGCAGAGATCAGTGCAGCAGAGACAAACCTGGCACCAGCTGGAAGAGACTGAACTGCGGAATCGTCACTAGGTGGAGGACCAGTCTGGCCTTTCTAGTGCAGGGCTCTGCGGGAAGGGGCAGGGCCCCATCCTGGAGCACTTTGCTTCTAGTTTGAACCACAAAGTCTGCTCCTGTGCTTTCAGTCTTGGTTCTGTTCCTAAGCTCTGGAGCCTGCCCAGTTCTCGGAATGCATCCCGTTGTCACACTTGCTGGAAGACCCACACCTCTGGCTCCAGTCTCCAGCTGTGGAATTTGGAACCAACGGTGCCACATCCTGCCTACAGCCCACTCCTGGGAAAAGGCATGTCCCTATTCCTAGATGTCCGTGATAGTCAGACTTCCCTGTCTGGTGGAGCTGAAATCGTCCCATAAAGGGTGCTCGGTACCAATTACATCATGTGACTTTTCTTAGGGAGACATGAAAAATATCTATTAAGCTCAGATAGGGAACTGACGACAGGCATAAGACATGATTTGACCCAAGTCCAGCTTGGTGAAGCCTGAGTTTATTGAGTAATTTATAGGAGCATGGGTAGACCCAAAGACAGCTACATCACCAAAAAGCCACCACAGCGTGGGTGATGATTCAGGAAACTGCATCCTGGTGCACCCTGCCCAACTTGCAGGTAGCTCCTAAGGGTGCTGCTGCTTTCATAGGGCCACTATACATCACTCCTCCCTCACCCCCACAGCCTCAGTCTAGGTTGAGCAGCCTTGCGTGGCACAGGCCCAAGAAGGCACAGGCTTTGCTGGAGCTGGTTCCCATCTGACAGGCTCCAGGCCAGCCCTGTGACCCTTGCCTTTCCATTGGTCACACCTCAGTGCTGAAAGGGCCCTGGACAGACAATCGCCTCAGCCAGTATACTTTCTTCAGGGAGAAATTCACACATCATATTGGGGGTAGGGATAATTCTCCACCCTAGAACATCTTAATCCTCTTCTGTATGAATGTCTCATGCAGGTCTTCCATGCTTGGGTTTAAACATTCCCAAACACTCGCTAGCACTCTTCTGTATGAATGTCTCATGCAGGTCTTCCATGCTTGGGTTTAAACATTCCCAAACACTCGCTAGCACTGCAAATCATGCTTCCGCTATCTTTTTCCTCTCAGAACTCTGGCTCAACATAAACCTTGCGGCATTTGTGTTAGAGTAAGCCGAAACAGACATCCTTGTCTGCTTTGGCCTTCACTCATCCTTTCTAGATTACTTTGGTACCTTACAACTCCAATTTATATTCCAGTCCAAATTGGTCAGATCTGCCAAAGCCTGTCCTACCTTGTAAAGATCTCATCTCACCATGTGACATAGCAGAGCCACTGAAGTTCCCCAATGGTCCTGAGGCCCCCGATGAATCAACTTCCCTTTCAACTATCCTGTGCATGTGAAGTTGCTGGACTCAGAGAACCGGGCAACAGAAGTCAATCACTCATCTCATTCACTCATGCTTGTTCTTTGTCTATTGTGGCGGTTCTCAACCCGTGGGTCGCAACTCCTTTGGCAAAGCCCTATCTCCAAAATTATTTACATTATGATTCACACCAGGAGCAAAATTATAGTTGTGAAGTAGCAATGAAAATAATTTTATGGTCCGGGGGTGGGGGGTCACCACAACACGAGGAAGTCCGTTAAAGGATCTCAGTGTTAGGAAGGTTGAACCACGGAAAGAATAGAATCTATTGTTTCCCATCCCCCGATGTTTGTAGGAAACTCAGCGGTGATAACCAAGTGTTCCTAATGATTCATTTGAGCCAGTCTATCAGGGGCTGACTCCCCGCCCCCCCCCCCCCCCCAGCACCTCCGGTTTTACAGCCTTCGTCTCGGGGAGACATGGGTAATTGCCTTACTCAGTTTCTGTTTTCACAGCACTCGGAGCCCATCTGCCAGTCTGCAGCCATCTGACCTCTCCACAAGGAAGGCAGTGAGAGGCTCTGTCCTATTCCGGTATTTCAGATGCTGCAGGGTTTCCTTCTAATCACTACAGGTTCTTGGACTGGGCCATTACTTAGGCAACCAGCTGTGTACCTAATCACGGGTTTTCCCTCCGTCTGTCTGTATTAAAGTCAGAGCTGAGGGGCACCTACTATCGTTTCTACCAGTCTCTGTCTCCTCAGTATCTAATTCTTTCCATGGAGCCCAAGTTTCAGGATCCCAGAAAAGGCCCTTTAGTACAGATAATATTTGATTTCTGTTGTTTACAAACCACCCAACCTCTTCTTTATCACAGGACTTCCTTCATCCTGCTTTCTACAGAACTTCCAAAGGACGCTCAATGATCTCACCTGTTCCCAAGACTTTGTCTACCACCAGGATGCTAGAAATCCGAAATCTGTATCTTTAGATACCCAAATGCCTCGTATGTATGATCCTCTCCACCGAAAGAGCGCGATCAAGATGGAATTCATCCTCTTCCGGTCTTCCTCTCGCCTTGATAACTCACACCGCTGCCTGTCATCTGAGGACTCATCCTCACACGCTTGGCTCTACTTGCAAAAGGTATCAATTTCTCTCGAATTTCTCTCACCAAATTCAGTCAATTATTCTCAACCCACCATGCCCCCTATTAGCCGGTTTCCCCCGGAGCCTTCCTGACATCTTTCAAGGGGGATTCGGGTCTGTCTCTGATCAGTACCTTTCCGGGCAAAGTAAGTTTCTCTTGCTTCAAATCCTACAGTAGACCATGCGGCCTTCAGGGTAATGTCTGTGGACTTCGCATTAGACGCAAGCCACCGCTTTCAGCCTCTCCCATTGTCCCGCTCCTAGGTCTGTTGGTTTTATTAAGCACCCAGGCTTATATCAAACTGGTACTAATCCTACTTCAGCCTCCCAGTGCTGGGTTATGGGTATACGGCACCGTGCTAAGCCCTTCTGTTGACAATCACACGAACCCCATTCTTTTTTCTAGAACAGGATATTCCCTCTGAAGCTTCTAAACCTTGGCCAGAATTCTCCTTGCTCGGAAAGCCCTCTTTCTCGGCTCATTTGTTTACTCTTTTACTAAGTAAACATGCGGGCTTACAAGTTGCAGCCAGGCTTCGGTTCCCCTTCCCACCCACAGACTCCTAGGGATCCTGTTTGGCCTCATAGTTGATTTCTCTACCTTACCTAGTCTCGCCTTGTGGAGAATACAGGTTCCTAGGGCCCTCACTAAGGAATTCTAACTTAGCTGGTGAGAAGTAAAATCCAGTGACTGCAGGAGGGTTTTATGGCTAAACGACAGCATCAACGACAAAATGTCCCAGACAATCTCACTGCTCTGGCAGCTCTAGGACAGGCTAGCCAAGAACTGTGGCTTTGAGCTTCAGAAAGGAGCCCAGACACTTGTCCCCTCAGAACACCTCTGCATTTTTCCATCATACCAGTGGTAAAGACTCAGCAAATACTGTAGAGTCTGTAGTGACTGAAAACACCAAGCACCTAGTTAAAGTTGCCAATTAAAAAAAAAAAAAACAACAACAATATAATATGTTCACTGTGCTCTTCAGACATACTTGACGCTAATAAAACTGTTAATCTATCTGGAACTCAAATTTATCTAGACATTCCTGTATCTTATCAGGATCTCAGTAAGGGTTAAGCTCTCAGAGAATAAGGCCTGGTCTTGCAGTGTATCACATACACACAGCATCTGAACACTGTAGATGTTTCCTCTCTGCCTTGGTCACCTGTGTTCTTATGTCACTGAGAAAAATCCTCTCTTTAGGAACTTATTTCAAAGGAATGTCTTTCTCCTCTGATGTTCATTTGTTCTTGGTTTCAATCTTTTCAGTGCTAAAAAGCAAAAAACAAAACCCAAAGCACCAGCACTGTGGGAGAGCAATCTATCTGGTCCTTAGAGCTCACTCTCCTACAGTTCATTTGGAAACTGCAGACGTATCTCTTTCGGAGTCTGGGTGCAAGATATCTGATGTCGAGCATATTCAGCTTCTACACACGGCCTGGAAATTAGCTGCGGACTGGCTGGTTGGCCAGGAGGGCAATGAATGGGAAGGTGTGATCTGGGTGTGAATGCAGGAAAGAGAATGCAACCTTACTCTGCAGAACCACGGAGCTCAGACTCTCTACCGCAGCAGCCTCCCCCTCTCCCAGCCAATGAGTAAAGGTCCCCCCACCCCCCTGCTGCTTTTGGAAATCTGCCATGCCCCTTCTGGCTGGCACAACTCACAGATTCTAGAGTGGGAAGGAGTGTGTGAAAGGCAAGAACAACGTTCTACAGAGGGTGGCCTGCACATTTTTAATAGACTGCTCGGAGAAAAGCAATCTGTACACATATATATCCAATCAGCTGTGCCATTAATTTTTCCCCACCATCTAGACTGGAAAGTCCCAACAATTACTCTGTATTTTTCTAGATGAGGAAGCAAGGACCAGGATTGGGCTAGCAAGCATGTAGCTTCTGACAGGAGGAGGCATGGGGGCTGTCTCATGCACTCTTGCCATAGCACCAAGCCAATGGGACATTGGTAGGACCGGCACACTTGTGGTCTGTCCTGAAATGTTCGGAAATGCCCAGGGAACGATGCATGAGCAGAGGGCCTCAGAGCATACAGCGAAGGTAATAGAGAGTGGTGACGCCTTCCTACCCCTTCATTTCTATCCCAGAGACTTCTTGGCACTTGCTGTGTTACCCGTAGTACCTGCCTGAATGTGTCTCCGGGTGAACCGGCTAGGAATGCGCTGTTGTGAAGATTTTATAGATAAAGCAAAGCATAACAAATTATGGCTCGGCATTTCTTTTCCTGTAAACATAAAAATGAAAGTACTACACATGTGTCAAGGGGATTCCTCAATCAAGAAAGCAAAAGCAAAACAAAGCAAAATGTCCTTAGATTTCTTCACTCTCCATGTGGTAAAAATGGAACCAAAATAGAGGAAGCCAAAGATACCACAGCCTAAAGACAAGCCAACCCTCCGGTCAGGAGCCAATTCAGCTTTTACATATGGTTTGGAAATGGGAAGCCATGTCCGAGCCTGCAAAAGATTTCTTTGGATTCAGATGTACTAGTTAAACATATGGGGACATTGGGAACCCTTCCCCAAACAGAAAACCTGACTCTGGGACAAAGCTTTAGTGCCAAGGCTAGAGACGAGACTGTGGTAGCCGGGTTTATCTCTCATTTACCTCCCAAATCCTCACACTTGAATCCTTTACACAGATCAGAGGGAGAAATCGGAGCATGGTGGCTCATGCCTGTAAGCTTAACACCCAGGAGGCTGAAACAGAAAGGTTGCTATGGGTTTGAGGCCAATTTGGTTTACTGCGTGAGACTTGGATTTGGATCTTTCCAAAATGAACCTCCCAAATCAGTACAAAGAAACAGACAAGAGGGTTGGAATAACAACAGCAAGAAGCCAACTTTCAATCAACAGGAAGCGGAGCAAATAAATCATGGTGTCTGTACAATGCACGACAGTGAAAATAGACAAGAGACAGATCTTTCAAGTGCGTCGCTACAAGATGACAGTCACAGAACACTGTAAGACGCCATTTATCCACACCTACACAGCAATGGCAATAAACAAGGGACAGAACTGTTAAGGACAGATCTCACAGATGTGCCACTCACTACAAGAGGATAGTCACAGGTAGATTCTGTTTATCGTCACCCCATAAACAGGCTAAGCAAATAATCCGTAGAGTTCCAACCGCGGCAGATTCCTCAGTAGTTGACTATTGTGAGCAAGTCACACTATGAATGGGGCCTGTTATGGGCACATGACAGCGCTCCCTGGGGACTCTGAAGCAGTCTTATGAGGTGAGATTCCTAACTTGGAAAATGTGGCTTCCCTTTGAGACTACAGCTGAACTGATAGCATGGTGGATTGTCTACTTAAACCACACATTCTATCACTGCATTCATATATGCAGACAGGAGGGACCTTTTTACAGCGATTATTCTCCTAGTCCACTAATCTAGCTCCTGTTAGCGCAGGGCTCTGGCTCCAGTCTTCATTGATCATGCAATCAAATCACTGGACAAATCTATTCTGCTGCATTTTGTTGATGGGTACTGATACAATAGAGCTGTAAGTAGATCAAAAAGGCTGTGTGGGCTACAAGTCAACTTTACCCTTCCCTCTAGTACCTAATAGACAAAAGCTATTGCGTCTGAATGAATGGAAGGAGCTTGAAATAGTTTGTCATGACACCCTGGGTTTAAACCTTCACAAACCCACATCAAAGGCAAAACAACCGCAATCCTGCAGGCGCAGGGAGCAGCCACCTTGCTCTCTCCTGTAAATTCATACTGCTGTACTCCAGTTCAGTGGCAGGAGCCTGGTGACAAAGTATAGTCCCTTGCACGTATAGCGAGACCACAGTACCCGAAAACATAGTCGTGGGCTCCGGCGTGTCTGGGTCTAGACCACATATGAGCAGCTACACACCTTGAACCACTCAGCCCTATTCCTCAGAGCCCATGGGGGAAACACAAAGGATACTGAGGAGCCCTGAGCCTCTGCTTTCAATCCTGAATGGAGAGGAGAGGCCTCCAGACACTGGCTTTAGCGTCTCAGCTCTGCTTCAGAACCTCTCAAACTGCCAGTGATTTCCTACATACGCTTTCTTCTAATGGTTTTTGCCAGTCATAAAGAGAAACATCGTCACCACCCTGACCTCTAAAGTCCACATGTCTATGTCTTCATTTGAGGCTGATGGCTTGACACCAGAGGTGGGAATTTTCTTTACTTTTTATGCTTGTTTGTGGGAGCATTTTCTTTCCTTTTTTGGAAATGTTTTTAAATTTCATATTTCATATCTTTTGTTTAAGGAAATAATTTTAAAGACTTAATCTTAAAATTCCAATGAATTCTTATGGATTTGAGGTGGAAAACTCTTCCCAGAATGAACTTTTTTTTTAACTTGAAAAGGAATTAAACACACACACACACACACACACACACACACCACACAATCACCTATGTAGTCCAAGCCTTTCTTGAAATCACTATGGTCCAGGTTGGTCTCAAACTTGTGATCCTGTTACCTCTTCAAAGAGCTCTGCCTTTTGTTCTTCTGTAAACTGAGGATCAGGCTAACCTGGCCAACCTGAAGTACAGATCTTTTCTTGGACAAATGTCAGAATGGAAAACAGATAATGGCAAGCAATGTTTTCATTCCCCCCTCGCATCTCCCTCCTCCCTCTCTCTTATCTTTGCTCTGTAATGGATAAGGCATTTATTGATAGAAATATAAACCTGAATTTTGTCAAGTGGACAAGATAAAGATAACCCATGAAAAGCATGAGACATTTATACTAACCCTGATTATTTACATAGACGTCAAGTTTTTCCTGAATGCTTGATTGGATGTACGTGTCATGAACACAACAGATATAAGCTGGATAACCAAAGCCTGCAGGGTAAAATTTCATGCTAATTCTCGGTGAAGCAGTGTAGTTCATGGCTGACTGGTATGAAATAAAACTTTATTAGCAGCCAGAAACTTTAGAGCCAGCCCTCCCATCAGTCCCTACAGAAAACAGGAGCTTTTGAATGACCATGAAGGACCACTTTAATTTTAAACTAAAATACGATGGGTTAGATGACTAATATTTCAGTTTATAATTTAAATAAAAACTAACCACAAAAAATAGAGATGAGTTACACCAGCGCCTCACAAATCACTTTCTTCAGACTTTTCCCTATGACATTCCTGTGTTTTCTTGGCGTGGAAATAAGCTGGCTTTGTCAGCCATTTAACTGCTCCAGAACCCTTGGTGTACTCCCTCGTGACAGCTCAATACCGGAACAACCCAAATGTCTATCAGTTTGTAAATAGGCAAAAAAAAATTAAGTCTGACTATGCAGCTGGATCCTACTCCACCATAAAAAGGAGTGAGATGCTGTCGCCTGGCTCTCTGTGATGAGCCAACGAGCTAAGGCAGACACAGAAACCAGGTACTCTATCATTCCACACAAACGGGAAAGGACAATATCTGGAGATGGAAAACCTGGCACTTTCCTGGGTCTTAGGGCAGGAATGGGAACAATTGCACAAGGGTCTGGGGATGTGTGGTATGACAGGCAGGTTCTGAAACCAAGGCAGTGGCTGTGCAGCTCTGTGGCTTTTCTAGCAGTCTTTGAACTTTTTCGTTAAAGTGGTGTGAGCATTATACCCTCTGAAGTTGTCTTTAAGAAAAGTCCCTTTGGTGCTGGGGAAAGAACTCCATTGGCAAATTGATTGCTGTACAAACACAAGGATCCAAGCTTGGATCTCCAGAACCTTCATAAAATGTCTCTTGTGGCAATGCATGCAACCCCCAGGCTAATAGGTAGAGGCCAGACCGTCAGATTTTTGCTGGCAAGTTAGTGGAGCCAAGTGGGTGAGCTTCAGGTTCAGTAATAGACTCAGCCTCAAACTCTCAGTGCAGAGCAACTGAGGAAGATGCTGGATGTGATTTCACTTTCACATACACGTGAGCCCACATGCATGAATAGGTACACAAATGCACTGTACACACAAGTGTTGACTGTCATCTTAGGGGCTGGAGAAATGTCTCAGTAGGTAAAGTTCTTGCTATGCAAACCCAAGTCTTCTTGGGAAGACCCCAGTTTTTTTTTTTCTCATGTAAAAGAACTCAGACATAGTGGCACATGCCTGTCGGCCCACTGCTGGGGAGACAGAGGCAGGAGCATCTCCAGGGCTTACTAGCCAGCCTGTCTAGCCAAATAAGTATTCTCCAGGTTCAGGGAGAGACCCTGTCTCACATGTAGCCTTGATATGCATATGTACACACATATAGACACACAGACATGGACCCACCCCACACACTGTCACATGCATGTGGGTGAGAGAGGCCTTTTCATTCTTTGATAAAGTCTGAGAGACTCTCTTCAAAATTCTTATAACCATCCGAAACTCTGAAATCCTGACTCTGCCTGAGATCATACACAACAGTTCATTTTCATTTGAGCACTCTGTCTTACTATTACGCCTCATCTCCCTGGAAAACCTTCTGCTTTGATACAGGGTTCTCGTGAGAATGACCCACGCTAGCCTCAGTCTGAGAATATCCCATCCTCTGCCTCCCAAGTGTTGGGATTAGAGGTGTGCATCACCATGCTCGGTTGCCTGGTAATCGCTTTCATTTCTGTGTAAGCATGAGTTCAAGAATTTCAAAGTCATGTCTAGATTTCACAGTGTCCATGAGAATACAAGTTAGGTTCCAGGAAATACACAGGTAAAGGAGTAGAAAAACAGTAACATGATGGAAAACTCCACTGCCTTGTGTCTTCATCTCAGCACCGGTTATGTTTGTGACTGACCATTCTAGCTTGTTTTGTAGGATAGTTAGAAGCAACCTCTTCCTTAGCCCGTTCGGGAAGATTATAAGGTCCAAACATTAGCATGCCCCCCCCCCCCGCCTCAACATTGGATGAAATCAGTCCAGCTGAGAACCAGGAATTGGAATGAACAGATTCTGACCACCCACAAGCAATATGTGTGATATAGCTGGATAGGTACAACACGAGGCAAAAGGAGACATACATAGAAGAGTCTGCAAAGTTGAATTCTGTTTAGGAGAGTTCAAAACGGTCATGCTGATCTGGAGGGAGGCACCAGGGAGCTAGGAAGCACTGTATTTCCCCATGTGGATGCTGGTTATACAAGCATGCTCACTTCATGAAAATTTAGTGAGCAGTATACTTAAAGTTTACATATTTTATTCATGCATATTATCTTTAAATAAAAAGTCATAAAATCTGGGTCATTGGTGCTACAAAATCTGGGCATTTCAAGGTAACGCAGGAGGGACCTAACACCTTCTTAACAGGGTGCCAATTCATCCTTTTTTAGACCCACCGTGGCTCCTACCGGTCTCTCCAAACTGTGGAACAGAAACCCCCTGTATTCCACCCATGAATGAAAGCTTGTTCTGGCCACACACTTCGTTAGCCAGGTGCCAAAGCCAAGACTGAGCCTCCAACTGCAGTTTTCGGTTCAGACTCACAGAGCACAGGCCTCGAATGGATTTGAGTGCGACACTGAGCGAGACGGAGAACAAACGTGGGAGACACACTCCAGCGAGAGAGAACAGAACGGCGCCACTCCGCAAACCTGGGAGCCTAACAAAGGCCCTTTGGGGAGTGCCAAGGTGACGCTCTGACAGCTGCAGCTGACCAAGGGTAATCAGAAGGGATCCTGCTCGCTCGCTTACGCCCCTAACCTCAGTTGACCAATAATTTAATCTTACAATAGTGGGCCACATAGGAAAATGGAATTTGTGACGATAGTGACCTTTGATCCCATCTACATTAGAAAGGCAAGATCCAGGGCTAATTATCTAATCGATTACAAAGAAGTGCACACCCCGTGCAGCTCAGCTAAGGGCCTGAGAGCGCCGAGTTCCTTTTAGCCTCTAAGTGTCCCCCACATTTACAGACGTCTCTGTGTGCGAATGTGCTTATTTACAAAGAGGAGACGGACAGATGACTCCCACAGCTTATGGTGTCTCCCCACATCTTGTGAATGGGGCTAACTGCCACTTACTCTGTCTTTTCAGAGTTCAGGTTCAGGCTGAGATTGTATTGAGGGCTTCTCTCCTGAAATGAGTTCACTGTTTATGCAGGCATGTGAATGCCGTGTTCATTTTGCCTCCAGGGAGGCTGCGAACAAAGAAAGGACACGTGTGTGGGTGATCACAGTGCTCGACAGGCTATCAGCAACAAAGCCTAGTGTTTCTGGCCCAGAAACCTCATGTTTTCTGCTCGCATCCACGAGACTATGGCAAGTTCATCGGAAAAGGGGCAAACATCTCAGCTTCCTGCCTTATTGTTGCTGAGCACTTTGCTATCTGTAGACTGAGGAAAAATGGGGAGTTTGTGCCTTCAGTTCTACACTGACTGGTGACCCCAGCAGTTTCCAAGGGACAGTCCCAATCCAATGGTCTCAGAAATGGCCCTGGTTACACTAAGTGGATCACAGAACAAAACCAAAAGCCATGAATCTGGGAAAGAGACAGGTAGGCCATCCAGACTGCTAAAGGTAGGAGAAAGAGTCAGCTTACATTATAGACATGTATAAAATTGTCATAGCACAAACCTAGTTTTAAAATAATACTGAGACCTCTCAACATTTCTGACTGTATGTATACATAAACTTTATCCTGTTCTCTCCAATTTCATTGTATACATTATACATAAAAGTTACTTACATGTATGCGTTTCTTTCTTCTTTTCTTTTTCTATTTGGTGACAGGGTTACTCTGCTTAACTCCTGACTATCTTGGAATCCACTCTGTAGACCACGTTGGCCTCAAACTCATAGAGATCCTCCTGCCTCTGCCTCCTGAGTGCAGGAATTAAAGGAGTGTGCCACCATTTCCTGGCCTAAGTTTCTTTTCTCTACAATTTTTTTGTTTTCTTTGAAGAAATCTACAATACCACTCTCTTTGATGGAAGTAATAATACAGTTGGTTTAATTCATATCTTTGTAGATATGTTATATGGATTTATAAATGTATTTCTTTGTCCAAATTGTTACTTGAATGTAAGTATCATTTTACATTTTACTAAATAGAGTGCTTGGACAGTTGACAGCATTGGTATATTATCCCATCGAATCGCTTTTAATAATTTTAAATCAACCTATACACATTGCCGGAGTGACACAGTATATGGTATAATCTTCCTAGTCATTGAAGTTTACCTTCTTCCCAACATTTTGTCATTATACATATACCATCAAACAAGGACAACTTACGTGCAAGGTTTTTATCAAAAAATGAGTGCTAGAATTTGAGTTGCTAGCTTACAGAACACACACACATTAACTGAAATTTTGACAGGCTTTGGCAAGTCTCTGTGGAGCCTGCACTGAGACATCGCTCTACCCTGGGCTACACAAGATCAATGCAGAAACAAATCCAGGAGGTGGTGGCTTGCACCTTTGATCCCAGTACTAGGGAGCCATACGCCTTTAATCCCAGGACTAAAGGGAATATAAAATGGGAGGAGAAAGAGGCTTAGTTTGCTTAGGATGCTGAGTTTGCAATTGCTCAACTTTGGTAGAGGTAAGACTTCTCTAGTGGCTTGACCTTTGCTTTTCTGGTTTTGAAGTTGAAACCCAATATCTGTCTCCGGGTTTTTATTATTTGTGCAGCAATCATGCAGAGCAGAAAACCCACCAGTAAGAATTGATACAAGGGACTGGAAAGACAGCACAGTGATTAGAAGTGCTTGTTGTTCTTCCTGACGACCTGAGTTCAATTCCTGGTTCTGACCTGAAACTCCAGTTCCAAGGAATGACGCCTCTTCTGACCTCCACTGTCTTTCTTACATAATGCATACTTACATAAATGAACATAAATATTTAAAAATTTTGTTATAAATTTGAATTATCTAATCTGAGTAAGCCTAAACAACCACATTATGTACCTGCCTTTTGGTTTATTCATGCATTGAGAGTCAATTAACCTTTAAGAAGATTACAGATACATAAGATAACATACTAATTTTTAAACCTCATGGGATAAAGTTAACAACCATGATCAGTTAAAGCAATGCCAGGTATCTATTAGTTTGGATGAAAAGGTACAAAGATTATAAATTAATTATATTCACCTTATCTGATTTCAGACAGTAGATATTAGGCATAAATGAGTAATATTTCTGTCCTGGAGGCACTGACATATTTTTTCCCTTAGGAATGCCAGAAATAGGCTAACCCATAAAGGAAAGACAAACTTGCCTCTGAAGGTTCTTCCAGTTTGATAGATGTGCTAAGAGAATTCTTGATTGATTCCCACCCTGACACGTGAGGGTCAATAGACTATTTATAATCTTACACATTATAAACAGTCACAACCACTCTTAATTGTCACAGAAGAAGAGAGAAAATTTTCAAAGACTGCAGGACAGCAGATGTGGAAAGAGTGGGTGCCTTTGGTCCTGGTAAGGCAGGACAGGAAGGGCCAGCTTGTGAAAGTCCCAGCTGGATGTTTAGCTTGACATCCTCTGTGAGGAATGTGGCTGCTGCAGAGGTCTGCACCAGCTGGCAAATGGCCCGAGAGATTTGGGGAGAGGGAAAGAAGGTATTCTGAAGCCGAGAGAAGCCACTGGCTACTGCCTAGCTGGGCCCTGGCATGCCATGGAGTTTCCCTTTTCCAGGAGGAATCAAGCCAGGCTAAACTGAGGAATTTCCTCATTAGCTTTTAAAGACGGTCGCTTTGCTCCAACACAGAACAGTGCTGTCAGATGCCCCGGGAATGGGATCCAGACTTGGTAGGACTGAGGAAGACAGGATATAAGCTCGGCTCTCATCCAGATCTCAGGAAAGTAAGAGACACATTCAGATAACCAGCACAATGAATAGTTGCAAGACGCACAGAAGCCATCAGGTAGACGCACTTTCTAACCCTGCCCATAACACATCGCACTGCACAGACAAGTACATCCCCAGTTAAACCTTGGCTTCTCTGTACATGAATGATAAATACACTTGACTGAATACAGCCGCAGAATGACAGGAAAGACTCTGGGTGACTGACCTGCACTAGCGTTTGTATTTTTCACCAATTCCAAATCTAGGAAATACATACATGGCATATTTCAAAAACCTAAAACAGAAATATTTTGTTTTTGCTTTTTTTTAAAAAAATAATTTATTTTTATTTTAACTTTATTTTACATGCATTGGTATGAAGGTATCCTATCCCCTGGAACTGGAACTTGGACTGATGTTCAAGTCCTTCTGTCTGTGTTGCTTTTATCGGCTAATGAATAAAGAACTGCATTGAACCTATGGCAGGGAAGAACAGAACTGGTTGGAGAAAGCTAGGCTGTATGCTCGGAGAAAGAAGGGCAGAGTTAGAGAGAAGACATGGAGTCTCTGGAGACAGACACTGGGAACTTTAGCTGGTAAGCCACAGTCACGTGGCCATACACAGATTAATAGAAGTGGGTTAAATTTAAATGTAAGAGTTAGCCAATAAGAAGTTTGAGCTAATGGGCCAAGCAGTGATTTAATTAATATAGTTTCTGTGTGGTTATTTCTGGGCTAAGTGGACTGGACGGGAACTAACTAGTGGCCTCCCTTCTCTTACCACAGACCCTTGTGAGCTGCCATGTGAGTGCTGGGAATTAAACCTGGGACTTTTGGAAGAGCAGCCAGTGCTGAGTCATCTCTCCAGCCCCACAGAAATACTTTTAATACAAACTATAATTCAGTGTGAAATGATCGGTGTTTAGCTTGTCACTGAAAAATATTGAACACCACAAGATACAGGCCAAGGGGATTGTGCTACAGGCAACAAGAGGCAATACTAAATAACTGCTCTCCTTAACACCAAAACTGTAACTATGTGGACAATAATGTCAATGAGGCCTTCAAAAGTAAGTAAGAGCATGGAGAGGTGGCTTGGTGGTTAAGAGCACTGACTGCTCTTCCAGAGGACCTAGTACCCACATGATGGCTCGCAACCATCTGTAACTCGAGTTCTAGGGGATCCAATGCCCTCTTCTGACCTCTGCAGGCACTGCATGCATGTGGTAAACAGGCATATATGCAGGCAACACATCTATACACATAAAATAAAGTAATTTTTATAAAAGTAAGTAAAACTCTCCCTCATATGACCAATCATTACAAAATTTAGCAAGTGTTTTTAAAATGCAGACCCAACCTTCTGGCCTTATCAGGGGGTTTTGGGAAACCCTGAAACTATGTATAAATATGTGCATGCCCACATGTTTGAGTGAACATTTGAGCAACCATTTCTCTTTCCTGAATCAGGAATCCCTTTGGGAGCTGGGAGTGGTGGCATGTGTCTGTAATCTAGCATTGGGAGGTGGGGACTGAGACAGAAGAGTCTTTTGTTTGAAGCTAGTCTGAGAGATAAAATAAGACCCTCCCTCAGTAAAATAAAGAGCGAAAAATAAATCTTTGTTAGCGTAGGCCCCCTTCTTAGAAACAAAATGTTTCTAAGTGCAGAAAGAACAAAGGATTGCAGCAAGCAAAAACTGAATTACAATGATCAAAGTATCTGGAGTTCCAGTCTGGTAATAAACATACTTATTTATCAGCATTGAATGACAAGATCTTGCTGTCTATAGAAAGAGCTATAGCAACAATCTTAACTCTATAGTGATAAAAAGCTCGGCTCTGCTGTAGTATCTGCAACAGCATCTAGTGATGTGATGTACACACAGCTATGGTTTCTATGACAACTATTAACATTGCTATAGTTTGTCATCTTTGCTTCTAATGTGTTGAATTTCAAATATAGGCGTAAAATGTGCCGTTCCCCTCTTAACTTTGAAACTCTGAACTCTCTGCAGTCTAGTGAGGAACCTCGGACCTAGTCATGAGCCCTCTTGAAAAGCCTCCAAGAGGTTGGGGGACTCAGCTGGGAAGCCTTCGATGCTCAGAATTCCACATACTGTTCCAACCTGCAGAATGGCTACAGCACCCTGGGCAGGTCCAAATAAACACGGAAAGCAAAGGCCCTTGGACATAGGACAGCAGTGGGAGGGTCTGCGGAGCTTTGAGACTAAAATCCAAATGCATTTCTTATTTATCTTGCACACATTTCATGTTCTGTATATGATGTGGGAGTAATTTCTTATTAATAAAGAAACTGCCTAGACCCATTTGATAGGCCAACCCTTAGGTAGGCGGAGTAAACAGAACGGAATGCTGGGAGAAAGAAGCTGAGTCAGGGAGTCACCATGATTCTCCCACTCCAGACAGACGCAGGTTAAGATCATTCCTGGTAAGCCAGCTCGTGGGCTACACAGATTAATAGAAATGGGTTAGATCAATATGTAAAAGCTAGCCAATAAGAAACTGAAACTAATGGGTCAGGCAGTGTTTAAAAGAATACAGTTTCCGTGTAATTATTTTGGGTAAAGCTAGCCGGGTGGCGGGACACAGCCCGCCGCTCCGTATTTCTACAGAGTGGTACCCAACGTGCTAATGAACTCCACGTAAAACCTGAGAGGACTTAAAAAGGAGAGAGAGAGAATTTAAGACAGCTTTTTGCTGTTTGTGGGTTGCGTGCCGCAAACAAATTGTCCTGACTCAGCAGCAGGAAAAAACTGGTTGTTTTAAAATGCCGGCTTTCTGGGCTGTTCCGCCATTGCGATCTCTGTCTGGCTCCTGTGGGAGACAGAGCTTTTGAATGGAGCATTTGGAGTAAAGCTCTATGGCTTGCTTGATGGCAATGTGGACTGCTGTGTGCCTGGAACTGTGTGTGGCTCAGGGGCACCAAATGGCTCTGAGGCAGGAGCAGCTTGGCTCAGCTCTGCCATGCTGAACTGTGCTGGTCTCAGGCAGGAACTACCGTAATTACCATAAAAACAGCGCATTTAAGGTTTCAACTGGGCAGGACACAGGCGGTACCGTATTACCTGTACATGGTGCAACTTAAGTTTTTAAGAACTGCTTAACATTTTAAGAAATGCTCCTGGATAGTAAAAAAATGTTACAGATTCACAATAAAACAGATTCAGACATAAAAGACCACACTGTTGGATGAATGTACATAGGCTTGAGAGAGAGAAGAAAAAAATATATAGAGAATAAAGTTAATGGTTTAAAGAAAAAAGGTAAAGTCTTTAAAGAGACAGAGTACAGATAGTTAAGAGATTAAAAGAAGTAAAGAAAAATAAGCCATGTAAAAATGGAAAATTCACAGAGAGTCTGCATTATGTACATTGTGTTTTCTTTAAAATTTTTGACTGTGAAGGAGCTAAGTACAGAGAGACATTTCATTACATGGGCTGCCAAGCTAAACCAAAATGGATATAAGGGTACTACGATTTCAAAATTTGGGTCTAAGGATATGATGCTTTGGAAAGGGTCTTCTTTTGTTTTCACAGAGGACCAGACCCTGTGGATTGCATCTATCCCGATATGGTATGATAGACCACGACCTCCTGAAAATTTCCTGTGAACACCCTCAAAAAATTACTTCACTCAACTGGCAACTGAGATAAACCTGACACACAGGTTACACCCTAAATGATCTGATTAACAGCGCCCCCATTCAGCAGGAAGCAGTTTGGAGAGAAAAAACTGCGCCCATGTTCCCAAAATTTTGTTTGTAAATGTTCTTTTACATTTAAAGGGGGAAATGATATAGGTATGAGTAATTTGCATTGGTGTGGATTTTACAGTCAATTTTGTTATTTCTATATGTATTTCTGATCTTGATTAAGGTATTGTGATTGTGTAGTTCATTTTTAAAATGTAATGTATAATTAGGAAATATAGGTTGTTGATGGATAGTCATAAATAATAGTCAAGTTTGTAGTCATGTCACTTAGATTTTCTAGATATATAGAGATATATTTCAGATAGGCATTCTTCATATCTCTCAAAGGCTGCAGAATATGGCATTTAAAATATTTTAATAACTTAGGACTTTTCATGACAATGAGACACGTCTGCTCCTGGCAGCACCAATCTACTTCGAGAGGAAGATGGGCATCGAAGAGGATCCTTATGGAGTTTGATAGCCATTTGGGCAAGAAACTGCTCTTGCCTGGACTGTTGCATAAAATGGACACAGAGAACCCGCAGAGAGAGGACTGCTGAACTTGCCTAAAGGTGAGATGGTCTTTCGGGGTTCATGACTCATGAAAGAGTCTGCGAGACATTCTGCAGGACACAGCAGATAGTGACTGAACTGTCTTTGGAATTTCCTGCTTCGTGGAAATGTCTGCTGGATACTTTGGGCCTGAAGGCTGAAGATGGATGCCCCAAAGGTACAAAAGAACTTTGGGTGACTGTCCAGGCAGCAAGATGTCTCTGTCATTTCTAGAGTTTTCTTATTTCTTGTTTACTTAGGTAGTATTATATCCTTCTGGAGTCTTTGATGGAGTTGAAGAATAAATAGATAGTTATAGTTTTCCTTAGTTATGATAAAAGATAAAATAGATATAAATATTGTAACTGTAATTCTTGCTTGATAACTGTTTTGCTATATGTAATTTTACTATGTTAAAGTTAAAGCCTTTCTTTTTTGTTTAAACAGAAAAAGGGGAAATGATGTGGGAGTAATTTCTTATTAATAAAGAAACTGCCTAGACCCATTTGATAGGCCAACCCTTAGGTAGGCGGAGTAAACAGAAGGGAATGCTGGGAGAAAGAAGCTGAGTCAGGGAGTCGCCATGATTCTCCCACTCCAGACAGACGCAGGTTAAGATCATTCCTGGTAAGCCAGCTCGTGGGCTACACAGATTAATAGAAATGGGTTAGATCAATATGTAAAAGCTAGCCAATAAGAAACTGAAACTAATGGGTCAGGCAGTGTTTAAAAGAATACAGTTTCCGTGTAATTATTTTGGGTAAAGCTAGCCGGGTGGCGGGACACAGCCCGCCGCTCCGTATTTCTACATGTATAGGAAAAGAAAAAAACAAGCCAGGGGCCTAAAATGAAGTGTCACTAAAGCTCACAAACACGAAACACGAAGTAAACCACACATTCAGTTCTGGGCAGCAGCCTGGCATGCATCTAGAAGCAAAGCCCTGGATAGTCACAGAATTCAGAAAAATGGTAATCTCTGCGTTAAGACAGACCCCATCCCCATGAATCTTTATAGAAATATTTTATAAAATGGGCTGACAAATGGGCAAAAGTGCCTGTCACCAAACCTAACAACTTGAGTTCAAGTCCCAGGACAGGCTCCTTAGTGGGAGGAGTGAACTACCATATGTTGTCCTCTGACCTCCACACACGGCCATGCATGCCCCCCATAAACAAACAAATAAATAAAAGGAGAGACAATCCTATAGATCTTTTTAAAGAGAATATTGTAATGAATGGACCCCAACAATACTAACAGGAAACAGGAAAAAGTTTCACAAAAAAATTTAAAACAGCATATATCTTTTTTTTAAAAGAAAAAAAAAACAATGACAATTAAAAAAAAAAAAACAACAAACCAAGGGCAATATAACAAGCCTTTCAGCGTGGCTGATAAAGTGCGGCTGTTCTCCAGCTGAGCACGAATGGCCAGTAGGCCTCATCATCAAAACTGAACACGGAACCCCCAGCGGCCCACGGCAGGAGGTGGCAGGCTTTGCTCAAGATCTCCAATCCCAGACATCTGCTCTGAGAGCAGCTTTGGTCGTCATAAGACGAGCATCCTGTGTGCTGATGAAGCTTCTTTAGAGACAACGAAATTTTAATTCCATACATGTTTCATATGCCATGAGTCAGGTAGGAAGTCCCTCTTTGATTTTTCTTTAAACCTTCTAAAAATAAAGAAACAATACTTAGGTTATGAAAGGAAGCAAGGGACTGGATTTGAGCCACATAAAAATAGGCATCATTAGGGGAATGGATTCCCGTGTTTAGAACAGTTTACAACACTGGGCTTTCGAAAGAAAACCAGGTCAGTTCATGGTTCACTTCATAATGAACTCAAGAACTGGTAAGAAGGGCTCTTCATTATACATGCCGTTCGGATATCTTCAGCTACTCTCGGCACTGAGAGGACATGTAGGCTTGGAGTTTCCTCCGCAATCAATCAGCTGGCCGTTTGCTTTATCTTTTTATTTTACTGTCCTCATCTTTGACAAGTGATTTCGAGTGAACCCTTTTATCGAGAGCTACTGGGATAATTAGTAACTGCACAAATAAAGCCTTGGCAAGCGTGATGAAATAAAGAATCATATACACCCAGAGGAACCCCGCTCTAATACACGGTGACAGTCACCCTCGTGGAAACACAATACACTTCAAATCGAAGCTCCTGAAATGTGTGAGTCCCCCTGCACAGAGAGTTCAGTAGGGATCACAGTGTTCTTCTGCCTTGGTGCTGTGTTACCTCTGTGTGTTTTCTTAAGTTTTTTTTTTTTTTTCAATTGGTTCTGTTAATCGGACTGTGTATATGACATGGGATCCTTGAACCACACAAGATTAAAATTCTTTGCTGAGCCAGGGAAATGCCAGTGTAACCTTCAGCACATCCCAGAAGAGGCTCAGAGCCCGTTGGCCTTTGGGACCTTGTAACTCATGAATGCTCAACTGTGAAGCTCTTACATAATGAACAAGGCAAGGTCTAGAGTTACGTGTAAGCGGCAGCAGTTAGTTCTAAGCACACTTACCCTTGAGTGCTTGCATTCATTCACTGGAACAATACAGCCTTGTACTATTAAGGTGAAATGCTGGGTTTGAGTCCAAGGACTACTGATTTTAACCCAGCCACAGGGCTGTATCCAAGCTAATGTCTACTGCCAATTAATGACATTTGCTAAAATCCACATCTTCTAAAGTTTATACAACTTTCCAAATAGTCCCCGGGGGAAATAATTTTCAATGTGGGACCCCCATCTTTTCAATTTCTTCACTTCATTAGTCTGCATCCACAAAGATAAAATTAAAACATGTGTTTAAGTAACCAGATAGTATCCATTCTCACAGTTACAAAATCTTTTCCATCTATCCTATTAACTGGGAGGGTTGGGCTGGCTGAAAACAGGGCAAATGAATCTAAGAAGTCCAACTACTCCACAGATTACAGTGAGGAGGAGCTGGGACCCTTTATGGAGAGGCCCTGTAGAAATGCTACTCCCTTCTCCCACTCAGCAAACTTCTTAAGATCAACAGTGCGCCCTTCTGAAGATTGACAGTGCGCCCTTCTGAATGCCCAAGTAGTTTATGTCCTCAATGAGAATTAATAACACAGGGGATGTTCATAACACTCTGTTTCAACACTGTGAAAAGAAGAAGAAAGAATAGAGGTGTGTATGGGGACCCGCATTTATTCATCTATTTCATGTGGCTGTACCAACAGAATACCTCCCTCTGGTAGACTTTTGTGTTCCATTGTGAAGTCATGGATAGTGAAAGTCAGTGTTTACATGGTGACCACTATCCCTTCTATTTAAATAGAAGAATTCTTCTCCAGTAGAAACTCTAATTTTACTCCCTGCAATATACTTCCCCCCCACCACAACAAACTTGGACTCCATGCTCTTCTACAGTGGACTTCAAGTAATGGTACCCAGACCTTCCCAACACCGAGCCTCATAACACTGATTGACAAAACACTTGAACTTCCCTGTACTATGCAGATGAAAATGATTTCTCCAATTTTTTTCTTGCAAGCATGACATCAGATGCTTTCTACAACCCCATGACTTCTAGTAAAACTCTTCACCCATTCCTGGTGAAATGGGGAAGGAGCTGGTGGTCCAAACTCTTAAGCCTTGCATTCCAGTTAGGTCAAAATTTTACTGTAAAAAAAATCTTTTGGTGGTCTAGTTTCCAGGGTCCTTTTATCCTCTATAAAATATGCTTAGCTCACATATTGCCAGCTTTCATGGAAACAAACTATTCCGTCCATTTTCATTAGCAAACACTAGCAAAGTAGTAAGGCTAAGCCGTCAAAATTATTGCTTGTCCAAGGAAACTTTACTCTCTTCTTTCCCCCTGAGAGCGGAGATGCATCTGATAATGGGAACACAAAAACTGCCGAGGAATGCCTTCTAATTGAATTCATTATTGTCTTGAAATATCGGTGGTAGATAGCTGCCAAAATATTGTCCAAATGAGGCGGCAATATATCACGAGCCAGCTGGGCATGCCACTTGGCATCACGCCTCACTCCCTCTGTGACATCAACAACTTAATTAGCGTGAAGTGAGAAAGCTTTTAGCCGCTTGTGTCAGCTGAGTAAGCTCCCTCCGGACTGTTGGTCATACACTTGCTGGTGACTTGGTAAGGACTGAAAGAGCTAATGTGTAGGATGCCCCAGTGTTGATGCCAGGTAAATAAGGACTCAATAAATACTGGCTAAGAAAAAAAATAGACCACAGCAGAGGAGAATTTTGTATTTGTCAGAAAGCATGTTCTAAAAAGCGAAACCCCAGATAAGCGTGTAGACTCCGTGGTTAGGACCTAACTGTCCAGGTTTTATATGCACGGATCATTTAAACCCAGGGATGAGTATGAATGTTTTTCTTATTTTTCAGTAACCACACAAAACACTGTGGTAATAGAGACCCAATGGACTGAGAGTTGTAATTACCGATATAAATGAGGGGGAAAATACTCTGTGGGGACTTGGTGAGCTCAGCAGATATACTCAGGGGCCTTGTGACTGCTGCCATCAACTTCCCGATGCCTCATGGACCTGGGAAACAGCAGCCATGGAAGGTTGACCAGATGGCGCTGGTCTGAGGTTTGCACATGTCACTGAATCCAATCCAGCTTTCGCCTAGTGTGATTTTATCTGTATTGCCCATGAGGTGATTCTCTTTCTCCCTTCACCCTTCCCTTCTCCTTCCCTCTCTGACAGTGTCCCAAGTACCCCAGACTGACTTCACCCTGAGGATGACCTGATCTCTCCATCCTGCTGCCTCTATCTCCTGAGAGCTAAGAGTACAAGCTTTTTAGCACCAAGCCCAGCTTTGCAGCACGGACTGGGGGTTAACCCAGGACTTCCAAAGGCTTAGCAAGCAGTCTGGCAACTAAATTTTACCACCATCCCTAATATCTTGATAGGCAGTGGTTTGGGAGGGTTTAAGAAGAAATGAATACATGTTTCTAAAGACAACCTGGCTGGGATACTTTGGAATTGTCAAACTACATCTTTCTAATACTGTTCTTTGGCCTGCATTTCTCCAGAAGATTAGAGCGAAGTGCTAACCTTGAGTTGGGAGTATGGTCTGACTCACTCACTGATAAGCCAACTAGGAGGTAATATTTATCTTATTTATAAAAAAATCATTTCTGGGTGACTAGAAGTCAAGACAAAGTTGTAGGGGAAGGGCAGGGCCATTTTCAAAGGACATACGATAGAGAGAAAAGTGCTAGGTGCGTGCTGTGTAGTCGGGATTGCAGCCTAACAGTGGAGTCACCAAATTGTCACCAGGGTGGCCATCCGGGACCTAACAAAGCTTCCGATTGCTGTGCATCAGCTGTAAAACAAGGCGTTAGAGGGGAAGGTTCTTAATTTTCTGCAATGTCTGTCTTCCTTGAACACACACACACACACATAAACATGGAGGATAGATAGCTTAAGGATTTTTTTGTGGGGGGGCAGCCTTAGCAGATCAAAAAGTAAGAAAAGGGAGTTGCTGATATATAGTTCAGTAGTGGAATTTTTGTTTCCTCACCTCGCACAAGGCATTGGATTCAGTCCTCAGTATCAGGCATGTAAAAGTTAACTTAGTAGAAAAAAGGGGTTAAATATATAAGGATAGTCAGTTGGAAATTTTATTGCTTTTGATTCAAGGCCACTGAAAGACTCATGGGGCAGAAAGCTTATAGGACATAAAGATTGTGGGTGGGTAGGGTACAGGCGCCTCATTTAGAAAAAAAAGAAAATGCTGTGTTTAAAACAGACTTAGGCCATTTGAATGGGCTAACATCTATAACTAAAGAATGTAGGGCGTCAATAGCTAGACTCAATTGTGGAGAGTGGGGTTCCTGGCTTAGACCTTCAACACATATTTGCTTAGTCAACAGACAAATACATAAATGAGGACCTTGTCAGGAACAGAGGGACAGGATGAAGATACCGGCAGATGAGGGACAGCCATAAAGAGAGGACTCTCCAGCAGGGGACTTTAACGGCTATTCACATTTTTAAATGCTAGCTAAAATAAGAAAATCACTGTTTTTTTTCTCTTTTAAAAATATATTATCTTGATTACTGCGTGTTTGTGTGTGTGTGACATCACAGCTCTCCATGGAGCTAGAGTCACAGGCTGTTGTGAGCCACCTAATGTGTGTGCTGGGAATTGAAATTGGGTCTTCCGGAAGAGCAACCAGTACTTTTAACAGCTGAGTCCCATCTAATACCTTAAGTTGCTAGTTTTTTTTTTTTTTTTTTTTTTGGAAACTGTGAAGGCATAAATGAATGTCTATACATTAACAGTGATTGAAGCAGGGTGTGGATGAGTGAAGCAGGTGGGGGCATAATTTAAAAAGAATCTACCAGATACAGGTTAAAGAAAAGTAATTGTAGTGTAATTTGTAGTGTAATTATGCTGTATATAGTTGCTTGGTTGATAAAAACTCTCTCTCTCTCTCTCTCTCTCTCTCTCTCTCTCTGCGTGTGTGTGTGTGTGTGTGTGTGTGTGTGTGTGTATGACAGGGTCTCACTATGTAACCCTGGCTGGGTCAGAACCAGCTTGAATTGGCCTTGAACTCCCTGTGATCCACCTGCCTCTGTCTCTGCCTCTGCCTCCAGTGTGCTGGGATTAAAAGTGTGCACCACCACCCCTGGGAAATTTGAAACACTAATAATGAAACACATAAAGCAGACATGAACTAGTTAGTTACAGCTAGTGTGAATCCATCATAGGAATGAACGTTATGAATGAAGCAGCATTTTAGAGAACATGTTTAGACAGCTGTTTTAGGAACGTTTTATAGAAGACCACTCTATTTTTTTTATTACCGACATTAATATTTGTACTAGACAAACCGAGTTTGCTGGGCTTAGACCGTAGCTGTATTTTCACAATACTGGTTACTGGAAACCAACCTCAGCAGTAAACTTACAACAGAGGAGGAGTCACCGCAGCCACTAGGACACACGACATACACCAGGCATCATCAGGGCCTAGTTCCATATCCTGCACTTTTGCACGGCAAAACTGTTACATTAGGTACCTATTTATCCTAAATTGCGGAAAATAGTGGTGATGAAGCAGGGTTGTGAAGGAAGAGCGAGTTTACAACAAACCCTAGGCTTATGCCAAACCAGCAAGCCTTCTGGGCAGGTTTTGTATTCTTTATTAGAAGACAGGCAAGGGGGAGCTTAGAGGATGAAGTTTCTCGGGAAAGGAGTGGAGGTGGGCTCCTTTGCTAGGCTTAGGGGACAGGGAGACTGTAGAGCTTCGGGAATGCAGAAGGGGGAGGGCATTGCTGTGTTTCTGATCTCACAGGGAAGAGTCCTAGGTGAATCTCAGCAGTTCCCACTGCTCCTCAAAGTCCCAGCCCGGCCACAACAGAGCAGAAACTGCCACCGGCACTCCCGAGCCTAGTGTGGAAATGTCAAGGAACTTACCCTGCTCCACCTGGTTTTCCCAGAGTCCTAGGGCTGCACCAGAAAGCAAGCACAGTGATGTTACGGGCTCGGAGAGAAGAGGTGTTTGAAACTGCAGTGGCCTTTCTCACATGAGAACCAGACCAACACAGAGTATGTCAGGGAATGCACATCTCTAAGGCTACCAAGGCTAGACGGGCAAAAGAGAATTCAGTTTCCTATTTCTGACTGCTTAGCTGATTCAAGTTCTCTTGTTCATGGAATACTCCCTTTTAAAAATAGCATGGAGGGGAGGGGGATGCTGGGGAGATGGCCCATTGGTTAAGAGTCCTTGCAACTCATACAGAGGACTAGAATTTGATTCTCACCACTCACATCATGAAGCACACAACTGCCTGTAACACCAGTTCCAGGGGCTCTGACATGCTTTTCTGGACTGCACATACATGTGGCATATACTCACACAGGGACACACACAGAGAAATGAAAATAAAAGAAATCTTTTGCTTGTTTTAAGACTGATTCAGGTTTGGTCAGACACATGCTGGGCATGAAATGTTAGTGAAAACAGGAGCTGAGAAGAGGCAGGGGTGTTTGTCTCAGCAGTGAGGAGTTAGCTGTTAGGTTTCAAACCTGGGACAAAGGGCTGTGGTGCTTACTTAACCTACCAAAGCTGATGCTGCCTTGCCAGGTTCTCCGTGTGGTATGGGAGGTCCTTCTGTCTATGTGTTGCTTTTATTGATTAATGAATAAAGAAACTGCTTTGGATCTATAGCAGAGTTATAGGGGAACAGAGCTGGATGGGAAAAACTAAACTGAATGCTGGGAGAAGGAAGATAGAGTTAGAGAGAAGCCCTGGAGCCACCGGAGATAGACACTGGAAACATTACCCCGTAAGCCACAGCCATGTGGTGATATACAGATTAATAAAAATGGGTTAAAATTAATATAAGAGTTAGCCAATAAGAAGCTAGAGCTAATGGGCCAAGCAGGGATTTAAATAATATGGTTACTGTGTGATTATTTCAGGTCTAAGCTAGCAGGCAGCTGGGAAGAACAAGCAGCCTCCTCCAATATCTGTGTGTCCCTCAGTTCCTACCTGTTTCAGGGCCTTCATGGCTGGCATTATCCCCACTTGCCTGAACTCTCCAGCCCAGGGGCCTGGGCTGCTCTTCTCTAGGTAATCCAACCATTCTGGTTATCCACTCTTTTCGTACCTTTGGGCCTCCTGAATGCTGTACCTGACTCCCCTCTCTCTCCTTTCTCTTCCCCTCCCCGTATCCCCACATGGCACAGTTTAGTCTGGTCATGTCCGCTCTGGACTCTCACAAATGCTCCTTCCTTTGACTACACCCACCCGGATATCTGCCTTAAATCTTTTCCACCAAACCTAGGAGCAGTCATGTTCCTTCTCCTCCATCATATCTAGGAGCAGCCATGTTCTTTGCATGTTTCCTTCCCTTTTTATTTTTTTTTATCCTTTAGCCTTTTACAGATAGCAGCTAAAAATGCTTATTATAGAATAAAACAGTCTAATTAAAAACAGAATAAAACTATGGAATGGAAAGAAGCTACCAGGCTGAAATCTGGAACAAAATAGGAGCCCAAAGAGCAAGTTTGTGGGCGCTTTTCCCCTTATGAGGCATTTTTGCTGGCAGGAACATATGTGCACTGATTGCAGCAGCCCGATTAGTAGAAACAGAACAGAAATCAGTGTAGGACACACACACAAGACCCTTTTCCTATTATTCAGGGCTTCTCCGAGTTGTGCCCTGAAAATAAGGGTGAACCAGAACAAGGCCACCTTCTAGCCCTCTGAGGACAGTAACTCTGGGGTATGAAGGGCATGTTAGGGTGGGTGGAATTTTGTGAAAAGGCTGCATCCACAAGGTAGGTCTTAGGTACACACTCAAATTCGTACCACTTGGGTGGTATTTACAAAGAGCGAAGTTATGTTCTAATGGTCACAGACCAGGAGTGAAGCCAGGATCAAAAGCAACTCAGTTCTGATAAAGGCCACACAGCCTCAAAGAATTCCAGGAAATAATTTTTGGGGCAATAATGACAAATTCCTAGTTAAAAAAAAAGATAAGCCAACACACAAGAACAAAAAGGGTCAATATCAAATGTACTAAAAATGCACATTTTCAGTGGCGCACTGATGAATTTTGTAGCTATGAGTTCAGCCATTCATTCCACATGTCTTGGGCACTTTCTCCAGGCCAGGCAGCACGGCAGGTTCTGAGCATACACGCCGTGTCAGCTGCCACATGAACAGATTGCCCCGGCACTGAAGGTCTGCTGACCTGCCTGCCATCCACTGAAGCTAATTTACCTTTGTTTTCTGAGGTCTCTAAAGAGTTCCAAACACAGTCTAGTGAACCCTTACCGTTTAGTGGCAGATTCTGAAATAAACAGAGGTCTCTTAGGACCGAAGCTGACATCACCGATTCCTTTCTCAGGATCTCATTCCCTGTAGGTTCCGTGGTTGAGCTAAGCCTAATTATTCCCGAAGAAAACCACAGAGCCAGGTGTCTTAGCAGGAAGATGATAAAAGACAAAGATAGCTATCTCAGGGACAAAAGCCTCAAGGGTAAATATCTCTAACTTTATGAAGGTCCAAACAGGTGACCCATTATTGGGAATCACAGCATGAATGGGAAAACATTGATTTTTTTAAGGTACACCTGGAACTAGGCAAAGGCATAGGAAGGGTAGAAGGAAGTTAGACCAATATTTAGTCATACGTGGACTGCTAGTCTTCACCAACGTGAGAGCCAAACTATCAGTAGTACAACATTTGGGTTACTGACGTGTGTTTGTCCACCCAGGTTTTCTCAGTAATTATTCAAATGTCACCTCCATAATTCTGCATTTGTTTTCTCTTATTAAACATCCGAGCGGCTGTCATTTACTCAACCCCCAGTAGCCCATGCCTTCTTTGTTATGCCAAACCACAACAGTACACTGCAATAAAAGTAAAGATAGGCGTGTGCCACGAAGCATTCAGGAAGTGGAGCTGAGAGGACTGCAAGGTTGAGGCCAGCCTGGGCTACACAATAAGATGGTATTTCAAATGGTAAGAAAATTAAGCCACTTTGATCCCATTTTACACACGAGAGACAGTAGGCGAGAAGGTGACTTCCTGAAGCAGGTACCAGGGAGCGTGTTAGTTTTACTGGTTCAACAGACCTGAAGTTAAATCGTGCTCCTCCCACATTTCTCCTCTCCTGGAGGCTCAGTAATTTTCCAGGGTGAGAGATGCTGCGGGGATGAGAGGAAGCCTAGCACAGTGGAGCTCACAGCTCTAGCAAGGACCGGCCATTCCCTCCACCCAGAGATGCTTCATCTACACGTTCATGTCTTGACTGGGACAATGTCTTCAACTGGTTTTAAAAGTAGCTACTTGTAAGAAAGCAAAGCACCACTTATAAGAATAATGAAAATGTAGACCATTGCCAGAGCTGTGGAGAGCCCTCATGATTTTATCACCTCTTCCATGCAATCCCAACACCCACTTGCTTTACCCTTTAGAAAACAAACTCCCATCCAAGTACTAACCGGGCCCAACCCTGCTTAGCTTCCAAGATTAGCTCAGTTGTAATTTTT
Organism: Microtus oregoni; assembly: GCF_018167655.1. Lineage (NCBI taxonomy): Eukaryota > Metazoa > Chordata > Mammalia > Rodentia > Cricetidae > Microtus > Microtus oregoni. The sequence goes on from NW_024543071.1 coordinate 27,697,017, forward strand.
AGTTGACCGTCTCCAGAGGATCATAATATAATCTGTGAGTCTTGAAAAATGCCAACCCAGAAGATAGTGCAAGAAGTCTGTACCCTGGCTTGGCTTTCCTTTCTTTACTGGCATCTCAGACAGGCTGTCTTTCCTTCCCCAGGTATCTATCTGTGTATACAGGGGAGAGGGCTAGAGTTAAGTCAGGGCATAAGAGAGATGTGACTGACAGCTGTTTGTTCTCCATGGTAAAGATGGTTAACACAGAAGGGATGCGCTACTTTTCTTTATTAAGAGTTTGATTTTTTTTTTCTAGAGCTTGTTGGAGGAGGCCGCTGTCGGCTCCTGGCTGCCCAGCTAGCTTAGACCTGAAATAATTACATAGAGAATAGAGACTGTATTAATTAATTCACCCCTGGAGCCATTACCTCTAATTTCTTATTGTCTAACTCTTACGTACTAATTTGACCGATTTCTATTAATCTGTGTATGGCCATGTTGCTGTGGCTTGCCGGCTAAAGTTCCCAGCGTCTGTCTCTGGCAGATCTATAGCTTCTCTCTAACTCTGCCTTCCTCTTCCCATGCTATAGGCCAAGCCACTTTCTTTATTCATTAACCAATAAAAGCAATACATTGACAGAAGGACCGCCCACACCAAGAGCTGATGAATCATCTCCATGTACTCTTTCATTTGGTTGTTACCATTTACTGGTCCTAGAATGTTATAATCTGGAAGACTATATTCACCCAATAAATCAACAGAAACCTCGAGGAAAAGAAATTTTGTTGTTGACAAAAATTTGCCAATGCAATATTCAGGTTACTTTGCATTTTCCACCCAGGTTTCCACACTCATCAGGCACACAGAAGGGGGTCCCACAAGCATCCGAAGTTATTGAGGTGACTGCTATATGAACAGACTGTTCTCTTCTGACCAGGCAGAGAGCAACATAAAGGTCTCTTCAAATCCATGAAGGAAAGCCCTTACCAGGCTGCCTCCTGAGATGGCAAGACCTGCTTCTTGAGTAACTGATGAGTTCAGAGGTCACATGTGTAGAAAGGTTTGATTTATTCTGTAAGGTGTCCAGACCCAGTTTGAGTTAACACTGACAGCTTCACCTGCACTCACAACCAGCCTCTTACAGGACTAACAGCAAGTCCTGGGCTTTTGGGGAATTTGGGGCGGCTGTTGGAAAATAACTGTTAAGCTAGGGAAAAGTTGGGAAGTTCTTCAGTTAGGTCTTGGGGTACTAAATGATCACTGCCTCAGAACGAAGAAGAAGAAAGAAGAGGAAGAAGCAAAAAGAGAAGGAAGAAGACGAAAAAGAATAAGAAGAAGGGAGAAGTAGGAGAAGGAAAGGAAGGAGGAAGAAGAAAAACAAGAAAGAAGAAGAAGAAGAAGAAGAAGCAGCACACTCACTGGAACCTGGAGCCTCTGGGATGGACCTTTTAGGTCCTGCCTTCAGTCCTGTACTTCACAGACTCTCTCTAACTGGAGGAATAAAAGGGAGAACTTACTTTCTGGCTGATGACTGACAAAGTCCCTCCTAGGCACTGGAAGCTCTTGAAGCAGGTGAGGAGGTGAGACTAATTGCCTCCAACATAAAAAAAAAAAAGATTGCTACGGCAGAAACACCACTTGGCGCCTAACAGAGCTTGACCAAGTGATGCAGGGTACAAGCAATAGTCATAAAGCTCATTTCATGCGGTCCTGAGGGTCCCTCTACTTTGAAGTTACCCATCAGAAGCAACTGAACTCCCGACTGTTGTCCCATCTCATAGTGATGCCACCTTCCTCCTGGACACTTCCGCTGGTCCAGTGTGACACCCCCCCACCACCTCAGCCCAGGACGCAGGGCACCCATATTTTCCCGTAGTCACACCTCCAGTTCCTGACCGACTCCTCCACCCTCCTTTCCTTCTCACTTCTCCAGCCCTCAGAGTACGCTCGTGAGCAGCGTACAATGACATTTATTGAACACCTACTACATGCCAAGTCTGTGTTTACTCGCCGTCGCCAGTCATTGGAGGCAAGCAATGCGGCGGTAGAGGCCAGTGTCAGCAGCCGGCTAGCTAGCTGGGTGGGATTTTATTTAAGGCCTGTAGACCACATCTGAGGAATCCGAATTCTGTCTGTAAGGTTCCTTCTAACTCAGAGCCTATGATTACTACTGCTTTTCCTCCACTTTTACTGGGCTAGAGTGTCACTTTTAAGAAGGCAAAATTTACAAGAGACAGACAGGGTTGTTATGGGGGAAGCAACTTTAAATATACCCTCAGCTTTCCCATGAAAAGGGGAACTGCCCAGATTCGCTGTGGAGAAAACTGCAGCCTCTGGAAACCCTCCCCCTTATCGTACTTATCAAACGGAGCTCCCCGCGCCCCACCGCGTGCCAATAGGGAGAGGAGAATCACACTAGAGGGTTAAAGCCTGCCGGTATGGAAATGCAGTTTCCTCCAGTTAGCCTAGATAATTGCAATTCTGTGAAAGTCTGTCATTAGTTCACTCCAAGAAGGGTCCCAAGTTAGAAGAACCCGGTGGCTGTCGCTGACGTGTGGTCAGCGAGCAGACCTGGCAGAAGCTCAGCCCACCACCCACTCTGCGCGCGCTGAGGTCCAGGCGAAGACGGGGCAGCGGGACTCGGATTGGAGGAAGAAGGGACTTTCCTATCTGGTCCTATTTTCTGGTTGGGACTCACTTCGCAAGCTCAGGAGAACTCTGGCCCGTAGGATACCCACCCCCACCCCCGGGAATGGAGGTTCCCAGAGGCACCGGGCAGCGAGGGGCTCCCCGAACGTGGCCCGCTGAGGGGAACGCTGACTTAGCCCCACGTCCCTGCCTGTCACCGAGCACCCGTGTCTTCCCTCCCGGCTCAGAGTCCCGCGTCCGAGCCTCCTGGGGAGGGCGGGACCCACTGCGGGTCGGCAGGGCGGGAGGGGACGGCCAGGCAGGCGGCTGGCAGCCTACCGTCTTCTGCTTCTTGACCCCCGACATGCTGTGGCTGTGGCGGAGCCCAGATCCAGGGCGCAGGGACGCGGATGGCGGAGGTGGCTGCCGGGCTCCAGGGAAGGAGGTATAAAAAGGCTCCTCAGACACGTCGCACTTCCCTTGACCGGCCCCCTTCTCCTACTCCTCCTCCCGCCGCGCTCCTCTCCGCCCCGTCGGCTCCGCCAGCAGCGCCCAGCCCCGGGGACCCGGCAGCCGCCAGGGCGGGGTTCCCCGCTGGCGTCCTGCCAGCTCAGGTCTAGGACAAGCTCTGGACCCAGGAGCATCCTTCACAGCTCACTCTATCTCGCATCCTACAAGAATCCTCGGGACCCTAGAGTGTACAGAGTTAAGGGCGAGCACATTTGAGGCCACCAGGCTTGTTGCTGTGGACCTCAGAGCATCAGAGCCTATGTTGTACTTAAACCTTATGGATGCTCACTCTACACTCCCGTGATCCCTGCCTTATTCCATCGTGGCCTGGCTTCAGGCAGCTGTCATTCTCTCCGTTTGGCAAATGAGGTTATTGAGATATTTAGGGTTTCCCCAGATTATATTCCAAGAGAGGGGATTCAAATCTGGCCGGTAAGTGCAAAGTGTGACCCCCAGGCATCATTACAGCAGAAAGAATAGAAAGCCCGAAGTTCGTGAATTAACTGGACTTCGCGCCTGGCATCGTGGTCAGGGGTCCTGCCCAGCCCATGGTGGCACTGACTGATCAGAGGATTTGCTGTCACCAAAGGGCAAGTCTGTAGGGCCAGACTGGGAGGCTGGACAATGGGAGATCTGACACCGTTGCTGTTCATTCCAATCTTTTCCCTACAGTGGCTCTTCTGTCTGTGGGATGGGCCCAGAGGAGAAAGCCACGCCAGTTGAGGAAAATTATGGTTTTTAAGTTTTGTGAGATGCCACTCTCTGGAAGGACCCAAGTGTCAGGGACAAGTAACGCAGAGAGAAGCTATGTTGACCAGCACTTTTGGGGACAGTCACTGGACTTCCAGTACCCTGGCTCCCTGCATGAGGACACAGGAAGGCCTACAGACCGGCTACCTCAAGGGATCCAAGAAGGCCCACAAAGTCCCTGACTCTCCAACCCCTGTGAAAGAGCTGGAGAACTTTTCTTCAGAGGTGAGGGATGGAATTTTTCTTTCAGACCTAATTTACTCCTCAAAGATGGTCAATTTTCTTTACACCTGAGGAGTTATTTACTGGTGTCCCCTATGCAAGGGAAAATAAGAAAGAAAAATAAACCGTGAGTCATTCTTTGAAAGGCAGCTTACATGTTTGTAGTCTAGAGGGGTTGGCCTACTTATTTTCTTTCATTTTGAGGAAATTGCAAGCATCCCGTCAGAGCACAGCTAGGGGACAAACACTGGGCTTGAGTTTCTGCTCTATACACAGCTAGCAGATATTAATTTATTTTATATGAGGCTTACACAGCAACATCCTGCTGGTATCCCATCGGGGAAAATCCCTTTTTATATCAGATTCAACCATATCTTGGATCTTGTTAGTCTTGCCCTAAGAGAAGGTTCATAAAGTGCAGATGGAGAAATCACGCAGTTTGCCTGACCGTTGTGTTCTTTTCTATTTCACAGTGAAAAATTCTAACTGTGTTCTTCAAACAAAGACGGAAGGTGAGGGTAAATCCTTAAGGCTACTTCCTGGAAAAGAAATCTTTGTTGTCTCAGATGTATGAGAAATTCTGAGATCGTTTATCTAATTTTCCTGTCTTCGGCAGTGCACATCAGAGGCTCAGAAAAAGGGAATCATAGGGGCTGTGATGCCTAGTTAGGAGCAGGACTGAGACTCAAATCCAGGACTCCCCCAAGTGATCTGACACCTAAATCACTAAGATGCCTAGGGCAACTATTTTGACACCCCATGACAACCCGAGTTTCACCCCGACGAGTCAATTAATTTTCAAGGACTGCTTTTGAACATGTCTTTTGTTAATCTTCTGAAGATGTCGTATTGGAGGTCTCAGCTCCCTTGGATTCAAGCCAAGTGGTTATGACCCTTTAACACCATAGATTACCGGTTTAGTCAGAACTCAGCGCAGCAAGTTTAAACACACACACACACACACACACACACACACACACACTAAAAACTTACTCTCCTAAGTCTGTCTTCTTCAAGGCAAGGCCCTGGAGTTCTTTCCATCTCACTACGTTTCTTACTCCTATAAGACATCACTTCTGAGGGCAGCAGAAGCTGAAGTTATACTCAGGGTTCTATGTCCAGGGAAAGGGAGAGACTCACTGTGGGTGGGGGAAGGGTTGCATCCAATCATCTGGCAGATGAACACCATCTTCCCTGCTCCAGTGCTAACATCCTCTCCAAGGCTGTGCTCATCGCGTGGGCCATGTGGGACTGATCTACAGCTCTCTGTACAACTCACGGCATTCACATGAGGGCCCAGTTTTGTCCATTTTCTTTTCTTTCTAGAAACTGTTGAGGCTTGAGTAATCTAAAAAGGTGAGGCTGGCTAGCTGATCCTTTTTGTTTAGCAAAGTTGGAATCAATCAACTCCTCCAAACGACCAGGAGAAACACAAAGAATTCAAGTTGGTGAGTATTTAATGTCCCAGGTTCCCCAGCATATTTTAGGGGTGCTCAACATATTTTAGTCAAGGATCTAAGATACCACCCATGCATGGTTATGACAAAGGAATTCAACCGCGTTGCCCCCTAGTGGCTGTAATGTATAAGTGTTCGAGGAAAAACGGAATTGCTGAAACTCCTTATACAAATGTATATTCAGAAAGAAGTCCTTCCTGGGGCTTCTGAACAGGCTTCCCAGAAACAGGCGACAGCCAGGCAAGAAGACGCTTATAATCCATTAGGAGAGATGAATTCTCTCTAATCTGGTCACTTCAACTAATACATATATGGAACAGGTAAAAAGAAATGATAAAGGCATGTCTTATCTGGTTTACTGTGACTTAAAGCACAAACATGTCAAAGACACCTTGAAGGGCTATGGGCTTCTCTCATGGTGTGGGGTCTGCTGATGGGCGTTCACAGCCTACCCATATATATATATCATTTGGGCCTGAAAACATGGCCCTGCAGGCGACCCCAGCTCCAGGGGATCTGATGTCCTCTTCTCACCTCTTTGGGCAGCCCCCACCACATACACATAAGTAAAACAATGCTAACAGTGCTAATCATAATACTAGTAAAAGTCCTTTTACAAATTAAGAGCATTTAAAAATCCATCCGAGAGGCAACGATAATCTTGTTTTCCTTCAAGAGGCAGCAACATGTCTTCACCCTGCATTTGTCTGTTGTCTGGCCTAAGGCTGATTCTCTGGGACCACTAGGAAGGGACAGTGGAGGCTGGTTGTCAGGGTTCCCTTGGGGGAAACTGAAAGTGACCTGGGACTTTAAGAACTGGCAGGGCTGTGTGAGCCCTCCCTTCTCCAAAGTGGGTGGTATGGAAATTTAAAAAAAAATTACAGGCAGAGAGACTCCTGAAATCATATGGTGTGTGCAGCGGATTACCCAGACTGCCCTGCTGATTTTAGAAGATGAAACAGAAGAAGAGCGAAGGTCGGAATCGAGAGCATACTGTTCTGATCAGGCAGCGACAAGAATGTGTGTGTTCCTCATCATCATGCCCGTCGTGATGAGAGGATGTTCGCTGTGCCGCAGTCTTTGGTGGGACTGGGAGGACACTTGTGAGGTTCTAGGAGGAGAATCAAATATCTAAGGCATCCAAAGTCTGGTGAGACAGACTTTGTGTGTCTTCAAGGAAATACCTTTTCTCTTCTTCTCACTATGTGTGCATATGGTGTGTGTGTGTGTGTGTGTGTGTGTGTGTGTGTGTGTGTCATGCACGGTGAGGCTCACAGTTGATATGGAGAATCTTTCTCAACTGCTCTTCCACCTTATTCTTCAAATTAGGATCTCCATCCAGACTTAGAACTCACCAATTCAGCTAGCCTTGAATTGCTCTGGGAATCCATTCTTGCACACCAAAATTGGAATTACAGGTAGACCACCATGCCCACCCATTATTTCCCTGGGTCTTAAGGGAATCTGAACTCTGGGCCTCTTACATATTAACTGCTGAGTCACTTCCCCAGCTCCTAGGAAAAAGTCTTAAGAACTGGGCTAGTTGGGCCTGGTGCCACAGGTTTGTAATTCTAGCTACCTGAGAGGCCAAAGCAGGAAGATGGAAAGTTTAAGGTCCACCTGGCTATAGAGACAGAAGAACCAGAATTAGTGGGTATCTGGAGGGACAGCAGTAGTACAAGAGCAAAAATCAAAAGCTAGGGCAGTGGTTGCAGATTGAAAACATTCATATTTGAAGTTTTCTAGGGTAAAAGGAGGCCGGAACAGGGGTGGCATACCACCTCCTGACTGACCGCTGAGGCTGCCTGGGCTATGCAATGGTCTCATTTTCTGTCCTCATGCTCCTGGGTCTCCTTTCTGAAGAAACCCAGTCTGTCACTAAAGGTTCAATGAAGTCTACAGAGAAAAACTAGATGTGGAACATTAATAGCAGACCTGGCCACTCAACATCTGCCTCGCAGGGAAAACTGTATATATAACCCAGACAAAACCAACGCTCTTCTCCCATGTCTCAGGTGGAATCCAGCCCAAAGATATTGTGTAGTCTTTGTATTAATTTATAGGGATGGCTGAGTGGGTAAAGGCAATTAAGGCAAAGTCCTGTGACCAGAGTTCAATCCCCAGAATCTGTATGGTGGAAGATAGAACCAATTACTCTGAGTTGTCCTTTGACCTCTACATGGATACAGTGTCGAGGGCATGCAGTCTTCAGTGGGCATGCTCTCTCTCTCTCTCTCTCCCTCCCTCTCTCTCTCTCTCTCTCTCTCTCTCTCTCTCTCACACACACACACACACACACACACACACACGCACACACACACACACAATGTAAAACAAAATAAAACAAGTAGACTTCTTAGCATGATTACATGCTACATAAAATGCAAACAGGCCATTATAAAAATTCCAAGTTTCAAGAAAGCCCAGTGAAAGCATTAGCAGCATTTGCTTAATGGCAGGTAAACCAAAGACTTTAGTTCATGAGTTGACTGTTTTTTCCTCAGCTTTAAATGGATGCTTTAAAGAGATGGTTAGCAAAGTGGCACATACTTAGAAATGCAAATGACTGGAAAAATATTCAACTAAACTATAGTTACTAAGTTATTCAACTAGTGGTTTATTTAAATAATGTATCAAGTGTAAATGTTTTAGGAAATATATTTTAAAGAAAGGAAGAAAAGAAAAAGGGCAAAAGAGTGAAGGCGTGGAAAAGTGCTTTTTAGATGAAAATTGAGCAAATTGAATGATGGAAGAATAGAATGTCTTTTGAGATATTCAGGACGTAGCTCAGTTTGGCCTCAAACTCACTGTGAGCCAAAGGTGACCTTGAATCACCAAGTCTCCTGCCTATATCTCACAAGTGCTAAGTTTGTGGACTTTCAACAACTTGACAAGCACTAGCTCACTTTAACGCACAAAGAAGATTTATAATGATCCACATCTTGTAGGCCTTCAGACTCCTGAAAGTGTTATAGAAGTTTCTATAAATCCTGTACATTTTCTGAAAACTTTTATATATGCACTAATATTATTTAAATGTTTTATGTGTTATAGAAGAATAACTCACAGTCACTTAAAATGTTATCAAATTCATTTCTTGATCTTCATGTAATATTTCCATCACTCAATACTAAAAACACAACTACAGTCTTGCTCTCGCTCTCCTCTCTCTCTCTCCTCTCTTTTTCTCTTCTCTCTCTCTCTCTCTCTCTCTCTCTCCCTCACCCCATCTTTTCAGAAAAGGGCTTCTCTGTGTAGCCTTTGGCTGTTCTGGAACTTGCTCTGTAGACCAGGTTGGACTCAAACTCACAGAGATCGTCCTGCCTTTGCCTCCTGAGCACTGGGATTAAAGGCATGCACCATGGTTATTAGGGAAGGAGAGGACCAATGAGGGGGTCATGGATGGGGAATGTAAACAAGACACACTGGGAAGGTTTATTCCTAGGACTATAATATACTGGTCATTGTGGTTGCCCGAGGACCTTAAAACAAAAATCCCAAACAGCCCTGCTGCCTAGACTTTGCCTTCCCCCAGATGGACAGCTGCCAGGGTGGAGAGCCTGCCGCATCCTGGGATGGTTCTGCAGTGCAGCCAGCTGGGAACCACAAAGGTTCTCGGACTGTAGTGTGTACAGAAATCCCCTAGAGTGCTCACAAAAGTCCGCATTCCTCCCTCTCACCCTGGCATTTCTTGGCAAGGTCATTTAGCTCTGATTATCTTGGGGGCCTTGTTCATTAGCCTGGGCTCTCTTTCTCCAAAGGCTTTGTTTAGTCTGCCTTCTCAGAGAGCTTTTAAACGTGTAACACCATCACAGGGAGACACTAGTTTCTGTTTACCACTCTGAAACCAGAACGTTCTTCTCAAATGGTGGTGAGTACAGGGAAAAAGGAATAGTGAGTACAAACATCCATTAATGTTATTAAAACACTGTCACAATATGCATTTTAGAATTTTTTAAATTAAGTGTAGTTGGCATACAAAATAATGGATTTCATTAAGACATTTCACATGTTTATCATTATATACTATCATTATATACCTTAAAATAAATGTAACCATGGAAGTGAAAGACCTGCAATGAGAAGTTAAAATGGTAAAGGAAAAAAAAAAAACCTGAAGCCACTAGATGATGAAAGACTGCCCGTGCTCATGGGTTGTGAGGATTAATATCGTAAAATGGCTGTGCTGCCTGCGTATACCCTGTTCATATTCCCCATGCCCCATTCTTCCTGCAAATGGTACTGCTTCTACTTTCATACCATATATAAAAAATATATTAATTATGTATATATGTAATATTTTAAAATACAGATTAGCCTATAAGAGAAAAATGTGATGTTTAGTTTATCTAGTTCTGACTTTGTTTAAAATTATGATCTCTAGTTCCATTCATTTCCCTTCAAGTGACATAAAGTCTTCCTTATATCTGAATAAAATTCCATTGGTCTAGACACACCAATTTTCTTTATTCCTTCAGCGGTTGATGGGAATCTAGGCTGCTTCTGTATCTTGGCTATTATGAATAGAGTAGCAATAAGGAAATATCTCTAGCACGCTTGCTTATAGTCCTTCAGGTAAGGATTTAGGCATGGTTTATCTGGATAACATAGTGGGTGGAACACCCTTCTCCCTGGCTTCATAGCTGACCAGTTTACTTGCCATCAGCAGGAGAGGGCTCCTCTCCTCACACCTCACCAGCTTTTGTTGTCATTGGCTTACTCAATGATGTCCATTCTGCCTGGGGTGTGATAGAGTTTGCATTCTCCCGATGGCTAAAGATGTTGAATTCCACCCTCCCCGAAGTATTTACTGGACGCTTGTATTTCTTCTTGTGAGAACTGTCTGTTCAATTCAGTGGTCCATTTCTTAATGGGTGTTTTTATTTTTAATTTTTTGAGTTCTTTATATTCTAGATATTAATTCTTGGTTAGATGCTGCGTTTTAATATTTCATACAATTTTTGAAGTCTTTTTTTCTAGTTCTGTGAAGAATACTATTGAAAGTTTAATGAAGCTTGCATTAAATTGATAGGTCATTTTTGGTAATATAACCATTTTTACAATACTAATTTTGCCAGCCCATGAACTTGGAAGATTTTTTTTTTCATGTTCTAGTCTCTTCTCAATTTCTTTCTTCGTAGTTTTTTATTTAAGAATTCTGTATTTTACACTAATTTATTTTGATTTTTTTGAGATAGGGTCTCTCTACGTAGTCCTAGATATCCTGGAACCTATATGTGAAACAGGCTGGCCTCTAACTCACAGAGATCTGCCTCTGCCTCCAGAGTGTTGGGATCAAAGGCATGCACCACCACACCTGGCTCTTCACAGTTTTAAATATGCATTGTGGAAATATTTTTACTTCTTTGGTTGTTTATGTTTATCCCTAGGAATTTTTTTCAAGGATTCGGTGAGTGGATTTTATTTCCTGACTTCATTCTTGGCAAGTTCATTGCTGGTATTCAGTAAAACTGTTTTTTTTTTTCTGTGTTGATTTTGCATTTGTTGAAAATGTTTATCATAGCTAAGAGTATAGTATTATCATGGAGTCTTAAGTACGGGATCATGTCATGACCCCACAGTGGTCATTTAATTTCTGCCTTTCCTATTTTAAATCGAGTTCATTATTTTCCCTCTTGCTTTAAGGCTGTGACTATGACTTTGCTAGGCCTAAATCTGCGATGTCCTCCAAAAGGACAACAAGGAGACCATGTCCCATATGTACAAGCAAAGAGCCTTTATTTTATACAAGTTTGTAAACTCGGTCTCTCCACATGTCCAACGTATTGTAATAAACGGAGAGCCCCGAGCTCAGAGTTGGGCTTTTATAGTAGTAAAGATGGGGGATCAGGGGTTTCTGAGGTTCAGGACCCCTGATTGGCTGACATTTGTCTGGGGATATCCTGGTGTATGTGTGCTGGAAGGTGATCCTATCTACAGTGGTTGGAACTTTAGGCATTTCCTTTGGATGGTCTGTTTTTGGGTGGTGCTCAGGTATTGCTTCAGGGTAAACTACTAAGACTCAGGCCTCCATTAAACTTATAGATGGCTGAGTCCTACTCTGGCAGGTGATAATGTTGGAAGTGAAGAACTTCCTTTGGGTGATCTGTTCATATTTAGCTTATCATGGCTGGCTCCTACAGACTTCAAGTACTTTATTGAATGAGAGTTGAAATATTCTTGTCTCATTCCCGATTTTAGAGAAAATGCTTTTATTTTTCCCTGGTTAGTATAAAGCTAGTTATAGATTTGTCATATCTAGTGTCCCTCATGTTGAGGTATGTTTTATTCCTCATTTCTTCCAGGCTTTTATAATGAAGGAATGCTGATGTTTGTCAAAAGTCTTTTCTACATCTGTTGAGATGACCACACAATTGCTATTCTTAGGGTATTTACCTGCTGTCTTACATTTGTTTTGTAAAGAGTTATTTACTTTTCTTTTATGTACATGCGTGTTTTGTCTGTATGTGTGTATGTCTCCCGAGTGTATGCCTGGTGCCTGTGGAGCAAGAAGAGGGCATTTTCTTTTGATTCTGACTCTTTTTTTTCCTCCTCATTTTCTTCAATGGCCCAGTGGTCATTCAAACGTATGTTGTTCATTCTCCAAGTTTTTGTATGTCTCTGTGGTTTTTCTTGTTATTGATGTCTGCTTTTATCTTCTGCTATCCATATCTGTTTTTCTTGGTTTTTATTTAATAATACTCCCTTCTTCTATATGGCTTGTGGTGCTTTGCCATGATTCAAAGTGCTAGCTGGCGGGATCTATCCCTAGCAGCCACTGAGCTGATATCAAGTCTTTGTCACGAGTCACAATAGGGCCTATGAGAAGCAACTAGGTTTCACAATCTGCAACTCTCTTGTTCTCCCCATTCTTGACTAACTAGGTGATTATTTTATCTGGCTCTTTACAATGCCTCCTCATATTATAAAGGGCATCTGAGTGGAAATGTTAGTAATTATAATAGTATAATAAATTTTACACACATTTAAGAAGAGCAAGTTTCCCTGCCATGTGTCTCTATTCAGGCTTTTTATACCCATGCTGCAGAAGAACCCTAGGCTTGGAAGCAGAAAACCTGTATTCAACTCTTTTTCTTCCCTTTTGTGTTTCCTAACAGTGGGCAGGGGCCACAGCCCCAGGAAGACCCAGGGCCAGTTAAAAGTCAGCTTCAGGTATAGAATATATATGGCTTCAATCCTCCTCACAATTTGCAGACCCTCTATAATACAGGCTTTTTCAGGACATGGAGCAAGTAGCTTTAATTTGGTTTTGTATGAACTCCCAGCTCTCTCCCCCTTGCTGCCTACAAGTAGTGAATATATTGCCTTTTGCACAGGTAACATATTTTTGCATGTAAAAGTGTCCCCCTCCTCTCTCATTTACCAAGGAAATAAGGGCACCCCAACATTAATGATGCAAAATGGCCACCAAAACAAATCTGCACAAATAAGCCTTACTAAACTGACCATCTTTTTCAATCAGTTTCCCCTCAATTTAATACAACATAGAAGTTCTTCACTGGGAAAGTTTTCCTTATTTTCTAGGAAGGCCTTCTCCCTACATTCATATGAAATCAACCTTTGAATTTATTATTCTGCCTCTAGCTAGTTTGACTCCAAGACCCACCCACCCTCTAACTCTAAAAGAGTAGAGGAAAAGGTTTTGTTTTGTGTGTTTTCCTTCCCGAATACTGGGAAGTTCTCCCTCTGATCTGCTCCGCCAAATCCTCAGGACTTCAGTGTGCTCAAAATTTCTCTCAAATTATCATTGCCTATAGCTCTCTGCCATGTCCAGTCCTGCATGGAATCAGTGGGGTAAACGGACATGCGGAGCCATTTACAAATCGTGTCAGATACTTGCATTATTGTAAATGCAACATAGCCAGGTGATATGTTTTGTTTAATTCCTGACAAGTTCTTCAAGCCATAGACAGCTGAGAGGTTTAGTAATTCAGACATGATTTAACAAGTGGGAATGTGCCCTGATCTACTCCTGCCCCCCAATACTTTATTATCAGCAGGTCAATTGAACTATTTTCTACCTTTATACAATTAGTACTCTCTGTAGTGAACCTTCTTTCATCTCCACTCTGCTAGAACGCCACACGTCTGTCAATGTCACAGATGACTTCTTTCCCGAGAGTTAACTTCGTGGACTGGAGATACAGCGGTGTTGTAAAGTGTTGGCTCAGCGTCTGCAAATCCTGGCTTCTATGCCCCTCCCCCAACAACAACGATAAACAACAACAGCTTTGGAATAGTGGAAGAATTTCTTAACTTTTGTGTGCTATGTTTTCATTTTTTGGATAGTTTTTGGTTTTTTGTTTGGTTTTGGTTTTTCAAGACAGGGTTTCTCTGTAACCCTGAGAATCCTGGAACTTGCTCTCTAGATGAGGCTGAACTTGAACTCCGAGATCCGCCTGCCTCTGCCTCCTGACTGCTGGGGTTAAAGGAGGTGTGTGCCACCACCACCCAGCTTCTGTGCTATTTTTAATGTAACAATTTTAATCATGATCTATCCTTAAATTAATATTCATTATTCCATAAAAATTATCTGTTTTTTCTTTTTATAAAAGGTTTATTATTATGATTTTTAGTTATTTGAGACAGGTTCTCTCTACAGCCTTGAACTCACTGAGATCTACCTGCTTCTACCTCCTGAGTGCTGAGGTTAAAGGCCTGTACCACTTTGTCTAGCCTATTTGTGTTATTTCTAAATTATGTTATATGTGTGTCCATAGTGTTAAAGCCCAAGGAGACCAGTGGTTTTACATCTCTCTGGAACTGGAGTTACAGGTGGTTGTGAGCCACCCAATATGGGGTGCTGAAAATGGAACTGGGGTCCTTTACAAGAACTGTACATGCTCTTAACTGCTGAGCCATCTCTCTGGCTCTTCTTTGAATTTTATTTTCTGTCTTATATTTTACTCTGTATGTTTATGGGGGGCACACATGCATGTGGAGGGCAGAAGACAATTTCCAGAAGCTGATCCTCTCCTGCTACCCAAGTTCCTGGGACTGAACTCCGATTGTTAGTTTTGGCCTTTATCTTCTGAGACGTCTCACTGGCCAACAAAACCTTTCTTGAAACAGCAAAAACTCTAACAATGCGTTTTAACATACCAAGCACAGAACCATTCAAGGATGATAGATTGTAGGTCATAGTCAGCTGACTTTAATTTTTGAGAGGAGGCAATTGCTGCCAGGAACTTTTAACCCTCAGATTTCTGGGATTGGTGCCAGAGATCAGGGAGGGCACAAAGTTGTGAATATGGGAGACAGTCCCTGAGGTAACTCATATTGTCCCCGTTTCCTGTTGTGTCATCTTGGGCATGGGCTAGACTGATGACTGGCTTTCTATGGCAAGATTAGGTCAAAAAAGGACAGGCTTGCCGGGCGGTGGTGGTGCACGCCTTTAATCCCAGCACTCGGGAGGCAGAGGCAGGCGGATCTCTGTGAGTTCGAGACCAGCCTGGTCTACAAGAGCTAGTTCCAGGACAGGCTCCAAAACCACAGAGAAACCCTGTCTCGAAAAACCAAAAAAAAAAAAAAAAAAAAAAAAAAAGGACAGGCTTCCTATTGCCCTGTCGCCCCGTCCTCACTTTTCCCACTGCCTCTCCACCTCTTTGAGCACCTCCTCCTCTGGATGCTGTGTTCTGAGCTGCCCTGGAGTGAGATCCACCTGAGAAGGAAACCAGAACCCGTGATGCCTGAGGCCTGGCAATAGCCGCACAAAGAACATGAAAACAATGTTCTTTTAGTCAGCCCCTGAGATGAAGAGTCACATACTACCAGGTCACTAAAGTGCAGCACCTGTCCCCTAAGCTTTGAGGCATAGGGGCCCGGCTAAGTCATGCCTGGAACCCTGACCTATATAAACAGAGATGGTAAATGTTTGTTTAGGACAACTCTTTCTAACATAGATAGGTATCTGATACCCATGATTGGAAATGAATAGGATGCTAATCAATCCCCTTTGCAGACAATCTGAACAGCTCTAGGAGGTTAACTCCCCGAGTTTGTACTGCCCAGGTCCACAGGGCTCAGCTGGGACTTGGTGAGGTCTTTGCTCGCCTCTTCACTCCAGTTGCCACAGCTGAAGGGCCCTTCTGCTTCTATTGGGATGTTTTGGTAACAATGAGCAGTCCACCAAACCAGAAACTTCATCAGATCAAGTACAACCTCCACTCCGTTAAAGACGCAACCAGTAACTTGCTTCTGCTTCTTGAGCAAGCTGCTATCTCTGCTCTGCTATGCCTGCACTGCAATTTTGTTTGCATGGTCCCTGAGGATATCCAGGTATTCAGTGCTTAGAATGAGAACACAGACCTTTTATTTTCTTTTTTCTTCTGGGAGATTCACCATTCACATTTCTCTGGGTTACAGATGAAAGTTATTTCTATTTCTATTTTTATTTTTTTTCAAGACAGGGTTTCTCTGTGTAACAGCCTTGGCTCTCCTGGAACTAGCTCTGTAGACCAGGCTGGCCTCGAACTCACAGAGAGCTGCCTGTCTGCCTCCCAAGTGCTGGGATTAAAGTGCCACCACTGCCTTGCCATATTTCTATTTTTTAAAAAATAACCTTCCATTAATTCACTGAAAATTTCATGTAACACATCTCGATCATATTCACCCCATATTTCTTATCCCCTCCCAGATGCTCTCCCACTTCCCTCCCCACCTACATAACCTGTGTTGAAAAAAAAAATCCTATTGCACTACTCAAATATGTTTGGGTTTGAGATCTACCATGGAGCTTGGTTAACTTAACCAGGTCATGACCTTAAAGAAGGAGCTAGAAGCAGCTAGCAATGGCCAATAGCTCCTCGGGTAGATGGAGGACTTCATAACCATTTTCCCACTGCATCCTGGGATTTTCTGTGGCATGAACTCTTACAAGTCTTGGGCGTGTTACACTGGTGTTGAAATGACCAGCTGCTATGCTATTGTCTTGAAAGCACAATTTCCTTGTGGTCAAATAAGCCTGTAACTGCCTCCGCCCCTTCTGTGAAAATCCCATAGCCTTGCACAGAAGGATGTGATATGAAAATCCCATTTGGGGATGAGCACCCTGAAGACTTTTATTCTCTGCACACTGACCAGCTAGTTGCCGTCTACTACAAGAAGAAGCTTCTCTGGTGACGGTTGAGAGATACCCTATCCTACAGGTCTGGCTCCAATAAGTCATTAGGAGTCACTTTAATACTAAATCCATCTAGCCGACTATAATAACAGGCTCTCCCTTAGGACTCTCTAGCCAGAGGTTCTTGACCCTGAGAACAGTGCTTGCTATGGCTTCCGTCATGTGCAGCAGGTCTAAAGTCCGATCAGAAAGTATTTGGTTATGCCCATGGCATGTGTACCACAAACATCCAACATAATCCTCTTTTTTAGGCCATGTTTATTAAGATTAAACTTTATAGGCTGAAGGAAATGGGGGGCATTGATAGCAGTCATTCTACTCTGAGAGGCAATTACACCATAAAGTGCTGAAGAAACTTGCCAAGGCTCCAACATTTGGGGTTCTTTTACTGATACAGTTTACAGCTGGTGTAACCTCACGTTAGTGAGATGTGGGAATTTCCTGGTTTTGGCCGAATGCAGAGTTAGCAAATCCAGGCAGAGAAGTTAATAGCCAGGGCGCTGGGCACTATTGTGAAAGGGCTTGTAGTAGTTTGAAAGAAAATGGCCCCCAAAGGGCGTGGCACCGTTAGGAGGTGTGGCCTTGTTGGAGGAAGTGGGGGTGGGCTTTCAGGTCTGCTTTGCTCAAGCAGTGCTTGGCTGTGACACACAGTTACTTCTGCTGCCTGCAGATCAAGATGCTGAACTCTCGGCTCCTTCTCCAGCACCACGTCTGCCTGCTTGCCATCCACCATGATAATAAACTAAACCTCTGAAACTGTAAGCCAGCCCCAATGAAATGTTTCCTTTCATAAGAGTTGCCATGGTCATGCTGTCTCGGTACAGCAATGGAAGCTTTAACTAAGGCAGTGCTTTATATTTATTGGGGGATTTAAGCACTCAGCAGGTGCTATTGCTGTTACACTTCATCAAGGGTGGAAATGAGGTACGGAAAGGTTAAGGGACTAAGTAAAGGACATACCAGCATTCAAACGCGGAGTCAGGCCCCACAGCCAATACTAGACACTGTTTAACAAGCCTCCTGGCCTGCCCCTGTGCCTGCAGCATGTTTGAAATATTTTAAGTGAAATAAAATGATCATTAACTTTCAAATACTCATAAAAAATTAATTCTTGTTAAGTGAAGAAGGAACTTAGGTGTTTGTAGAAAACACACCAATCGTTAAGTCTTTGATGATTTAAAAGAAATTGTTTTATGATTTGTGTTTTCATATACCTCTAACAGCAGGAGTTTACTTTTAGACCTGAGCTATTTCCTGATAGACAGCCTGCAGGAGGAGCATAATGTCTGTGTTTAATCATTTAAGGGACTGCCAGACTGTTTCTCAAGGTGGTTGAACCATAATCCCAAAAGCCACTATAGGAGGGTTCCAGGTTCTTCACAGTCTTATTCATCACTGTCTGCTTTAAAAAAAAAAAAGTACCTCCAGTTAATATAAAGTGATACCTTGTGTTTTTTTCTTTGTTTCTCTCCCCACCTCCAATTATTAATGTTAAATATGTTTTTGTATTGTTTTTTGGCTATTTGTATTGTTTCTTTGGAGAGCTTTATTTCTTTACCTGGTTCACTTTATTTCTTTATTTCTTACCTGTCACTTTATTTCTGGCCTGATTCAGTTTCTCTTCTTGTGGGAAAAGCAATCGCAACTCAATCCGTCACTGGTCTCACTTATCTCAGTACAGTTCCTGATCTCCAGGAAATGGCAAAATGGGTTGGTAAAGCATGTGATCTTTGCATTGTTAACCTCTTAGTTTTCAGAGTTCATAACTTCAATAAAAGACTCCATGAACTCAAAGTTCGTTGCAGATGGGCTGATCTTAGATCTAAGACGGTTTACATATTCAAGATACCATTGAACCTCTATGAGAGCAGCGCTTTATTCCAGGGCCATAACTCAGGGTGAGAATCAGTCACAAAATATCAGAAGAAGGATCTAGAATAAAAAGAAAATCAAAATAGTGCAGCTCAGGGCCTTTCAAAACCCCCAAAGGTTAACAAACAAACATGGGTTGCCTTGATCTGTCCTGGTTTTCTCAGATAGTTCTGGGCAATACCAAAGCCCTGGTTAAAGAAGTCCACCAGCCATGTGTCCTCATGCTCTCAGGTGTGAGGTTACAGAGCTGTAAATAAGGCAGCCATGAAGTGCATTGGCTGACCTCTGAGGCTGTGTCAACATCATGGCTTTGAACTCTAGACTGGCTGTTTATTTTCAGCTTATGAATCTTGGCATTCACTTTGCCTCTGTGAACCTCAGGCAAGTTCAGGTGAGACACAGAAGGGTTCAGGTCTAATGTGGATCATGGTAAAAGTTAGTATCTAAGGGTGGAATTCATATATTGTCAATAGTAACCTTGAAAATTCTTCAAGTTCAAAAGCAAGCACATCCCAAGCACATAGTTGAATGTAGACAATGCTAAATACAGTTTCTTCATATGCCCCAAAGTTTTGTTCATTATCCTCAATGCACCAGTTCCTTTATGCCAGCTCAGAGGAGAGATTTTCAGAAAAGGGTAGGACTCCCTGGGAGAGACCAAGGTAGAATAATCTGGAATTAAAGATGTGGATTGTCCATGGGCCTGAGTGTGAGGTGTAAGTTCACTTGGGAATGAGGAACACTTTGTCTTCAGCCCACTCTATGTCCCCAATCTAAATGGTTTTGCTCCTATTTCATCTCTGCCCCAAGACTAGTACCTCTGAGCCTGTTTCCATGTCTGTCAATGAGTATATGAGCATGTATGCCAGCTCAAGAAGCTAGGGAGCATGCCAGTAACTATATGTATTTTTCGTGTGTGTGTGTGTGTGTAGGTACATACGCCACAGTGCACATATGAAGGGCAGAGCAAACCCTTGGGTTCCAGTACTCATCTTTCACCATGTTTGGAAGCAGCGTCTCTTGCCTTCTTCTGTGAACACTCTCTCACCTCTGGCAGAAAAAAAAAAGAGCTCATTTTGGGGAGTCAAACCTTTGCAATCACCTTTCCAGTCTTTCTAAAGATTTCAGCTCACGAGTGAGGCGGATCTCAGGTACGACTGTCTCTACTGCTCGTCTTAGGGTCATCGGGCGACTTGTAAGGCATGCCTTAGACTACTTTACTTTTTCCTCTTTTTCTCTAAGTACTCATGTTGACCTCTTGCAAGTTAAGTGTATGCATGCCGGTTCTCCGCCATGGAGATGCCATATGGCAGAGCACTGATCAAGCCCTCTCATGAAAGACCTTCAACACACACCCAAGAAGTCAAAGTACCCCAAACTGAGCTGCTTTGTTGACTGAAGTGGTAACCTCCAAGATTTCTCTTCTGAGAGAAGAGCAGGATACTGCAAGGCACAGTCTAGTGCCCAACTCTGCTGGCCAACCTATATGGAGGCCTCTCCCACAGCCATTATTCTAGAAGCTTTCCAGGCCTGCTCCACCTAGTCTATTACTCAGTACACAGAGTATGATTGTCACAACGGAGGTCAGCTGGTGCCTGGAGAAGTTTGTTTAAATCGAGCTAGACCCGGAGCTTCAGCGTCTACCCCCAGCAGCAACAATGGCGAGAGGCAAGAATTTAACACTGTCCTCCAGGATCAGGAAGAGTGCGGAGACACATAGGCACCATCAGCCAGGAAAACGAGGACATTTGGAACCTGACTGGGAATACAAAGTGGCACCTCCCCGTTATTGTGGCTTATTCATTGGGAGGCTCCTCTCTGAAGTGTTTTAACAAAAGGGAAACCCTTTGCACTGGCAGAAGCAGAAAGGCCTTTCTGGTGTGAGAGTAAGAGACTGTGCCAGACCAGTCGGTTGGCTCAGTGGGTCAAGGTGTTTGCTTCTTAAGTCTGGGAACTTAAGTTCTAACCCCGGAACCCATATAAAGATTAAAGGAGCAAACCAATCTTACAAAGGTGTTTTCCAATCTCCAAACATATGCCATATACGATGGTACACTTGCACACACACACACACACACACACACACACACACCTACTAAAAAGACTGCATTGGTTAAGTATTCATCAGTAGAGAAATGGTTAAGGCCATCATGGTATATCTGGTATACCTTCCTAAGAGAATATCTATCTGTTCTAGTACAGGACAGACTCTGGGACCTGTTACTAAGAGGGAAAAGGTGGGGTGTGTGAAAGAGAAAAGGGAAAGGAGGTTGTAGATAAGCCCACATCCTTTTTGATACTTGCTTCTCAGATCTCTAGGAAGAGACACGAAACATGATCAGCAGCTGTTGCTTTTACAAAGGAAGACATACTCCTTTCTACTGTTTAAATATTTTGTGCATTTGTATCAGATTTGTTTAAATAACCCCATAATATTAAAATCCAACTATAAGAAAACTTAAAAAAAGCATCTCATGTCTCTTTCCTTTATATTACTAGCAAAGTGGTGTGTAATAGACTTCCTGTTGCTCTGGCCTTTTCTGGCAAAAGGGTTTTACAATCGGATAACCAAAGGTTGGGTTGGATAGCATCCACACAGTAAACACAGAAATGTATAGTCATCTTTTAAAGATCAAGCACATAATTTAGATAATGACAACACGTGGAACGGAGCGGGCAGGTACAATGACTGTGCAGATTGGTGTTGATCCAGTACCGTCTCACAGCACTCAGAAAATGAACGTGTATTTTCCCTTATATCGGAGAAGGAAAAATAATTCCTTCACACCGTGTTCAAATTTCTATGCATATATAGGACAAGGTGACTCATGTCTCTAATATTAGCACTGGAGAGGCTGAGGCAGGGGGACTGTGAGTTTGAGTCCAGCCTGGACTAGATGGTGGGATTCTGGCAGAAAGAGAAAGGGGGTAGTGAGAAGAAACATGAGTTTCCTTCTTATATCTATGAGGAATTTAAGTCTTTTTTAATTAAACAAATAGAACACATCCTTCCATAGTGAAACAAACACTCCACAACAATGTCCTCCTTTCCTAGTGTCGCCACTGGGTTTTCCTCTGGGAAAACGCCAGGACTCCTCTTCTTGGCTCAGGTGACTTTTTCATAGCTTCACAACTGAGACTCTGCACCATAACCATTGGCCACCTCAGGAGGAGGGCAGGTACCTGGCATCTTCTAAGTCCTGGTCCTAATACTACAAATGGGAACCAAGGAAAGCTGGGACCAAGACAAGGAAGGCCAACATGGTCACACAAGGAGGGAAGGGAACTCCATCAAAGATAATCTCACAGGATTGCTCGCCTTTGTGCCTCTGCATGTAATTTAAAGCCTGCAGAACGGCAGTTGGCAGACACTTATTTAGTGACCGGTGGACAGGAGGCCCAGGGCTGCTTGATAAACAAAACCAACTCTGTGAGCTGTCTCCCCACCCTCAAGGGGCCCACTAGGCACAGGGGGACAAGTGCCTCACAAGGAAAGATCTTCTGGGCAGGCCTGGCAGATTAGAAGAAGTGGTGGTATTTGAGGTGAGAATTTGGCAGGATTCAATGGGTAGAGATGGGCAAGAAAGTTGGTTTTAGACTCATGAGATCAGTAGAGAGCACCATGTGGATGGGAGTCGATTCATCGAGACAAGTGACCAGAAAGGTGGCTTTCAGAATATGGCTTATTAGTTACATCCTAAGAGTCATAAGGATTGCATGGCTTTAAGTCAGGACGACATGAGAGAGAGTTTAACCAAGGACATGAAGGCTCGGGCTCTGGTTGGCAGCAGTGTCACTGGGGGAAGACAATAAAATGCATGGATTTAGCGGCAGGTAACTCCTTTGTGCTTTGATTAGGCTTAGGGAGACATTAGACATGAACAAGTGTAAGCTGCCTAGCCATTCCGTCCTCTCAGGATGGAGGCTTCCTGGCTGTATTATGAGATAACCTGTACCCTCACAATACCTGTTGCTTCTCGGAGGCAGCTGACTGGAAATTTTTGCCACTTCTGATGAAGGCTGTGTGTTTCACTGTGAAGTATTTACCAGTGCGGCCTAAGAAATGCAGTGGAGCTGGAGTCTTAAAATGCTTTGTATTCTTTGATCTACAGCTCCGTGCCTGCTTTTAATTTCAGTACACACGAGGCAGAGCCAGGTGGATCTCTGTGAGACTAAGGTCAGCCAGAGTTACACCGAATGATCCTGTATCAAAAAAAAAAAAAAAAAAAAAAAGTTTGCTTACGCATGAGCCTGAACCTAAGCCAGCATCAGCCACAGTTTCTGCCTCAGGTTCATAGGTTCATGCTGGAATTCCTGCCCTGCCCTCGGTGAGGGGCTGCAACCTCCAAGGTGAAATAAACCCTTCCTCCCCGCTGCTCCTAAAAATAATACACTACAAAATGTACTAAATAAATGCGCTTATGTTCCGCCCAGGTTCTCCCAAATCACACATAAACACCTGCGTGTCAAATGTAATCCTTCCCCTAACAGTGCTCCGTGAAATGAGTCTCTCTCTGGTATACGATTGACACAGCAGGTCTGAGAAGGCTTCGGAACAGCTTGTTCTGTCCCCGAAACCCGCACAACAGAGCTTGCCCCCCTGCTGAATCGCTCTTAGCTCTGACCGAGGCAGCTTAAGAACAGTGTCCACGGTTATTTGAACGTGCTGTGGGTAGTTAGTATGAGTGAGGTTGACACCAGGTACCTGCCGACAAGAAAGTCTCCAGCCCGTTTCCTAGACTGTCGCAGACTGTATTTCGTGCCTAAATGCGGATAGAGTCAGAAGCGAGCTTGGAAAAATGTTGCTTTTTCCCAAAGAGCAGCAATCTTCATCCAGGAGAAACCCGAGAGCCTCTTTCCCAGGTCACGCGTGTGTTCTGACACCACTTGTTTAGCCCTGAGATGGACAGAAGCGAGATGCAGGAGTCATTTGCCACCTCTGTTCCAGGTTGCTCAGGGTGCCGAGAGGAAGTGGTTCAGTGTTTAAACCGCAGGAGTCCTTGTGTCAACGTGCAATAACAAAACCAGACAGCAGAAACAGAGAAAAGCTGGGGAGGTCTCTAGGGCCATCAAACAATAGACTTCACAGATGTCACAAAGCATGTGGCCCGTGAGTGTGGATCAATAGGCTTTGCTTTTGGACGGGGTAAAGGACAATACAGTCTGATGGAGCGCTGTGCCCAGAGGCGCAGCTGTGTGGGGAACCTTGCTCCCTCTGCAGAGTTTCCAGAGCCTTAAGGAACTCCTATGGAAATGTACAGGAAAAGGTGGGGGAGAAGCCCAGGGGTGGAGGCTAATGAGAAAGGCGTGACTGTGCTGGACCACTCCCTCCTCACCAGCTGAGACACAAACGTTCCCAAACTGAGAGTACCCATCGCGGTCAGCATTGTATTGTGCAAATGCCTCTTGAGAAAGTTACTCTTGATATTGGGCAATCCTGAGTTGACCCTCCAGATCAGCTGCCTGCTGTCCCCTGCTCTCGGGGCTACTGGACTCTGTGGTCAACACCCGCAGGTTCCCTTTCAGTTAACTTCAGGTGGTAGACTTTGGCAGGACACCAGGAAATCAGAAAGGTACCAGGGAAGGTCCCTAGTAACTGATTAGCAGAACAAAGCTCAGCCATTAAGAGCACCTGTTCCTCTTACAGAGGACCCAAGACCAATTCCCAGCACCCAAATAGTGGTTCACAGCCATCTGTAACTCCAGTCCCAGAGACATTCTGACTTTTGAGGGTACCAGGTGCACATGCGGTACACATACCTTCACAGAGACAAAACACTCACGCATAAAATAAATATATCTAAGAATTGAATAAATATTAATTGACAACAGCAAGTCTAAATCCAGAGTTTGGTGGAAATCTGGCTCCTATGCCTATCCGAGCAGACACACAGTGCTTACCACTGGGCATGTTTACCACATTTGACCCCCTCCCTTCCTGCCAGGCTGCAGGTTGGTACTGGCCACACACTGGGCTAGGCCTGCCCTGCTCCAGGGGTCTTCTTTCAGCTCTCTGTTGCTGTGAACTGCTTTGTCCATCTTGTGTTTGTGTGACAAAATGACAGCCTACAGAATGGGAAAAGATCTTCACCAACCCCACATCAGACAGGGGGCTGATCTCTAAAATATACAAAGAACTCAAGAAATTGGTCATCAAAAGAACAAATAGTTCAATAAAAAAAAAAAATAGAGTACAGACCTAAACAGCGAACTCTCAACAGAGGAATCTAAAATGGCTGAAAGACACTTAAGGAAATGCTCAACATCCTTAGCCATCAGAGAAATGCAAATCAAAACAACTCTGAGATTCC
This sequence comes from Microtus oregoni, assembly GCF_018167655.1. Classification (NCBI taxonomy): domain Eukaryota; kingdom Metazoa; phylum Chordata; class Mammalia; order Rodentia; family Cricetidae; genus Microtus; species Microtus oregoni. Next base: position 27,721,890 of record NW_024543071.1, read on the forward strand.
ATCTTACACCTGGAAGAATGGCCAAGATCAAAAACATTGATGACAACTTAGGCTGGAGAGGATGTGGGGTATAAGGAATACTCCTCCATTGCTGGTATGAGTGCAAACTGGTACAGCCCCTTTGGATGTCAGTATGGTGATTTCTCAGAAAATTAGGAAACAACCTTCCTCAAAACCCAGAAATACCACTTTTGGGTATATATCCAAAGGATGCTCAATCGTACCACAAGGACACATGTTTAACTAATCATAACAGCATTGTTTGTCATAGCCAGAAGCTGGAAACAACCTAAATGCCCCTTGATCAAAGAATGGATAAGGAAAATGTGGTACATTTACACAATGGACTACTACACAGCAGAGAAAATAATGAAAAAGGCAAATGGATGGGGCTAGAAACATCATTTTGAGTGAGGTAACTCAGACCTAGAAAGACAATTAGCACATGTACTCACTCATAAGTGGTTTTTGAACATAAAGCAAAGAAAACCAGCCTACAAATCACAATTACAGAGAACCTAAACAACAATGAGGACCCTAAGAGAGACATGGATCTAAATCTACATGGGAAGTAGTAAAAGACAAGATCTCCTGAATAAATTGGGAACATAGGGACGATAGGAGAGAATTGAAGAGGAGGGGAGAGGCAGGGAATAGAACAGAGAAAAATGTGGAGCTCAATAAAATCAATAAAAAACAAAAAACTAGTGGTGGCTGAGAAGAGACCAGCATCACTGAGGTGAAATATTATGGGAAGTGTTTCCTGAAGGTCAGCAAACACAGAAGCGTTTGGGGTTGTACTTTGCTCTGGCAGCTGATCTTGGTAGTGTACAAGTCACTCAAGTGGTATTGGTTTTGAAGACGCTAAGGGACCATGGAGAGTAGCTGAAGTCTGGCACAGTTAGAGGCCAGGGGAAGTCATTAGTGAAGGTGCAGCCCCAGTGGCAACTGAAGGCCTATAACTGTGTTGTCTGAGTTTTTCTATTCAGCCTGGTCCCTGGCAATCGTTAAGCTCCAAATAATCACACAGAGGTCTACATTAACTATAAACTGATTGACCCATTAGCTCAGGCTTCTTATTAACTCTTCTAACTTATATTAATCCATTATTTTTTGACTATGTCAGCCACATGGCTCAGTACCTTTTTCAGCAAGGCAGTCACATCTTGCTTCTCCTGTGGATGGGCCAGGATTGCAGAAGGAACTTCCTTCTTCCCAGAATTCTCCTGTTCTGATTGACCCACCTCTACTTCCTGGTTGTCCTGACTATACTTCCTCCTTGGCTACTGGCCAATCAGCATTTATTTAAAATATACTCGACAGAATATAGACCATGGTCCCACACCACTCATGCAAAGAAGTTAAGGCTTGGCACCATGAAGAGAGCCTATGAGAGGCTATTGGTGAAAGTGCAGCCCAGTGGCAGCAGAGGATCCCAGCATTGTGGAGATGCCAGTACCACGAGATGACTGGCAAGAACTGCAAGAGCAGGAAGTGGAGCCCGCCGGAGCCTAGAAAACGAGCTGTGTGTGCTGCAGAGGGCAGAGCTGGAGAAGGAGCTCAAGCTCCTTGGAGGAGTCCGGAAGATCGTGCGTGAAGCCCAGATAACTGGGAATCTGGTTATTTATACTCTTGGAGTTTGGCTTTGCTTGATTTAGATTGTGACTGTGTCCTAATTCTTCCCTCTTGAAGAAGACAGTTAATTTAATTTAAATTTTTACAGGAGCCTCAGGCTGAAAGACTGAACTTTTAAGAGAGATGTTGACTATTTAGAGTGATTGGATATGTTAAAGACACTGAAATTTAATGTGTTTGGATTTGTAAAGACTATGGAATTCTTAAGTTATTTATGCTTTTAAAATGAGAAGTTGGGGATGAATAGGAAAGGAAGGGTGTGGCTTAATAGTAATGTGTTGTGTGTTAAGTTGACAAGAGTTCAGTTATGCTGGCTGGTCTTGTGTCAACTTGACACACAATCTGGAGTTATTTTATATTTTCCCTTTGCAAATATGTTATGGTTTCCAGGGCAGTGTTTTTATGGGATTCTTTAAAGTTTAAATGAATGGGTCTCAGCACCTTTATCTGTTTCTTCCGCCCTTTCCCATCTGTCTGTTTCTGTTTATTTTGACGTATACTGATGTGTTAGTTTCTGTTTTATATTATTATATATTATTATCCCATAGGACCCTGTTTGTTTTCTTCTAATGAGAGATAGGAAGGGGATGTATTTGGATGGCAGGGGAAGAACTGGAAGAAGTAGAGGTAGGGGATACTGTAACTAGAATATACTATGTAACAGAAAAAAGTCTATTTTCATTAAATAAGAAAAATGGAAAATATTTTCCCAGTCAGTGTGATTCAATAGGGCATCTCAGTTAAATGGTACTGATATATAAAACCCATTTCAGAAAGTACTCAACCCAAAAGCAGTCCTTAATTAGGTGCCCTGACCCAGCCTTGGGCCAGAACGTGCCAGTGACTTGGATGAAATCGCAAGCTTATGAAGGTTGTAGGTGCTTAAAGGTTTGTGTGTGGGGCCACACCATTGCTAGAGAAAATGAAGGCTTACAAGAGGCTCTGAAGGCTGAGCAGGAGGAGCTGGAAGAGGCCCTGTGAGGTTTGGTCCACCTGAAGGACTTATCTCTTGATGGGTTCAAAGAGGTAGAAATGGCACAGTAGGCAGAAGTTGCTGAGAGATATTTCAAAGCTTGGTGTGGTCAATGGTGGAATGAGATTCTTGAGTAAGCATTCTGTGCCATGTTCACACAAGCATTTGGGAAGCTGTGCTTTTTGTGTATTTTTTCACTGTTTGAGATGCTGGGGTGGCCGGGGTATATGTTTCCATCTCAGAGAGTTGATTATCCCAATGAAGCACTCACATACAATCAATAATATGACTCATTTCCCAGAGATGATTTTTTCCTCCCCTTTTCTAGAAAATATAATCACTGTTCATTATCCATTGAAGTCAAGGAAGGGATTCAAGCCAGAACCTGGAGGCAGGAGCTGATGCAGAGGCCATGGAGAGGTGCTGCTTACTGACTTGCTCCTTAGAGATTGCTCAGCCTGCTTTCTTATAGAGCTCAGGACCACCAGCCCAGGGGTGGCCCAGCCCATTGTGGATCAATCATTAATTAAGAAAGTGTCTCACAGGCTGGCCTACAGTCCAATCTTACAGAGATATCTTCTCAAATGAGATTCTCTCCTCTCATATGACTCTAGCTCGTGTCAAGTTGGCATTAAAACTAACCAGCACAGGAGCCTATGAAAATATTTAACTTCTCTTCAATTTAGGAGGAAAATAAAATCAAGACATTTGCAATAAAATGGACAAGCTGGAAGTCATTATGTTAAGTGAAATAAACCATGCTATAAAGATAAACACCACATGTGATCTCTCATATATGGATCCCAGATTTTAATGTGTGGCTCTGGGTCTGAGTTTAAGTCATGAAGCTAGAAAGGTGACCAAGAGAGGGGAAGAAGAACTTAAGTGAGGGTGTGTGTGATGGAATACATGTGACAGGAAAGCAGAAGGGGTGGGGGCATGGGACGAGAGGAAGAGAACCACGGGGGGGGGGGGGGGGGGATGAGTAACAAAGTTACTCACAATTCCATAAAGAAATTCACTACTTTGAATACTGACTGAAAATAAAAAAACTGGGATTGAAGAAAATATTTTGATTTCTTTGTTTTGGGAAAAAAAACCCAAACCAGACAAACAAATAAAATGACAATCTCTACTACAGTGAGAGAACCCTAGAGGCCAATAGGTTCCCAGCCAACTCTATCAGAAGGAATTTCAAAACAGGTTTCTTGGAAAAGGTGTTTGCAACCAAGCTTTGGGATCGCCGGTACTTGTTTATCCCTTGCAGTTGGCAGCAAAGGACTGGAAGGGATGGCAAGGACATTTCAGAGAAGACAAAATCACGGTCAATACCAGCAAATGGGGGGGGGGGAGCTAATCCAATATGTGTGGGAGGGTGAGTGTTGCAGGGCAGGGATTTGCTGGCAGGTTCAGACCTCTAGATAGCAGTAGGGAAAGCACCCTGAGTCAGGGCAGGAGTGCAAAATCCACTCAGTGCTACAGAGTATAAGATGTTGGCTGGAAACAAAATAACTCTGTGGAGAGCTGCACAGAGGCTTGTGTGCAGACGGCATCCGACATGCTTGTCGGGGGGGAAATGTCATTGGCCCTGGACTGGTAATGTGAAGGATGACTGATCTTTTTCAAGGCAAAAATAAAACCCTTCTTAGAAATGGAAGAATGCAGGCAAGGAAGGCATTTTCCGTGGGAGAATTTCATCTTCTAGGTGGAAGAATATTCTAGAAGCAGAATTTGCAGTTATGAAAGGCTCTAGTGTATCTAACTGAAAGCTTTCCAGAGTTAACTACTCTAAGGATTAGAGAAGATGAATTTCTTTATAGAAAATTTAAAAAAAAAAAAGTTCTACTCAGTGGAGCACGAATTCTAATTGGTTTTAATAATAAAAAACCAGAGTCAGATATTAGGGTAAATGCTGAAAGATCAGAGAGACAAAGGAACAAGCCACAGCCTATTCTAATCTTGCCAGCTCCTCAGCCTGAAAGGGACCATTCCTGCCTCCACCCACCTTTTACTCCTCTCTTCCTCCAGCTATATTGCTTCCTGTTTCCTCCTCCCTGCTGCTGGGATTAAAGACATCTCAAAAACTGGGATCAAAGGTATGGGATCCCAAGTGCTGGGATTAAAAAGTGTGAGCCACCACTGCCTGGCCTCTGTGGTTAACTAGTGGCTAGCTCCACTCTCTGATCTCCAGGCAAGCTATATTTGTTAGAGCGTAAACAAAATACTACCACAACTCAATTGTTTAGTTTAAAAAGCACACATTTGCTAAATTCCCAAATACAAGGACATGTTATGTTAAAACTCAATGAACACTCACAGCAAACAGTTTCGGAAGAAACATTGTCTTGGTGACAGTGCCATATCTTGTTGATGCAAATGTCTGAGAGACCTTGGTCCCAGCTCTGTCCTTCTAAAACCCCACACTCTGAAGCACTGTCCTCGAAGTCTCTCTCCATCTGCTACTCAGACGGGAGGCCACTTGAACTCAGCCCCATTTTCTTGAGGGATGTTCTCTGTTCTCTGTTCCGTGTGTGTGAGGTTGACCAGATGCTTCTAGGAAGTGCAGATCCTGACCCAGTTCAAGAAGCGTAGCCGGGGGCTAGGGAGATGGTGTTCAAGCATGAAGATCTGAGTTGAACTCAGGTTCCATAGTTTGCACCTGTAATCTCAGCTTTGGGGGGGGGGGGGCAGAGGCAGGGGCACCCCGGGCTTGCTTGCCAGTCAGTCTAGCCAAATCTACAAGTCCCAGATTTATTGAGAGACTCTGAAAGAGTAAGGAGAAGAGCAATTGAGAAAGACACCTTCTGTCAACCTCTATCATCCTCAGGTGTATGTAAACATGTATGGACACACTCATACACACACACACACACACACACACACACAGAGTCAGGGATGGACTGGGTGGCTCTTTCTCAGGTTCTGTCATTCATCTAAAATAAACCTCAGGTAGTTTATATAAAAATAGTTTCCCTTAGATCTAGGTCCCACCTCTAGATGAAGAGTATAGGCAATTGAAATTCTCCCACCTAGACTGACAAAGCCATAGAGTAGCTAACAAAAACCCCAATTCCAGGCATGAGAAATCCCCTTTCAAATTGTCGATCAGGGGAATCCAAGAAACTTCCCAAACATTATAGGACATTGCTATTGCCCTTGGTTGTCTCCCAGAGGTTGAAGGTAATTCCCTATTCCGGAAGATACATGGGTTCAGACACAAGACCCAGAGGATCTGACCTGGGTTCCGACCCGAGAGCCTCCTTCCTCTCTGAGGTTTAGTTTTCATGGTACTAGAAGTTGGCACAGAAGCTTCCAAACCCTACCATAATTCTACCAGATAAGATACCTATGAGAGAACCACAACATAACTAGCATAGCATGATAACCCTAGAGTTGCAATGGCGGCACTTACGTCTTGGCAGTAACCAACAGCTGTCTAAATTAGACTTAAGGCCCTGCTCAGTAAGAGGGAGATCGTGTTGGGTACTGGCAACTGAGCCAACTACCTGGGGCTAGTGAGGTGGAGAATCCTGGAGGAGAACCCTCTACCATCACTTTATACAGCCAGCATAATTGCCCATGACATTCTAAATATGTATCCCTATGCCCACGAGTGTAGGCCCCACCTGCATCAAAGAAATTTCTCTCTGCAATAGTCAGAGACCATTACAGAAAACCACACTGGTCAAACTGCTTTGAACAAAAAAGGTTGTGTGGTGCCCAACCACAACTGATACATCTACAATGTATCTATCTCCTGCACCTAAGACTCAGGGAGCATTGAGGAAGAAAGGACAGGATGGTTAAAAGAGCTATAGATAATTAGTGACTGCTAAGATGGAGAATTGGTCTTCTCTAGGGATGAACCCAAGCCTACATGATCATCCAAAACACATACACATATGAACAACAATAAATGGACTCAGCAGGTTGTATTTGTATATTCATATGTATGCATGTATGTATGTATGTATGTATGTAAAGAAGAGGTCATGGAGTTGAGAGGGGTGAGGGGCATGGGAGGAGTTGGAGAGGGGAGAGTATGAGATGGAAACAGTGTAAATACAACACCCATGTATGAATGTAAGAGGATTGTTTAGTTAGAAAGGTACCCTCTGGGTCATTTCTTAGTTAGCCCATCCTTATAATATCCTTGTTGACAACATAGCTGTGGGCCTGCTATGTGTAGGTATTCCCATTAAGTACTTGAAAATAGCATTTTATTTATTATAAGAACTTCAGAAAGTCCTTACCATCACCCATGGGCTTGAACGTGCTCATGATTGTAAATTCGGCAAGTGGCCTAAAATTAAAAGACAGATAGTTGCCTCTGCCCTTATTCAGGAGGCTCCTGTGGATCTGCTTGGCTAGGGACTCCTTTGCCCCACCAGGTCTGCCTGCCAGCAATGGGTTCAGCTTTATGCATGATCACGATGGCAGAATGCGTATTCAAGAGTCCTATGTCCTGTGGGCTCCTGCGTCATATACCTGCCAAGGTAACTGGGCTTCCAGTTCATTTCCTATGACAATGCCACTATCTCCTCCCCACTTTCAGGCATGGCGTTGGAATTAGTTGCCCATTCCTCTTCTCCTGCCCCACCCATACCTCTGTTCCTTCTTCATCGGATCATTCAGAACAAAGGCACTTCACTGTTTCCCTTCCTCAATTTTCAGGGACTTTGATTTTGTGTTTTGTTTATTTACATACTTCTTGATTCTCCTGAGTTTGTCTACTGACCTGGGCTTTTCCTCACATGCAGCTCAGGACTGAGTCTAGGAGTGCGCTTGTCCCAGCTCCAGCCTTTAGCCTTCCAAGCAAGCCCTTCTTAGTTTCTCATCTTCTGTGTTAAAAATAACAATGGCTCAGCACTGGCTACTCTTCCAGAGGACCCGGGTTCAATTCCCAGCACCCACACGGCAGCTTCACAACTGTCTAGAACTCCAGTTCCAGGAATCTGGCATCCTCACACAGATGTACATGCAGGCAAAACACTAGTGCATATAAAAATAAAGGAATCTTAAAAAAATAACAGATATAGACAGTAGACAGTATCTCTTTAAAAGGATAGTGGTCACATGCCAAATGCTACCCTTGGTTGTCTGCCTCTGCCCTCTCCTCTGTTACTATCCCCCAAAAGGTTTTCCAAGACAAGAGGGCTGTCACACGCACCTCCCCTCAGCACCAGGGCTCCCTAGAAACCCAGGCAGCTCCACCGGCTTGTGTACAGGTTCTGTGAGACAATGGGGATAGAGATTAGAAGTCTTGGAATTGGCTCAGCTCTGAGAACCTCCATTTAACCATCTGAGGCCAGCCCAACTTCCAGAACATCAGGTCCCCCTCTCAGGGAACAGAGTTTCCTGAACTTTTAAGAACCTCCTGACTCAGAAGCAGAGCCCTTTTTTGTAAGTCTGATTCACAAAGAAACTGGATCTTCAACAGGAAATTCTGCTTTTGGAAAATTTTTCGTGTTTTTAGCAGGCTAAAAATGACCATTTTCCCATGGCTCTTCATCCCTCTGATTAAATGTCCCCTCTTCCTTGTATGTCTCCAAAAATTGTGTCACTAGAATACTTTTTTTCTTTTAAAAAATATATTTTTAATTTTATGCATAGAAGTGTGTATCTGTTGTGTGGATATTCACATGTGTGTGGTTGACCACCGAAGTCGTAAGAGTGTGTTGTATCCCGGGGATCTGGGCTTACTGATGTCTGCCAGCCACATGATGTGGGTGCAGGGATGGATCTCTGGTCCTCGGCAAGAACACTTAGTGCCGTTAACTGCTGAGTCATCTCTCCAGCTAACATCTCAAAGTCACATGGTTATCTACTATTCATTGGAGTAGGCTCTCTCTCTCTCTCTCTCTCTCTCTCTCTCTCTCTCTGTGTGTGTGTGTGTGTGTGTGTGTGTGTGTGTGTGTGATTCCTAGCATTGTTCAATCTCCTGCTGTTACCACATCAGCGATTGAACTGGAGCTCTGGAAGCTAGAAAAGGCTGGCAGGAATAAGACACAATTGGCATAAATGGCATTTATGCCGGCTCACTGGTATTGCTCTAAGAATTATGGATTCTGAGAAACACAAGGTAAGAAGTACTTTGGAATATGTGACAGAGTGTGAAGAAATGCTTTGTAAGTGGCAGCAAGTGGTTCAGATTCTGGGGATTTTACTCTTAATTTCTGCAATTTATACCGTTAAATTTAAAAACTTATTTCTTTTTATATGTATGAATGTTTGCCTACATGTGTGTATGTATACCACATACATGGTGCCTGGAAGGTCAGAAGAGAGTGCTAGATCTCCTGGAAATGGAGTTAAATTTGTGAGCCACGGTGTGGGTGCTGAGAAGTGAACCCAGATATTCTGAAAGAAAAGTGCTCTTAATGTCTGAGCCATCTTTCCGGCTCCCTAATCTAAAAAAAAAAAAAAAAAGATTGTTAAGCAAAAGATACAGAGATTTGAACTTGTCCTTATAAAAAGGAGCAAGTTTTTTTGGTTTTTTGCTTTTGTTTTTTAGTTAGGTCTTGTGGTGGTTTGAAAGAAAAGGACCCCCCAAAGGAAGTGGCACTATTAGGAGAAGTGGCCTTGCTGGTAGGTGTGGTTTTGGAGGAAGTGTGTCACTCAGGAGGGGGACTTTGAGAGGTCTCCTTTCTCGAGCTTTAGTCAGTCAGCTTCTGGTTGCCTGTCTATGAAGATATAAGAACTCTCAGCTCTGGAACCATGTCTGCTTGCATGCCACCATGCTCCCTGCCATGCTGATGATAGACTCAACCTTTGAAACTGTAAGCAAGTCCTCTCAAGTAAATGTTTTTCTTATAAGAGTTGCCATGGTCATGGTATCTCTTCACAGCAATAAAAAATCTAACTTAGACATTTCTGGTAAAACATGTCCCTAAAATTAGATTCTTTTTTTTAATATTTATTTATTATGTATACAATATTCTTTCCATGTATATGCCTGCAGGCCAGAAGAGGGCACTAGACCCCATTACAGACGGCTGTGAGCCACCATGTGGTTGCTGGGAATTGAACTCAGGACCTTTGGAAGAGCAGGCAATGCTCTTAACCTCTGAGCCATCTCTCCAGCCCCCTAGATTCTTTATTCGTATTAAAAAAAATTTCCATTCAGGTGGCAGTGGCATATGCCTTTAATCTCAGCACTTGGGAGGCAGATGGATATCTGAGTTCAAGGCCAACCTGGTCTTTGAAGCAAGTTTCAGGAGAGCCTGGGCTACACAGAGACACTCCATCTCAAAAAACAAAAAGCAAACAAAATGAAACAAAAAAGATTTTTTCCTAATCTTTGTTTGTTTAGGAGTTTAATAGACAATGGACAAACAATAAATGTCCGTCTCTGCATTCAGTTGGAGCCTGTGTTATTAATATATTTGATTGCAAAATTTGCAAAAGGGGGATGAGATGGCTTTATCTGCATGCAGTGTCCTGCAGAGGGACAACCTGGACTGAAAACTCCCAAAGGGGACTTGGTTTTTGGTAATTTTGGAGACTCAGAAGCCCCAAATGGAATTTATCTAGAGAGCATGCCCTCAAGTCAGGCTACAGACAGCTGTCACAGAGAGTACAAGTGACTCTGAGCTTAAAATTTTTAGAAAAGAAAATCACAGACCACTCAATGATCAGTAGAAGCCAATGGGGAAAACACCCCCCAAAGACGCTGGGCGTGAGAATTACCAGATAAAATTGTAAAATGCTGGAAGAAATAAAAGTTATGGCAAATGAAGAGGGTTTAAAATGATCACTTATGAAAAAAAAAACCAAATGCTCTCATTTTCAAATCGAAAAATATGAAAAGAAACCAACCAAATGCAACAGCATAAAGCCGTGCCGTCCTGACTGGTGACAAACTGAAAACAGTGAAACTGGAAACAGAACCGGCTCTTCAGCAAGGAGACAACAGCCGGCTCTGCAGTTCAGCATCAGTCCTAAGGTGAACTAGGACCCGGAGAAAGTTCATAGCAGTGAGGAGGGAACCATGAAGCTCCAGCTGTCCTCTGAAGGGCGTGGGGTGGACTAACTGAAGTGAGCACCATGTGTGACAGGTTTAGGTGCACATCTGCTTGGTGCTCATGGGAAGCCACAGTGAAAAGTGCCAGTCTGACCATCCCGGAACAAGGCTTGACCGCTGGGGACAAAGCTCCACAGGGGCTGCCAGATGGACCCTTGGCTCTGAGTTGTTAGGGTCTCTGGATACTCGGTCTCTTTCTGTGGAAGAGTCCACTGCTTACATTCTCGTTGAGAGTTAGGATCTCAACCCAGAAAGTTGGAGTGACACAAACATAGCAGCATTATTTACACGCAAGGAAATTCCCTGGTGGACATTTGATGCATTGAGAATTGTGTATCATTTTGAAACACCCTAAAATACAGATAAGGACCATTTCCCACACTCCGAGAAAGCCTTTTCTTTCTTTGTTTTCTTTTTTGCTGCTTGGGATTTATTGGGCTTTTATACCTGACTCATCTTAGTCCTGACAAGCGTTCAGCTGTTATTTCTTTGACTATTTCATGTTGCCCTTCCCTCTCAAACTTCATTCTAGAAATACAAACCTCCATGCCTCACCCTTTTTATTTTCCTCATCTCTTCATCTTTTTTGGCCACATTCTGAGTACTTTTTTTTTTTTTTAACCATATTGGTCTTCTACATTCACCATCTCTCTATAGAAAGTAACCGGATATCAAAAGGACAAGGTATAAAGGGAAACTTTTCTTTAAATAAAAATAATTACTTCCATTTTAAATTTTGTCTTTTCCATATGGAACCTTTCTAACATGATTTGGGAAGCTATACAGAACATTTTTTGTTTGGAAAGAAGGAAATGAGTAGGTGTCTTGTTACTATTTATCATATTGCAGTATAAAATTTAAAACAACAAAAGTTATCATTTTTATTCTTTTAGTAACAAAACTTCAGAAAGATGAAAGTATTTCCAAAAATTAACTTACAAAGTAATTTTCCCATATCACACATCTTTAATCCCAGCGCTTAGGAGGCTGAGGCAGGAGGATTGCTACAAGTTGAAGGCCATATAACAAGCAGTAGCATGATAGCCATGACAGATAACAAGACCCTGTCTCAAAAAAAAAATGTTGTGAAAATTTCTAAGAAAGAGTGTGGTTAGAGAGACGGTTCAGAAGTTCAGAGCAGGGGTTCCTCTTCTACAGGACCCAGGTTCAGTTCCCAGTACCCACATGGTAGCTAACAACCATCTACAACTCCAGTTCCAGGAGACCTAATGCCCTTTTCTGGCCTCTGAGGACACCAAACACATACAGAGTGTGTAGACATACATATAAACCAAATAATTATACACACAAAATAAAATAATTTAAAAAGGGCCGGGTGGTGGTGGTGGCGCACGCCTTTAATCCCAGCACTCGGGAGGCAGAGGCACGCAGATCTCTGTGAGTTCGAGGCCAGCCTGGTCTAGAAGAGCTAGTTCCAGGACAGGAACCAAAAAGCTACAGAGAAACCCTGTCTCGAAAATCCAAAAAAAAAATTAATAATAATAATTTAAAAAGGTTTGTGCTTTAAAGGCCACTGTGAAGAAAGTAGAAAACCACAGGACATCATAAATCATATCTGATAAGGTCTAGTATCCAAACTAGAGACTATATAAAGAACTCTAACTATTCAATAGTAGGAAAACTACTCAGCCAAAAATTATACAAGAATTGAGAAAACATTTAACCAAAGATGCTAAACAAACTTCCAGAAACATGATAAGTTTCTCAAGGTCTTTAGTAATTTGAGAAATGTACATAAAACCACAGTGAGATACCATTCACAACCATCAAGATGACAATAATCAAATAGATAATGACAAATGTTGACATGGATTTGGAGAAACTGGAACTCTCATATATGGGGAAGGGAGTTTATAAAATGTTGCAGTCACTTGGCAAAAAGTGTGGCAGTTCCTTAAATGATTAAATATTCAGTTAGTGCATGAGCTAGCAATGCTACTCTTCATTAAATAAATGAAAACAAAGAACCAAAAATATTGAACAGAAATATTTAAATCACAATTATTCTTTATAGGCTCAAAGTAGAAGCAGCTGAAACATCCATCAGTTGATTAAGAGACAAAGAACCTGTGGCATATCTGTTCACTGGAACATTATTTGGCCATAAAGAGGAATGAATTACAGATACACGCGACTACAATACAGATACAGATTAATATAACATTAAAGAAGCAAGACACATCTGTATCATTAAACTTACATGAAATGTCCAGCAAACCCATGGAGACAGAAATGATTGCTGGTCATTTCTAGAGCCTGAGAGTGGAGGGGAGTCTGGGGTCTACTAAAGAGTGTGGGTTTCTTTTGAGGGAAAGAAAAAATACTGTAAAACTAGGTAGTGCTAATGTGGGCATAACTTTGTGACTATAGAAAAAGCCACGGATATAAATCCTTAATAAAATAAAAAAATGGTATTAAAATAAACCAAATTGGTCTAAACCTTTGAACCAAAAATTGATTTTTTTAAAAAAGAAGTCTATTTCATCATGTTACTATATGCTAAAGCAGAGATGTTTGTGCTGACCCTAATTTAAATGTGCTTATAAGATGGTATAATATTTATCTTATCCTTTAAACATAACCTGCTCTCCAGTATACATAAACTACTGTCATTTTATTTATTTTATTTCAGTCAGGGTCTCATGTAGCCAAGGCTGACCGCAAGCTGACTGTATCCCTGAGGGTGACCTTAAACTTCTGATTCTTTTGCCACTACTTCTTGAGCCCTAGAATTACAGGCATGTATCTATAATTTTATGCATTGCTGGAGGCTGCAGCCAGGGCTTTATCATGTTAGGCAAGCACTCTAACAAGTGAGCTACATCTCCAGCCCCACGTTATATATAATATCAGTGAAACAATATAGCAATATAATCTCTAGTATGTAGGAGATACAGTCACAAAGTTTCCTACTGATGGAAGATAAGAAACACGAAAGGTTTGAGACCATTTTGTTAATGTCTTGTCAACTGAGAGGAAAAATCTTGGAAAGATTGATATCAGCAGAGGTCAGTGACACATCAAATTTTATCTCATAAACCCTGAGAAAATTTATGTATATAACAAAGATGAATTGGAATGTCTCTATTGGAAGTGTTATATGCATAATTTATTAATGTATCACTCAATTTCATTTATCCTTTGCTGACAACTTAGTAAGTTTCCAGTCCGTGTTTTCCACAGAGGAGGGTCACACCTCACTTACCATGTACTCAATAAACCCTTTGAGAATAATGATGTTACAGTTTTCTTCAGGCGTGTCGCGGACTGCTAGCCAGGCCCTGGCACCCTTTCCCAATTCAGCTTCAGTCATACACGTCGTCGTCTGGACCAACGTCTGGTTTCTTTCACCGGCTTGCCCTGGAAAAAGACAGTGGTGTCCCTGTAGTCTGTGGTCTGTCTCCTCCAATGTTTGCCTGACCTCGTTATCCAGAACAGTCTCCAAGTGTAGGCTGCCTCCAGCACTGAGTCTGCAAAAGGGCAGGGTGCTCCCTTTAAAGTGACAAAGCAAAATAGAACCATCTGTCTAGCCTGGCTTGGGAAATGCCAGGGCCTGGTTGCTCTGGGTTGAAAGAAAATTTATAAGCCAGGCTGTGGCCACAACCCTGAGTCACGGCTGGGGAAACTTTTATACAATATTCAAAAGCCCAGAAGACAGCCTGCTTCGCTGCTTGGCTTTCCTATTTACTGGGTGCTCTTCAGGAGAAGCTTGGTCCTGTGTGAGTGACATAGACTTAGGGCCAACCTCTCAGCCCATACTCAAGTATTCTTTTTGTCATGATGCTGTCGCAGGAAGTATGTCCAGAGAACTCGCATTAAAATTCTCTATCTGTGGACTGGAGAGATAGCACAGTAGCTAAGAGCACTGGCTGCTCTTCCGGAGAACCTGAGTTTGATCCCCAGAACACTCACGTCAATTCACAATTGCCTGTCATTTCAGTCCCAGGGACTCCAAGGGCAGCAGGCTCTCACATGGTTCAGAAACACGCATGTAGACAAAATACTCGTACATAAAAAATAATTAAAATTAAGATAAAATAGGTCTTAATTTTTAAAATATCTATGTCTGTTTTCTGTCTCTGGGAAGCCCCTCATGGCTCTAATCTTTGCTGTGCTGGTCTTGCAGATGGAGACATTGGGAAGGAGCTGTGTGTAACTAACATAAGAGAGTGTCATGGAAAACAGCACCATGCTTGGGACACAGTGGGCATTCAACAGACACTGTATCTGACTGAAATGGATTCTCCTTCTCAGGCCATAAGCAACACAGCTGACGATGTGTGAACAGCCTGTTGATGTCGCCTTCCTTATAGAAAGAAGCCTGGATTTTATTCATAGAGTGTTTGAGCACTGGACTCCCTGAAGGCCAAATCTGAGATAAGCCTGGTGTGTGTATGTTTATGTGTGAGTTGACCCAGGGAAAGTGGGTCAAAGGAAGATGGATTATTACGGTGACCATTGTGACCTGGACCCCTTCCCCTTATCCCCCTGGACCTTCCAGGAAATGTTCAGAGGGCCTTGATGGTTGGGATGCAGAAGCATTTTCACGCGGCTTTCCATCCTGCCCAGGGCAGGTTTTTCTTTCTGAACCGACCATGTTCACCAGCTGAGTTAGCACCCACCGGTACATGTTGCTTCAGGAAAGTGGGGGAGAGAAAGCAACTGCTTGAAACGGAAGCAAGAAAAGGTTGGCCAGGACCAGCTAAAAGTTGGCAGTGCAGAAGTGAATGCAAACTGAAGGGGGGGGGAGGCTCTTTGTCTATAAATGGTTAAGAATTTAAAGGCGGCATCAGCCCTTCTTAAATGAGCGGTCACATGCACCAAGAGGCCAATGCTCACTCCAGCCCTGGTTGAAATTCAAAGTAAGACCAGAGACCATAAATGTCATACTCTGGCAGCGGTGTGCCCAGCATGGAGGTTGAACTGAAATGGGCCTGAACCTATCAGTGTGATCTCATTCCCTTCCTATAGTGATTGGCTGGAGGTAGTCATGCGTTAGTCAGTAGGATGTAACTGGGAAGCCACTCAAGGATGCTATGTGCAGAGAGGCAGGCCGTTTAAAGATTTTTTTTTTTTTTGCTTCTTTCTCCTGTGCTGTTATAAACGCTGTCCTGTGAGGACATAATGGTGGGGGCTATGTGTAGCCATGAGTTGTCACTGAGAACAGAGCTGTGGAAAAGAATGAGGCTGGGGACCTTGAAGAATTCTAAGTAGCTCATCCACCCCAAGAGCATCTTTTGTATCAGTGAAGACCAATAACTAGGTTAAGGGCAATGTCACCTACAACTAGAAGCATTTCTAACTTTTACGAACCTCCTCTCACGGGTGCATCCCCATGCTCCTGGGGTAGTCATGTGTCCATCTGTAGGCTGACTTTGATTAGGGCAGGGCAGACACGAGTTAAAGAAGCAAATTATCAGTGTCATTGAACAAATGAGAGCCACGCTAAATTCACTGTACTCTTGGTATAACCTGTGTTCTTCGCCTCTAGACCTTTGCCAGAGTTCTTCACGGAGAGGAATGGTCAAAGCAGGAATGACCACTGATTCCCTCTGCCCACCAGGAGGTGACTTAAGTTGCAATTGGATTTTATTGTGTATGGATTGAATTACTGAAGTTCTATAGGGACTACTGGTCCATTTGCCTGCTTCAAATTCCCTCTGTCTGGCAGAGGGCTCTGCCTGACTTTAAGGAATTGTTTGGCCTCCTTTGTGTAGCCTTGGTGAAACCAATTCAGAGCCAAAGAACCTGGATCTCCCTTGGCAAAGGTTTGGGCACCAATCCAGAGGCCAATTGCATTCTTTCTCCAGGAAGCATTAATCCCAATGGCAGAGCTCTGAGCGGACCATCCACTCTTGTTGTGTGGATTCTGCTTTGTCCTGGGTTCCTGAAGGTCAAGCTCGAGAGTCTACGATCTATCTCAGTTCTCATTACATGCAGACACACATGCGCACACACACACACAGACACACGCTCACACAAATACAAGCATGTACACACGCACACACTCAGAAACACATGCATGCAAAGCATGGACTCACACATACAGGCATGCACACACACACACACACACACACACACACACACACACACACACAGTCTCTCTTACTCTCATACCCGTGCCACCAAAGAATTAAAGGACAAACTTCAAATCTGACATTTAAAGGAAGTAGAAATGGTTGATTTATAAACCAACCCTTTTCATTTCCCGTGTACTCTCACGTTAGTGGTGGGCACAGCAGGATGCTGATTGCGAAACTGGCCCCAGTTGCCCTGACTTCCCTTTGCAATGTGACTTTTAGTCCCTAGCCACATAAAAATGGAATCTATTGTCTACCCCCTTGAATATGGGTCATCCTTGGGATATGCTGTGTATAACCAAATGTATAAATATAAATATATATATGTACAAGTATGCATATATGTATATATAGTTTTAAATTATATATATTATTTTATATATATATATATATATATATATATATATATATATATACACACACACACACACACATATATATATAGTTTCAGGCTGTTTCAAGGCTGGCTCTTCGCTTCCCGTGACTGCCCTTTGAACAAACACATGCTAGCCTGCTGCAGAAAGACATGGAACATAGCTGAGTCATTCTAACCACCTCAGCCAGGCTCTAAATCTGTGAGAAAGTCTAAACCTAGACCAGAAAAGTAGCCTATGAATGAACTCCGGCTGACTGAGAATGCATGTGGTAGCCTAGCCACAGGGAACAGAACCCTACCATTGACGGATAAGCTCTCAAGCCAGGATTAGTCCCTATTGTAACCCTGTTGAGTTTGGGATAGTTTGCTGTGCAGCAATAGCACTAATGCTTGGCTAGTTATCTTGTTAGCTGTCTCTAAAACAAAAATGTTTGTTTGCTTGTTTGTTTGTTTGTTTGTTTTGGCAGTAGCTGAGCCATCTACTAAACCATTTTTAAAGAGGTCACTGTAGACTTTAAGCCAGGACTGTTTTTGTTAGGGTTACCATATTGTCTGCTCAGGTTTTGATAACATTTAACAGTTATTTATGTCTACCAGAGCGAGCCTGGTGGTTCTATTTAAGACCAGAATAATCTTACATTTATGAGTCAAACCAAAACACATCCCCCACCCAACACACTTGGAAATTTTGATTCAGTTCTAAGATTACTTAGGACACTGTATGAATAACCATGTACACAAAGGGGGCCTGGCAGAGACACCATGGTTCAGTGAAGCCATTCATGTCATCACAGACAAGGACAAAGTTTGGGTGTGTTTGGATTTTTTCCCCCTAGTTTTAAAATAAACTTCTCCAAAGTTTTAAAGTAAACTTTGGAAGAAGTCGCACTTAAACCTCAAATATTAGACCAGTAGTTTCTGTGGTGCATTCAATAGGTAGCCATCACTTTTACTGTACAAACATTTCTAGTAAAATATAATTTTGAAATATTATTAATAACTTGACCTGTGGTTTGGGAGGATCTAGAAAATATTTGTAGTGATTTGTTTGAATCATATATGGTCCCAAACAGAATGAAATCCACTTGTGAAACCGGTTTTTCCAACACACACATAAGTACATCTGTCAGTACCTCTGGTTATAACCAGACACACTGTTTCTTGATAAATCTGGTCACTCCTACTGATATCTTGACAGAACAATTTTTCTGAAACTTACGGAAAAATAAATAACAAATTAAGTTGTTGAAGGTTAACATGTACCACTGTCAATCTATTGTTAGCAAAGCCCTTCGCCCAGGGTGAGAGAGGAAGTAAGTTTCTCACCTGTCTCTAAGATAAGAAACTTCTAGCAAACCAAACGGTCCTGTGTTTTCCCATCTCTACCCGTAGGACTTCAAAATCTCCAGACAGATGCTAATCTATCTATGGTTATCAGCAAATGTTTTATCTCAGAAAAAAGAAGCAGCAGATCAAACAGTAAGAAAATCTTCGCAGAATCAGATTCCCCATACAGGGCTTAGGAAGACGTGGAGAAGCAAAGCCACACCAGCAATGATGCTACATTTTATCCTTCTGACCTTGGCCTGCGGTTTGGTGCTTCTCCAGTAGAAAACCTAAACCAATTCTGCTTGGGGCCAATTGGAGTCAGCTGCTCCGTGTTTGTTTTTAGTCCACATTGAACAATCATCTAGCAAACCCTGGGACTTTGGGAAACTGTAGTGTCCTTGGCCTCACAGTAAGGCACAGGTGCAGACTACAATCCCTAAGGGAGACGCCGACGGTTAAGCCTCTTCCAAAGCAAACACAGCTCACCTGATTGCAGAACTCAGATTTCCAACAGCAAACGCCATGTCTGCCTAACTTCCTGCAGCTGATGTTGGCTCATTCTTTATCCTTTAGATTAGAAACCTGTGGATGCCAAAAGCCATGGCCACTTGCTCAATGTGTCCTGTCTTGTCTGTCTAATCATATTCCATCTCTGCACCTGTGTCTGAGGTTCACTGCTGGGCTCTGAAGGGGAAGAACAAAGAAAACAATTTTCCAGTTCTTTAAAGGGATGTAATTTCGTGTAATACTGTCTTAGACAGCTGTAGTGATATTTTGTTTATGTTTGAACAAATGAAGCCTACCGGAAGATTAGAATTCAGAGTTAAGCCACTAGATGCCAGGGACTGGAGGCACACACCTTTAATCCAGGACTCAGAAGACAGAGGCAGAGGGATCTCTGTTAGTTCAAGACCACCCTGGGCTACAAAAGAGTGAAGCTGTCTAAAAGAAAAACAGAGCTCACACAAAGGGGATCCCAGCACTGAGGATTCCATGCCTTTAATCTCAGCACTAAGAAGGTGGAGACAGGAGTGATATGGCTGGGCAGAGAGAGGAATATAAGGTGAAAGGAGACAGGAGCTCAGTGCAGCCTGAGGTTTGGTGGAGACAGATGCAGTCTGAGGACAGAATCGCCCCTTTGGTCTGAGCATTGGCAGAGGTAAATAAAATAATAAAACACTGTTTTTATTATTAAGACTAAATAGAATTCATGCTACAGACAATAGTTCTCAACCTGTGGACCATGACCCTTTGGGGGTTGAATGACCCTTTCCAAGGGGTGGCAGATCAGATATCCTGCATATAAGATATTTATATTGTGATTTGTAGTAGTAGCAAAATTACAGTTACAAAGTAGCAACAAGATAATTTTATGGTTAGGGGTCTTGTATTAAAGGGCGGCATTAGGAAGGTTGAGAACCACTGCTTTAAGAAGTTAAAGCCTATCTCAGAAATGCCTGTGTGTCCGAACACTATGCTTTTGCAAAGACGGAAAACAGGTAATGTGGGGAGCATTTGTTTGTTTGTTGTTTGTTTTTTGAGACAGGGTCTCTCTGTGTAACAACAGCTCTGGCTGTCCTGGAACTCGCTTTGTAGACCAGGCTGGCTTCAGACTCACTGCAATCTCCCTGCCTCTGCCTCTGCCTCTGCCTTCTAAGTACTGGGATTAAAAGCGTGTGCCACCACTACTGGGCTATAGAAAGCATTTTGGTAGCACCTTCTGTTGGCAGAGGCTGCTGGTTTGTTTCCTGGCTGCCTAGACTCCCAAAATAATCACACATAAATCTGGATTGATTGCAATACTGTTTAGCCTTACTAGCTCCAACTTCTTATTGGCTAGTTCTTATATCTTAAATTAACCCATTTCTATTATTTTATACTTTACCACAAGGCTCATGGTTTACCAGCTCTGGTGTGTGTGTCTCTGGCAGGGATACATGGTTTCTCCCTGACTCTGTCTTCTTCCTCCCAGCATTCAGTTTAGTTTTCACCGCCTAGCTCTATTCTGCCCTATCACAGGCCAAAGCAGCTTCTTTATTCATTAACCAATAAAAGCAACACATATACAGAAGAACTTTCCACATCATTTCTTCTTTTCTGTCTAAATAAAAAGGAAGGATTTAACTTTAACATAGCAAGATTACATATAACAAAACAGGTATCAAGCGAGAATTACAGTTACAATATTTATATCTACTTTATCTTTTATCATAACTGAGGAAAACTATAATTATAACTATCTATTCTTCAACTCCATCAAAGACCCCCAGAAGGATATAATATTACCTAAAAACAGGAAGTGCATTATAAGTAACTTCCAAAATTCTATAATTGACAGAGACATCTCCCTGCCTGGATAGTCATCCAAAGTTCCTCTAACATTGGGGCATCCAATCTTCAACCTACAGACCCATAGTATCTGACAGACTTTTCCATGAAGCAGGAAGTTTCAAAGATAGTTTCACCTATATTGGCAGTTTGTCAGTCACTTTCTTCTGTGTCCTGCAGAATGTCTGGCAGACTCTTTCATGAATCAGGAACCCTGATTTGTATCCTGCAGAATGCCTTTCTACTCAGATACTATGGACCAGTAGGCTGAAGATGGGTGCCTGCAATGTTACAGAGGAACTTTGGGTGACTGTCCAGGCAGCAAGATGTTTCTGTCAATAGTCTAGAGTTTTGAAAGTTGCTTACAATGCACTTCCTGTTTTCATAGATAATATTATATCCTTCTGAAGTCTTTGATGGAGATGAAGAATAGGTAATAATAGTTTTCTTAGTTATGATAAGAGATTAAGTAGATATAAATGTTGTAACTGTAATTCTTGCTTGATACCTGTCTTATTTTAGGTAGTTTTACTATGTTAAATTTAAAATCTTCCTTTTTATTTAAACAGAAAAGGGAAAATGGTGTGGAAGTCCTTCTGTCTATGTGCTGCTTTTATTGGTTAACGAATAAAGCTGTTTCAGCCAGTGGCTTAGCAGAATAGAGCTAGGCGGGGAAAACTAAACTGAATTCTGGGAAAAAGAAGGCGGAGTTAGTGAGATGCCATGTAGCCCTGCCAGAGACAGACACAGAAGATGGAACTTTACCCGGTAAGCCACAGCCACAAGGTGATACACAGATTAATGGATTTAGTTAGTTTAGGATATAAGAGTTAGCCAGAAATATGCTTAAGTTATTGGCCAAACAGTATTGCAAATAATATGGTTTCTGTGTGACTATTTTGGGTCTGGATAGCTGGGAAATGAATGAGCAGCCTCCCCCTTCCCTTAGAAGCATCTAGCACTTAGGGCATTGTTCTAATTTAGTGAATTCATAATTCATACACAAACTTTTTTTTTTTTTGCTTTGGTCTTTGTACATGCTGGGCTGGAAGGCAAGTGTCCCCAGTGAGGAGATCCCAGGTGGTAGTAAAAGCCAGGGGACAACAGAAACCTTGGAATTAAAAAGTGTGCTGTGACATTACAACCTACTAGCAATATCAAATGGAAGCATAATTGTAAAGTTTTTAAAACTGACAGACGACAGCAGCAGGTTTTGCACTGTCGGAGGCTGAGTGGTGAAGGAGTTAGTCAAAGCATAGCTTCTAGAATGTAGCCAGAAAAGAATGAAAATACAAAACAAAAACAAATCCCACAGTATTAGAGGCAAATTGTACATCGTAAAAGCTGTGGGAAGAAAAAGACACATTTAAAGGCTAGAAACATGCACTGGTCGGTGGTGGCATATGACTTTAGTTGCAGCACTCAGGAGGTAGAGGCAGGAGGATCTCTGTGAGCTCGAACCCAGCCTGGTCTACAAAGCGAGTTCTAGAACAGGGGTTCTCTGTTACACGGAGAAACCCTGTCTCTCAGAACAAAAAAACAAAACAAAACAGCAAGAAGAACGCTATACTAGCAGCAATTGAGATTAAATACCAGTGTGCTAAAAGAAAGTAATTTTGGATCTAGGACTCTCTATACCCAGTCAAATGATCATGGAATTGTAAGAATGAAAGACACTTTCAGTCATACAAATTCGTAGAACAAAGCTGGGCAGTGGAGGAGCATGCCTTTAGTCCCAGCATTGGGGAGGCAGCGGCAGGCCGATATGAGCTCAAGATGGGAGAAAGCTTGTCTCAAAAAACGAAACGAAACAAAACCAAAAAGAAAACAAAAACCCCAAACATAGACCAGTTGTCATCTAGAAATTCTCTCTGGAAGAGCTGCTTCAGATTATGTTCAGGAGGAAAAGGAATGAATTTAAAGGAAAATGAATTTAAAGCAAAAGTCACAGTGAGAAAATCAATCATTAGGAAAATAGCAGTGAGACCAGCATGATGCTTCAGCAGGTAAAGGTGCCTGCTTCCGAGTCTGATGACCTGAGTCCATCCCCAGGGTCCACAAGAACTGACTCTTGCAAGTTGCCCTCAGACCCCCACACGGGCGCCATGGCATGCGTGTGTGCTCACTCTTGCTCTCATTTTCTGTTTCGCTAGGTGTCACAGAAGGATAAAGTGCAACTTTTAGAATATTAAAAAGAATATAGCAATAAATATAAATGAATAATGCATGTCAACAAGTATGAGCTTAAAAACAAACTGGAAAGAACATTTCAGAAAGTGTCAGCAGGAGGCTGGGGAAAAAGTGTCCTGGGCAGAGGTCATTACCACTTGAACAGATATTTAGATATTAGTGAAAGTCAACATTTAATTCTGTCTTAAATGTTCAAAGGAAACATTTGCATGCACACATATAAAATAAGGGAAGAAGAAAATAAATGTAAAAATTAATAATATAAAAAAATGCAACAAAAGTCAGGACAAGGAGAAAAAGAGCCAGAAAATAGCAAAGCTACAGCCATGGAAACAAGTTAAAACCAGTCATAAGCTGGAAGGAAGGGAACTGCAATTCTGAGATGCCCTGGGAGTCCCCAGTCATCCTTTGAAGGAAGCACCTCTGGGGGATTTTACAGCAGCATCCCCCAGCCTGAGTCAACTTCTCCTCACCCCTTCGGGTTTGCACAGCTTTTCTCCTTCCTCTTGGGTATCCATTTCTACAATGTGGTTAGTTTTCTTTCAAGACTTC
This sequence comes from Microtus oregoni, assembly GCF_018167655.1. Lineage (NCBI taxonomy): Eukaryota > Metazoa > Chordata > Mammalia > Rodentia > Cricetidae > Microtus > Microtus oregoni. The sequence goes on from NW_024543071.1 coordinate 27,745,397, forward strand.
CAGCTCACTAATAAAAAGAAATAAAAAATCTAAAGGCCATTGGCTGCCTTGTGAAGCTGTCTTACCCCACTGCCTTCAACGTCCTGATTTTGGGAGCCCTCAGATCTTTACTAGGAAAAAATAAATCAGAAAAATATGGATAACATCAAGTGCAACAGTTTGCCTCTTTGGATGTGGTTCCTCTTAGAGCCATGCAGAAAGAAATATCCTGAGCTCTGGCTTCCCAAATCGCTTTACATATATGAACCTCAGATTAGCAACTGGAGAACGGTGTGGTCCCACTCAGAATGCCATTCACTTAGCGTCCTGGGCAGACGCTGCCTAGCATCGTTAGGCCTACTGAGGATTCTCACAGAACCATCCATCAGTTTGCAAAGCCTATTAGCTAGCTGTTGCTGTGCAACGAATCACGCAAATTTTGAAACTTAAGAACTTTTATTGTTGCAAGTTCTGCAACTCAGCAATCCAGGCAAGACTTTGCTGATAGCCTCAGCACACAAAGTACATCCATGAACAAAGCAATGGCTCCCACGGCTATTATCTACTGAGTTCTTTCTGTATCTCGGGTGCACCAGACACATTCTTTATATTATTTTTGTTTTAATCACTACAAAATTAACTGATCGACGTTTCAACAGATAAAATGCTATATCCCCCACACAGGTACTAAACAGCTGAGCTGGAAGTCTAGCCTAGGCCTGTGTGACTCAGAAGCTCTCCTGGAAACTACTGTCATTCATTTGTAGCAGTCTAGATTAAAGATTAAATCAAGAAGAAGGCGGCAACACCACTCTGACGGTAACAGGCAAAGCCTCGTAGAAAACGCTGGCTCCACACACTTGTGTGTGTGAGCAGAAAACAGCTGTGGCTCTGCACACTCGTGTGTGTGTCCATTTGTTTCTCTCACTGCTTTTCCCACTTTGTTCTAAATCTTTTTCTTGCATTTTTCTTTATTTTCAGGTGAGACTTCCTCCTGTTTAGGTTGGCGATATTTCTTTTAAAAAGAGTGAAAAGTGACAGAAAAATATTTGCCAATCATATACCTGATACGCTGTTAATATCCACACATATAAAGAGCTTGTACACTCAACAAACTCGGCTCAACTTAAAAGATGTTAGATAGATATTTCTCCAAAGGACATATACACATATAAGAAGTTCTTCAATTAGGAAGTAGGTAATAGTAATCAAGATCCCAATGATATACCACTGCCCTAACCAAGATAGCTATAATTTAAAGGGTAGACAGTAAAAGTGTCGGTGTCACTTCCTGGGGGAAACAAAGAGTATCTGCCCACTTCCCTAAGGCACCAATAACAGACCAAAGTACACACCATCAATGTTCACTTTGAGGTGAATTTATTGGGCTTTCTTAAAGAGTGTAGGTGAGGGAAGGGTTACTTTTAGGAGTATGGGGGTTCTCCCTACAAAAGCTGCATTAAAAAGCCTTTGCCCAGCAGGGATGATAGCTTTCTGTATCTCGACATAGAGAGCATCCCCTCTCTCCTAGCCCTTCCCCAAGACCCCAGAGGCCACAGCAATTAGAGCAAAATTGCAAACAACTCTTTGGGAGAGGTAGTTGGAAACTCAAGGGAGGGTCCCATGAGCGTCTCATCCCCCCTTTGTGTAAGAGAAGTTCAAAGTCAACAAGCCCAGCAGAAATAATCTTTGCCAAGCGGGTCCAACTGAATCCTGAAGGAATGGCGGTTTGGCTCAGAGAATAATTCTATACTACAGAGGGTGGATATACAGAGAAACTGGAAATCTTGTAACAGCTGATGGGAAGGTGAAAGGGTGCTACCGTGTTGCGTCTATTCTTCACAAAGCTAGTCATCTGACTCGACAATTTACCTCTAGGAATTTATTCAAACTCAAAACAGGACTCTGTGTATGGCAGGGTTTATAGCGGCAATATTCAAGTCAAAGGTGCAAACAACCCAGTGTCTATCAGCAGGTGGTTAGACAGGCACATTGTGGTGATCCACACAGCAGGAGGTCTCTCAGCCATGAAGGAAGACATTCTCACGGTGCTATAACATGAACGAGCCTTGAAAACACAGGAAATAAAGCAGACACACAATGAAAATCCATGTCAATTTCTCTTGTGTAATATATGAAATATTTAGACGGGGAAAATTAGTGATGGCAGAAGTTAGGATTTCCTAAGCAAAAATAGAGAATTATTGCTTAAGGATCAGTATTTCTGTTTGGGTTAATGAAAGTTTTGGAAGTCATGTCTTGGCTTTAAACGATTTTGGTGTGGGAGTTTGAATAGAATTGGCCCTCATAAGCTTGTAGGAAGTGGCACTATTAGGAGGTGTGGCCTTGTTGGAGTAGGTATGGAGGAAGGGTGTCACTGTGGGGGTAGGGTTTGAGGTCTCCTATGCTCAAGCTATGCCCAGTGTCACAGTTCACTTCCTGTTGTCTGTAGATCAAGATGTAGAACTTGAAGTTCCTTCTCCAGCACCAAGTCTGCCTGCATGCCACCATGTCCTGCCATGACGATACAGCCTTTGAAACTGTTAGCCACCTCAATTAAATGTTTTCCTTTATGGGAGTTGCTGTGGTCGTAGTGTCTCTTCACAGCAATAGAAACCCTAAGACACTTAGATATTAAATTGATTCCACCAAACTGTACACTTTAGGGAAATGACTCCACAGGCAAAAATGCTTCATGCAAGCAGCAAGGACCGAGTGTGAACAACCAGAACTCATGTAAAAGCTGGACATGGGTGACAAGTGAGTAATTCCACTACTGTCACGGGCAGATGGCAGGTGAATGCCTGAGGAGCACAGCAGGAAAATAAGGAAGTGACCCTAAAGTTTCCCTGTGACCTCCACTCATGCACTGTAGTGTGCACACTCTCTCTCCTACACACACAACTTAAGAAATGGCTTCAATGGCAAATGAACGCATATGGTGTGTATGTGTGTGCACAGGTGTGCCAATGTGTGCACATGAGTGTGCCCACAGAAGCCACAGCTCAGTGTTGGGATGTCTTTCTGGCCTGTTACTGAACTTGGAGCTCAAGCTTTCAGTTAGACTGGCTTCCCGTGAAATGCAGGTATCCTCCTGCCTCCAGCCACCCCACCAAATGCAGTTACAGATGCTCAGGGTCACGCCTGACATTTTACATGGGGGCTGAGAATTGGAATTTGGGTTCTCATGTTCATGTAGCAAGCGCTACCCACTGAACCAACTTCCCAGCCCCTTTTAGTGGTAAATTATGTATTTTATTATATAATTACTTTATTATATAATATATATAATAATTATATAATTATTTTATTATAATAAGAAAACAGGAAAAAATTAAACTCAGAGATGAGTCTTACAAAAGAGAAATCGGGTTAAAGTAGCCTATTTTTACTCAAGTCTGAGATTGCTAGAGGAGATGGCCTGGTTTTGCTGGCTCTGAGTAGGCAGGTAACAAGGGCACCGGCTGCTTCCTTGGTTCAGGGGTAAGCAGGGAACAAGGCCACTGGCTCTTTTTTTCTATCTAGTGGTCCTCATACAGTCTAAGCAATTCCAGGACCATCATTTCAGCCTCTTCCATCTTCCATGTCAGAAGAACCATGCAATACTAGAGTCTCCAGCATTTCACAAAGTACTCAGCAACGTCAAACGCTTCTTCTGACTGGTGGCCTTCCCCGCCCTGCATGATACTATCACACTAAATAATGCACGGTGTTGCTCATAATAGCACAGGGCCGGTGCTTCCAGTTGGGTTGAAAGATGCAATCCAGAGGCGGTGGCTGACATCCTGGTTCTTTGTTTAGTTTTCGGTGCTGGTAACTAAACTCAGGTCCACGCTAGACAAGCCCTCTACCACTTAACTGAGACCCAGGCACAGAAGACTGTTTCTCAGATGGGCGCTCCTATTTCTTCTCTCACCTGTTCTTACCTTAGTCAATAGGATTCATGATTTTGAATCATGTCTTACAGGCCTGCAGTTGATTTAAATCTTGAAGCCTTTAGTTTTCTATTATCCCATTGTCTTAGAGTTTCTATTGTTGTGATGAAATACCATGACCAAAAAACAAGCAGGGGAGGAAAGGGTTTATTTGACTCACATTTCCATAGCACTGTTCATCATTGGAGGAAATCAGAACAGGAACTCAAACAGGGCAGGAACCTGAAGGCAGGAGCAGAGGTCATGGAGGAATGCTGCTTACTGTCTTCTCTCCATGCTTTTTGAGCCTGCTTTCTTTAGAATGCAGGACCACCAGTCCAGGGATGGCCCCACCCACATGGGCTGGGCCCTCCCCCATTAATCATATAGGAAAATGCCATATAGCCAGATCTTATGGAGACATTTCCTCCATTAAGATTCCCTTCTTTCAGATAACTCTAGCTTGTGTCAGGCTGACTTAAACTATCCAGCACACCCATGTTCTCAAGTATCTAAAGCTGGACCTGGTGGTGCATGCCTGCAATCCCAGCACATGGGCAACTGAGACCAAAGGACCATTGAGTTTAAAGAGCTGCATAGAGTATACCAGGACAGCCTGGGCTACAGCAGGAGAACATGGCGAAAACACAAAGCATATTTTTCAGGAAAAAAACGCCATGTGGTTTCAGCTAGGCAAAGTACTTGGTGTTTCATATTCGTGGACAAAGACAGAGGAAGACATTCAAGTTCAACTATATGGGAGTTCCATACTTCCTCCTCCTCACTAATAGCAGGGTCTTAAAAAGATTACTTTGCTCCCCTTTTAGCTCAGGTGAAATCAGTTGTCCCCTCATCCTGGCTGGATTTTTTTCAACCTGGAAACAACCTAGCATTATTTGGGAAGAGGGCTCTCAGCTGAGATAATGCCTCCACCAGATTGCCTGAAGGAAGCCTTTGGGCACAGATTCTTGATTAACAAGGAGGGCCTGGATCATTTTTGGTGGCCTATCCCTGGGCAGGTCATCCTGGGTTGTATAAGAAAGCAATTGGCAGAGAGAACCCTGCACCTTGCCTGGGCAAAACAGTAGAGCTGGCCCTGGCGACATGAGGGAGGGAGGCCCGGATCTGAGGGCCTGAGAGCAAGGAGAGAAGAGGCCCTGCTCCTTGCTGTAGGCTGCATTGTGTGAGCTACTGTAGCGTGCTGGAGAGCTCATCTGGGTAGTGACAGCCAGGGAAAGCTAGAGAGCTGACCAACCCAGGTACCACCCAGGCCCAGGCCCAGGGCTATGAGTTGACCTGTCCGAACATCCACTGAACCTATGAACTGTTGGAGCACGTGAAGGGATGAACCTACAGATCCAAAGCAGCAGGATCTCCATGACACAGGACAACAGCAGGATTCTTGAGAGGAGCCCCAGTGAGAGGCTGTTATTGGTGGTGTAGAGAAGCCAGAGGCCTCCAGCTAGACTCATGACTCATGCTAATGAACACTTGCAAGAAGAACAGACTAGCAGGCCATGCTACAGCTTCCTCAAGATTCTTCCTTTTTATTTGTTTGGATTGTTTTTGCTTTTTCTTCTAAATTTGGTTTCGTTTGGGGTAGGGGAGGTTGCAAAGGCAGAGGGCATGTGCGAGGAGTCAGGGAGATGAGTGGAATCAAAATGTATGATGTGAAATCCACAGAGAATCAATGAAAGATAAAAAAAAGAAAAGAAAGAAAAAGAAAGCCAGCTGAGCAAGCCACGGGGCACATGCCAGTAAGCAGGGCCCCTCCTGTTTCAATCTCTGCCTCCTGAATCCTGTCCTGACTTCCCTTCACGGTGGACGTCAGTTGTAAGCTGAAATAAACCTGTTCCTTCCTAACTAGTTTTTGGTCCTGGTGCTTATCACAGCAACAGAAAGTGGATTGAAACATCCCTCTTTTCTTCTTCAGTAATGAGGAGAAGGTCTCTGACATCATACTTTAAGCATACAAAATTAAAGGCCAAATCGAAGATGGGATACAGGTTATTTATCTAGTCTTTTCTTGTTTAGTTTGACTGAGACCATTGCCTGGGCACAGTTAGATAGTCTTAAAGTAAATCTGTTCCGGAGAGCCTGTTTTGCAGGCTCTACGCCCCTACAGTGTCCAAGTGGAGGCTGTTCTCATCAGCAGAGGCATGCACGGGGTCACATTTCTTTCTTTCCCCAGCCTGAGTCCCCTTTACACCACCTGATGGTGAAAATGCTCCCACTGTGAACTCTGCTCTGCTCTCAGGCCCCAAAGAACCTCCGACCTTATGCGACTCGTGCCCGCCTCGCTGCGGCATGGTTGTGAGTCGTCCTATCTCAGTAGGCTTTGGTCTTTGTGTGGAAGAGGTTTTCGTCTCAAGGCCTGACTCGGTGACTATTTGCTAAGCGAATGGATTGGGCCATACAAGCTTCCATCTGCCATTCACTCCCTACCTCGGCTTGCATCGCCTTCTCCCGGCCTCACAGATGACCGCCTGACTCTGACCTCAGTCTGCATGGCCTAAGTCTTGCACATTTCTTAGGCAGACTTCTCTAACTGCTCCATATTGGGTAGCCACGTTCTCCTTTGGCGACTGTCACCTCTTGCCTCTCCTGTATCAGCAGATGTTAAATGGTGACACAGCACTTTTTACAGATTAGAAAATGGTGTCCTCTGGGGACATGCACCTTGAACCAGAACACACAGGAGAGGGTAGATTAACCCCATCCCTCGATCACCTGTTAACTGCGTGCTCTTGGGCAGTGAACCGTTTGCACACCAGATAAGGAAGTCCTGATACAGAGTCCCCTGGAGCAGACCACAACCAGGACAGGGAATTCCTTTGACAATCCTCCTACCCACCCTCACAGATAGTTTTTACATTTCATTTTGTTTCGTTTGCAGCCCATTTGTTTTTTTATGCCAAACTTTTCTCCCTTACATGCTCCTTTGGGCATAATAATCATTGTCATTTATTATTCAACGTTTTCCAGACAGGGTCTCTATGCAGCCCAGTCCAAAGGCAAGCGCTCCCAGTGTTACAGGAATTACAGGCACACCACACCCAGTTTAATTTATTGAGTATTGCTAATTATTAGGTTTCTGATAAAGTGAAATAATTTTGAGAAATACATTACCTGAAAAACTAATAAAATTATTGTGACATTATCATGCTTATTGTCTTTGTAATAGCTTTGTTGAGTTTTATTCTTCTACTATAAAGTTCATCTTCTAAAGTGCACAGGTCAGGGGCTTTAGTATACTCCCAGAGTCATAGACCCATCGTACAATGCTTTAAGTATTTTCTACCCCCAAAAGAAACCTTAAACATTTCTTATCCCATTCCTTAGTAATCCTAGCAACTACTGAACTTGCTGGATCTTTGTGTATGAACTTGTCTATTCTGAGCTTTCATATAAATGGAGCCATACAGTATATGATAGTGTAAGATTACACAATATTTCTGGGTACTGTGATATATGCTGTAATCTGATTAGTCAGGAGGCTGAGGCAGAAGGATTGTCAGGAATTGGAGGTTAGCCTGGGAGACATAGTGAGAACCTGTTTTAACCACACACACACACACACGGTTGACAGTGATTAATGAAGATACCCAACATCAAACACTGGCCTCCATTTACACATGCACACATGCACTCATGCATGAACATGCATGCACACTTAGACAGAGTGAATGGCTTGAGCAGCCTTGGGTCCAAATTCCCCCCAAGAACACAGTGGGGAACTGAGGAGGAACTGGCCCTAGTCAGCATTCAGGGTCCAGCTCACCACAGACACTGGCCTTTATGCTCCCAGACCTCTACAGGTAGAAGAGTTTGAAGCCACTGATTTGAGTTATTTTGGTCCCCGTCATTCATCCTCTCTGAAAGAAAATATACCAAGTAACTGCATAATAGTTTCGTGTCTGTTTCCTTGGAGCCCTACAAAGAGATAGGACAAATGTGGAAAATTAGCTTAAGAGCCGAATGAACGACAAGACTGCACACAGCTCCCACAGAGGACTGACATTCAGTTCCCAGCACCCACATTGGAGATTCACACATGGTAGATGGCTGAAGACCATTTCCAGGTCCCACAGGTTCTTAAATGTGGTGGTCATTTAACTTTCAGGCTCTTATGTTAAACATGGGGTGATTGTAGAGACAACACAAATTCTCTTTGCAAGTCTAGGAATATCTGTATGAATTCTCTGTCTCCTGATCTCCGAGCAGGTGCCTACTAACTAGTTGTAACCACTTCCTATTGGAGGATCAACACGCCTCGTGCCAGCCTGATGAAATTTCTTCACCAATTTCATCAGAAATGCTTTTAGCCAGGTGTTTTAAGGCATTCTCATACAAGGTTAAGGCCATCTGATTATTATTTTACTGTATCGATTTCAAGAACTTTATAATGTTACCCTTGTACCTTGACCGACCCAGTGAAGAGTGGCAGTCAATGTTATCTGGCAGAAGCAAATTAGAAAGTAGGGAAAGTTTCTGAGTACTCAGAAGAAACATTTCCATCGAGTCTAAGGCCCACATCCCCAAGGGCAGAAACCAGGGCACATGGGTCACTTTCCTAGTCTCTCCTAATAAAATACCGTGAGTAGGCACAGGTTTGTAAGTCTAGCTACACTGGAGGCCATAGCAGGGAGAATGAAAGTTCAAGGCCTGCTTGGGCTACAGGGTGAGCTCATGGCTAGGCAACTTCTTAAGGTTTTGTCTCAAAATAGCTTCAAAAGGGATAGTTTAGTGGTAAAGCACCTGCCTAGATTGCATGAGGTTCTAGGTTCAAACCCCATTGCCCCCACCTCCAAGTAACACCTCACAAAACAGTGGAAAGACAAGAAACAGTTACAGAAGCATGGGACCTGGAAACGGTCTTCAGCCGTCTACCATGTGTGAATGTGAATCTCCAACCAGGGTTTTGGGGATCGAATGTGGGTCCTCTGTGCAAGCTGTGTGCAGTCTTGTCTGCTGACCCAACTTTCCAGCCTCCACAAGTTGAGAATCCTTTATATGTTATTGGCGTAAGTCATTACTTAGACACTTTATTTACAGATAAAAGTAAATATTTATAAATATATTCTCCCAGTTTTTCATAAAGACTTTTTAAAGTAATTTAGTTTTTTTTGAGATTATAACATCCTTACACCATCCTCCTTCCCTTTCCTCCCTCTGAACTCTCCCATTTATACCCCCACTCCTTCAAATCTTGATCTCCTTTTCTTTGTTATTATATACATATATAAAGATATACACATATACATGTGTGTGTTTTCATAAATGCATAACTACAACCTCCTCAGTCTGTATAATGTTACTTGTATATGTGTTTTCAGGGATGATAAGTTGGTATGGGCTATCCAACTGATGTGCTCTTCCCTGGAGAAGACTATTTCTCCCACTGTCAACATTCCTTAGTTGTCTGTAATTCTTCGCTTTGGGGTTGAGACCTCATTACCTATCCTCCCATGGCTACTGGTGTCATATTTATTAAGTTCATGTTTTTGGCATCCATGTTGGTGAGATTTAATTCATGGATGTAGCTTCTGACATCTTTTGAAGGCACAATCTCACAGCCAACTCTGTATTCTTCTGGCTGTAACAATCTTTCTGAACTCTTTTTCATAATGACCCCAGGGCCTTAGGTACAGGAGCTCTTTTGTAGATGTATCAGTTGGGCCCCCACAACTCTGTATTTTGACCTACTGTAGTTCTGTGATGATCTCCATTTGCTGCCAAGAGAAGTTTCTTTGATGAGGGGTGACAGATACACCTGTCTGCGGGCATTAAGGACAAATATTTCGAATGTAGTTAGGAATGATGCTGTTTGGGTAAAGTGTCAGTTGTAGGTTCTCCTCCAGGATCTAAGACTTCAGTAGTCTTGAGTAGTTGCCTAGGTTTCCAGGACCAGGCATGATTTCCCTCTGAGTGGGTCTTACGATCAATTAGAGAGCTGTTGGTTACCACCAAGGCATGCATGCCAGTATCGCACCCTCGGTGTTATCATGCCATGCCGGCCATTGTTGTAGGGTTTTAGTCTCTCATTATTTAAAAGCACCAAAAATGATTTAAATCTACTCCCGTTTCCCTTCATTTTGCATAAGCTACTTTACACAGGTTTTGTTGTTGTTGTTGTTTAATATTGTAGCACTTGCTTCCCACCAGGCTTCCCTATTTCCTAGTAGACACCAACCATTGTATGTATATGTATGTATATGTATGTGGCATAGTTTACTCAACCAGTCCCATGCTGTCATCCTTACCTTTTCTCTTGGCTATTACAAATGATACCACAATTAAAATTCTTGAGTGCAGCTCAATGCTTTGCTGTCAAGGTACCACTGTTTCATATTTTTGGCCCTGTGCATTTGGGGTAAATATCGAACAGTGAGAATGCTGGGGTGAAGAGTATATGCTCACATAATATTGCTAGTAATTAGTAAATCCCATTCCCGAGTTATTTTGCATTTTTATCAGCAGTGCGTCCCAGAAGTTCTTTTCTTGAGAGCTGATCAATAAAATATGTTGTTAAACTTTTGCAGTTTGCCCTCTGACAGATAAGCGATATCGTAGTATTATTATAATTATGATCTCTTACTTTGAATGAGGCCACTCTTAATGGCATATGGCTAAGGGCAATAGAAATAAACACATTCAGCTATATCATGATGTGTTCTTACTTTCACAGTGGGGTGATGCATTCACATCGAGGAACAGGACGTGGCCAATGCATTTCATAGAGAGACTCCAACAACGCTTTAGTCGGAAGATCACATGGAGAAAAAATGCCTCTGTGTTGATCACTTCTGTCATTGTTACAAAATACCCAAGCAAATCAAATCGTAGTGGAAAATAATTTACTCTAGCTAGCTGCCGTTGGAGAGGTGTCATTCCATGGTGGGTGAGCATCACTGTCATGGTCTTGAGGTGAGGCCGAACACGATGGCAGTAGAAGCGTGTGACGAAAGAAACAGCTCCTCTTACAGCAGCCAGCGACACGAAGTTCCCTCATAGACATGCATCTGTTCCCTGACTCACTTCCTGAAAGCCCATTCAGTTATGAATTCATCAGTGGATTAATACACTGATGAGGCCAATGCCCTCATGAACCAAACATCTCCCAACAGTGCCACCAGCTGAGGAGCAAGTAAGCCTTCAGCACATCCGCTTTGGGCCATTTTCTCTGTAAGCCATGACAGTTTCCTTACAGGGACATGTACTCAATGACCGTTTCACCTTCGGCAGCGTGTCACACTCAGACACAGAATTTGAAAAGAAGAGAACGAAGAAACAAGGATGCATGGGTTTCCCAGATCTACTCCAAACAGAAACTTGGGTCTGGTGAGTGTGAAGTGAGGCCTTCATGGTTGTGTTTTTGAGATGCTGTGTGTGTTTGTGTAGGACATGTGTGTGTTTGTATGTGTGTGTGTGTGTTTGTGTAGTATGTATATGTGGCTTTTTATGTGTATGTGTGTATGTAAGTTTATGTGTGTTTGTGTGCATGTGTGGTGTGTTTATATATATTGTGTGTTTGTGTATGTGTATGGTATGTGTGTTTGTATGCATGTGTGTATTTGTGTGTGTATGTATTTGTGTGTGTGTTTGTAGGTGTTTGTGTGTTTTTGTGTGTGTGGCATGTATGTGTGTGTTTGTATGTGTATGCGCATGGGGTTGGTTGTTGCTTTACGTTTTTAAAGCTGCAGTGATTCTGTGCAGACAAACCTGTAAATAAAGCGTATTATTGACAAATACTAACTGGATCCCTACTAAGAGTCAGGCAATGTGCTGTCTAATGGGTGTTGGAAACACAATAGTAGCAAGACAAACAGCTCCTGCAGCCCTGGGCTGTAGATAGATGCAGCAGAAATATTTAATAAATTTACTTCGGGCTTTCAGAAATCGAATTCTTTCAGTCCTGTGAAAGGACTTGGGCTGAGATAGAGCAACAGCATGAAGGAATGCTTCTTGGTAGGTAGGCTGGCTACGGAAGGTCTCCCAGAGATGGTACTTAAGCTGATTCGCAGAATAAAAATGGGCTTTGAGGCTTGTTAAACCTTTACTTTTAAGGGTTATTGAAAGATTTGAGTAGAATTTCCAGAAAGCGCCATGTTCCAGGCCTGGTTCACAGTGAGTGGCAGCTGAGAGGACGATGACGAAGACGACCACGATTTCCTGCTCGGCCCGTTACTAAGGAATTCCACCAAACCTTTCACGGTGAGCCCAGCCCACTCTGATTCATTCGTTGACAAAGGAGAAGTGGACCCTCCTGTTCACCAGGCCCTAGGATGCTGTGGTGCAACCAGCCTGCCTTCATGGAACGTGATTCAGGAAGTGATGCAACCTCACAAGTACATGTTAGTGTGCCGGCTCTAGATGAAGACAGGATTGTGAGCTTTTTTTTTTTTGGGGGGGGGGGGCATATCCTTCTCTGAACGTCTCTCCATAGTTCCAGGCACGGTCTCAGACTGTGGGACTTCTAGCTGATTTAACCTGCAGCACCTTTCATCAGCTAAGAAACTGTGACCTGGCCGTGCTATTAACCAGCAACTATAAGTTGGTGTCACACCTCAGACCCCACTGCTATGACCCAGCTCATAGCATCAACGGGGGATGTTTTTATTGGTGGTGGTGCTACCAACCAACTCGAAGAAAACTCTCTCTCTTTTTTTAAGGTCATATGTTCCTTATTCTTGGAGAAACTTCTGAATTCTAACACTAATAAATAACCTTCACTGTCTGCTCCCATAAGTCCCTCTTACATAGCTGCTGTGCAAAGTCTGTTGTTTTGTTCAAATCTCCTACTTATGTCAAGTCAGTACTCCTGTCTGAAAGCCCTTATCGTACCAACTTAAAACATGGTTCACTTAATGTTATCTGTCATTGGACAAGTACTACAATAGGCTACCAGTTAAATTTTAATTTCAGATAAATTTAATATCAGACAAATAATAACTAATATATATGCTATGTGGTACCTGAGGCTCATTTGTGCTTAAAGATTGCTTCCTAAAAATAAAATTAAAAGGCTATTTTGCATTTTTATTTACTATCTCTTAGTCTTAATTATTATATGTCTTTACTTAGGGTGTACTCACAGAAAGCTATACAAAGTATTCATAATATTTTTATAAATATGGAAACAGAGGCTCAGAGAGGGCAATAATGTCAAGTATACATAACTGGTATGCAGTAGAATCAGGATTCAGTGCTGTCCAAATGCAAAAGCATTTTTTTTATTCTTCTGCTGTTTTCAAAACCCAGCTCTTTGCCATGCTGAAAGTCAGAACCAGATGTATTCTCTCAGCTGTAACAAGGTGATCAACCCTTGACCTTCATAGTTCAGCCTACCAGATGCCTTGTGAAGCATCCACTGACCATCAAGAAGAATTCTCTAAACACCACCATTACAGCCCTTACACAGTATACTGATTATCTTCCAAAGTGTTACAGTCCCTAAAAGGCCGTGGGTGTCCTGAAATAGTGACTGTCTCCTAGGTTCCAAGAGCCTAGTATAGGACAGTTCAGTGAAGGGATGAGATGAGCCCCGCTTCCTGGCATCAGGTGCTGAAGCATGTGTTGGGGGGAACTGATGGGAGACAGTGGCTCTGTCTGGGAAGAACATCCTTAGAGAGCAGGTATCAGAAACCGGCCTTGTTCTCAGAAACCATAATCCTTTTGTTACTTAATTTGGGAACTACTCTACTAGATACATTTTTTGTGTAGCTATTTTTTCTGTGACCTTTGGCACAGTTGTAACTACTATTATTGAATCATTATCTCGAATGAGACATCTGAGGGTGAATCAGCTTTAGTTCACATTCACAAATACCCTGAAGGCAAGGAGCGGGAAAGGAAGAAGCCTGAACTCCAGCTCCGTGAACTTCCGACAAGTCATTTGGAAAAGCCAGTACTCCCTCCTTCCATCCTCCCCGACCTGGTCCCTCCTGTTCCCATGAAGGAGAGTGCTGTGAAAGACAACTGGAATCAGGGCTATCTCCGAGATGAGCTAGAAACATAGGGCAATGGAAACTCCCAGAAATCTATGAGGGTGAATCCTAGCAACGGTAGATCTGAAGCCTGAACCAGCTGTCTCCTGTACCCAGGAAAGACTTCCAATAGAGGGATTGGGACCTTGGCCAAGTCAGTCACATAACTTTTGACTTACAATACACCCTGCCTACAGGATGTGCTAGGGGTAAAGGTTTGTTGTAGAATATTAGTTTAAGGTATGTGACTTTTGGTTATGCTGCCTTTATTTAATCCTGTGAAGCTGTGATTCTTTGCCTGTCTAAAACTCCTGATGTTTCTAATAAAGAACTGAACGTCCCGTAGCGAGGCAGGAGCAAGGGTAGGTGGGGCTGGCGGGCAAAGAGTATAAATAGAAGGAGAACCAAGAAGAAGAAGAAGAAGAGAGTCAGAGAAGGAGAAGGAGGAGGACATCAGGGCCCAGCCATCCAGCTACAGAGTAAGAGTAAGATTTACAGAAGTAAGAGAGTGGGAAAAGTCCAGAGCGAAAAGTAGACAGGATAATATAAGTTAAGGAAAGCTGCCAAGAAACAAGCCAAGTTAAGACCAGGCATTCCTAACTTAGAATGATGTAGTGATTTATTTGGGAGCTGGGTAGTGGGCCCAAAGCCAAAAGAGTAAAGGATAAAACATCATACAACAAGAGGTGGCACAGAAATTAGGGGAATGACCAACCAATGACTGGTCCAGCCTGAGACTCATACCATGAGAGGGAGCCTGCTCCTGTGACTGCCTGAATGGCAGAGGACCCAGAGGCTGGGCAGCCCAGAGAGCTAGGATAGAAGCAAACATGACCACCAAAAACAAGTAGTCAGTGAAGTGAATCAAATGATAATCTGCTATACTCATAGATTGGTGCCTAGCCCAGTTGTCATCAGAGAGGCTTAATTCACTAACTGGTGGAAACAGATGCAGAGACCCACAGCCAGACATTAGGTGAACATCAGAAAATCATGTGGAAGAGGGGGAGGAAGGATTGTGGGAGCCAGAGGGACCAAGGACACCACACACACACACACACACACACACACACACACACAAATCCTCACAGCATCGACTAACCTGGGCTCATAGGAGCTCACAGAGACTGAACTGCCCATTAGAGAGCTTACATGGGACTAACCAAGGCCCTCTGCACATGTGTTACAGTTATGTAGCTTAGTTTTCAGTGGGAGCGTAGACTCTGACTCTTAGTTGCTTTGGGGACTCTGGGTTGCCTTGTCCAATTGGAAAGGAGGTGCCCAGTCTCACTGCAACTCGATATGCCATGGCTGGCTGACATGGGAGACTTGCCCTTTTCTGAAGAAAAAGGAGTGGGTATGGATGGGGAGGGGACAAGTTGGAGGGAGGGAGTGGGAAGAGAGGAGGGAGGGGAACTGTGATTGAGCTGACCCAAATTAATTAATAAAAATAAATATATAAAAAAGCCAATTTCCCGTGGAATTGCAAAGTCATTTCAACTGCTAACGCTATGTGTGCTTGGCCTATAAGGGTGTTACTCTACTTGACTTTAGTCCCGAGGTAAAAAGATCATCTTGAAATTAATTGCAAACCTGTTGAATGCAGGGCTTCTCTGTCTTCTCTCATTTATGGATAGATGTACCTAATTAGACAGATAATATATAATATGGAACTCTCGTCCCTTGGCTGACCTGCTCATCACTCCAGACTGAGGCATGTTTGGGGGTAGTAAAGCATTAGTTGAGTAAGGAAAGGAACATGCCATTCCCTCTGGTTGTTCTTCGGCTTTCTGGCCAAAACTTTCCAGATAAAAACAATTATTGAGCCGATGCCCTTTCCACAGTGGAAATAAATAAATACATGATGGATTTATCTGATTTATGCTGATCAATAAATGGTTTAAGAAGGATTCACAAGCTGTGACAGATTTAGATGATTTCTATTGATACAAACAGTGGTTAAACCAGTACCCTCTCTCCTTATTTGGAAGTGCAGAGTGCAAACAATCCACTCAGCAACACACCTGATACAGTCAACAAGGAAATGACAGTTTCTGTTTGCTAGGCACTTGATGGGCCGGACAAAGCTTGGGGTCAAAAAGAAGTCTACCAGGAGAATCCCAAACATCAAACCTGAAGTGCAGTTCTGCTCCTGTGAGGCAGAGGAACCTCCTTCTATCCCAGACACGGCCAGGCTGGCCACTGTATCACCAAGTGTCGGTTGGCGGGACAAGCGAGGCCTGGGAACACGGGCTGGGAACACGGGCTGGGAACACGGGCTGGGAACACAGGCTCCAGTGAGACGGCTCTGATCTGTCTCCTACTCCTGACCCTTCTTGATTCTGGACAAGGTCCTTCTCCCTCAGTCCCATTTTCCTCACTTATAAGTGGAAGTGATAGGAATGCCTGCCTCAGATTACAATGGGCTTAAGGAGTCTGTAGGCAAAGGGCTCAGCCCCGGGGCCAGCACACAGTGTGAAGACTCCTCCTGCAATTCTTCTTTGCCCATCTGTCTACACAGATAAACGAACAGCAAGTTATTAAGCACACAGATAAAGTTTAAGCTTCTGACCACAGCTTTTGCATAGACAGATTTCCATGCATGATTTAAGTCCTATTAAAGGAACATAGATTTATAGACAGAGGGATGGGCTGGCAGGAACTCAGGACTTCAAATGCTCTGTCTTCCTCTTCTCATTGTTTTGGATCCCTTCTAACTTAACATTCTTGAGAGAAACAGCAACAGCACAGAGGCTAGGCCAGAGCCTGCTGGGAGACCCTGGCTGCAGCCCCTTACAGACCTGAGGAGCTGGGCTGGCCTTGAGACCTGAGGAGTTTCGGCTTTCCCAGCCCGTGGCAAAATGCAGCCTGTGGCTGGATCAGTGCAGCTTCATCAGCCTCAACCTTTCAAAGCCATACTTGTTGGTTTGGATCTGACCATTTTAAAAGGAAAAAAAATAAAAGGTGGCTAGGGACTAGGGAGCACTATGGAGTTAGGGAAGAACCAACTTATTTCAGGCAACGTGCTCCTCATTGGGCACTCGGCTGGTCCAGGCTTTCTCTGGAGGTGAATACAAAAGTCTAGCCTGGGTAAAGAGAGAGAGAGAGAAAGCCAGAAGACAGAGCTGAGAGAAACCACCTTGTTTAGGTACAAACATTTAACTCATCCAATCCATTCAACACATTTCCTTGAGCCTGTGTTATGTGGTGGGCCCTTGCACATACGGAAAGCCTGCTCAATTCAAAAGCTTTATTCCCAGGAGTCCAGCCTGCGTGGCGAGCCCCTCCAAGCTGCCCCCTCCTCTGGCAGAGCTTTAGTCCTTGCCTTGTCAGTTCCTGGCTTTGAACCTGCCTCTGTTTCCTTCAGAGGGAAGGCAGAAATTGAATCTCTCTCTCTCTCTCTCTCTTTCTCTCTCTCTCTCTCTCTCTCTCTCTCTCTCTCTCTCTCTCTCTGTGTGTGTGTGTGTGTGTGTGTGTGTGTGGTGACAGGGAGCATGTGCACATTGTATGCAGGCAGCTAGCAGAAGGGAGGTATCTTCTGTCATTTTTCCCCATTCCTCAGAGCTGGGTCAGAAAGCAGTGGTTCTGTTGACCCAAGCCACTATCCCTCAACTGAGTCTTCATAAAGTTCAAGTTCCTGACAGTGTACTGTCATTTGTCCCAAGATGGAAAAAGAAAGGAAGGAAGGAAAAGATAGAGAGAGGGAGGGAGGAAAAGA
Organism: Microtus oregoni; assembly: GCF_018167655.1. Taxonomy (NCBI): domain Eukaryota; kingdom Metazoa; phylum Chordata; class Mammalia; order Rodentia; family Cricetidae; genus Microtus; species Microtus oregoni. The sequence goes on from NW_024543071.1 coordinate 27,762,994, forward strand.
GGGAGTGAGAGGGAAGAAATTTAGCAGCTGATACCAACTAAGGGGAAAAAAACAATTAGTTTGCACAGAACCCTGGGGGGTCAGGTAGCCAGCCACCAGCTTCCAGCACGGGATTATCCAGATTCATGACAACCCTCTCAGTGCCCAGAGCCAGGTGGAAGCCTAGCTGCAGACAGAAGGAGCTCACAGACATTTCTTCACAAGCGGGCCGCGATTCCAGCTGTCCCAGAACGGGTTTGGCGGGGGTGGTGGTGGTGGTGGTGGGGGGGGGGGAACATGGCTGGCGCTCAGAGGCTTCAGGTCCAAACCTTGAGCTGCTCCTTTAAATTCCTACTCAGCACTCCTGACAATGTTGAAAACTTAAATCAGATTAGAACAACAGGCGTGATTTTATTTGGATTTTGAAATTGGACCAGTTCAAGCAATCAGGATCTTTTGTGTTCAAACACAAAGACTATAATTCAAGGAGGAAAAACACCTAAAGCTCTCAAAATTCAAGGGTTTTGTGTGTGTGTGTGTGTGTGTGTGTGTGTGTTCTTCTGTCTTTGGAACTTTCTTCATCTACTAGAGAATAAAAAGACGAGAGGCAAACAGGAGGTAAACTGGCTCCTCAAGCCACACAGCTTGCTTGCTGCAGGAGACACAGTGGGCCCATACCCTCCCTGTTGTTCATGACTGGTGTCTTAAGCCACTCTACGCACTGGCTTCAGCATATCATAGCAGCAGGCTGGTTTCTTTAAGCAACTGGAAAAAAAAAATCTTATCACGTTCCTAAAAGTTTCATGTTTTGTGGATCTTAATAATTATTTATTCGGTTGATTTAATTATTTAGTAAAAAGCAGCAGTTTTTGTTTAACTAGCCAAGCTCTTCTTCCCAGATCATGTGATCATTGTTCTTATGCTGCAAGATAAACGACCACCCATCCCATGGTAGCCATCTCTCCTGGCTGTAGGGCAGGCGCGGGTTCATCTAATGATTGCTTCTGAGGCCAGCTCGACCATGCTCAACACTTCTTTCTCGATTTCTACCCTTTGCTCTTTGCCTAAGATTCAACTTTCATATCAGAGGGGTTGGACTCTCAGACTCTTATCTGGTTTTATGTATGGAATTTCAGAATTTGGCATCTGAGCCAGTTCTGCGTCCAGGGAAGATTAGAGAAATCTCCACGGCTAACTAGAATGGGTGTATATGCCGTGCCAAGGATTAGATACCTTGATTCTCTGCCAAGTGAGCCAGAAACAACTCTTGAGTCAGAAAATAGAGATTCAAAGTCTCCTACTCCCCAAATTAGCCAAGCGAACATGGATACAGTCATCGATTATAGGGTAAATATATTTAGAATTAAAAGGCCTTAAGAATATTTTTTTTTCAGATAGGTGAACTTGGGTTCATAGAAATTCAGTAATGTTGCCTCTCATCTGGAAGGACATAAAACTTAAAATGCATAATTAGACTTTTGGTTAAGATGATGCAGTAAGTCAGCTGTACAGGCACGCATCTATAATACAGCTCTAGGGGAGAACGGGGGTTCCCTTGAATCTAGGAGTTTGAAATCAGACTGAGCAACAACCAACATTCCATCTCAAAAAGGAAAGTTAAACATAAATAAGGACCAGGGCACTAGCTCGGTTGGAAAAATGCAAGATAAATAGGAGTAAGGCAATTGTTCGGAGAGCACCAGAGGGAGGCTGTACAGAAAAGTACAGGAAAAAGTACAGAAAAGCAGCAAAGTCGTAGGGGATGGGGACATGGCTTGGTGCTCAAGGCATTTCCCACACAAATGTGAGGATGGGAGTCTAGAGTCCCGGAACCCATCCATGCTGGCTGGCTGTGGAGGTACACCTGTAATTCCTGTGCGGGGGATCGTCAGGGCGAGCTGGCTATTCACATTAGCAATTCTGATGAACTCTGGGTTCGTTTGTAAGATCCTGCTTCAGTGACAGAGGCAGAGAGAAATGGAGGAAGACTCCCAGGGTTGGCCTTGGGCCTCCACGTGTGTGTGAGCACACGGACACAGACCCATATGCCTACGAGGAATAAAAGGGCAGCAACTGGAAGGATCCAGCATGGATCTAAGAGTCACACAAAAGCGAAATGTAAGCTGAAAAATAGTTCAAGAAAGAGAAACTGAGCAGTTTCTGGAATTGGAACTTTCAACCCTCCCCTCCCACCCTAGGTTAAAGATGATTCCAGAATCCAGAATCTCAAGGGTAAAGGGTAAAGTCTGAAAGTTTGAATAGGGGACGAATCAATACAAGGAACAGCCAACAAGCAAACCGAAACCAAGCAGCCAGGCTCGTCACAAAAGACATTATATAATACCTGCTGGGAAAGGGCTTCAGTTTCCTTAGTCATCCAAGAAATGCAAATTCAGCCCTCTCTGAGAGATCTCAGCACATCACAAGAATGGCTGAAAGGAAGAATATAAGATGTGGGGGAGTGGAGGTAGCCCTGAGCGTGTGAAGCCCTGAGAGAAGGTGTGTTGTTGTTATAGGCACAGCCATGTCAAGGACCCTAGCGCCTTATGACTCTCTCTCTCTCTCTCTCTCTCTCTCTCTCTCTCTCTCTCTCTCTCTCACTGTGTGTGTGTGTGTGTGTGTGTGTGTGTGTGTGTGTGTGTTTGTGTGCAGAAAATGTCCACCCTAGCTTTCTCTCCCTGGATAATTACAACCTGAACACTGCTCCCCTACAGAGATGGCCCCTGTCCAGATCAGCTCAACCTGCCCCTTACGCAGCTCTATGCACAATCCTATTTGTAATCATCCTGCCTCCTTGCTCAGCGGTGTGCAGTAACTCTACCTCTCCGTTCAACTCTGTATAATTAACAAACCCAGCTTTTTGGGTGCCGTGGTTTCTCCATTAGAGTCCAGTTCACCTGAACCCAGCTTTTTGTCTGTGCATCCGCATATCTGTCTTTTCTTCATTCCTCACCAGTCAGGTCCATCCTTGGAGCCTTGCTGGACATGGCAACCAAATGCTGGCAGAAAGGCAGTTGGATGGTACGTTCACATATTGTTGGCGGAAGTACATCCTGACAAACTGTTTTTGGAAAACTGTTTAGCGATATAGAGATTCCCTTCCTATTTTTCCTTACCCAAAATGCTGAGACCAGACAATTTCGGATTCTGGATCCCCTGCCTCCAGATTTTGGAATATTTGCATATCCATAGCGAAATTTCATGGAGGATCCAAACCTAAACACAAAGCTTATTTGTTTTATATACATGGATAATTATATGTAGTTTTAGGGTGCCTGTGGTTTTACTGTGGCCTGTTACATAAGGTCTGATGTGACATTTCTACTTATGATGTTCTATCGGCACTCGAAGAGGGATTTTGGAACATGTCAGATTTTGAGTTTCTATATAGCAAAGATGAACATATATTTTCTCTACAGCCTCAAAATTCCACTCTGAATAGAATTGTATGCATAGAAAATGCACACAAAAGTTCACTAAAAGAACAGCACTATTTGGGGAGCCAAAACTTTTAAAGTACCCCAATGTCCATCAAGATAATAAATTGTATTCATATAGTAGGATATGAGAATTCATGAAAAGCTCATGAAACACAAATAAATCCATGAAGGTAATGTTGATTAAAAGAAGCTACAAACTTGGAGAAAATATTTTACAATATCTTGTAAAGAATTTATAGCCCGAATATATAAAGAACACTTATAGCTCAATACTAATGAACAACTCACTTTAAAGGGGGGCAAAATAAAGTTAGGCATGGTGATATATGCCTGTAATCCCAGCGCTGAAGAGAATGAGGCAAGAGGATCCAAGTCCAAGGCCAGCCTGAACTACATGAGACCCTGTACCGAAAAGAAGAAGGAGGGGGCAAAATAACTGAATAGCATCTTTATCAGAAAAGAGTGGAATTCAGAGGCTTTTGGCCCATTGGTGTAGTACAGGCTTTCTTGTGCTCGTCTATTGCATGTAAGTCTTCATACAACGTCATGATTCACACATCACATTAGCATCTTAATCCTCCAACTGGATGTACATTTCATCATTTCAATGTATTATAATATTATAATAGACAACCTTCAGAGAGTCTGCTTGTGCCCGTGTCTGCAGCCTGATTTAGTCAGCGCTAGCTGGGGACTTTTCTAGCTTTTTGCTGCCTTTTGCCCTGTTCATCTGCCTTAGAAGTTTCCTTCTACGTAAAGCCCCACGTGGGACCATGTATTAGGTGGTAGAGTTATTGCTGGGAAAACGAGTTTTATATTCGAGTCTTCCAACTGGGCAATAATTTTAGCAGTGTAAAATTTTTAGCAGTGTAAAAAAAGTCTGTAACAAGACTCTACCCACATCAACAGTTGAGAGGTGGAGTGGCATTTACTGTAACACACACAGCTACTAAAATGGGCAGAGGGGACATACTCCATTATATGGGGTTGGGGTGCGGTGGAGATCATTGACACAGGTCAACATGTACAACAGATGGCAAGTTGGTAGCAGGCTCTGGCTTTTCTATCCTTAAATTCTGCATCCTGGCTCTTAGGTAAGATATCTACCAGCTGCCACTGCTGCACTCAATCAACCTGCTTTACAGAATCAACAGTTGAGCTTCAGGAATGAGGCTGTGAGTCTGGCCTATGTCGATGACAGCTGTGTCCCGGAATCCATCAAATATAGTCATCTTCTTTCTCTGAGAACTTCCTGAGGGTATATAGAATCAGGGATAAGACCTAATTATCACACGCACAGTGTGCACATAAAATATATGAGCTCCTGTCATATTTTATCTCTGCTTAATCTCTTGCTAAATTCCCAGTTATTGCCCTGACAGGTTTGTTATAAAGCCAATAAAAGGGGAAACAAGCCTGTGCTGTAATGTAGCTGTGTCTGGCATCAAAGCAAGGTATGGATCACACCTTGCTTTAAAAGTTCCAACAAGGTGTGAATTGTGCCATGCTCTGAGAAACTTCAGAGACAACTCTATGATATGGTTTAATACAAGAATCAATGGACCTGGATCAGCAAGATGGCACAGAGGGTAAAGGCACTTCCTGCCAAGCCCAACAATGAGTTCCAACCCAAATTGATGGAAGGAGGGAACCAGTTCTCACAAGCGGCCCTCTGACTTCCACATGGGCAAAGGGCACACCTTCCCCACCCCCACCCCCAATGTAAGTAAGTGCAATTAAGACAAAAGAATCAAGGAAGCTGTCCCCACCCCTTGACTGACTGAAAAAACCTTCTGGACTAGGCAGTTAGCTGCCTCGGGAGACAGAAGAAACTGAAGAGGTTATACATGAAGCTCTGCTCATTGTGGAATATTCCTTTACACTGTGATTGACTTAATAAAGAGTTGAATGGCCATTAGCTAGGCAGGAAGTGGTTAGGTGGGACTTCTGGGGACAGAGAGCTCTGGGAATAAGAAAGGGGGGGGTCACCAGTCAGATGGAGAGGAAGCAGGATGGGCAGTCAGAGTGATGGTAACCGAACCATATAAAGAACATAGATTAAAATGTGGGTTAAAATAAGGGCTAATTTAAATTATAAGAACTAGTTAGGGGGCTAGAGAGATGGCTCAGCAGTTAAAAGCACCGACTGCTTTTCCAGAGGACTCAGGTTCAATTCCCAGTACCTACACGGCAGCTCACAACTGTCTGTAACTCCAAGATCTGCACCCTCACACAGACATGTCGGCAAAATACCAATAAAAGTAAATAAATTATTGAAAAAGAGAACCAGTTAGGAACAAGACTAAAATAAGGCTGAGCTTTCATAATTAATAAGTCTCCGTGCCGTCTTTTGTGAGCTGGTGACCCAAAGAAAGATCAGTCTACGGCTCATAGTTTGCTTTTACCTCCTCCCACTTCCTGCATCTCCTTGGTCTTAGCGAGTACAGCCAATGGTTCCAGGGGCAAAGGTCAGCGGCACCTCAAAAACATGTTTATTGCAGCGATGAATCAAGCAAGCAGAGTAGCTGGCAATCAGTCTGCCTCACAGAAACAGCCTGCAGATTCCACTACTAGCCCCGAGGGAAGTGTAGCAAATTTAGATCCCGCATGAAGTGTTAGAAGAAAGAAAAATAACAACACTAATTTTTGCCATTTTCTCACTGGCCAAGTGGGTCTCATACTACTAAGCTCAGTACGAGGATGAAGTAGGAGAATTTATCTTTATATGCTCCAACGCTTGTCAGGTGTTGGTATGTCTCCTACCCAGTGTTTTTCTTTAATACACAGATTTCTGTAATAATCTAACACCACATCTATCACTGGGTAGAATTACAAAGCATATATTTTATTACATTACACGAGAGGATTCCCTTGGGACTGACTTTCGCATACGTGTTTGAGCAAATGCCGGTGAACACAGGTATCCATCTAGAAAAGTGCTTATGAAATGCCCAGTAATCAGAGGTTTCAGTTGCCGGGAAGGAGCTTCTGAAGTATCGTGTAGGGCTACTAGTCATGCTTTTAACATCTCTTTCTTCCTTTCTTCTTTTGTTTTTTAAAGAGTGAGGTTGCTGCAGAATCCTGGCCGGTGAGCATGGGCAACATCGTTGTTAGTATCTGAATCATTGGCGGTAGAGTAACAACAAGAGACCTCAAGCAAGAGTGAACCTGTTCTCATTCGTCCATAGGAGTCAGAGGGAGGGGCATCAAAGACTTCCCCCTCCAAGTAACCGCTCAGCTGCCCATGGTTTCAGGGAGCGCTACAGTGGACCGGGTGGGGGTAAATAGTTAACCAAAGGGACCCATGTTTGTTTGGGACTTCTGGTGACACAGGTGTTTTAGGGTTGTCCATGTTCCATTATGTAAGCCCTATAAACTCAGCGGTTCCCAAAGCCAGACTCAGTGGAATCCTTTCTTTGGTCTGTTGCTGATACCCCAATAGCGGAGACTATACTCCAGGAAACTGTCCCTCCACAGAGCCTAAGGGCAGTTTGAACTGTTTGGAAAGATGTTAACGATTCTCTTACCTTCAGTAGATGTCTGGAGCAAAAGTCAGAAGAACCGAAAGGTTTCCGAGTGGGACCCAGACAACTTCATGCTCTTCCTAGAAAAACCTGAAGCCTTGAAACACGGTTAGAGGATGTAGAACTCGCACCTGCATCACCATTTGCCTGTGCACCCGGGAGTGTTCTGGCTTTGGCTCAACAAGGACAGGGAAACCCTTTCAATGTCCTGTCCCAGAGATGGTGTCACTTTAACTCAGTCACGTGGTACTGAAGATACAAAAAGCATTCCGCCGGGCGGTGGTGGCACACACCTTTAATCCCAGTACTAGGGAGACGGAAACGGGCAGATCTCTGTGAGTTCAAGGCCAGCCTGGTCTACAAGAGCTAGTTATAGGACAGGCTCCAAAGCTACAGAGAAACCCTGTCTTGAAAAACAAACAAAGAAAAGAAAAGCAGCATTCCCCAGCCTGACCTCCACAAGCAATAATCAGCCGCTTCCACAAGCATCACTACTGCTCTGCTCTGCCTTCTGAGGAAGAAGAGAGAATGATCCCATCAAGGGGGAAAGAGTACTGAAAGAGACTACTGGAAAGTGTGTGTATGTGTGTGTGTGTGGGGGGGGGTCAGATAAAAACCTGGTGCAAGGGAATCCCCCAAGAATCTATTAAGACGATCCCAGTTTAGACTCCTAGGAAGAACAAATTTGTAACCTGAGCGAGCCATCTTTTGTGACCAGATTGGCGGCTAGTCCAATTGTTATCAGAGAGGCCTCATCCAGCAAGAGATGGAAACAGACGCAGACCCACAGCCAAACAGTAGGTGGAGTTCAGGGATCCTGCAGAAGACGGGGAGAAAGGATTGTAGGAGCCAGAGAGGTCAAGGACACAACAAGAAAACCTACAGAAGCAACAAATCTGGGCTCACAGAGGCTCACAGAGACTGAACTGACAGCCAGAGAGCCTACATGGGACTGAACAGGCCATCTACATATGTTACAGTTGTATAGCTTGGGTTCTTTCGTGGGACTTCTAATCTTGCCCAGCCTTAATACCCAGGAGGTATTGCTTAGTCTTACAGCAACTTGATATGCCACATTTTGTTGATACTCATGGGAGATCTGGCCTTTCCCAAATGGAAACGGAGGTGGAGTGGATTGGGGGCTGGGGATGTGGACGGGCCGGGGGAGGGACTGAGAGTAGAGGAGGGAGGGTAAACTACAACAGGCTATAAAACAAACAAACAAATAAATAAGCAAATAAACAAATAAGTAAATTTATTAAAAAGAAATACCTAAAACAATAACAACAACAGTGACCCACGGAAAGGAAACCAGGAGACAAACCCCCAAGGATTGGCCATGGAACCATACTTCCTTACCAGAGTTAGGAACCAGATGATGACTGGAATACGGCCTGATAAGGACCTGGCATTTGCCTCATAGGCACCCTGGTGGTCGCATGGAAAGATGGCAGGAGGAGGAGTAAAAAGCTTGTAAAGATACTCTCCTTTCAAACGGCCAGGTATGAAGGAGGAGACAAAGCTTTCTGCTGTGGATATACTGGGCAAAACAATTGCTCTCAAACATAAACAGGCCAGAGATGAACGGACTTGAGCGTGCTAGCAAGTGAAACAGGCTGCCAGATGTCCGGAAGAACAAACCTGAACCAGAACAATGGCTCAGAGACAGTTAAGTGATCTGTGACCCAGATTCAGGGTCATAGTCCCATGCGACAAATTATAGCATCATGAATGCTCAGTTTTAGTTTATTTTCGGCAAAAGGCAGTCAAGTTCCAAGGGTCATTAGAGAACCACCTTAGGGAAAGGTGCTGCACAATGTCCTACTTGATGTTCTGGGTCAGCGGATTAACTCCACAGCCTTTCCGGGTGTGGCCCAGCTCTGCAGTGATGACCGGACACAGCGGAATTGAGTTGTGTGCCTGGAGAGACGACGCAGTCATTTCTTCACTGCTCACTTTTGCTTCAAGTGTCTAGGAACGGTAGGGGTTAGATGTGGGAAGTTTCCAGTGAATGGCAGGGACCAGCACCTTCACAATGGCCACGGGGTCAAAACAACGAAGCAGCACAATGCTCACACGCAGTTCTCAACTAGAAAAATAGCTAACGTCAGCATGTATGATTAGTCGATAAGACGTCAAAGTAACAGGGGTTAAATTTTGGCTTAACTAAACTGCACCTTCTTAGGCAAATATTATTTCCAATGTCCAGTCCTTCACATATCTCAGGTAGGACTTCCAGTTCTTATTCCAAATGAGAATAACACCAGACTAACGTCACAACTGTAGTTAGTTTTAACAAAATCAATAAAAATAGCCATTGCTTGCCTTCTGACCTCAAATATTTATAGGCCATGTGTGTTTACATGGTTGATATTGACTATAGTCCTATTGAACAACGAACTCTATTACTATCACACTTTCATGATATCTGATATTTTACAGAGTCATCCAAAGAGTCCCAAGCTATGTAGCCAGCACAAGACACCAAGCCCACTTGCTCTTCAGGTGACACTTTTGGATAAAAGAACGAGGGAGAGTCATCTTCACACAGCCACAGGGTAAACGCAGCGTCTGAACACAGAATGCCCTCAGCAGGTACAGGTGAATTCAAAGGACCATCTTAGGGCTAACAGGATGGATCAGCAGCTGAAGCTGGGTGCTTGCTGCCAACCCCGACCATCTGAGCACTATCCCCAGAGTCCAGCGTGTGGCCAATTGACTGCAGCAAGTTGTTCTTTCATATGCATGTTGTCCATGCAGGCTGTCCTAGGCTTTTATCGCTGTGAAGAGACACCATGGCCAAGGCAACTCTTTTTATTTTATTTATTTTTATTTATTTATTTTTTGATTTTTGAGACAGGGTTTCTCTGTAGTTTTTGGTGCCTATCCTGGAACTAGCTCTTGTAGACCAGGCTGGCCTCGAACTCACAAAGATCCTCTTGCCTCTGCATCCTGAGTGCTAGGATTAAAGGCATGTGCCACCACCGCCCGGCGGCGACTCTTTTTATTTATCTATTTTATTTATTTTTCTTTGGTTTTCGATACAGGATATTTGTGTGTGTGTGTGTGTGTGTGTGTGCGCGCGCGCGTGCACACCCGTGTGCACACACACAACCTTGATTGTCTTGGAACTAGCTCTGTGGACCAAGCTAGCCTCGAACTCACAGAGATCCATCTGCCTTTGCCTTCTGAGTGCTGGGATTAAAGGTGTGTGCCACCACCGCTTGGCCAAGACAACTCTTATAAAGGAAAACATTTAATTGGGGCTGACTTACAGGTTCAGAGGTTTAGTCCAGTATCATCATGGTGGGAAGCATGCTGGTATGCAGGCAGACATGGTGCCGGACTGGTAGCTGAGAGTTCTACATCTGGATCCAAAGGCCGTAGGAAGACGCAGTGAACCTTGAAACCTGGCTTGAGCATTTGAAACCTCAAAGTCCACCCCCTCAGTGATACACTTCCTCCAACAAGGCCACACCTCCTAATATGTCACTCCCTGTGAGCCTATGGGGGCCATTTTCATTCAAATCACCACACAGGCACAGATACAAAATAAATGTAAAAAAAAATAAAAATTATAATTTGTGCCAAAGATCAGGACCAACAAGCACATCAGTTAAATCACATACAAGAACAGCACACACGCTATGACTCCGTTCCATGGAGCTATTTTCGGTTAACTCTCAAGTTTTCAGTTAGGCATTGTCACGGCGTGGTGAAAACTCTAGGCAGTGAATGAGGAAAGCTGGGCTGGAGAAGCACACAGGTCCTCAGCACTGCTGGCATCTGGTTGAGATCTAAAGCGTATGTTACAATGTTCATTTCGGTAAAGCAGGATGGGTGGAGTGCTCATTATTTTATGTTTGTATCACACATTTAGAGGTTTAGAAACTCAGTGTTGCAGGAGCAACCATGAGTCAAAGCACAAGGTGCCAGCTGCATTTGTTGTGATAGCAAAGTGACGACAAACCCCCTGCTTTATGAACGGCCTTTGGAGACCAAGGACTTTCATTTGCAGCTTTGATTTAAATTTAAAAAAAAAAACTTAAATTAAAAAAAAGTTTCCATAGTTAAGTGAAAAATATAAAGCACCACTTTAAGATAAATTCCTAATGCTTCCGTTTATCTGCTCTAATTTACAAGTGCAACTATTTCTCACTTGTATTTAATTCAGCCATTTACAATGATTCCCAGATGGCATGGTTTCACCTCAAAAAAGCTAAATATCCTCTCATTTATAGTACCCACAGGAGACTATTCTTGAAGAACTTCGGTCTAATGAGTCAGAAAACTGCCTGGAAAGGCACTCAGTAGTGTGTGAATAGCCTGGAACATTGTGTAAGAAAATAGAATCCTGAGGGCATTCTGAAGCCAGCATCCTCCTGCAGCATCAATTATAACTTCTATCTTTGCTACTTTTCTATTGCTGTGAAGAGACACCATGACCAAGGCAGCTTATAAAAGAAAGCATTTAATTGGGGACTTGCTTACAGTTTCAGTTAGTCTCTGCCCATCATGGCAGGAAGCATGGCGGCGGCGGGCAGGGTTTGTTTTGGACCAGTAGCTGAGAGCTCACATCTCATTCAAAGTTGGAGGCATAGAGAAAGACTAGGCTTGTTATGGGCTTATTGAAACCTCAAAGCCTACCCCCAGTGGCACACTTCCTCCAACTAGAAACCAAACATTCAATTAAGTGAGACTATGGGGACCCTTTTCATTCAAACCACACCTTCTTTGCAGGACTTGCGTTCTGGAAGACTAGGTGAATCAATAATGTCTGTATTGGACAGGTCCTCTAGTGGACAGAGCCAAGAGAATGCATGAACGTGTGCGCTAATACATTTGAATGGCTTATAACCAATAAGGACCAGGTAGTTCCCACAGTGGCTAGAGAGGGTGAGAACCAATTTCTCCTCAGGCTACAAAGCCTGATGCTTCAGCAGTCCCAAAATAGTGCTTTAGGACTAGATGAGTCCTGGGAAGTTGCTAGTCTTCAATCCATGTTAGGAGTCCAAAGATGCTGCTATCTGAGGTCACTGAAGGATGGTAGTAGCATTATCATCATTATCATCAGCAGCAGCAATAGCCATACTCATTAGCAAAAGTGGAAGCAGGCAGGCAGTCTGTCCGTGCAATCTTTTTACGGCCGACGCTGGAAAGAGCTACCCAATCTGGGGTTGTCTTCCCCATGCCAATCTTCCTGGAAGTACCTCCCACACCTGCCTTCTCTTAGTTGTTCACATCAGCCAGCACAGTGCCCAGCTCTGGATGTTTGCTGTTCTAGAATAATCTAGTTTCTGAAAAAGCTGTGCATCATCTTTCCACAGCATGAACACCATATTTAAATCCCCCAGAGTTGGCTTGTCTCTTTATTCATCTGTAGTGCTTTTTTTTTTACCCTTGGCAAACATTCAAAAAGGCATTGGCAATGTCACACAATCCAGTGGTTCATTTAATTTTAAACATGCCTCTAGCTATATATTTAAATCTTACTACTTGAAAGTGTTTCTGTGTATGTACACACCATGTGTGCACACACATGTGGAGGACAGAGACAACTTGTGGGAGTCTATGTTCTCCTCCCATGGGAATCCAGGGGATCAAACTAAAGTTGACAGGCAGGCATCTTTACCCACTGAGCCATCTTGCTGGCCCCTCTAGTTATAGTTTACAAAACGGGAAGAGAAGGGTTTACTTTCAAAAGACAGCATTAAAAATCTTTTACCTGTATTCCTAAATTTAGTGTATGGTTTTACTTTTAACCGTGTCCCTAGTTTTAGAGTAGCTTCACTGGCCAAAAAAATTTATTGGATTAAACATTAATGTAACTAGGAAGCATACTGATGGCTTCCAAATGGCACGCATCTTAGCTTTTCTTCAAGGCCTAACATGGATTTTTCTTTTACTAGTGGAAACGTGGCTGAAATGTCCGCATGCTCACAACAGGTGATGCTGTGTCCAGACACAGGCGCAGCCTCACTGTGGATTGATTGCCACAGGATTCCTTTCCTCAGAGGTAAACTATAAAATTATGCAGCAGATTATATTGAGATTTGACTAATATGCTTTGATAATATTAACCATACATTTCAACACAAAAAAATTTTCTCTTTTGAAGATACGATCTTTTATGGTAAATACAAATTAGAACGAGAGGCATTGGAACGGCCCATTCACTGGTTTGCTGTGCCAAGGCAAACACTTGAAATTCCAACTCCTCATTATCAACGACCGAATGAAGAAATGACTCGCTAGTAAAGTCACAAGAACTTTATTGCAGCAAACACTTTCATGGCATTTGAGAGAACTCAGAATTTCTGTGAAACAGGTTTGAAAGTTATACAATTAAATCAGCCAGAATAGTCTTTATTTAAAAAGAGAAAATCCAAAGCACCAAAAAAATATGCTTAATGTAATAACAAAATATAAAAAGGAAAGCCATGATGGAATGAAAAGGGCAGCCTGCAATGAACGTGAGAAAGGCTGGCATCTGTCTGCCCAGTGTGCACTCTGCCATCACGACACACCACAGACAGGCCAAATGGAATTCAGGTGACCCTGCAAGACCTCCTTGGAGGTTGAAGGAAATTACTGATGAAGTGTTTAAATATTTTTATAAATAATAGTAACAAAAATACCCCACACTTTCAGTCTGCTTCAGCCTGGTTCTTCGCACACCCTCTGGGGGGCTATTATTTTAGGCTTTCTTCTGAAGCCAGGCGCCACGTTACCACATTTATGACTGAATGACGTCATTTGTGCTAGCGGTGACCTACATGAAGCAGAAGGAAGGAAGTCAACATGATCACTGAAGTCCCTGACTTAGCTCATCCAGGGACACTGTGCTTTGGTATCCAACATTCTGAAGTGTCACTTTCTAAGAATGTTCCATCCCAGGGAGTTTCTTAGGTTAAGTTGGAGCAATTTCAGCTCTGCAGACACTTGCTGGGCCAGCTGTTTCCTTGGACTTGGCTTTGCCCTGATGAGAGCTGCCCCAGGGAAAGTCATGTCCTACCCGTATGCCCAGATCCTAAAAGAAATTATTATTTTCTGTGAAAAGACACAAGGACTAAGCAATCTATGGTGATTTCTCTATGTAGCCTTGGCTGGCCTGAAACTCACTATGAAGATCAGGCTAGCCTTGAACTCACAGAGATCCTCTTGCCTGTCTCCAGAGGGCTGGGATTAAAGCTGTATACCACGACCCCAAGGCCTTGAAAGCTTTCTGGATAGAGACGTTGCCTACCTACTGCAAACACAATCACCCCGAGGAAGGCACTACCAGACTGAGTTTGCCCTCAGCTCCTCACAGCTCATCAGAGGTGATGTTCACTTTGGGAAGGTCGCATTCCTTACTGGTTTGACAGTTCTCAAGAATGTCCTTGTAGTGGCTCTTCAGATCCTCATAAAAAGCAACGGTTTCCTGCGAGTGAGCCAAAGGTAACACCTTTTCGTTCAGCAGCATCTGTACTTGGAATTCTTCTTGTGGGGTCTTTGCGTTTTCACAGTGGTAAAGCACAAATATCAAGTTTGAGGCATAAGGTACGATGCGGCCACTTCGGAACTTGCGATGGTCCTGCTCCTTAAAATTATATGCTGTGAGAGGCTCCTTGTCTTTGAAGTAGCCCATGAGTGAGAGCAGTGGCAGGAGGGTCTCTGCATGACCAAACTGGAGGATGACTGGAGAAGAAACTGGCTGAGACCTTAAATAAGAAATTGAAGGGAAAACATATACTCATGTCAAAAAACATAATAGTTATACTTAATGATACCTCATTTTCTCATTTGAAAATGTAATCTCATCTTTATTTTTATTATTATTACACTTAGTGTTAAGTTAAGGGAGGCTCACTAATGCTATGGAATATTCCTTTACACTGTGAATATATATTTAATAAAGAAGCTGAATGGCCAATTGCTGAATAGAATATAGTTAGGCAGGAGAGTCGGAGTAGGGGAATGCTGGGAGGAGGAGGGTCAGAGACTGGAGTTGACAGTCAGACACAGGGGGAGGAGATGAGTGCATCATACTAAAAAAGGTACTGACACGTGACAGAGCGTAAATAAGGAACGGGCTAATTTAAAACGGAAGAGCTAGTTAGTCATAAGCCTGATCTATTGGCTGAGTATAAGTAATATAAGTGTGTTTGTTTGAGAGTGGCTGCAGGACAGGAAATCCCCACCTACACACTATTGCTGTAGCATGGAGGTCAGAGGACAAATGTCAGGAGTTGGTCCTCTCCTTCCACTATGTGGGTCTGTACACAGAACTTGATCGATGGTCAGGCTTGGCAGTCATCTTGATGACTCCTATTTAAAAAGTTCTTTATAAGCCGGGCGGTGTTGGCGCACGCCTTTAATCCCAGCACTCGGGAGGCAGAGGCAGGCGGATCTCTGTGAGTTCAAGGCCAGCCTGATCTATAAGAGCTAGTTCCAGGACAGGAACCAAAAGTTACAGAGAAACCCTGTCTTGAAAAAAAAAAAAATCAAAAAAAAAAAGTTCTTTATATACAAAACTCAAGCATATGGCTGAAATTCTGTGGGAGAACTGAACTATTTTTACAGAAAATGTCAAGTTCTAGGAATGAGGATATCCGGAGTGCTGCATCCCTACCTGAAGACGAACACAGGACCATTCTGTTGAGAAGACCCTCAAGTGCCCACTGCAGCAGTGGTCTGCCTTTCTGTGTGGTGAGGGCTGAGCAGGTCCCCGGGAAGACTGCTCTATGGCGCACCCCATGAAAGAATCCACTCAAAGTGCTGTCTCTTTCCACGTGTTCTTTCTCTCAGTACATAATTATTCATTTGTGTGTGTGCACCTTTGCACACACAGAGAGACCAGAAGAAGGTGCTGAGTGCTAGCCTCTGTCACTTTCCTTTAAGACTGGAGGTCTTTCCCCAATGGTTGCCTTTTTTTTGGGGGGGGGGTGAGGCCAGAGTTCAGCAGGCCCCAGTAATTCTGTCCCCAGAGCTGAAGGAACAGGCATTTGTGAGGATAAATACATAACAGGCATGTGTTGGGCGGAGAGATCAAAAGGGCTGAGCATAAACTGTGAATTTAAGGCCCTTAAACATATCTAAACTACAGAAAAATTAAATCTAGGTTGTGATCCATTTGAACTAGAGTTTGAACATAAGAACACATCTATCACTGAGCTTGCTATAATCCCAGTCTGACCCAAATTTTAAAACTGAAGATTCTTTATGCTTAAATTTTAAAAAGTGCCTCATTTTTTCTTCTATCTCCCTTGCTATCAACAACGTTGTAAAATCAAGTTTTCAGAAGAACATTAAGGAAAATGGTGCTGTAAAATGTCACTGTGGGGCCAGAAAGGAGAAGTTTAAAGCACAGGCTACTCCCACAGATGCCCAAGGCGGGTTCCCAACATCATATAAGACAGCTCACAATTGCCTGTAACTCCAGCTCCAGGGGATTGGATGCCCTCTTCTGGCCTTTGCTAGTACCTACATGCATGTGTGCACGTGCACACATAAATAAATATTAAAGATAACTTTTTAAAAACACTGAGTTTTCGAAAGGTGTACTGAGTATTTTATGTACAATCAAACTGTTTATATATTAGATTCATAAGGAAGCCATGCAAACCACAAATAAATTATTGTCTTCTGGCATTTGATTGAATTTAAAAATAACTTATTTTTTCCTATAAATTAGTATTTACAGAAGAACTACTTATGAAATTATTTTACAAATATATTTTATGAATAGATAAAATTTATAATATTTATAAAATAATTTATAAAATAAATTATTCTAGATGGCGGGGCTGGATACATGGTTCAGGTGTTTAGAACACTGACTGGTTATTCTTCCAGAGGGTCTGGGTTCTACTTCCAGCACCCACACGATGGCTCGCAACCACCTGAAACCCAGTTCCAGTGACCCCCAATACCCCCTTCTGGCTCCATGGGCACAATACACACATGCAAGCAAAACCTACACATAAATAAAAATAAATAACAATTTAAATTTAAAACAATTTACAACAGGAAAGAAAGTGCTCGTTTTAATAAATGCCACCAGAGCATGATCTGATGCAGAACACTCTCTGCTGTAAAAACAGAACTCTAAGGCTCTGGCTAATATGCCGGTACCATAGAACAAAAAAAATTATGATTATAGCTAAATGTAAAATGTTTTAATCCCTCAATAACAGTCTAAAAAGCTAAATGAGAATCATTAAAAGCAGTTAGAACATGGTTCCAAATGTGTCTATAGGAAATAATAACTAATAGTTTATGTATTTTATAGTAACCAAGTAAAGATATTTTAAGTTTATAAAATAATGTCAAATAAAATAAGAGGAATGAGCATGATTTCAAGTTTGATGTTTTCTCAACCTTTACTGCGGATCAAAACATCCAGTATGAAGCAGATGTTCTTGTAACTAAGAAAGAGGGTACAAGGTGGTGCTGCTCATATTAAAATAAAAGGTCCCAAATAAAACAGCCATGTTCATTTTTCAAGATGTCATAAGGAACAGCCTTTTCAAAGGTCCACTGGGCGAATTTGCTGGGTGTGGTAGAAGCATCCCTCCATGCCGGGCACCTCACTCACCACTCACGTGGGTTGGGGTGAAGAGAAAGGCGGGTAAGATAACAGGAGGCAATGGGTTTCTGGCTCTCACAGATAGTTGCATCTAACTTGGTAAATTCTTCTGTCTGAGGAGGAACTTGCTAAGGATCAGTGTGTGGAGAGCCCCATGTACCTACTCCTTCCTGCCTGATAACTGAGCAAGTGCAGCAGCCGGCTGGCATTGCCAAGGCAGGAATACACTTGTATTTGCTGTACACAGGAACACACTGGAATTCACTGTTTAGACCAGTCCAGCCTCAGACTCCCAGAGATTTGCCTGCTCCTGCCTGTCAAGTACTAGCATTAAAGAAAGGCATGGACTACTACATAGGCCATAAAGTTACATATTTTAAAAGATTAGTTTCCCTCAGGTAGAATGTACCTGAAAATTAAAAATAAACTCGTGGCTTGCTACTCTGGCTCTGGATGCAAGTTCAAAATCAAGAGTACATTTACAACTAAGAATACAGAATGCATTTCTTCATTTATATATAAAAAAAAGCTTGTGGCTGTACATAATCTGATTTCTACTTTGTTGTTTAAAACTCAGCTGGTAAAAATATCAATTAGATAAACATAGACTTCCATGGAAACATCTATGTCAAAAAGGGAATGGGCCCCTGAAAGGGTTAATATAGTCCTTAAACAGCTGCCCACGCTTTCATTTCCCTACCCTTTTATAAGACCTAAATGTCTATTACTTAAATGTCTGGGGTGGGGTAGATTTAAGTAATATAAGCACTCAGTGGGGAAAAAATATTGTGTTTCTCTTCTAAATTACACCTGAGTAGCAAATGTGTGTAGGGGGGAGGGTGTGTAAAGGATCCTCACTATGGGAGGCTGACTGAGCTGTGGGATTTTTGCACATGCATATACAAAAGATTTTTTTTCATGTGCACATACTGTGCTGTGCTCATTTTCACATCCCACCCCCCCTCCTAACTCCCTCTGAAGTCTTCCTTCCCAACAATCTCTCTCTATCTCTCTCTTTTTTTTTCTGTTTGCTTTGTTTTCATGACCCACTGAGTTGCGCTAAGGCCGCTGGCATGAGCATGGTGAGGGGCTGTTTACTGGAGCACCAGCAACTCAACAGTGGCTGCGCCCTTCCCCATCAACCTTTAACTGCCAACAGCTTCCAGGGAGAGATGGGGCTTCGGGAACGCCTCCCCACACAGGGGCTTTGAGCAGCTCCTGTTGCAAGAGTATATGAACTGATTTTTATGAGAAGCCATTAAAAGTATGCACATAGTTTTTATAAATGTTTTTAAAGGGAGGATTTCTTTTGGCTTAAGTTTCAGAGGGTTAGTCATCACCATTCACCAGAAGAGGCAACTTCACAGAACCCTGTGGCAGCAGGGCCTGGCTGAGTAGAACTGTTCGCTTCACAGCCAATCAGGAAGAGATTGGGTAAATCAGTAACTCCTATAAGGAAGCAATTAAGGTTCATTTCTAGGGACATGTTGCCATTGCTCCGAGCACTAAACTGAAGAGTAAACCTCAGGGAGTTCAATTTAGTTCTAAGCCATCTCCTGGGAACAGGTCTGCTATGATTCAGACAGGCTAACTCCATGAAAGCACCAGTCGCCGGTTTCTGCCTCTGCTGTATCCCAAGGATAGCATGGAAGGTGTCTGGATTTATTTCTGGCCTTCTCTGAGTCAGAGCTCCAGAGCTAGTCTACGATGGAGCCCAGATACTAGCAACACAAATGGGAGCAAATGTGCCTGAGTCTGAATGGAGAAAATGCGCTCTCTCTGTCTCTCTCTCTGTCTCTCTCTCTCTCTCTCTGTCTCTCTCTCTCTGTCTCTCTCTCTCTCTCTGTCTCTCTCTCTGTCTCTGTCTCTCTCTCTCTCTCTCACACACACACACACACACACACACACACACACACACACACAGAGGAAGGGGATTGTTGGGAAGAAAGTTTGTGGGTTTGTGGGCAGGGGAAGGGACCAGAGGGTCATGCAATGAATACGCTGAAGACAGATCATGGACATGTATGGACTGTAATTCAGGTTGCTTGTGTGATCATGGGCATGGGATTGTGGCATTAGTTATAGGAGCACAGGTGACTTCCCATGGCTACACCAATGAAGAAGAATGCCCTGCTATCCCCCAGCAGTCACTAGCTGACCAGAGCTCCTCAGCTACAGGTGGAATCTCATACTCTAGTTTGTGACATGGGATTGCTCACTGAATCTGCAACTCCCCAGATGGGCTACACTGGCTGGCCTGGAATCTACCTGTCTCTGCCTCCCAGTGTAAGGGTTACAGAAGTGTGCTGCCATGTCCTGCTATTTACACGGGTGCTGGGGACTCCAATGCAGATCTTCATGTTTGCACAGCAAACAGTTTACTTGTTAAGCCACCTCCCTAGCTCCTAAGCAAATCTAACAAACCAGATCTCAGAAATAAAAAGTTCACTGTAGTCAATGAATTACCTTATGTTACCCAGGAAGAATATGGTTCTGAAAATTACTCCCTTATTTTACTTATATAAATCATCAAGATTTTAAATCTTCAACCAAAACCAAAATTAAATCCAAAGTCTAAAATTGCATTAAGAAATGAGTAAATGCCTGAAGTAATTTGAAATACTCGAAAAGAAAAACTAATAATTGCATGTTTCCCCCGAAATGTACTCAGCTAAATCTTTCTAAGCTCTTAATTTATGTTTCACACGCAACTGGTATTACACAAACTTTGTTTCCAAATATGATCTAGGAATATCAGGTGGAGCTTTGGGCAAATCTCACCACTTGCACACTTATGTAAGAACACAAACAAGCAGCTGGAACTGCCAGGCTTATAAGAAGTTTTGAGATGAAAATCAGCGAAAATAAATTTTGTTTACAAGTCTTCTTACAGATTTAACTACAGTAAGTCTCTGGAGAAGTATGTATTTGACAATGTAAGCCTAGAACTAAAATGACGTAATTTTTTCTTAAGCAAAACCATGTGGAAATTAAGCTCACAAGATAGAGAGGAATAAAAGCTATTATCCTCCCTACTAATATTAGGACGTGGGGAGAATGATATGAAACAGCAGTGTTTAGACAGACAATGGAGTAAGAGAGAAAGGAGGCAAATGAGCTGATCCCACCAACTGCCCTGGCTGACTTCCTAGAGCTTGCAGGCTGTGGTGGAGGGCGGAGGAGCATGCAGCAGAACAGGCTGTGGAGGAGGATAGAGGAGCACACACAGCAGGGCAGGCTGTGGTGGAGGAGCACACACAGCAGGGCAGGCTGTGGTGGAGGGCGGAGGAGCACACAGCAGGGCAGGCTGTGGTGGAGGACGGAGGAGCACACATGAGCAATCCTGAGGTGAGCGGGAATCTATTAAGGAAGCCCTGGCTGGGACTCATGGAGCAGATCCCAGAGAGGTGAAACAACAGGCAAGGAAGCTCGGGAGTCCAGATGGGGCTGCTCAAATGTCAGCAACTGTCACACACACGGAGTCATACATCCAAATTTGAAGGAAACGATTGGCAAAAATATTGCCTAAGCTGACAAGGCAAACTGGTAAAACCTCAAATCCATAGGAAAGAGATGTCTCTCTGCTGGGACAACAGATTATCAAGAGGCATCAACAGAGACCAAAAGAGGGCCGGAGAGATGGCTCACAGTTCAGAGTATTTGTTGTTCTTCCAAAGGACCTGAGTTCTGTTCCCAACACCCATGCTGAGTAGCTCACAATGCATATAATTCCAGATCCAAGGGATCTAACACCCTCTTCTGCCATCTGCAGGAACCTGCACACACACACACACACACACACACACACACACACACAACTAAAAATAAAATAAATCTTAAAAGAGAGAGTGTGCTAAAGATTTAGCGAGTATAAACAGCAGTAGAGGAAGACATAACATGGGGGTCTGACCTCTACACACATGCATACATCTGTGCATACATACAGACATGTACTTTCACTCCTACTACACACATGCACACATCTGTGCATACATACAGACATGTACTTACACTCCTACTACACATATGCATACATCTGTGCATACATACAGAAATGTACTTACACTCCTATTACACACAGATACATACAAGATAATCACGTTTTTTAAAATCTAGGAGAAAAGGGATATTAGCTTAAATTGAAGTTAGCTGCAATAAAGCTAAAGAAAATGTAAAGAATTGGAAAGTATAAAAAATGTATATTGGAAGGCTTAAACATCTGAAGAGATGGCTCAGAGGGAAAAGGCCTTCAAGTCTCAACCTGAGTTTGACACCTGGAATCTACAGGGTAGAAGAGAACAGACTCCCTCACACATGCTGTGACACACACTCATGTAAACACACACATGCACGAGCATAGGTAAGTAAATAAATGTAATTTTAAAAACCCACAAAGCAATGACTAGATATAGAACACAAGGAAAATGGATTCCATAATGACATGGTATTATCAGTTAGATGGCTAGGAGGCTGGTTTGGCACTAAACTAGGTAGTACAGAAGAAAATGCAGCATTGTAGAAACGCCTCTGTCTATATCACATTCTACATCATACACACATATGGCACCAACTATCCAAGGCATTGAGATAGTGAAGACAAAACAGTGTGCTGAAAATGTCTTAGACTCACACAGAATAACAACGAGAGCTTGCCTACCCAAGAGAGACAGAGAGAGAGAGAGAGAGAGAGAGAGAGAGAGAGATATGAGCCCCCCAAAACAGTTAGACATATGAATCTGAATTTAGGGAATAGCCATGCTGTTTACATAAACTCCCCTTATTTAGCCCATCTTCTTTCAGTACCTAGCACTAAAAAGATCATGGCCCCAGGGTTACAGCCCATGGACTTTACAAAACAACCTACAATCTGAACACATTCCTAAGAACTTTAAGAGACCATACCCCCACATTGCTTTAAACGAGTAAACTGACAAAAACAGTACAAATTTATTGTGCCCCTATACAAGGGAATCATAGCGCAGTGGTTTCAATGCTACCATCTAACGTTAAAAGAATTATACAACCTAAAAAAAACCCCTATTAATTACAAAATCTGAAATACCCAAGGCATAAGAGTAATGTCTATCTTTTTATATTACTACTGAGTAGATACTTTGGGTGGATTTGCTCAGTTACATGATGTTTAATGTCAGAAACTGACAATGTTCTCTAAAAAGCGTATAATATTTTACACTTGTACATCAGTCACGAATGAAGTTGATCCTCTTATTTTCCCCAGTTTAAGGGTCACTGTGGCATTGATATCCATGATGATGGATGATGGAAAATGCTGGTGAATATTTTCTCATATACATACTTCCCATACATGTATTGTCTTTAATTAAATCTGTTTATATCTTTTGCTCTTCCTTATTATTTGGGAGGGGGGATAATGGGCATTCAGCCCAGGACTTGTATTTATTAAGTACAGACTGCACTCTATATCTGTAATCCCTTTTATACCTTTTTTAAAAAACAGATCATTTTCTTATTAAGTAAGATGTAATTCTCTATATATCTGGATTCAAATTATTATATACATATAAGTTTTGCAAATACGTTCTATTTCCCAAACAGTAACTTTGAGAAGAATAGTTTAAAATGTGATAAACCTATTTTGTGAATTTTTATTAATGGATCATGGTTTGGGTGTTACGTAAGAAAGCCTCACTTAATCCAAGATCATGAATGTTTTCTCCTGAGAGTTCAATCTTCCATAATTAGGCCATTACTCTTATTCTCTCTTTCGAAAGTTTATGGTTTTAGACTGTACATTAAAATCTATGACTTATTTGTACGGTGAAGGGTCTAAGTGTCTTATCTCTTTAGCACAGACATCTAGCTGTCCCAGCATCATCTGTTAAAGTGATGTCTTTTCCCATAGTATTGCCTTGGGATCTTCTGTTGAAAAGCAATTTAACACGCATAGCTGTTCTTCAGTACGCGTGGGGAACTGGTTCTAGGGCTCCCCCATGGTGTAATATTTACATATGACCTGTATTTATCGTGCCATACACTTTATCGCTAGATTATTTCTAACGGCTATGTAAAGATTCATATTCAGTATTATTCAAAGAATAATGAAGAATAAAAAAAATCTATATATATTCAGTACCCATGTGAATTTACACATAATTGACTAAACTCTGAGGTGGGGAAGCCATGGATATAGATGGCCTACTAAATATGAGTTTATTTCATGATGTTACTATATCCCTTGATTTATCTATGACTATATTATATCTGAGGGTTTCTTTTTGAGGCAGGGTTTTGTTATGTAACCCAGGATGATCCTCCAACCCATAATCCTGCCTCAGACTCCAAAGTGCTGGGATTCTAGGTACATACCAACACACCAGCACACCAAAACACACCAGCACATCAGGAGCACACCAGAACACCAGGTACATATCAGCACACAGGTGCACACCAGGTACATATCAGCACACCAGGTGCACACCAGGTACATATCAGCACACCAGGTGCACACCAGTACATCAGGAGCACACCAGCACACTAAGTACATACCAGAACACCACGAGCACACTAGTATAGCAGGAGCACACCAGCACACTAGGTGCACACCAGCATACCAGGTGCACCCCAGCACACCAGGTTTTCTGTAGGTTCTGACAGAAATATGACAAATCTTTTTGCTCTTTTCAAAATTATTTTTATTTCTATAGATCTTTTAAAGTCCTGTGTAAATTTGGAACTTCTCGATTTCCACAAAGAAACTTGAGGGATTTCGATAAAAATTCTACACAACTATAGCCCGGTGTGGTGGTCCATGCCTTTAAACACAGCACTTTGGAGGCAGTTCAAGATCAAGATTTGTGAGTTCAAGATCAGCCTGGTCTACATAGTGAGTTCCAGGACAGCCAGAGCTACATAATAGGGAGACCTTGTCTCAAAAAGAAACAAGAACAAAACAAACAAACAAACAAACAAAACCCAAAGAATTCTGCTCAACCAATAATTGGGTCTTGTCTCATTTATTTTAAAACAGTACTGATAAAATTTTATTACTTAAGCTCTGAACTAGAATTAAATTATAATAGCAAGCTTTACAGAGTTATTTAAGAGCCTCTTGACGCAATTATAAATTTATTATCCCTAAACACTGAGCCAATGAACAATGACCAACCAGGAAAGGTCTGCTGTCTTATAAAGTGTAAGAGCAGTAAGCCATTCAGAAAATCAAACAGGAAAACGTTAACTCTTATCATAAGTATTATCTTTATTTGAAATCCCCATAGAAGCTTCTGGTCGAACCACTGAGATGGCTCAGCTGGTAAAAGAACTTGCCGCCGTGACTGATGACCCAGGGTTTATACCTGGGATCCACACAGTGGAAGAGAAAATCAACTCTTGCAAGTTGTCACTTGACATCCACGCAATAAATAAATACACACATGCCATTTTTAAAAAATGTTTCTGTTAGCAGAAACTAAGTAGTTAATCTAGCTGGCGGTTTTGTTTTTTTAGGGTTTTTGTCTTAACTCCTGTCAAATCCAAGAACATTTTATAAACTAGTACTGAGCCCATAAATAAAATACATTGGTATGAATAAAATGTCTTACTTTAACCCCTGTGGAACAGACTACCTCCAGGTTCTGTTGCCCCATTTTGACCAACATCTGTAGCTATGTATGTGTCAAGTGAGACAGGGTTGAGGGTCTATCAAATATTTCTATCATGAGCTTTAATTTTGTTTGCTTGCTTTTGGTGCTAAACACCTCACACTCAGCATGTACCTGAGCACCGAGCTACAACCTCAAGGTTGTAAGAACTTGTTTGCAAAAATAAATTTTTAAAGTATGAATGTTAACAAAAGCTTCTTTTCTTCAAATGAGAGATTCTCTTGTAAGGGAAAAGCATTTTGCATATTCATGTCGGAAGCTATTTTATAACAAACTACAAAGAACTCAAGTGCAACCAAGAAGTGAAGACAGCTAAAACTGCCATATACTCACAGCATGGACAACCTCACTGCAGGACATATGCAATTACAGAACTATCAGAAATGTAATGTTGAGAGGGGAAAAAAATACATAGTACGACTTCAACATGACTAGTATATTGATTGGGCAATATCAATTATCGTATATTCTTTTTAAAATATACACAAAAGTCATGCATTGTAAAACATTTTCCAGAAGTTTATGAACCGCTAGCTCTAAATGAACTCCACATTTTTAAAGACATTTTTACCTTTGCTTCTGCTCAACTGCTTTGTCCATGTGTAAAAAGATATCCTGAAACAGGGTGCAGCTGGACCGGCTGTTAATGCTATAGCCATAGCTTCGTTTCCAATATTGCTTCAGATCATTTAAATATTCCAGTACCTAAACAGAAACATTTCAAAGGTAATTTCTAATACAGTTCCAGACATGTACCAGGTGTCCTGATTAATACTAACAGCTCTGAGAAGAGTTACACTAATTTCATCATAGAGCAAATGGCGCAGTCTTAGCTTCTGCCAGCACATCGGCCGCCTCAGGCCTCTAAGGACTGACCCCTGAGGTCCAGGACTCACAGCAACATCTGTGGTGTAACTGGAGTCGGGGTTAAAGGGAGACAAAGATCATCAGCTCTGGCCACTTTCTTCTGACTTTTAATCGCAGTCAATATAAATTTTTAAGAATTTTAAGACAAGAAATCCTAGAGAAACTTGGTACTAGTCAAAGCTTAGGAGTAGAGTTAGGTCAGTATGCCGGACCTCAAACAAAACCCATCAAAGTCAGCAAAAGGAAGAAGCAACCACACATACAGACAGATTTCAACAGAATATGAACTAGATAAAGATATAATAAATCTACTCAGGAATAAAATAATAGAATTAGGAATGAAAACAGTAGCAAATTATCATTACAAAAAAATCACCCCATCCTCACATTTAACATGTCATATAAAAAGCTGGAAAGTGCAGGTGCAAAAGAATTTAAGAGCAAAGTCTAATATAAGCTACCTGACTGGGAAAATTTGCATTAACAAATAACTAGAGTCAAGGTTCTAAAGAGAAGCTGAGTGTTTAAACGGCGACTAGAGTCAAGGTTCTAAAGAGAAGCTGAGTGTTTAAACGGCGAGGGGCAGGTTTACCAGAAGGGAGGTCTGGATAATGCGAATGACTTTTATAGGAAATTCTTAAACACAGAAGGCGACCACAGAATAGGAAATGCAGGTGCATTTGTAACTGAAGCGGGTGCGGAGCTGTGAAAAAGGCAACGCTGCGGAGTGCAGCTGGTTCTGCACCACCTCTTCAGTAAAGCCTGCCCGGCCACTGCTGGCCGACTTCTTACCCATCCCGTGACCTCCGGAGAGAGCACATTAACACCCTTCATTCCTTGTGCTTATCTTTATCAGTATTTCAGCTCTAAGCAAATATCTCACATAAAACAGCCACTAAAACAAATTTATGCTAAATAACAGTACAAGTGGCCCAGCATTTCATAAGGTAACTAAAAATCTCCACAGTTCTCAGAATTGTGAAAATGTCTCTCCATTTAAAATCTTTTATACATTCATTGTGTGTATGTGTGTGTGCACGCATGCACAGAAGCACACTTGATTATCTAAAGTAGAAAAAAAGATGTACAGAAAGCAAGAGTAAATGTTTGATAGAAGAGGAAGTGAATAAGTGGGGTGAGGGCAGTACTCCGGTGATGAGACAGGGGTCAGCGGGCAGGTTATGGCCTCCTCTAAGAAAGCAGCGTGCACTTAAAGAGGCCCTGTCAGTCTTCACAAGGGAGCACATGGACAAAGCCACGCAGAACAAAATAGAGCAGGCAGCCAAGTCAGTTATATCCTAAACGATTCAACAATTAGAGTAACCTGGGCAGATAAATTCAGTTAAATGAAATTTCTCTATTACCAAAATTCATCATTTATGTATTAACTGAAAATCCTATCAGTTATGATCTTCCCCTGGACCCAAGCAGTATGGGTAGGGAGGAAAGGAGATGCTTTGAGGCATGTGAATGGTGACCAGACATTTCTTTGTATTGATATTGGCAAAATTATCAATGGGGCTCTTTTCATTTTGAAAGTGTCCAGTTAAAGGAGAAATGAGGGAGAAGAAAGAAATCTGAAGGGAAGAGAGGTAGGGGAGCAAAAGTGGGCAACAGGGGGAAGAAAGATAAAATACCTTATGCTTTCTCTCATATAAAGAAAAAAAAACTAGCTGTGGTGGGCAGAGAAGCAGGGGGAAATAGAGAAGGGCAGAAGCAGAGGAGAATAAGGTTATTATATAACATACATGTACATAGTCTAATTCATTATTTTGTAGCTAACTAAAAACACTAAAATATGAAATGGGACTGGGAAGATAGTTTAGACTCAGGTCTGCGGGAAAATGTTCTCTCTGAGGACAACTGGCTTTATACTGGCCCTGCCAATTCTCCCAGCAGCAGGTATTTAATAGGTTTGGAGGCCATACAGAGGTTAATGGGGGATGAGAAGAAGCTAGCCATCCAGCACTGACTCAGAGCACAAAGGGGAAGAACAAACATGCATCCACGCTGGCACTCAGCACCTGACAGCAGCCATTCACTGAGAACCTGTCACTCCTCTCAACCTCCCATGGCACTGCTCAAGAACCATGGATGACCTTTGACCTGCTGCTGGCCACCTAAGTCTCCACAAACAAAATAAAGCGCCTTCATGTGCTTGAAATTTGCTGTTTGGCGTATTTCTTTAGAATTTAATAAACTTTGAAGCAATTCCCAATTCCCATATAAAACACTGTTTTATTTATGCACATAAGGAGTAACTAAGGTCCAGAAGTCTATAATCCTGAACAATCCAAAATATTCTCCTAATTCATCCTTTATAGACCCCAGCACTCAAGAATCAAGCAAAATTTAGCTCCCTTAAAGTCCTCAGAGGTCTCTCTGCACTCCTTCAAAGTGCACCAGTCAGGTGAGGAGAGGGGACAGGAAGACAGACAAACTGTGCGGCACCACTGCCACCACCAGGTGGAACCAGGGACCTCTTAGGCAAACAGGAGCTGAATTTCTCATGAATGGGATGAATTCACAGGATGAACCAGGTCTGAGGGAAACGGTCCTTGCTCAGCAGAACTTGATCTTATATTAGTCCTACTACCTCTCCCAGAGTGGGTTTCTAATTGGAATGGGGAGGGGGAAAGACTTAGAAATCAAATTACTATAAAAAGAAGTTTTTCTGAGTTCTATGAACCCAAATAATTTCCTCCTTAAGCCTCCATCCCTCCTGACCTAGGAAAATTGGGAGTTAGTCGCAGGCAGTTTATCGTACTTATTTTCTGGAACACTGCTTTGAGAAAACAACAAAAATTTCAATTGACTAAAAAGCACGAGGAAGAGAACACAAACGGAACTTACCTTTGCGTCATCTACATCAAACACATCACACCAAGGAGAATGGACGCCTTTAATTGCCAGGTCAAATGAACAGGTGAAAAAAGCTACCTGAATTAAGTCTGGGGGAGAAAACAGGTAGAATGTGGGTTATTCATTTCTCTAGTTTTTAAAGACTATATACCCATAGACTACTATGTGCACAGTTATATGCACAGCTGAAAAACTGTATTTCTGGAGAGGAGACTATCTGAGGACCAAGGCTTGACTGTGCATGCAAACGGACAACTGCAACAGCAGAGGAAACCTCGAGGGAGGCATCTCTGTCCAACGAGCCTATGAAGCAGCCTGCAAAGGGCGATTTTTAAAGTTTCTAAGTTTGTTTCTAAGTGCATGCTTTGTAGCAGACCCAACAAAGGATTCACACATTGACTTATTAAATAGAACTCCACATTGATATCTTTAGAAGGGTAGGAAAAGGGAGCAAAAGTTTCCAATGTTTTGTCCTCCTTGAATATTAGCAATGACAGTATATTTACTACCAGTTTTAAAAACTACAAAACAGCTCCTATTATAACTTTTAATACATAAATAGAGACACGTAAAATGTGAGAGAGGACCCTAGAAGACTGAGAAGGAAAAATGGAACGAAGGGGCCGGAGAAAGATGAAGACTCCAAGCAGAGAACAAGGAAAGGACAACCCCGTACTAGCAAGGTAATTAGATCCATTTTCCAAACTTAGCTGCCTAAGAAATTCCAGCAGATTTCAGAATCAGGAACCAGGAATATTTATACTGCTAACTGCTTTACTTTAGACATAAACGGTACTAAAGAAAGGGATACGCGTATCAGAGCTTGGGCTATAAAAGGAGGCCTTGGTCAAGAGGAGTCAAACACGGGGTTCTCTAGTAAACAAGTGGGAACATCTAAAGCTGAAGAGTTCAGGGAACGAAGGCATGAGGTGCCAACGGTGGTGACTGCTACCGTTACTCTGAGTTTTGGTTTGTTTTACTGTGTTTTTCTTTCCCAAAGGAAAATGAGACCAAGATTAAATAATTGATATTTTCCATACCAGTTCAGTTTAAAGAATTCCTGAGGTAATATATTTAAAACACACACACACACACACACACACACACACACACAAACCACAACATTTTGGGGGTGGAAAGATGGATCAGCAGTGAAAAGCCCTAGCTGCTCTCAGAGAGGATCCAGGTTCTATTCCTAGCATTCACATGAAAGCTCACAATGGTCTGTGATCAGTTCCAGAGGATCTGATCCCCTCTTCTGGCCTCCCTGGCACCACCAGGCAACACACGTGGCAGTCACACACCCACACATTTGCAGGCAAACACTCACACACATAAAATAAAATCTTAAGAAAGACTTTTATTTCTTTAGAACTATACATAAAAGCTATTGGAAACTTGGGCTTCTATAAGGTTTTAGAACCACAACACCTAATAAAGCACAGTGGCTTGTTAACGCTGTGTGTGTCTGGGGACATGGTATGGCTCATCTGGAGCTTGAGTTCTGGCTCTCAGACTATGAGGTGCTGTACTCTATACCAGGAAACAAATGACAAAACAAACAAGCAAGACACACTTTACCAAGCCAGGTACAGTAGATTTTAATTTTCCCCCCTTGTACCAACACCTTCTTCTTCTAACCTTTTAGAAACTGATTTACAATATAATGAGACATATAGTCACTTCTCTATATATTAATATCTACTAATATCATAATAAATTATAAAGCTTTAGAAAACAGAAAAAAAAAACTTCATTCTCTTAGTTGTCCACTCCTAGGCGACCGTGTGCCCTGTTTCCCACTGCAGTCACTGCTCTCACTCTCCCAAGGGTCTCAGCATAGATGACAAACCACAGGCTCCCTTCAACAGCTCAGGACAGACCTGACTACTCAAGTCCCTGAAGTCTCCTCCACATACAGAAGTTGCAAACCTACTTCAATTCTCACTCCCTAAAACCTACCATTCTTCACAATAACATGCACTCCTAAGGTTTCCCAAAACAAAAGCATTTATGATTTTTCCTTGCACTTTTTACAAAGAGGTAATATTTATTTAATTTTACATACCAATTTCAGTTGCTTTTCCTTCCTCTCCTCCCGCTCCCCCCCTCCAAGATAATTTTGTTTGTTTGTTTGTTTTTTGAGACAGGGTTTCCCTGTGTAAAAGTCCTGGCTGTCCTGGAACTCACATTGTAGACCAGGCTGGCCTCGAACTCAGAGATCTGCCTGCCTCTGCCTCCTGAGTGCTGGGATTAAAGGCATGCGCCTCCACCACATGACACAAAGAGACAATTTAGAAAAGGCAATTTTTAAATTAAGTTATGCTTAGAGATGAGGCTCGCACAAAAAAATCCACATTTAGAAGCCTCATACATTAATTTATAAAAGATTTTAAAAATATGAAAATAAAATGAAGCATGTGGTATATAATTTTCCTGGCCCAAGACATGCTATTTAGTTAACATAATTTTATTGTGACCCCTAAGAGTAACTGTTGTTTTTGTTTGTTTGTTTACATTTAACGTTCCCAAACTGTTTACACCAGAATTGAAATGAAATACAACAGATATATTACCTGCATTTAAACTGTTTACTGGCACTTGTAATGTAGCTGAAACTTTGTTTAAAGTCTTCTGCATTTCAGGTCCAGTTTTGAAGGCTTCTACATGATAAAGAGCCGAATCGTTTCTTTCCACATCAGTTAAAAACTTCTCACAATGATCAAAGAACCTCATTAGTTTATCGTTAATTATTGGAGGGTCACACCCCATATCTGAAGTGAAGAAAGCATACATGTGTAAGTCATTGGCATTAGTGACAATTCAAATTACTGAAAATTTAAAGTGAAAAAGGTACATTTAACAAACAAAGAAAATAGAGTGATCAAGAGAAGGGTGCAGTTGCTAGTGGAAACCAGAAGAGGGAGTCAGATCCTGGGGAGCTGGAGTTAACAAATTTGAGTTGCCTGACCTTGGAACCAAACTTGAGTCCTCTGCAAGAGCAATACTCTCAACCACAGAGTCATCTCTCTAGTCCCAAAGAGAATGGGTTTTTCGTGGAGTGTTTATTTTGCTTTTTTGAGGTATTAGGGGTCAAACTCAGGGCCTTTATACGGTAGGCCAGCTCTCTACCCAATAAGCTAACTACATCCCCAACTCAGTTTCTTCATTTATAACAATTACAATGCATGAACTGATAGGCTAGAAAAGACTAAAAAAAGTAGATTGAAAAGAAATGTTAAAGCAATACTATACAAGGTATATATATTCTTAAAACATCGGTACCCTTAGAAA
Source organism: Microtus oregoni (assembly GCF_018167655.1). NCBI lineage: Eukaryota > Metazoa > Chordata > Mammalia > Rodentia > Cricetidae > Microtus > Microtus oregoni. The sequence continues at coordinate 27,795,173 of NW_024543071.1, forward strand.
GCAAACTAAGACCCAGCAGTTTCCAGACACCAAGCGGAGAATTCGACAGGTCTGTTTCTCCTGCTAAGCAAGACTACAAGTGGAGCATTTCAGTTTCTCAACTAATTTTCCAAGCCGTGCTACCTGACAAAATATTGTTTTGACAAAAACTACAGAAACCAGCAAAGCATCATTGCTGTTTAAGGTCCACTGTTTCAGCTCAGAAGCCAGCCCCCTTGGCTCCTCCTCTGCCTGAAGCTCTCAGATGGCTCCCATTTAGCATTTACTAGGTTACATTGTTTCCACAACTTGGCAACAAATATTTATAGAAAAAGCGTTCATTATCATGCTTCAATTTGTTGGGGCCTTTTTCCAGTCATATTCAAAACATCTCAATCACCATTCTTACAATGGGAAAAGAACACTAAGTATTGCTTCTGTATATGAACGTGAAAACACAAGTTAGACCAAATTATGTTGGTTATCTGGGTAAAAATATAAACATATACGTAAATATATTTCCCAAACATAATTGTGCCTACTCTACTTGCCAACTGAATTATAGTTCTTACAGAAACATCCTGAACAAGGGAATTCTGTCATCTTCCCATATGGCTCCAAAGATCAACTTCTCACTTGTGTTATCAAATTACATTGTTCTGTTTCTATAAAAACCTAAAATCTGATTGTGTGGCCTTTCTCAGAAGTCCAGATGTACACTGTAGACAAAACGACCCTCTACGATGACAATGGAGTGGTCAGGGGTAGTTTAACCTCTGGGACTGAAACAATCAGGGCTAGATTTCCCTAAACTGTTTCCATCCCTGGCTTTGCACACGAGGCAAATGCCAATCCTCACAATGCAATCTGAAGACCATAATTCATTTCTCCTGTATATATTTACACAGTACACACTGTGCATTTTAAAAAGTAACAGGTATTTATTCAGTGTGCAGCTGGCAGAGCTCAGTTCTCTCCCTTCACTATGCATGTCCAGGGATCTGAGTCCGGCTGGCAGGCGTGGCTGCAAGAGCCTTGACCCGCTGAGCCATCTCACCAGCCCTGTGGTGCCATTTTCAATGTTCGAGTTTTCAGACTCAAGTGAACGTTAATGGATTTAGAAGGATTTCCACTCAAAGTAATGAAAAAAAAATGTAGCCACAATTAAAAAGCACACTCAATAAATAGGCACACGTATGTCATTAGTAAGATGACACACAACAATGGGGAATTCTCTAGAATAGCTTTTTAAATGTTAGGGCAGAGATGACAAACTGAGTACTTCTAATTTTTTTTTTTTGAGTTACCTTAACACTGATAAGCAGTTGCTCACACTTGCTCATCTTTTGGTACAAAGATGTTACATGCTATTTTCATCAGCTATGTTACGGGCAAAGTACTCAGAAGATGTAAGGTGTCACAGTTGAGAGCAAGTTCTAAATCGGGTTTCCTAGATCCACATCCAGCTGAATGAAAATTAACAAGTTATTTGGTATTTTTGCTTCATTTCTTCGTCTGTGAGACTGGGCGGTGGACACGATTAGCGACTTCATAAAGCCGTGGTAAGCAGTCAACAAACTAAACGTGAAGCCTGCGCGGTACACAAAGGCATTATGTTTGCTGCGGTTATCTGCAGCAAATGGAACATTTTTGGAGGGAAAAGACAATCTAGAAAAGCCACGACCTGGATTCTGGCCTGACTAGTCATAAGCTATGTAAGAACAAACGAAGGAAGCACACCAAACAGGATTCCACCCCAAGAGCTCCCAAATTCTGAAACGGTGTCATGATGGAGTAAGTTTACCAACTTACATGTGGAGCACGTGCCCATATACCACAGCCACAACGAGGGAAATGCTACAGAAAACACAAGAACAAAACAGAGGGGAAAAGAAGGGCACAGAGAAGATCTGAGGAGCGGCTTCCTAAAACAGCACGTAAATGTGTTAACACCCGAAAAGACGATGATAAAAAAGAAAGAAAAAAAAGTCCAACTGACATAAGCAATGCAGGAGGAAAAAGTTCTAGCGCCAGTTGTTTTGTTTCTCTGTAGTTTTGGATCTAGCTCTTACAGACCAGGCTGGTCTCGAACTCATAGAAATCCACCTGCCTCTGCCTCCCGAGTGCTAGGACTATGGGCGTGCGCCACCACCGCCCGGCAAATGCGCCAGCTGTTAAACTAGTTGCCAGGAAGGGAAAGATTGGCGCTCAGAGGGATAACACAGTTTGTAAATGGGGAATGTAACTCTGGGAGCGATACTCCTCCCTTTTCCTGCTGGATCTCCAGCGTCCCCTACAGCACCCCTCACGCAGAAAATGCTAGGAAGTCACAGCTGATGAGTGACTAAACAAGCATGCTATTAAGACAACAGAGGCAGCCAAGTCCACAACATCCTGCGCTCTGAGAGCGCAAACGGCGGTGGAGTGCGGGGAACGTAAGGCTGGAAAGGGGGCCGCGAGCAGAGGCTGAGCTGGGGGTCCGGATCTGGGGGAGGCGGGGCGCGCTGTCACCTGAGACGTCTGGCGGTGGCAGTCCGGGGTGGTAGTGTTGCCACAGCCCTTGGAGGAAGGCGGCGCTGCTGTCCACACAGCGGTGCTTGGAGCTGGTGATCAGCTGCAGGCGGCCGTAGTTCTCCCGGCTGAAGAGGTCGGGGAAGAGGGCGGCGAGGCGCAGTGCCAGCTGTCGCATGTCCTGCCGCCCCTTCTCCACCAGCTGCCCGTCCATCCAGTCATCGTACCACAGCGACCACTCGGCCAGCGCGGCTGCCACTCCGCTCCCGCGGTCTCCGGTTCCCCGAGTCTGCAGCAGCCCCTGCAGCTGCCTCAGCTTGCGGATCTGCTTGGTCGTAGGGTAGCGGGTGCCGTGACGGATGAGGGCGACCAGCTGCACCGGGGTGCAGGTCCCCGCCAGCAGCTTCGGGTCCCGCTGCTGAGCCACCGGGTTGACCAGCAGCCAGGGGTTGACATCTTCGTAGCGAGTCTTCGTGCCGAAGTAGGGGCTGAGCACCGACGCCACCGGGTCGCCGCGCCCCGAGAGAGAGCAGCGCGCGAACGACGAGAGCAGCGCCGCAGCCAGGACCGCGGCGGGTGCTACAGAGGCCGGGAGGCGGCTGCGGACGCCGGAGAGCATCCTGCCCGGGGGCCCGCGGAGGGCGGCGCGCCGCGGCCGACCCCCACTTCCGGATCCGCCGGCGGGGGGCGGGAGTAGAGCGCGCTTCCGGCTGGGGACCTCTGAGAGCGAGCGTGCTCTCCGGTACCTCAGCTTCAGAGTTGGCTCAGAGCTGTAGGGCGGACGATCGCTGGGAACCGCGGTGGATGTGGGCAGATGGAGCGGTGGAAAATCCCGAGGAGTGTGCGACACCGGGCGCAGGTGGAACCGGCGTCACCTGACCCCGGGGTGTGGGCGTCTGTCTGGCAGGTTGGCGCCTCAGGAACCGACGTCAAAGATTCCTGGGCTGTTTAGGTTCTATGGTTGTGCCAAAGGAGCCCACATCCAGTCTCAGTGCCGGTTCTGCCAAAAGAGAATCCTTAGTAGATGGCTTTTGTCTCGTCCTTTACTGTGTATTTTCAAAATGTGGCCTCTGAAGCTTCGGTCTCAGGGCCACTCAACAAAGGACGTCTCTGGCCTTTGCGGGATACCTCCCGAAGTACTACCCCCTCCCCCCCACCCGCCTGCTTTTTATTAGGATTTGAAAATAAACAGGACACATCAGAAGTCTGAATTTGAACAGGGGCTTATTTCAACAGAAATTGAAATTCCGGGCCTCTAGTATGATTTCGATCAGGCTAGAGCTGACACAACACCTCAAAATTGTATGCTTGTTGATCCCGAAGGCTCTTTAGAGAGTAGAAACAGCCGTCCTTATAATTTGGGTACACTGAGTCATGGCCTAACAGATGCACCCCATTATTAAGTATGAACTCATCTGCTGTATGGAAGAAACACCCACATTTCTCCCATGTGGTTAGATACACAAACCAGTACTTGAGTTTTAAAGATGTTCTTAATGTCTAATGTGTGAACCAGCAGGACAAGACTTTATGTGCAACCGTGTGTGTGCAGAAGCCATGGAGGCTGGAATAAGGCATTGGAGGTATAGGCGGTAACGAGTTCTCCTGTGCGTGTTGGGGACTTCCCTCGGGTCCTCTTCAAAAAGTAGTAAGCACTCAGCCGCTGAGCCATCTCTCCAGCCCCAACAGTTGAGTGTCTGTTAAGGCTATTAGACTTGAACTCAAAAGTTATGACATTTAAATACCTTGGTTTTTCTATCAGAACCCCAGTGTATGTACCAGTTGAGGAAAGAAGCGGTAAACCATGTGATGATCCAAACTTAAGAAAGTTGGACCACAGTTTGCAAGTGATGGTTTCCCTTAAAGACACCGCCACCATCTTTAATCTTTCAGTTAAGTATCTCCTCTCTAGTTCTAACAAGAAGAAAATGCTACAAAATCAAGAATAGAGTCCAACTTGAATGCTGAAAATTTAAGACTTGCTGTGTAAGAATTCTGAGACAAGTGTGCTCCTTGTGACCTGTCATTTTGTAGGCTCTCAAGAGACTAAAAATTCACGGTCAGTCTTATTTTTTCATAGAAGGTTACTTAAATTAGCATTTACTGAGTTTTAAGCCTTATGCTTTATAGTCTAAGGTGCTTGTTTGGTTGTTTTTTTTCAATATGACACATTTTTTTCAATTGCTGTAATTTTATGGTTTACAGAGTCGTAGGTTTCCTTGTGGCGTTTTCACACGTACTTAGTTTAGGCTGTAGTTCTCTCTCTCTCCATCTCCCAGCTCAAAACACTCACTTAGACCTTTCTCCAGTATTCCTCCTTCCTTTCTAGATCTCTCCTAGTACCTTGCCGGCCCCTCACCCTTAGTAAAGCTTCCTCTGCTCCTCATGGCCCCCTTTTAGTTTCCCAGTGTCTACACACACTCACACAGATATACACCAAAAACTAAAGTCTGAAAATCAGAGCGAACGTAGGGTGTTAGCTTTTCTAAGCCTGGGCCACCTCAGTATTGCCCAGTTCTATTGGTTTCCTAAAAGTTTCATTTTTCTGTATGACTGAGTAGAATTCCATATATATATATAGATATTTATTAGTATATATAAATTATAATACAGTATATGTATTATATAATACAGAATATTTATTTGGATTATTCATCCGTTGATGGACATCTAGGCCGATTTTTTTCTAGTTGTGAGTAGAGCTATAGTAAGCATGGCTGAGCAAGCATCTCTGTAGTGGGATGTAGACCCCTTTGGGTGTGTTTCTGAATGACATAGCTGAGCAAGCATCTCTGTAGTGGGATGTAGACCCCTTTGGGTGTATTTCTGAATGACATAGCTGAGCAAGCATCTCTGTAGTGGGATGTAGACCCCTTTGGGTGTATTTCTGAATGACATAGCTGAGCAAGCATCTCTGTAGTGGGATGTAGACCCTTTGGGTGTGTATCTGAATGACAAAGCTGGGATGTACAGAAGTTCTGTATCGCAGCCTTTCTGGAAATGCTGACTTACATAGTAGCTACAGCTCTTTACACTCCAACCAACCCTAACACAGGATTCTCTTTTCCTTCACCCTTACCAACATTTGTTGTCATGTATCTTATTGATACTAGTCATTCTGATGGAGGGGGTGATGGAAAATCAAAGTAGTTTTAATTCACATTCTCTGGTCACTAAGGATGTTGAAGACTTTTGAAAATACTCATTGACAATTTATATTTCTTCTTTTGAGAACTTTATCCATTTTCTTGACCTGTTATTTTTTTCTTATTACTCCCCCCACACACACCTATGAGACAGGGTTTCTCGGTGTAGCCTTAGCTGTCCTGGAACTCACTCTATAGACCAGGCTGCCCTCAAACTTACAGAGATCCTCCTGCCTCTGCATCCCAAGTGCTGGAATTACAGGCATGTGCCACCATTACCTGGCTTTTTTTTTCATTTTTAATTAAAATACAGTTACATCTCTTCCCCTTTTCTCCCTCCAACTCCTTCCATGTCTCCTACAAGACCCTCTTAAGCTGATGGCCTCTTTTTCTTTGGTTATTCTTATATATACATAAACACATATATGCATAAAAATAAATATATTAGGGGCTGGAGAGATGGCTCAGCGGTTAAGAGCATTGCCTGCTCTTCCAAAGGTCCTGAGTTCAATTCCCAGCAACCACATGGTGGCTCACAACCATCTGTAATGAGATCTGGCGCCCTCTTCTGGCCTGCAGGCACACATGGAAGCAGAATATTGTATACATAATAAATAAATATTAAAAAAAATAAATAAATATATAAATACCACCTGCCAAGTCCCATTAGTGTTGCTTATGTATATGTGATTTCAGGGCTGACCATTTGGTATTGGATAAACAATTAGGGCGCTCATACCAAGGAGAGATTGATTCTTCTCCCTCAACCGTCATTAGCTGTCTGGAGTTCTTTGTTTAGGGGCGGTGACCCATGATTTCCTTCTTCTGTCTGTGTTAGGATGTTTATTGGTGATGTCATTGTTCAGATCTTTCATCGGCAGCCATGTTGTTGAGGTGTTGTGGGTGTACCTCCCCTGTCATTTCCAGGAGATGCATTCTCACAGCAGACTTCTTGGTCACCTGGCTCTTACAGTCTTTCTGCCCACCTCTTCTGCAGTGTTCTCTGAGCTTTAGGTGAAGGTTTTGTTGTAGATGTATCCTTTGGGACTCCCCATGATCACAGCGTTATGACCAATTGTTGCTTTCTGAAATGGTCTCTATTTTCTGCAAGAGAAACTTCTTTTTCTGGAGGGGTAAAAGCTGTGTTTTATCTATGGGCTTGAGTTTTAGGATGCAGTTAGGAATTATGCTGGTCTAGTATGGTGATGATAGTGGGTTTGCCTTAAGATCCATGACCTCACTAGCCCCAGGTATTTGGCAAAGTTTCTAGAAAGTACCAGACATTATTTCTCTCTTTTTGAGTGGGCCTTACTCCCAATTAGACAGTCAGGGTTACCAACAAGATATGAGTACCATTCTTCCATCATTAGGGATATCTTGCCAGGCTGGACAATGTTGTGGTTCCTAGGCATCACAGCTGGGTAGCATTGTTGATTGCATCCCTCCCTTGGCATCATAAATAGCATTTTCTGTCCTATGGCATTTACTCAGAATCAATCTTCTGGGTTCCATCTCCAGTGTGTAGAGCCTTCAGCTTTAGGGATGTAACGTCAACCTTTGAGAGGTAACCAAGGACAACAGCAATGGTCTGTATTGTTCTGGAGGTCACTTGGAGTACCCTGACAAACAACTCAAATGGAGATTTCCCAGGCCTAGTAATGGGGATGATTGTGGCAGGATATAGGTAATCTGAAGGGGGCTTCTTCCATAGAGGAGAATAGGGAGGTCAATATAGAAGAAGAGGAGCAAATAAGGAACAAATACCATTAGTGATGTCTTATAAAGTCTCCAGGAATCATTGTTATTTATGTAAAATTATATCTAATACATGTGCGCACACACACACAAATACCTTAAATGAAGCTTTACCACTTGGGCTGACGATGCTCCTCACAAGAGCCATAGAGTATCTTAGCCATTTTTTTTTTGGATTAAATTATTTTCTTGTTTAGTTTTTTTGAGTCCTTTGTACATTTAGGATATTAATCTGTCAGATATTTCTTGGTATTCATTCAGCAAATGCTTATTCCAGATAGAACTATAGTTTGTCTAGCACATGTGTTTACTAATGATCACCTTGGAAAGAAATGATCACTTTGCAGGCTCTTGCATCCTCAGTTGCTACCAAGCTACCTCTTCCTGGTTAGTCAGTCCATAGTGACCCTGCTAGAACTACATACAGAGCCTAGGATATACTCAAATAACTTATATACACTAAATTTGCCCCTAGCTGAGTATTATTTCCCTCCTGATTATCTCTTAAGTTTATTCTGTTTTATAATCTTAGGTAAAGCCAATCGGTATCTTTTCAACGTCATGGTACTCTGACAAGGATAAAACTGAGCTGTGAAATGTTTTGAAAAGGGAAAGGCTAGGTATCTTCTGAAGAGGACAAAGAACCCACAAGCTCTGGAAACAAAGTCCAAACTCCATGACTCACTAACTGACGACATTGATCTGAAAACAGAGCCCAAACTCTGTGACTCACTAACTGAGGACATTGATATATTATCTAAACTCTCCGAGCTTTTGTTTCCTTATCTGAAAACTTCGGAATCTTAGAACCTACACTTTGGGGTTAATGACAGATACTTATAACCCACATAAGTGGGTGCTGTAAATTGTGTTTTATTAGTATTCATGTTTGACGTTTTTCCTGCACTGAGCACTCCAGCAGTTGTGTATTATGTATTTATTTCCACAGAACATTAAGTAAATGCTTCTTCCACAAACTGGTCACGGAGAAAATTTTATAGCTTATTTAATAATAATAAAATCTCCCCATGTCCCATATAGACTGTCAATTCCTACAGTAGTGGGATTTAGTAGGATGAGAAACTATGTTTTCATGTCAAGTCATGTCTTAATTCTCTGATCAGTGTGTAAACTGGCTGTCCCTCAAGGGACCTATTCCTCTGCTGATCTATAATCAGGCGGAGTACACACAGTACAAAGCATAGCTGCCCTTTGTAGAGATCATGAGTCACTCACTCTCCCTCGTAAGAGGCTGTGGAAGCTACAGCAATATGCTTGACAAATCTGCCATAATCCGCCGTGACAAGAGACAAAATGGAAAATTAATGTGTCAAGGTATTTGAAGAAATTGAAGAAGATGGAACCCAGAACAGAGCTAATTTAATTCGTGACAGAAGAAAACTTGTCTTTTCAGTGAAGATGGGGAAGGTGGGTGACCATATGGCTAAAAGCGTAGGCATTGTAGTAGTAGGGACTTCATGGGACCCACACCAGATGGCCAGTTTCTGTAGTAATAGTGGAGGCAAGATTGCCTGAAAGAGGGACAGACAGAAGTAGAGCCTTGGAAAGTGCAGCTGACACGTGGGTTTGACTGGCTTCAGTTGGTAATCGGAATGAAAGTGGGAAAGGATCTGTAGCTAAAAGAAATGGGGAAACAAAAGTTGATTGATCAGCTTTGAGAATTGAAGAATACAAGACTTGGACCTCCAGTGATTGCATAATTTTATACACAAGTGAAAATTAGCTGCTGTGTTTAGAGTGGAGGAAAGCTTGACTCAGCCATTTTGCATTATCCTTTAAGTAGATTTTTTTTCAACCTACGACACTAAAAATAGGCTGTATTATTTTCACACATTATCCCTAGGGTGTCTAAAGTAGCCATAGCAATGATAACATCACATGGTACCATAGATGGGATCTTAGTGACAGTCATTTGCTGTGCTTTTTAAGGGCTGTACTACACAACAACACAGATTCTGATGGTAGGCTTTCTAACTTTCAACTCAAACTCCATTGTTTACTCTCCACGAGATCTTAAGCAAGTTAAAGTCTTCTGCTTTTCCATTTCACCTATCAAGAGTTGAATATCCGTACAACTACACCTGATAGCACCGACGACGTGAGGCTGAAAAAGTTAAACGAGACAGTTAACGAAAACAATGTAGACTCTTGCTCCCCCCTGATATCAGTTATTTCTTTTGGGCAGCATTTAGACTTCTTATTTCCACTTCTCCCCTAGTCGAGTAGACTGACAGATGGTCATTTTTCATAGATATTTATTATCTCACAGCAACATTAAGCAACTGGCTTAATGCCTTTGCCAGGAAAGCTGCCGCTTCGTTATCTTACCACCCACCGGTTGTATCAGTCCTCTTTCTACTTCTTCCAGTTGTTGGTCTAATGTCCACTTGCTTTGCACCTCAGCAAATAGCTGGATAATAGATGGTGTAAGATGGACGGGGCTGTAGGGATCCTTGCATTGGTAGCATTTCCTTCAACTTGCTTAATAGTCCAGGCTCTTCAGGTCACCGGTGCTGCAGGCTCTAAGATACGTTTGCTCAGAAACAGTAGTTGACCACAGTTTGTCCCCTAACCTACCTACATTGAATGAGGTGGAGTTGTGTTTTAGTTCATGTAGAGAATTCTACTAACTACGCATAAACATGGCTGATTATACTTTCCATTGTGCCCTGCTTGAAGAATTGACAAAGCTGACCTCTGGTGTCCTGACATGTCTTAAGATAATGTGCTAATATCTTTCTTTTTATTAAAACTGAGTTCTAAATCATACACAAACCAAAATTCCGATAGGTTTAAGTTACTAATATTCATTGGATCATGTGTTATTCCCCTTTTAATGGAAGAAACAACTGCTATACATTTGCTGGTCCTCTTCTAGTGATGTTACCATTGCTGCATAGCTACATAATTTCTTCCAGAAGTGTCATACACCCAAAGTAAATTGGTATCACTTCACAGAGATAAATAACGAGTTTCCAAACCCTGCTTGTCTTGTCTGTGGCAGCACTCCTTTAATCCCAGCACTCAGGAGGCAGAGGCAGGTGGATCTCATGAGTTCAAGGCCAACCTGCTTGACAGAGCAAGTTCCGTAACAGCCAAGGCTACACAGAGAAAGCCTGTTCTCGAAGAAACAAACAAAAACCTCGACTTGAGAACAAAATACACGGTCATGATTATATTAGCATCTTTTGTGCAGTGTTAGTTTTCCAAAATATAAAGTCTTTAACACCCTTAGATCATAGTGGTTTTATTTTGTTAGTTCCTTTGTAGGAAGGCAGTTTTTTTTTTAATTTAGTCTTTGAATGTCCCTTTATTTAACCTCCATGGTCAATTTAAAACAACCTTTTTTCTCTTTTAGTTTTGTCTTTTATTTGTTTGTTGTAGAAAGAAAAGATTTTTTTCTTGGATTGAATTGGTTGTCTGTCTTTGATATATCAACAAATATTAAATGTCAAACAGTACCTAAGTCAGAAGACAATATAGGTCTTTATGTGCTATACACATTGCTGCAGCCACCTTACTAAACAAGGCAGTTTACTGTCCATGAAAGCACATATAATGGTTCCATAACACCTTTATTCCCACATATTATCTTTCCCCTTGTCTGATTCTGTACTGTAAGAGATAAGGCAGGGCTGAAAAAAATTCGTTAATACTCTAATACAGGAAGCTAGTAAAAAACATTCCTTCTATCATACAGTAAATATATTCTCAACAATTCTTTGGTGAAAAGGCGGGTTAATTATTTGTGTGTTAGGTGTGTGTATAAAAATGAATGAAAAGAGAAATGGATCCTCCTGCAAAGGCATGTTTTGGGCTCCTTGTTCTTGGACATGTAAGAATCTGAGGTAGAAAAATGTTGAATTGCAAAGTCTGAGACCGGCTTGCTCCATTCAAGCTCTGGATCATCCATCCCATAGAGAAGAGAAGCAATTAAAAAAAGAAAAGAGAAATGGGCAGTGTGGAAAGCTGCAATATGGAAATGTAGCTTGCAGTAGAGTTATCTCATTTTATCTTCCCAGCTATCTCATGATGTTGCAGACTAACACTAATACAATGTTGTGAATGCAGAATCAGAATTCACATGCCTTTCCTGGAGTTGCCCAACAAGGATTAAGTTACATCCATTCTAGAATGTAATCAAAGGAGGTGGAGCCATCCTGTGTTTCTTTCCTTCAGACCTTTTCTTCCTCCTTGCATGTTTGAAGTTACTCTCAAGTGTTGTTGGTTTTGCTGAAATCACTTATTAAGGGCAATAGAAAAATCACAGATTGTTATATTCTAACGCTATTTCCTTGGTTCTGTGTAATCTTGGGTCTCAATACCATGGCTATGGAGTGTGGGAGGTAGTGAGCAGGTTCAAAGGTAGGTGGGTAAGATGAGATGTGAGTTGGAGGTGAGCAGGGTCAGGACACTTGTAGGCAAGATGAAATGTAGAAGCTGAGCGGGAGATGCAAATGAAAACCAAACAGAAGCCCATTCTTAGCCCAGAGCCTTTAGAAGGTAGCCCACGTGGCACCATGCCTTATAGTAGCTACATTACTGCAATACCCGTGCTATTCTCTCAAGTGAGAGATCAGTGTTTATAACATAATGGAAAGTCCTCACTCGGCTTGTGTTCTGCAGTCCGATATGTGTTCCGATAACGTGATGACCTAAAAGTGAGAGTGCTGATTTCAGCTCTTCCTGTAAACATCTAAGAACTCTCTGTATTGTTCTCGTTCTTAGCTATTTTAACTTCTTAAGATTTATCTATTTATTTTATGGGTATAAACATTTTGCCAGCATGCATGTATGTGTACTACATGCATGCCTGGTGTCTGCTGAATTCAGAAGAAGGTGGTTGAATCCGCTAGAACTGGAGTTACAGAAGGTTGTAGCCATGTGGGTGCTGGGAATAAAACCCAGGTTCTTTGCAGGAGCAACAATTGCTCTAAATGGCTGAGCCATCCTTTAGCCTTGTAGAAGTTCAGTTTGGAAAATGTCCTTAACATTTGATCTAGCTTGTTTCCTTAATGGCTGCTTGTTTTTTTTTTTAAATAAATGTCTTTATAAGAATGTTATAATTGATACAGTGTTCACAAATATTAAAGAGAAAATGTAACAACACAAACTATTCTCTGCCTGATGACACTGGAGACATTCATTTCTTCTTATGGTTTTAGGCATTTGAGAAAAAAATAATTGCTGGCTCTTTTACAATCACTTGAGTTGAGAGTCATGAAGACAAAGTAAACAAGGATTAGAACAGAAAAAGCCTAAGTTGAAACTAGAGAGATAGCGCAGATAGTTTTAAATAAAAATAAATAAAAAATAAAAAGGTGGTTCTTTGAAAAGATCAACAAAATCAAAAATCTTTAGGTCAATTAAAAAAGAGCAAACACTCAGATAACACGATAAATGAAGGCAATTTAACACTTCACAAGGACAAAATGATTCTAAGAAAATATTGTGAGCAGCTGTGTCCAACAAAGTTATATAACTTAGTATAGGTAAATGGACCAGTTTGTAGAAACTCACAACCTGCTAAAGCTGCTTCAAGAAGAAAGCAGCAATCTGAACAGACCAGTTTCATGCATGAAGATAGAATCAGCCATGAGAAACCTCCCCAAACTAGCCCAGGACAGGGTGATTTCATTGACATCTTCTGTCAAACAGAAGGGAAAGAGTCAGCATTTTCCCTTCTCAAATACTTGCAGGCGAGGAAAGAACTCTTCCTAACCCATTGATGAGACCAGCATTACCCCAACGAAAAAGGCAAGAACTTCACAACTACAGACTAATAGTCCTTGTGAGTGTAAGTGCAAACATTCTCCCCAATAGGCCAGGAAGTGTATGATTCTGCTCACGATAAATGGATTGTGTACTGTTATGTGTTGTTCACTGAACTTTGATGAAGATTTTAAGAGCTTTTCAAGTGTAAAAGCAATGTAATACAACACATTGATAAAATGATAGATTTTTTAAGCCATAAAAATAAGTATTTATTTATTTTTGGATTTTTGAATCTCACTGTTAGCCTTTACTGGCCTGGAACTTGCAATGTAGACAAGGCTGGCCTTGAGCTCATAGAAATCCACCTTCCTGTGCCTCCTGAGTATTGGATTCAAGGTGTGTGCTACAATGCTTGGCATGACAACTCAACTTTAAATGAAAAAAGTAAATAAATATTCTATGAGAAATATATACGGAAAGATGCTATTCAAAACTCCAAGGAGATACCCCTTGATGAATGTCAGAAAGGAAAAATGAATCACTAGTGCTGATGAAGATGTGGAGAAATTGAAGACCTGGTATGTTAGGATATTAAACAGTACTTTCACTGTGAAATACACCTTGGCCACCTCTTAAGAAGCAAAATATAGAATAACCATATGGCCAGTAATTCCTTTCTTATATATATATATTTCCAAAGAATTGAAAGCAGCAACTGAAACAGATACTTATACTCAAATGTCTGTAGCCCCACTATTCACAATATCCCAAAGGAGAAACATCCACATGTACCCATCAACAGAGAAACGAATAGGCAAGATGCAATGTACATATGAAAGGAAACATTATTCAAGCCATCAGAAGCATGAAGAGTTCTGTGGCAATTGGATTAACTGTGCAAGCAATGTGTCTGGTGTAGTGGCATTACATATAATGCCCACAGTTGGTGAATTCATGGAGAGATTGTATTACGCCTGGGAGGGGAGAGAGGAGGCGCTGATGAGCGATGACCAGTATTTTATAATTAAGGCCTTCTGGATTACTAATGCTTAGAATGATGGCTTCAATGGAGTTTCTGCCTTTAGACCAAATCCCAGGGATAAAGTATCTCTCCTTGGCACGTGCAGAAACTGCAGTTCTCAGGATTAAGCAGAACGTTAGAGTCCTAGGACAGGAGGGGAGGGACATATACTGATAAAGCCCAACTCCGCTTCATGGTGGTTATAGATAATTCTGGGGAGCAGAATAGAAGCATCTTTTCAGAAAGAGGAGGCTGCAGGCAGGAGATCAAGGCATACTCAGGTTAGCTGTTGCCAAGAGCCGTAAACAAGATCTTAGTTCCTTCTCCTGGACATAGAAGTAACATCTTTATGAAAAACTGAACACTAAAGACACATGTATTAAAATAATGCCCACATTTGTTCATTTATCCCACAGTCGTTTACTTCATGCGACACGCACTCGCGAGGCAGAGGCTTGTGTATCTTTGTAAGTTTGAGACCAGCCTGGTCTACAGAGCTAGTTCCAGGACAGCTAGGCTACACAGGAGAAATGCTGTTTCAAAAAAACAAAAACAAAACAAAAAAATCAATCCCTGTTTATTTTTTCAGATTTGCATAGACACTACTCTGGTTATTGTCCAGCCTGGTATCCTTTTATAGTTATAGCAAATAAACTCTTTCTCCTATTCTGGCCTAAAGAATGAATTTGCTCCGTGTCTCTCGTGCCTTCCCTGCTACTGTGGTGAACACTTGGTTCTCTAGAAGCAATACTGTGGGAGGGAAGCCTGGTAATGAGAGACCAAAACCAGAGAAGGGGCCCCCATGAGGAACTTTTCAAAAGCTTAGTCCAGAACTCCCGAACAAGCTAAGCACAGCCATGCACAACCTAGCACTAGGGAGGCTCAGTGAAAGGATGAAGACTGCAAGGTCAGCCTGCCGCAAGTGAGAGCCTGCCTCAAACAGCAAAAATAGACTTTCACTGTGGCCCAGAAAGCAGTCTCTTTTGGAGATAGTTCCTCGGGTTGCTAAGTAGAATGTTTATGCTAAAGCCTTTGACATCTGTTAATCCCATTTGATTTATCGTATAGTTTTTAAGTCTCAAGTTTTTTGTTCAATTTCTGTCGGGAAAATTGATCTTTTGATGAATCGGTCACTCACTATTATTTTATCTAGACTTATCTGTCTCTTTGTGTCCAGTAGTATTTTTCTTGTGATTAAGTGTGATTTATATGCATTTATCATTGTTATATATTATTGACAGATTCACTGTATTAAGTGTACTGGCTTTCTTTATTATTTCTGCTTTATTTTGCTTGAGTCTACTTTGTCAGGTAAAACAATGGCTTCTTTTGTCTATTTCCTACTTCTATTTACTTGGTGTGTAGCTTTTCACCCTTTGACTCAGCCTCAGACAAAAGTCCCATGGTTTTCTGCGGTTACAGATGTGCAGTACCGCACCAGGCTATTGCACAATCGTGTTATCCTGTAACTTTCAGTGCAGCATGCTGAAGGCTTATGCTAACATGATGGGTTTTTAACCGTGGTCACAAATTTTCTAATCATGGTAATTATAAGCTATCTTTCTATCCTCTGCATAAATTTAAATTTTTCCTTACATTTTTCTGTGTTTTCCCTCCTGGTAATTCTTATATGTTATTATTTTTTTTTCTCTTTCCTTCATGTGTAGGTTCCTGGGGTGGGCAGGCATGTGTGTTCAAACACGTGTGATTGCACTTGTGTGAGCAGGCACACATGTATGTGTGTGCTCCTGTCTGAGGAAGCCTGTGTTTGACAGCTGCCCTCCTCCTCCACTGCTCCCCCACCTTATTGACTGAGGCAGGATCGCTCAGTCTAGATTGCACTCATACAGCTAGAGAGAATTCTCAGGGAATTCCCCCTCTCTCCTCTGTAGCACTGACCTCACGGCAGGCTCCCAGGTCCTCCAGCATTCACAGGTAGGCGGTCTGGGGAATCAGAGCTCCTTTTTGACTTGTCAGCAAGCACTTCAACCCCTGAACCATCGCCCCAGCCCACAGTTTTTTTCATTTTAAGCTGTTACAGCAGAGCTGATGGTAAAACACTAGAAGAGAGCCCACACTGTTTGCAGGGACTTTGAAATAGGTTTGTAGTAATTGAGTTTTTCATCAAAAAGCTTAAGAGTTAAGTTTCTTATTTTTGAAATTCAGAAATCTTACAGTCTCCTAGGTCACTGGGAATGCTTACTTTTGAAAACTTCAAGTCTATTTATGTTCAGGAAAATTTTATTTTTGTCACCTTTTATAATCAAAGATTTCTATAGAAATCCAGATAGGGGCAGGGGGAGAGGATGGGAGGGGGGAAGACAGAGCGAGACAGACAGAGAGAGAACAGTGGGAAGTTGGATTAGGAGGATTACAGATTTGAGATCTTGTCTGAAAGAAAGAAATAAGACAGCCTTGGATGGCAGCTATTCCTGTGAAATTCTATGCTCTAAGGCCTTCTAGCCTGGTAATTTTTCATTCACTATTTTTCTTTCCTTGTATTGCGGCTACTATGTCTTAAGATATTTCCTTCACCGATCTTGCTTTTACTTCACCTTTCCTACTTCATTTTGGAATTTGAAATTATGTGTTACATTTCGGGGTTGTTTTGTGCTGTCCGCCTCCATAAACGCGAGCACTCCCATTTCTTTTTCGTCACCACGCTCTTCTGTGTCTCATATTCTTTATCTTCACAAGCCACCACCCGTGTACCCGAGAGCTCCTTTTCAAAGCGGCATGTCCTTCTAAACGGACACAAGTCCCTTTATTGTTAGAGCTATCAATGAGAAAGAGGGTTGAGGTATCTTCCTCTCTGATGCTAAAGGCAAACAGGTTTTCAGCCTGAGAACACCCAAATGAGGCGTGCCAAGGGAGTGTGCTCTGTTCTTCTCTCAATCCAGTCAGGTGAGACAGGATTTGTGAGACTGATCTGCCTCTCCCTAGCCTAAAGCAGCAAGTAGGCCGAGAACTCTCTCCATATGAATCCCCTGGACTAGTGCAGTGCAACCAACATACTCCTATTTCAGGCAATCTCATTGTGTTCCCCCAGGCTCCCGTCAGACTAGGATACTCTCAGCACAGACACCTCACACGTACAGTGGGACCTGTTAAGGATGCAGAACAGCACCTTGCTTATACGAAGACAATACCCATCACCACCGTAAAGCTTAGCCCACTGGTCTAGTTGGTTTTCTGAAGGGTCACCCCCTCTAAGAGCCAGAGAGAAAATTTGCAGAACATTCAGAGTGTGCAAACTGGTTCTTTCATGGTATTTATATTTATCACTAATGTAAGACGTTAGTTTCTTCCTCCAATTGTAAGCATCCTCAAATGCCCCATCCATTAAATGGTACTTTTTAAAACTATGGAACATTTTTGTGTGCTGCATCCTATTAAAAAGAATCAGGGCACTCCAGGCCTCAGAAAAGAAAAAGCATAGCTCCTATCTCACTCGATCATGCTTTTGACCCAAACCAGAGTCATCAGAGGAAGGAGCCTCAGCTGAGGAAATGCCTCCTTGAGATCCAGCTGTGTTAGTTTCTCATTCAGTGATGCATGCAGGAGGGCCCAGCCCATAGTGGATGGTGCCATCCCTGGGTTGATGATCCTGGGTTCTTTAAGGTGGGCTGAACAAGCCATAGGAAGCAAGACAGTAAGCAGCTCCCCTCCATGGCCTCTGCATCAGCTACTTCCTGCAGGGTCCTGCCCTGTCTGAGTTCCTGTCCTGACGTCCTTCAGTGATGAACAGCAAAGCTGAAGTGTAAGCCTAATAAAACCCTTTCCTCCCCCAACTTGCCTTTTGGTCATGGTGTTTCATCACAGCCATAGAAACCCTAAGCCAGTGTCCTTATAGAAAAGATCCAAGAGAGACCCCTTGTCCCTTCTGCCATGTGATGCTGGAGAAGAACAACAGCTGTTCAGAGGAAGGAGACCAGACCAGACACCAGATCTGTGCATGAGCTTGGACTTCTCAGCCCTCATAACCATGGGAACAAATATCTATTACTTATAGGTCACCTAGTGTATGTTATTACAGTGGCCCAAAGAGACAAGAGGACAGCTAGGGTGATTGTTGGTTAAAATTAGTTCCAATTTCCTTCCGAGAATCCATGGAAACACTCGTTTATTCCTTGCAGGTGTGAGCCTGCTCTTGTCAATGGTGGAAGGGAGACAAAGCCAACACCACCACCAGCACCTGAAAACTTCGCCACTTCCTGACTTCCGCTCTGCTAAAGCCATGTCATTGACTGCATCAGAGCAGGCGTGTAGGCTGAGTCGGAGTGTAGCAAAGTTAGGGGATTATGAAGGAGAGATAGTGATAGCACATGCTTCCGATTTAAGAACCACATTTACTTCCCAAGGCAAAAGTAATGGGCATTGACAAAGGGGGGCTTAAGAAAAATGACACTCCCAAGACATGGGTATAGACTTTTCAAAAGGGAGTCATGGTTAGGTGTCTTTACTGTGTGTGCGTTTAAAGATTAAGCAAAGTTGGAAATTGATGTAAAGTTTAACAATGAAGTAAACATGTGTGAACTACTTTACTGATCTTTAAGAATTTTCCTGTAATGAAATTACAGGTGGCCTTATGAGGTATATTGTTTAGATTTGGGGGTGAGAGAGGTCTGCTAATCTAGTTAAATTCCAGGTCACAGACATCCTGGCATAAGGCATAGTCTATTTGTTCTAAGAGCATAGTTTATTTTATTTTCTAATGCCCTTGTTTGAGGAATCTACAGGAAAATGAACCTCGTGTCTGCAGGCAGTCCTGGATTATCAGTTGTGTTGAAGCTTCTCGCGTTCAGCAGGAAACATGAACAAGATTTCAGGGGCAAAAGTTTCCTTTGCTTCTCACAGCCCAATTCCTCCTTTCTTTCTATCCTGCCTCATTCCTGCTCCCTGGTGGTGTTTTCTCTCTTCTATAGTCCCAATAGAATATGACCAGAGAATACTGGTTCAAGCTGGATGCTTGTCACCTTAAATTAGTATGTCCATACTACACAATGTGCCATTTGTTAAACCTACTGATTGGTGAGGATAAGGATGTGTCTCAGAGGTAAAGGTTTCCCTAACATGCAAAAGGCAATGAGTTCCATGTAAAAAAGTTATACAATGTTAAGCTATACAACCACTGAATTTTGATAGTATGTTTGACAGGATAGACTGTGAGGCATATATCCCACTTACACAAATATAAAAGTGTTTTCTTATCCGACAAACAGAAGAAAGAACAAACAAGGTGCATGGGCAGTCTTTGCCAACACAGACCAAGAATGCACCGTCTACTCTAAAATGCAGCCTGCGGATGAGTCCTAGATGATAAGGTCCATGCAGTGAGCTCTTCTCGGGTGTTCTGCAGTGCAGAAGTATCTCCACATCCACCCACAGCTCACACGCATGCAGCACTGGCATATTCCCTCGCAGAGCCCAGTCCGGGAGGAGGCACCTGGAAGTGGCCACCTGTACCTTGTCAGTTTGTTGGCTGCACAGTATACATGAGTACAAAATTCCGAGTGGGCACCCAAAAATTACAACCCCCCCCTCATCAATTTCAGGCTTTATAATCTAGTACTGCCTGAACTTACTCTGAAGGAAACAAATACACGGATCAGTTTCCAGCCCTGTTCTAAATGTGTTTGAGCAAGTTTTTAGACTCCCTGTAGGGTGTGTGTTGGGTAGATCCCTTTGGCAACTTGCATTTTCCCTCTGTAGCATTTATCACAATGAGACATTAACCAACCCGAGGGTAGAAAACTCTTACTACTTTTAGGTGTTGCTACATTCAAAATGCCCAGAACAATGTCTGGCACATGATAGAACCCCAATGAATCTTTGCCAATAAATAAATGAACAAGTTGGTAGTTGAGTACCTATTGTATCTCATCCCTTGGACTATACACACAGGAGGAGGCTTCCTCCATGCTGTTTGCTTCTGTGTCCTGTGCCTAACAGAATCTGCCTCAGGGGTTGCCTTTTTCAGTAGCTAGTACATGGAATTCAGTAAAAACGCATTGAGCTAAGGTTCAGATAAAAACAACTGCATATTTCTACTCCAAATTTTCCTTGCTGGGTGTGTAGCTTAGTGATATACCTTGTTTATCTAGCATTACAAGAGCCTTGATCGGTTCCAGGCATCCACTGCTCACTTAGAAGAAAATAGCTCTTTAAAGAAAAACTTTATCAATCAATGTATCTTTTCATCTTCTATGTGCAGAGATTTTTATTATTTGAACAACACGTATTTAAAATACCCAGTTCAAAAAATAAAAATAGAAAAAATACCCAGTTCAGTCTTATCTGTACAGATATATTATTTTCTTTTTGGTGATCATAAAATAGTTTAAAATACACTTTCTTGTTTTCCTCTTCTAGACGTTTGCTGATGTTTTACTTTCTTGTTTTTGCATTGAGCTCAGCCCCTTTTACATGTTAGACAAAGCACTCTGCCTCTGAGATATGGAGCCAGCCTTGCTGGTTAATTTTTACTGATGGTTTGGAGTTTATTATAAAGAAGAGAGTTCTGGTGGGGACTCGAGAAGCAAGAGGTATTGCTAATGCCTCTGAGAATAAAACTGCTCTGGATCACATTAAAATTCATTTCATGGAAAATTTAAGTAATATGGTTGACTAGAGAGGAAGGTATTTATAATTTTATTTGGCTGATGAATAATCCATGATCATAACTTTTCTAAAATTAAATCTGAATATATGGTGATTTAGAACACCTTAATGCTTAGTCTTGTCATGTGGGTGAGTCCCTCTCATCTAATCAGAACTCTAAAATTACCTCCATCCTTTATCCTAATTGTCTAACATACCTACCAGTGGCTTATTCTGCCCAATTTAGTTTCATAATTCTTCTTCCATAAAGAAATGTTAGTAAAACGTACACATAAAAGTGGGTGAGATGGCTTGGTGATTCATGCCTGTAAGTACAGTACTTAAGAGACTGAAGCAGAGAAATCGCCCAGTTCAGTGCCAGCCTGGGGTACATAGCAAGGCCCTATCTCAAAACAACCACAACAACCACAGCAAGAAATGAGAAAAACATAAAGACTACTGGTTGCTTCCCTCATTTGGCATCGTAGCTGGGTAGGACTACTGGATGCTTCTCTCATTTGGAAGCTTGCATGGCTCCTTTGGTACCACGAAAGTTAGTTCTCAAGGAGGAGACTTTCTGGTCAGTTGCAGATCAGGAACCTCTGCGCCTTATGTCTAAAGCTGCATGGTGTCTTCCGCAGTCAGTATTGACCTTCTACCTCTGGGGAGCAGCCAAAGGCAACAGCAATAAGTTGTAATGTTTCCCAAGTCTCTTGCACAAGCCTGACCTCAAAAAAGGGCTTCTCATGCCCAGTGTTGGTTTTTTGTTAGGTGGTCTTTGGGTCTTGAAGGAAGCATTATCAACCAGATGAGATTTCATTTAGACTATATATATATATATTTATACACAGACTTACATGTATTATAGATTTTCTTAGGTAGGTGATTTCTGTGACTTTTTCAGATATCTTCGCTGTTCTCTTTCCCTACTCTCTACTGCTGTACTTATCTCTCTCCTGCTCCCTAAGTAGAGTCCCCACATTTCCTATTTCCCTGATCAGAACACTTGTATCCTACCGTTCCCCTCTCTCTTTCTCCTCCACCCTCACAATGGTCCCTTTTGCTTTCCTGGTTTCTGTAGTTACTCCAGGAAACATACTCATACCTGAAATTTTTGAGCTAGGAGCCTCAATTAAGAGAGAACATGTGACATTTGTCTTTCCGGGTCTGGGTCATCTCATTCGCTGACCTTTGCAGCAAATGAGGGTTCCCTTTCCCCACACTTCCTCTCATATTTCTTGCCCGTTATTTTGTTGATCTTTGCCATTCTGACTGAGGTAAGATGGAATTTCAAAGTTGTTTTGATTTGAATTTCTCTAATTACTAGTGATGATGAATATTTTTAGATACTTCTTAACTTATTATTTTTCTTCTGAGAACTTTCTGTTCAGTTCCCAGGCCCATTTTTTGAATGTGTTGTTTGAAGTTTTGTTGTTGTTTTGATTCTTTGTTTTGAATATCATTCTGGATATTTGTCCGTTACTGTCAGATGTACAACTGGCAATGATTCGCTCCCGTTCTGCAGGCTCCTCTTCAGCTGCTTGGTTGTTTCTTTAGCTGTGCAGAAACTTGCTAGTTTATGGGGGCCCACTTGTCAACTGTTGGTCTTAATTCTTGGGAAAATCGAGCCCTATTTAGAACATGCTTTCCTAACGTTCCTCACGGAGGGCGCTGCTCGTGTTTTCTTCTAGCGGTTTCGGGCTTTCCATTTAAGTCTTTGATTTGGAGCTGAGCTTTCTGTGGTAGGTGAGGCTCTATTGCCATTTCTCTGTACCTGGACATCCAGTCTTCCCAGTGACATTTGTTGAAAATGCTTTGCTTTTCCAGTTTATGTCATTGGCAGCTTTGTTCCTGGCTCAAGTTACTCATATTTGCGCTTTCAATTTTGTTCCTTTGGTCTACTCTCAGGGTTTTTTCTGCCCTACTGTGTTGTTTTTATTACCGTGGTTCTGTAATATATCTTAAGGGCCAGAATGGTAATCCCCCCCAGCACTGTTTCAGCATTGGATTGTTTGGTTAGCTGGGATCTTTTGTGGTTTCATATGAGTTTTAGGATACTTTGTCCGGTTTCTGTAGAGAATGAGATGAGGATTTTGATTGGGATGGCACTGAACATGTAAATAACTTTTAGTAAAATGGTCATTTTCATAATATTAAATCTACTGATCCATGAGCATGGGATGTCTTTTAGTTTTCGAATGTCTTTCTCTGTCCCTGTCTCTGTTTAAAGTTTTTATTGTAGAGGGCCTTCATTTCCTTAGTTGGGTTTTTTCCTGGATATTTTATTTTCTTTGAGGCTATTGTGAAGGGGAGTGTGAATGCCTAATTTTTTACAAGAGTGTCAAAAACGTTCACTGGGGAAAAAAAGCCAGTCTTTTCAACAAAGAATACTGGCAAAATTGGATTTCTTCTGCCTTCAGAAGAATGAAATTAGGTCCATATTCTCACTCTACATAAAAGTAATTTTAAACTGGATTAAAGGCCTTAATTTAGGGCCAGAGAGATGGTTCAAAGGTTAAGAGCACTGACTGTTTTTCCAAAGGTCCTAAGTTCAATTCTCAGCAACCACGTGGTGGCTCACAGTCATCTGTAATAAGATCTGGTGCCCTCTTCTGGCCTTTAGGTATACACACAGGCAGAACACTGAACACTATAAATAATAAATAAGTACATCTTTTTTAAAAATAAAAACCTTAATTTAAAACTGGAAATGCTTAAACTGCTAAAGAAAGATATAGGGAAACAGTTCAGGACATAGGAATAGATACCACTTTCTGAATACAACCTCAATAGTGCTAGAAACAGCCACAGCAATTCACAAATGAGACTACATAGAATTAAAAGGCTTCTGCAGAGCGAAAGGACCTCTCAACAGAGTGAACAGACAGCCTGTAGGGTGGGAGGAAATCCATATAGCTATACTTCAGAAAGGGGTTAATATCTAGAATATGTAAAACACAGCAGAAACTCCACTAAATACCCCAAAGTCAAGCAACCCAGTAAGTGGGCTAACAAAATGAAAACATATTTCTTAAAAGAGGATGTTCTTGTGACCAATAAACATACATAGAATGGCAGTGGAGTTTTGGTGAGGATTGCATAAGCAGGGTGTTTGAAAGCTAGACCAGCTTTGTCAAGAACAGAAAACAGGCATGTGGTGTCTAATCTTAACATGTGCCTTACTGGCCACATGGCAAGTACTTCTAGGGACCTAGGAGTGCCCATTCTTGAAAGAAAAAATATGAATACAATATAAAAAGATATCCTGTCACCCTAAAAATTGGGTAATGAGAATTGAGAAAAAGGAATGTGAACTTGAAGTGTAAGATGGCCTAAAAGAACTTATAGATGTTGTGGAAGTTCAAGGCTAAAAAAGATAACTCTCAGGGTAAAGTTCAGTAATGCAAAGGAATATGAATTGTTTTAGGATATAATGACAAGAACATGGCAGATATGTCAAACAGAACATAAGGCTGGACATTAATGGAATGGTTTACTTCCAATATGACAAGCATTGGAGACAGAAAATGTCTGTCAGAACAAGAGAAGTACTTTGTCCAGGAGAGGGAAGTGAAGCCCTCTACAGAATTCACCTGCAGAGAGATCACTCAGGCTGCACTCAGCGGAAGGCTTGTGTAAGTGGCTTTTGTCTAAAAAGACCTTGGGGAAACAACCTTGATGCAGAATAAAGGTGCAGATAAAGCCAGGTCAGACAGACAAATGAGACAGACAGACAAATGAGAGGCAGACCCATTAAACAGGGCATGAGTAGTCGTTAGCAAGGGTGCTTGAACCAGAAGTGTTCTAGATTTTGAACTTTTTCAGATCTTGGAGTGTTAACATGCAGCAAATGAGTATTGTGGGAATGAGAGCCCTGACAAGAATGAATCTGGTGTTTTTAGCTGCCTTGTGTCCGTAGTCTGTGAATTTAGATAGCACTCTGGTTGTCTTGTATTATGGATAAGCCCGTCACATGAGGTCAGTCATGGAATTTTCCGCCTGTGGCACCGCATCAACATTCAGAAAGCTTTGTATTCTGGGTCTTTTCAGATATTTGATTTTTGCACTAAGGCTGCTCAACCTGTATCCACATACATACTAATTTCACCAACCTAAAGTGACAAACGAAATGATGTATGCTACTATAGGTCTCTATTTGTAGGGGCCACATATAGTGTAGGCTGGGGGGGTATTCTTTAGGCTGTGACATTAATAAGATCATAAAGAAAGGATTGGAGAAAAGGAAGCACGGGAGGTCTTAGAGTCTTGGGATTTGGAATCGCTTGCAGGGATTTGTAGGCAAAGAGACCTGGGGGGTCATTAAGTACACAGCACAGGTAGTAGAGCTTCATGGAGTCATTTATTAGCGTTGAGCCACAGAGCTGTCTACAGTGCAAGGCCACTGAGAGCTTAAATCCAGAGAGAACAGGACACTAAGTTTTTCTAACCAGGAGAGGTTTATGTTTATACCTGAAGGGATCATTTATTAAAGCAGACTCTAAAAGGAAGGCTAGAAAGAAAGACAGTCAGAAGGACTATAAGCCAGTGAGTGACTTTATTATAAGTTATAAGAGTTACCAAGAAGCCTGAGCTAATGGGCCAATCAGTTTATATCTAATGTAGGCTCTCTGTGTGATTTTCTTTGGGACTAATTGCTGTGGGAACTGGGCAGGACAGAAACCTCATGTTACATGACTTTGCCTGACTGAGTGACTGTCACCCTCTATTTCACTGAGAAGAATGTTCTCTATGAAATGGGAGGTTTGGGTGCAGGTGATTTTTCTGGAAAAGGTATGAAGGTCACCTAGCTAAGGAAATTGATGACATCAATAGGAAGCTATGTGAGGAAAAGCCCACATTGGAACACATCATGGTGCTTAGGGTGGGGATCTGTGGGTGCCGTCTAAATCTGGGTACCTGAAACAGCATATATGTATACTATTGAGTAGACATAATATGGGCTCATCAAATCATGGAACAGCAAGATGAAGAAGCACCCTTATGCATTTTTAAATAAATAAAAACAAAGCAGTACATTTAGGAAATTACCTTAATTTGAGAAGTGCATTACAGAAATACAGATTTGCTTATTGCCAACTATCAGAATATCACTTCAAAGAGAATACAAGATAGTTTATTTTTCACCAGATGAGAGTGTCCATGGTCTAGGAACAACATACAAAATGGTACATAAGCAGTTATATGACATGAAAAATTATTGAAAGCACACATAACACAATTGCACTAAACCGGTCTGCTTTCTTAGTGGGAACAAAGACAATTTACATCTTCGTGTTTTTGAAATGGAAGAGGAAACCACTGAAATTCAAGGATTTTTTGTTTTGTTTTTGTTGTTGTTGTTTGGTTTTGGAAACAGAATATTCCATTCAGGACTTGACCATAATTCAAATTTTTCTTTAGGTGCCCATAAGACTATCAGTGCCCCCAATCAGCAGAACGTAGCCTGGAAAACTATGCCCACATTCCACCCGCCCCCCCCCCAAAAAAAAAAACCGGATTATGGATGTTTGCCTTTGTTTAGAATGTTTCCTTTTCCTCCTTGGGAAACCTTATCGTTTCTGAGGAGTAGATGGGGGAGTTGGGTGAGGGAGAGATGGGGGAGGGGAAGGAGGGAGAGAAAACTTTTAAACAACAACAAGAAAAAAATTCATTCCTGTGTTACCAGGTTGGTATTTAGAGAAGCCAGATTCTGTTTTCCCAGGCTATGGTTACTCCCATTTGGCTCCAGAATAAATTCTTACTCCCTTCAAGGTGAGAACTGTGTTTTGCATCCACAGTGTATTCAACATGCTGGTATGCTTAAACGGATGTAAGTGTGATGCTGATGTTCTGTTGCTAAGGAACATTAAGGTCATTCCCCACTCAAGCTCTGTATGTAAGTGAGCAGTTAGAGCAGGGAAAAAAAGTTAAGAATTATTCACCAGAGAAGCGGGTACATATTAAAAGGATCCTGCAAGGAAACCTACTTCAGCTGGGGAATGTATAGACTGTAATCCTCAGGAGCAGGGGATAGCTAGTGTTCTGGTTTAAGTTCCAGTCCCACAATGTTGCATGTTCGAACACTTGGTCCCCAGCTGATGTGCTGTTTGGGAAGGTTGTGGAGCCTTTACAAGGTGAAGTCTCTCCCAAACAAGTGGTTAGCTGGGGAAGACTTAAGGTTTTATGGTCAAACTTCCCCTCCTATTTATTTTCTGCAGCCTGTATGTGGATATAATGTGACCAGCCCATGTCCTGCCCATACAACCATGTCTTCCCTGCTTGCTGTACCATGATGGGCTGTATCCCTGTAGGCCTGTTAACCAAAATTAATCTTTTCTACCTTAAAATGCTGTCTTAGGGTTTCTGTTGCTATAATAAAATACATAAATAAAAGCAACTTGGGGAGGAAAGGGTTTATTTTAGCTAACAGCTCTCAGGCCATGATCCATCACGGAGGGAGGACAGAGTAGGAACTCTTAGCAGGCGCTGAAGCAGAGGTCAGAGTAGGAACTCCTGGCAGCACCAATTACTTCAAGAGGAAGATAGGCATTGAAGAAACTCCTTATGGAGTTTACTAGCCATTTGGGCAAGAAACTGCTTTTGCCTGGACTGCTTGATATTATGCTGTATGAACTAGACATGCAGAACCCACAGAGAAATGACTGCTGAAATTGCCTAAAGGTGAAATGATCCTTCAGGGTTCTTGCTCCGTAAAAGAGTCTGCAAGACATTCTACAGGACATAGAAAAAAGTGACTGACAAATTGCCATTACAAGGAAGAACAGATCTTCAAATCTCCTGCTTCATGGAAAAGTCTGCTGGATACTATGGGCCTGTAGGCTAAAGATGGATGCTCCAACAATACAGAAGAACTTTGGGTGACTGTCCAGGCAGTAATATGTCTCTGTCAATTCTAGAGTTTTGGAAGTTGCTTACAATTTTATTATATCTTTCTGCAGTCTTTTATGGAGTTGAAGAATAGATAGCTATAGTTATAGTTTTCCTTAGTTATAATAGAAGATAAAGCAGCTATTAATATTATAACTGTAATTCTTGCTTGACATCTGTTTTTTTATATGTAATTTTACTATGTTAAAGTTAAAACCTTCCTTTTCATTTAGACAGCATAGTGTTGATTGGTCCTGCCAACAATATTGGCTCTTCTAGTCAGCATGAAGTACCACCTTCTGGTACTGAAACTCACCTCAAAAGAAGTCTGAGAAAGTCTGTGTGTAACCTGCCATCAAAGCATACAAATGGGTAAAAATTATCTGGGAATTATTGATGGACAATATGGGTCAATCTCAGAGACACCGTGCAGAGTGAAAGAGGGTAGAAATGCAAGATCCTGGGTGAAAGGCTTAAATGGAGATCAGTAGAAACAAACCTGTAAGAGGACCAGCGAGGGGAGTGAGTGGTTGCCTAGGGTAGCGGGCTCTGGGGTACTGGCTGCAAATAGGCAAGAAAGGCTTTTGTGTTGCAATGGAAATATCAAAATTCATGAAATTATGTATTAAAGTAGGCAATTTTTATGTGTCTAAAGTATGGTTCAGTAAAACTTAAATAAATTTTACTCTTTTATTAAATTTCCTTGAAGAGATGTTGTCTTTAAATTTTGCACTTAACTAACCCAGATTGTCTATTTTAATAAAGAAGAATGCCTTTATGAAAGATAATTTATAATTAGAGGATTTCAATGGTAGGTCTGAGAACAATTTAGAATAAGAGATCAAGTGAAAAATCAAGACCAAATTCTAATGGCACACAAATAGCTATAACTTTCTGCTGCCCCCTAGCGGCAGCAACTCAAAATTTCAGCACATTTGTTCATTTCACAAGTGACCAGCTTTAGGAGACTGCTTTTTGCAGTCCGAAGGCCATATGTTGGCAAGGCCGTGTGGTTCAATGAACGGACTCTTCTGCATGCCATGCCCTAGTCAGAGACCAGGAGACGGTGCTGTACAAGACAGACCAAGTCCTTGCCTTCATCATGCTCACCTCCTAGTCTCAGACAGTCAAAAGTAAACAGCCAGATTGGCAAAAGCACTGCCCCTTATAGTAAGAAATTAATGAACTAAACAATTGATAGCTTGCTTGAGGTTATAGAAGTTAATGAAGAAATAAGAAGGCCAGATAAGGCAAGATAGATACAACATCAGAAGATCATTCCAGATAAAGTTGGCAAGTTGAACATCTGTGAGCTGGAATGGATGCTGAGTGGGGGGATGCGTACAAACAGAGTTGGGAGGAGTATGGGAATGATCATTGTAGCAACTCAAGGATTCTGGTGAGGAGTCTAATTCAGGAGAAAGTCACAGAAGAAGTCACTGTCTCAGTTTATGCTCTAAAATGGACTTCCTGCGGCCAGTGACATGGCTCCCTGATAGGTAAGGCACTTTACCTCACTTCCTGAATTTGATCCCCCAGGACACAGGATGGGAAGAGAGAGCTGACTCCCACAGATTGTCCTCGGACCTCCACATGTATTCTCTGGCACATGCATGCCTGCTCATACTCTCTCTCTCTCTCTCTCTCTCTCTCTCTCTCTCTCTCTCTCTCTCTCACACACACACACACACACACACGTAAAATCTAATAAAAAGCCAAAACATTCAGTGAAAGAATCTACATTTTATTTTCTCAAACGTCTGTAAAGTTACTCAGATCCTAACTCTAGGAAGGCTTTGTGTTTTACAGTGGATCTTCTGGCTATAGACGCACAGCCAAACAAACACAATCAAGTAGTTATAGCTTTGTTTGTTCGGTTAAATCAGCTGCAAGCATTGTTGACTCCACAGTAAAATCCATTTCTTGATGTTTCTTGGCTGTATTGACTCTTCTCAGTTCTTCGTCAGCTCCTTCATCATTTCCTCCTTCCTGTCTCCTTCAGTTTCTTATCTAAAACGTTCCAAAAATAATTATTGTAAAAGCTGGGGAGACATGATGACCCTCTTTATTGGAAAGAAACGAATCTTTCAGACTCACTCTCAGCCCATTCTTGCAGCACCCACAGATGTATGAGCGTGCCTTGGTGCTTAGGCATGCAGAACAGATATTGCATTTCATACGCTTTCCCAATTTATTATCCATAATAATATCATCTCTGCAGTTTAGTAATGCTTGGGGAATGGCTAAGCCATTGTCCCCAGCAAGCTGATGCACAGAAATGGGCTATTGAGTCAACTCTGAATCATCTCAGAAGAGAAGTTTATAAATGCTGTTTGTGTATTTTCATACAAGGCTGTCAAGTTCAATTTGCCTTAGCAAAGGCTATCTCCTTGGCCCAGTCAATTTCCCTACCTGGAATGCTTTGAGTTCGTGTGCGCCCATCCTGTTGTAGTGATACTTTGTTTGTTATCTAACAAATAAAGCTTGCCTGGAGATCAGAGTGCAGAGCTAAGATACTATTTAGCCATAGAGGCCGGGCAGTGGTGGCATACACCTTTAATCCCAGCCCTGGGGAGACAGGGGCAGACGGATTTCTGTGAGTTCAACACTGACATGGTCTACACAAGATCGAATATTTCTAAAAGAGAAACAGCTCACACAAAGGTGATTCCAGGATTTGGGATCCCACTCCTTTAATCCCAGCACTAGGGAGCTGGGGACAGGAGTGATACGGGTGGGCGGAGGGAGGAATATAAGGTGGAAGAGGCAGGAGCTCAGATGCAGTCTGAGGTTCCATAGAGGCGGCAGCAGCCTGAGGTTTTTAAGGGACAGGATGGCCCCTTCGGTCTGAGCATTGGGAGAGGTAAGAACTCTCTAGTGGTGGCTGCTCTGCCTCTCTGATTCTTCAGCTCTCATCCCCTCATACCTGACTCCAGGTTTTTATTGTTAAGGTCAATTAGAATTTGTGCTACATCCTATGAGGCACGGCTCAGTTTCACACGGTCTACGCAGGGTCCCTCGATCAGTTCCCTTTGGTGTGGAAGCTCTTTCTTTAAACATCTAAGCACCGCTGACTGGCATCATCATTGTTATCAGTGGCATCTGTTGAGCAGAGTCGTCACATGAATGTCACCTCTCCCAGCTGCACCTTCACTGAGGGCAGAGGTGGAGCTTAGGAGCCTCTTCTAACCCTGTAGAGGTGAGGCTGTGGCCCTTCACAGGGTACTTTTCCAGAATATTGCCAAGATGATCCCTAGAATAGCCTGACTGCTTTGGGAGCTCCACTCGCTCTTGTGGTGGGGCCATGGAACATGGGATCGAGAAATAAGAAAAGAAAAATGAATCCTAAATCAAGAAGACAGGTGTGAATCAAGTTGGGGTGGAAGGGGAAAGCTCTTGAAGAGGCAGTCCCCGGGTGCGGGGCTCTAACTCCTCCCGTGGCGCTGTTCTGTTCCTCTTCCGTGTCCCCTCTGATCGGCCTCCAGCCAGCCCTGCGTATCTCCATCTCAAGGATGTCTGGTGACGTCATTCTGTCCACTTTTCTAGGTACAACAAGGTGCGGTAGGGTGGAGTCAGGCTCTGTGACATCACTCTGTGTCCACCATCTTATTGAGCGCACGCTTGGGCCTCCCTCGCAGTGCTTTTTCTTGGCACTGATGGCGCTCCCCGATTTTCATCCTCCCGGAGCGGCTCCAGGAGCGGCTCCAGATCATCATCTTCATGGGCGATGACGACCGTGGACCGGGACCAAATGTCTTGTCACTGTGTTGTCAGCCTTTTTGAAAGCAGAGGATAGGCCTGATTCACGATGCAGGACAGTCTCTGTTAGGTCGTGACTGCCCAAAAGATGCTAAGGACCTCTAGGGGGCGATATTGTCCCATCCACATGTTTCTCTGCATGTATTTCAAGACTTGCCTCTAAACTTGCCAAACCATAATGCATTTGTAGTTTCCATTACTAACTTATTTAAAAGGTAAAAGAAATAGGGAGGAATGGTATGAAAATACTCAAGGAAGTGATTACCATAAAATGTGAAAATGGCCACTATTTAGTGTGATCTTTAGACCATTCTCTTCTCCCTTTTTAAAATTGTAGATTCTTTCCCTATACGTTATATCCTGATTGTAGGTTCTCCTTCCTCTACTCCTAGCTACTCTGCACCTCCCGTCCCCTCCAGATCCACTTCCTTTCTGTCTCTCATTAGAAAAGAACAGGCTTTTAAATAAATAACAACCAACCTGACAAAATAAAAGATAGTAAGATAAAGCAAAAACCAGCATCTGGAAGTTGGACACAGCAATCCAATAGGAGGAAAAGAGTCCCAAGAACTGGACTCACACTCAGAGGTTCCATAAAAAACACTAAGCTAAAAGCTATAATATCCATGCAGAGGACCTGGTCCAGAACCACGTAGGCCCTGTGTTTGCTGCATCTGTCTCTGTGAGATCATAAACACCTGGTTTAGTTGATTTGGAGGGCCTTGCTCTCCTGATGTCCTTCTTCTCCTCTGATTCTTACGTTCTTTTTCTGTCTCCTCTTCAGGTTTGAAGAGGAGCTCTGAGGGGAGGGATTTGATAAAAAAACAAAAAACAAAACAAAACAAAACTCACATTTAGACTCTGAGTAATGTCTGTAGTTGAATGGTCTTGTACCACCAACCCCCAAATCATGACACAGAGACTTATTATTAATTTTGAAAGCTTGGCCTTTAGCGTGTGCGTGTTTCCAACTAGCTCTTAGACCTTAAATTAACCTGCTTTTGTTAATGTACATTCTGCCACGTGGCTCATCACCTCTCTTCCATAATGTACGTCTGCCTCTTTCTGTCTCTTGCTGGTGTTTCCCTCAGACGCCTAGATTCATCGGGAGTTCCTCTCTTTCCCTGGAAGACCTGCCCATTCTCTTCTGCATAGCTACTGACTGTTTTCTTTATTAGACTAATCACAAGGACACATCTTCACACTGTGTAAACAAATATCCTGCAACAAATGTCTGGTTGTGGGATGTCTGGTTGTGGGTCTTTGTATCTGCTTCTATCTGCTGATGGAGGAAGCTTCTCTGATGAGGACTAAGTAAGGCATTGATCTATGAATATAGCAGAATATTAATAGGAGTCATCTTATTGATTTTTTTTCCGTTTTAGACATGTAGTGTTTGGTTTTACTCTAGATCTTTGGGCTATCTAGTTCCTGGTTCTTGGTTGTCATGGCATTGTCAGGTGTGGGCTCTATATCAGAGAGTGGCCTTCAGTCGAATTAGACATTGGTTGGCTACTACCACAAGTGCTGGGCCACCATTGCCCTGGCATATTTTCCAAGTAGGACAGATTGTAGGTCAAGGGTTTTGTGGCTGGGTTTGTGTTTCTGTTTTTCTTTTGGCAGCCTGCTGAGTACCTTTCTGCACTAAAGAGGCATAGAGGTGAAGGCTCCATGTAGGCACCAGCTCAACTTCTCCATGGTTGGTGAGTTGTATGGGTGTTGTTCTCAGCAGCAGAGCACAGCTGCCAGTTTGCAGAGAGTAACCTATTGTTTTAACAGCTGCCTGGGTTGTTTGAAGATTTCCATGGGACCCCCTTGGCCAACAATTCAATTGAATGCAACCCAGTCTGGCTCCTGGAAGCCCCATTTGGTGACAAGAGATGGCCAGTTGAGACTCTGAATCCCCCTTATTAGGAGACCTCATTAGGACCCCCTCGTATATTTTAGAAAGCTTCCACTGCACTATTCCACATCATCCAGTAAACACCCTCAATTCTGTCTTTCCTCGTACTCTCTTTCTCTACCTCATCTCTCCTCCCCCTTGGTGGTAGTTTGAATGTATTCACCCTCAGAAGCTCATAGAATATTGCTACTAAGAGGTGTGACTTTGTTGGGGGAGGCTAGATGACGTATGCCTTTAATCCAGACCTTGAGACTGGAGGGTACACCTTTAATCTGGGCCACACCTTTGGCTGGAAGTGTGCCACTGTGTGGCAGACTTTGAGGTCTTTTTCTCAAGCTTCCCTGAGTGTGACAGTCAGTCAACTTCCTGTTGCCTGTAAGATGAAGGGCACATGGCTATTTCTCCAGTGCTACACCTGCTTATATGCTTCCTACCATGCTGGACTGAACCTCTGAACTGGGAGCGAGCCACCACAATTAAACATTTCCTTTATAAGAGTTGTCATGGTCATGGTGTCTCTTCACAGCAGCAGAAACCCTAAAGACACCCTTTCCATCTGATCTTCCCACTCCTGTCCCCACACCCCCAGTCCACCCAGAGATTTCCCCCTCACAGAGAAGTCCATGTGTAATTGGATTATTTGGTTTTTTTATAACTAGTTTTTTGAGTTCTTTATATATTTTTGATATTAGCCCTCTGTCAGATGTGAAGTTGGGTAAAGATCTTTTCCCACTCTATGGGCTGCTACTTTGTTCAATTGATGACATCCTTGGCCTTACAGAAACTTTTCAGCTTCATGAGTTCTCATTTATTAATTGTTGATCTTATTGACCGTGTTAATGGTATTCTGTTCAGAAAGTCTTCTCTTGAGCCATTGAGTTCAAGGATATTCTACATTTTCTCTTCTATCACATTAAGTCTATCTGGGTTTATGTTGGGGTCCTTGATCTACTTGGACTTGAGTTTTGTGCAGGGTGATAAGTATGGATCTACTTGCATTCTTCTACATGCTGACATATGGTTAGATAAGCCTTCTTTTTTCCAGTGTGATTATTGGCTTCTATATCAGAAATCTGGTGTATGTGTATGCATGTGTACTTATGTATGGACAATACCATGAGATTTTTATTACTATAACTCTATAGTACAACTTGAAATCAGAAATGGTGAGACTTCTCATAGTTCTTTTATTGTTCAAGATTAAGCTATCCTAAGTTTTTCATATTTTATATGAAGTTGAGTGTTGTTCTTTCAAGGTCTGTAAAGAATTGTGCTGGGATTTTAATGGGGTTTGTATTGAATCTGTAGATTGCTTTTGGTAGAATGGCCATTTTACTATGTTAATCTTCCAGTCCATGAGCAGAGAAGATCTTTCCTTTTCTGATTTCTTCTTCAATTTCTGTCTTTGAAGACTTACAGTTTTTATCATACAAACCTTTCACTTTCTTGGTTAGGGTTACCCCAAGTTATTTTATATTATTTGAGGCTATTGTAAAAGGTGTTGTTTCCCTGATTTCTTCCTAAGCCCACTTGTCATTTGTACATAAGAACACTACTGGTTTTTATGAATTAATGTGTGTGTCTAGTCAATTTTGCTGAAAGTGTTTATCAGTTGTATGAGCTTCCCAGTGGAAATTTTAGGGTCCCTTAAAAATATACTATCATATCATCTGCAGATAATGATACTGTCTTCTTCCTTTCCAATTTGTGTCCCCTTGATGTCCTCCAGTTATCATATTACTCTAGCTAAGACTTCAAGAACTGTATTGAGTAGATATGGAGAGCATGTCTTGTCTTGGTCCTGATTTTAATGGAATTTCTTTTGAGTTTCTCTCCATTTAATTTGATGTCAGCTATAGGCTTGCCGTAAATCGCCTTTATATTTAGGCATGTTCCTTGTATCCCTAATCTCTCCAGTACTTTACCATAAGATGTGTCAGATTTTGCCAAAAGTCTTTTCTGCGTCTAATGAGATGATCATTTTTTCTTTCAGTTTGTTTATATGGTGGATTACATTTATTGATATTCATACATTTATTGAATCATCCCTCTGTCTCTGGGATGAAGCCAACTTGATCATGGTGGATGATCTTTTTGATGTGTTCTTGGTTTGTAAGCATTTTATTGAGTATATTTTGCATCTGTTTTCATAAGTGAAATTGGTCTGTAATTCTTTCTTTGTTGCGTTTTTATGTGGTTTGGGTATCAGGGTAAACTATGGCCTCATAGTATGAACTGGGCAATGTTCCTTCTGTTTTTTATTGCTAGAGAGCTGGGGGTGAGACTGGGGAAATTGAATCTCAGGAGCAGAAGAAGTGTAGTTAGACCATTTCTTTTTGTTCTTTCTTTTTCCTTCCTCCCTTCCTCCCTTCCTTCCTTCCTCCCTTCCTTCCTTCCTTCCTTCCTTCTTTCTCTCTTTCTTTCTTTCTTGTTTTTTTTTTTTTTCGAGTCAGGGATTCTCTGTGTAACAGCCCTGGCTGTCCTGGAACTCACTCTGTAGAACAGGCTGACCTCAAACTCAGAGATTTTCCTGCTTCTGCCTCCCAACTTCTGTGTGTTTCCCCATGCCCAGTGGATAATTTCTTAACCTTTTGTTATGTTGTTAGATAACTATAGCTCTCAATTTTAATGTTGTATAATTAAAATAGTGTAAGAGTTGAACCCTGATTTGTAAACTTTTAAAAGCATTTCTGTAGCAGCATCTTGGGTTTTAAGTATAAAAAAGAAGTACCTCATTATTGTACAGAGCTACCAACTCACTAAAGAGAGAGATATGTGTCTCAGAAGAATATACTCATGGAAAATATTCCAATAAGTGAAAAAAGTAGTGTTATTGATTTAAATGCAGTGGAACTATTTCACATATGTCAGATCTCCCTCTCTTTTCCTGTTCCAGGCTCCTTGGTGATGAAGGAATGTTTAGTGCTATCAATGAGTGACCAGGTAAGATACAGGTTGGATATTGTGGTGGTTTGAAAGAAAATGGCCCCCATGGCTCATAGGGAGTAGCACTATTAGGAGGTGTGGTCTTGTTGGAGGAAGTATGTCACTGGGAGTGAGCTTTGAAGTTTCAGATGCTCAAGTAAGGCCTAGTGGCTCACTGTCTCTTCCTGCTGCCTGTGGGTCAAGATGTAGAACTCTCAACTTCCTTTCTAGCACCATGTCTGCCTGCATGCCACCATGCTTCCCACTGTGATGATATTGGACTAGACCTAGAAGCTGTAAGCCAGCCCAATTAAATGTTTTCCTTTATAAGAGTTGCTGAGGTCATAGTCTTTCTTCATAGTAATAGAATCCCGACTAAGACAGAAGTACAGATAACCAACTCTTAGGTAGAAAGTGGGTCCATCAAGAAAACACTTGACTGATTCACTAAATATTTATGATTACCCTGTACTTAACAAGCATGGCACTGAATATGTGAAGGAAATTGCACAGTTAAAATTATTAATCCCATGAAGTTTACATGCTGGGTGGGATAAGAGACAGCTGTTAAAAAATGAGAAATGGGTGATAGTGATGTATACCTGTAGTCCCAGATATCAGGGGAGCTGAGGCAGAACTACTTAAGCCTTGCTAGTTCAATTTAAGCTTGGTCAACATAAAGAAGTCCCATCTCAAAATAAACAAACAAACAAGAGCAATGTTCTTTAAAGAGTTTAAATAGGACAGACTGTCCTAGATCTGAGGCTGTGAGGGCTTATGTGAAGAGGGGCTGTTTAAGTTGAGATCTGACTGACAGACAAGGAGCTAGCCTTAAGAGGTGAGGCAGAGGAAGGCAGCCCAGGAATGCAAATGCTGGAACAAACTGAAGAGGTTGGGGAAACCAAGAGCCTGGTGACTGGAGTGTAGTAGCTGGAGTGTTATCGGGTAGGGGGAAGAGCAGAGATGAAGTCAGAAGAGTGAGGAAAGAGCCTGGTCAAGTGACAGTCTCACAGACCATCACAAGGAGCTTGGGTTTTATTTCACTATGTTGAAAGACGGGGAAGATTTCACAGAGGAATGGCATGACTCGACATAGATTTTGAAATCACTCTGATTGCCTTTGAGGAGCAAATGTGGGAGCTGGGAGACCAGATGAGAGTTAGTCAGGAGGAGGCCAACTGTGGTAAGGCCTGGACCAGGATTACTGCAGTGAGAAGGAAGACAGAGTTGTGAAAACTTTCAGAGATGGGTCTGTTGATTTTGAGGGATTTATTGGCTATACGTGGTGGTGATGGATCTAAAGGAAGACTCTTAGCATTTCCCGTTGAGCAGTTGGGGCATGAGATGGGGAGAATGAGGAGATCATGTTCCAGGGGAGAATTTTTGGTATTCAGTGAATAATGCCACTGGATAAGTGTTTGTGTGACTTCAGGCTGTCTCTCTTTAGCAGCTAGTGGGAGTGAATGGTTAAGCCAACAGGCATTACTCTGAGTAAGCTAGCCTACTCTAAAGTCCAGTTATACAGGAGAAACTCAACGCTGGGTTTTGGGTCTATAGTCAATAATCTATCACAACAAAGATATCTGTACAGGAGCATTCAGATAGACTAACTTCTCAAACTGCCGCTATTCCAAATGAATTGCCATTACTCACTGGACATATAACCCTTCTCAGAGTTCTTAGATATTTTAAAAATATATTTAGAATTATTAGATGATGTAGGATGCCCTTCTATATGTTATGTATATGTGTTTCTCTCATTGGTTGATGAATAAACCTGTTTTAGCGAGTAGCTAGCAGAATAGAGCCAGGCAGAAGATCCAATCAAAGATACAGAGAGAAAGAAGACAGAGTCAGGGAGACACCAGGGAACTGCCAAAGGAGTAACATGCCAGGACAACATCAGTAAGGCATGGCCGTGTGGTGGCACTTAGATTAGTAGATATGGGTTAATTTAATTGTGAAAACTAGTCAGTAATATGCCTGAGCCATTGGTCAAACAATTACAATTATTATTAAGCCTCTGAGCAGTTACTTTATAATTGGTTGTGGGGACCCGGTGTGGGAAGTATTTTTATATATGTGTTGCTTTTATTGGTTAAAGAATAAAGAAGCTGCTTTTGGTCAGTGGCTTAACAGAATAAAGCCAGGCTAGAAGAGATATTTACAGAGAGCAGGGGAAGTCAGAGAGATGCCATGGAGCCATCAGAGAAGAAAGACATAAGCAGCTTGGCAGAAACTTGCTGGTAAGCCATGAGCTTCGTGGTAAAATATAAAATAATAAAATGGGTTAATTTAATATATAAGAGCTTGATAGAAATATGCTAGAGTCATTGGGCAAGCAGTGTTTTAAATAATACAGTTTCTGTATGATAATTTCAGGTCCGAACTGCTGGGTTGTTGGGGAATGAACTAGCAGCCTCATATAACAGGGACAACAGGAGAAGAGAAACTGGTCCAGTGGGACCAGGCAAGATAGAGAAAAGTCTTCATTTACAGATGGCACCCAATATGGGGCACATAAATCCATATAAAACCTGAGAAAAATTTTAAAAAGCAGATTGCAGAACACATAGACAGAGTTGAGGACAGCTTCCTGGTTATGTCTTTTATGCAGGCAACAGTGCAGAGACACCGCAGCATTTGGGCATAGTGAATTCCCATTGTAGTACACAGAGGTATCTCTAAGCCATGTAATATTCTGTATGTTATATTTGGTTTTTACTCATACAGACAAAAAAAATGTTTATGGGCAGTGTGCTACAAGATTCTCGGTGGCAGCATGGACCTGCTGTTTCCCAGAGCTGGTGGTGAGCATACCTTGCCCACATTGGAAAGCTGGATGGGGCAAAGCTAACATCCAGGGCCATCACCTTGGTCCTAACTATGCCCACTTAATATTTTAAATACCTTTCTGGTTAAAAAAATTACAGATACACAATAAGAACAAATTCAGACAAAAAGACCTCTGAATGGGTCATAGTCTGTTTGATAAATATGCCTGGACATGAAAGAGAGAGAATAGAGGATAGAATGAGTCATAGATAAAAATAATAATGATTATAAACTGAAGTTCTTAAAG
The DNA here is from genome assembly GCF_018167655.1 of Microtus oregoni. NCBI lineage: Eukaryota > Metazoa > Chordata > Mammalia > Rodentia > Cricetidae > Microtus > Microtus oregoni. The sequence continues at coordinate 27,834,478 of NW_024543071.1, forward strand.
GAGAAATAGAGTAAAATTTATAATAGGCCATGTAAAGATCCAAAAATACATAGAGAGTCTAGATCATATATATTGTTGTGTTTTCTTTGACTTTTTTGACTGTTGATAGCTAACTGCTGAGAGACATTTGATTGTGAGAGCTGCTAAGCTAGTCCAACATATATATTTTAAAGGTATCTTGACTTCAAATTTTAAGTCTAAGGATATTTTGCTTTGAAAAAAGAGCTTCTGCTTTTGTTTCCACAGAAGATGAGAAGCTGTGGATTCCTTCCAGGCTCATATGGTTTGATTGAGCAAGAGAGCATGAAAAGTCTCCATGAACCCTAAAGATCCATAGATAGCAAGAAGCATTTTGGAGAAAATGATGTTCACATTCCCAATAGTTGTAAGGAGTATGGATGGCCTTTGGCTATTTGGCAGGTTATGGATGTTTGTTAAATTTAGGAAAACATATGAATATAGGATACAAAGACAACTATTAATGCCAGATATTTACCTTGACTTGGATTTTGATATGATACAAATTAAAAGTTAATTTTGTTACACTGTGTATATGTTCTTATTCTTGTTTAGAGGAATTTGTGTATTGATACAAATTTAAGGTCAATTTTATTATACTATATATATATATTTCTACTCTTGTTTAAGGTATTATGTTTATGCGGCTCACTTAAAAATATGGAGTTAAGAAATACAAATTAATAGTTATCTATAATAGCCAAACTTATAAAAATGTTAGGTTTTCTAGATATACAGAAATATATTTCAGATAGATAGGTAATCTTCAAACACTTTAAAGACCTACAGAGTATGACTTTAAAATGTTTTAAGAACTTAGATTTTTCTCCACTGTGAAACACATCTGTTCCTGGCAATACCAATTGCTTCAAAGAGGATGATGGGCATCAAAGAAACTCATTATAAGGTTTGCCTTCAGTGTGGCAAGGCTAGCCATTTGAGCAAGAAAATGCTCTTCCTTGGACTGCTTGACTGTAATTCTATATAAACTAGACATACAGGACCCATGGCAAAGTGACTGCTGTTATTTATACTTATTTACATAAATTGAAAACAAGTATGTACCATAGATCCCAAACATCCATTTTAATGTTTCAGCATCCTTTAAATATAAATAAAAGAAGCTGTGGGTTTTCATAAAGAGATATACAAATGCATATATCGATGAAGTTCAAGAAAAGTTGCATGAGTAAGGACAAGGACATGCCACACTTGGGAAAAACATGCTTTTCCATAGAGCAGCCGAAGTAAACTCACTCCTATCCACTACACATGGGAGGATCATGTGAACACATTCCAAGAACAATTCTGTGCTTTGAAAAAACTGAAGTCACAAGACTCTTGTTTTCTTGCTCAGAGTTCTCACACAACGCCATTTTTTGGACTGTGCTCGGACACATCTTAAACCATAAATACATGCTTTTGTTTGCAGGGAATTATGAAGTTGGCCTGGTCTAGCTGCCTTGAGAGGTCATAGGTTCTTCAGGTTAAAGTCTGTTACTCCTGGGGCATTGTGTGCCTTTCGGGTCCTGAGAAACTGAGGCACTCACTCAGGCAGTGAAGCATTCAGGCTGCCTTCTGATTCTCTGTGTTCCCTAGAAGTCAATAAAGCATCTAGAAGCTTGGCTGGACCACTGATCTTAGACATTAATCTTGTGTACCTTGTGTAGCTTGTTTGGCAACTAGCATTGTATTGATCCTGGCAATTGCCGTTATATTCTGCTTCTGATAAAGTTATAAAAGGTCTGATAGCTTGCAATAAACTTGTCACAGTCTCAGTCTTGTTTTGACCTTTCCAACCTGTGTCTTGTCAGAGGTTCATTTCTCACTGGCAATATCAGGTAAATTTAACTCAATAAGTAAGTACTGGCATTTACATTTGCTTTTGTGTCAAGCATGGAGAATTTTGAGGTCATACATTTGCTCATACAGAAGTCCTAGTTCATCACAACCTTTGATCTCACTTGATGTGGGATGTCCTTCTGTATATGTGTTGCTTTTATTGGTTGATGAATAAAGCTGTTTTGGTCAATGGCTTAACAGAGTAAAGCCAGGTAGGAAATCAGAACAAAGATGTAGAGAGAAAGAAAGCAGAGCCAAGGAGACGCCATGAGGCAACCCAAGAAACAAGAGGTAACAAACCATGAACCTCGTGGTAAAATATAAAATAATAGAAATGGGATAATTTAAGATGTAAGAGTTAGTTAATAAGAAGCCTGAGCTGTGTGATTATTTGCGTCTGGGTGGACGGGAGATGAAGGCACAGTTTCCTCTTATACTCCCTCATCTCCTTCTCATCACTGAGAGTGTTTTGTCTGTCATTAAGTGGACCTTCCCAGGAGAAAGGCTACCACAGGTTTGGTCTCTTTTTTCAGTAACTAGAGCTCTCCATTTTAGCAAGATCTTTGTATGTTGATGCCTGCAGGAAGAGGGTCACCTTCTCTGTATAATGTAGGAGCCCCAGTTCTACTCCTGACAAGGTAGTAAAACCCTGAACCTCACAACACTTGTCCTTGTTCTCCACAGCAAATACCCAGGCAGAAGTAGCAGGACCCTGAACCTCACAACACTGCTCCTACTCCTCCATGGCAAATGCCCAGGCAGAGCCAGTGGAGGCATTGTCTTCACTCACTCTTTTCCCCAGGGTTGTCTTCCAACCTGTCACAAAGATAAAGAACATAGCAGAGTGACACGGTGGTATAATCTGTTTGGAGCACAGAGATAGGCCAAGAAAAGTCCTCTTGCAGTATACACATTATTATACAACAATCCTTGAGAAAATGACCCAATATAACCCAAATTATACTGACTTCCTGGCTCTCCGCTAACCAACCACTTCTCTCTGCCATCATTTTCCATGAGGCTTTCACTAAACCTGTGCCAGCCATCTCTTCTCCTTCTTTTGTCTCAAAGCAGATATACTTCTGCCTTGTGGCCTTCTCTTTTTGGGTCCTCTACCTAGAATATTTTTTCCTTAGTTCTGTGCAGCATATTCCTTTGCCTCCTTTAAGTCTTGACTCCATATCACACACATATCTTGTCCACTAACAAGAAATTTATAATTACATACTTTTATAGAATTTTGATAGATTTGTTTATTTTTACTTCTTGATTGCATTTTTAAAAATGTTTTTGTGGAAATATGTCATTACATACCCTATTTTAGGGGAAATACTTTCAGAATTCTTCGACAATATAAAATAGTAATAGAAAACATTTACTGACCAAATATTATGTACTTAACATGAGAGTATGTTTTCACAGGAATGATCTCAGATAATCCTCAGACTATCCCAGTGAAGTCAATGCTTCCAGGCCTCCCATTCTGCAACAGCGTGAGTTATAGCCCAGTGAATTTATTTGACCTTCACATTGTCCTGGGAGTGAGTGGGAGGACTCAGAGTTTAAACTATCATTCATATTTTCAACTGCTGTCAGGTGTTTTAATACGTAAGTTAAAACCCACTAGGAAAAATGTCACTTGTTAATGTCTCTGAATAATCAACCCAAGTGGGAGTAGGAATTACCAGTGGGCACCCAAAAGACATACACTGGTCATGCTGCGCCCCCTGGAGGATTCCTCTGTGTTCAGTGTTTGGTGATGCATGCTATTGGATTAAACAAGTTCTTCATTCACTGACTCCAGTACCAAACAATTTCATCTGGCCACTGTGGGGAAGAGGTCAAATAAACTCCTCCCATTCATATATACTTTAAGTCAAATTTCAGCTAGCTTGTGTCCATAGAATTCGAAATACTTAAAACCTCAGGTGGACACTGACTGCTTTCTTTTAATCCCAGCACTTGAGAGACAGAGGTAGGTGACTCTCCGCGAGTTTGAGGCGAGCCTCGTCTACTACACAGGATAAGTTCCAGAAAAGCCATGGCTACAGAAAGGGACCCCTGTCTCAGAAAGAAAGAAAAAAACCAACAATTAAAATACAAAAACCTGTAAACATGGCTATCACTTCTGGAAATGAAAGTAATCGGAGGAACTCACAAATTATTACGTATGGCGAAATTTCTCGAAGACTTATTTGCAGTGGTGACAGGATGGAAAGAATGGAGGGGTGCAGCTGGGGGAAATCATTTAATGTTTTCTTGGTATGTCATTACATCTGAATACAATAGTCATTCATAACGTCTTTAGTTCTTCAGGTGAGAGACGTCGGCATTATAGTGTCAAATTAGAAAAGTTTTAAAACATGCTGGCGTGTTCTTCATCATATAACATAACACATAGGACATGACTTACGTGTGTTCTAGAGTAAAGCAGATGCCTTCAACAGTGGAAGCAAACCGAAAGGCAGATAAAGAAAATGTCTGGTGGAGAGATCACCAGCAGTTTCTACTCTCTCCTTTATGGTTTTGCACTTTCCAAATTTCAACAATGCCCATCTATCATTTTTTTCTAATAAAAACATTATTGTAAAACAAAAAGAATATATGCACTCCTTTTCAGCCCCATTACTGAATCATAATGCAGTCTGGCTGATCCTCTGCCATCCGTCACACTGTGGCAACCACAGACATAGCCCTGGACTGCTCATTCTAATTTCTAAACATTGCAATGACTCTGGGCCCAGCCAGTGTGTTCAGATGGAACTGAAGCAGGAGGTTGGCTCAGACAGAATGGATTCCAGACTCTCAGTGATTCACGGTAATGGAAATGACTTTTATATCGATTGCCTTGGGGACGAATTCCTAGGACCTGGCTTGTACCATTTCCAAGAAAGATACATGAATTTCTTATTGATGATCTCAACTCTGTGCAAAGTATGCTTGGGGAAAAATTATTTCTTTTTGAAAATCAAAAGAAAAGCACATCATAAAGTTTTTGCTCTTGAGGATAATGGGGAGAGATTTCACGTGATGGGGAATCTTTTTAAAATAAAGATTATTAAATTCATATTTGTGTGTGTTGTGAGTGTGTCTGCTACTGCACATATGTGAAGATATGTGTATATCTGCATATATGCGCATATACTGCACATATGGTCAGAGGATTATTTACCAATAGATAATATAAAATTATATTCATCAATGTATATACATACATATATTTACATATAAATGGCCAGCTCAAAGGAATATCTGTGGAATTTGCATCCATAGAGCCAACCAACTATAAAAGGAAAATATACTGTCTTAGTTAGGGTTTCTGTTGTTGTTAAGAGATACCATGACCACTTATAAAGGAAACCATGTAATTGGGGCTGACTTAGAATTTCAGAGGTTTAATCCATTGTCATCACGATGGGTGGCATGGAGGCAGACATGGTGCTGGAGAAGAAACTGAGTTTTACATCTTGATCCATAGGTAACAGGGAACCCACCTGCACAATGACACACTTCCGCCAATAAGACCCAACCTACTTCAAAAGGCCACACCTCCTAATTGTGCTACTCCCTTCCTATGGGCCAAGCATTCAAACATATGAGTCTATGGGGGCCATTTCTAGTCAAACCAGCATATACATTTTTTAATTAAAAAATTATTTAACCCTAACTCTAACCTTAACAAAGTAAAATTTTATTATAACATTTCCATCTTAGTTCATTCTCCTCCACATACCTCTCCCCTACCTTCTACTTGTACCATTTAGTTAGTTTCATTATCCCCGTCTCAATTTCTCACCCCCAACCAAAACAGAAAAAAATGGAAGAAAAGGAGTCCAAGAGAAGACACAAGAAACAGACATAGATATAGAGACCCACTTGCTGGTACATCAGGAATTCCATAAAAATGCTAATTAGAAACCATAATATATACACAGAAGACCTGTAGTGTAAAAAGAGAGAATAAAAGATATATAAATAATATTTTAAAAATTAAAAAAATAAGATAAAAAAAGGAAAAGTCTGACATGACACTAACATCATAAGACAAGGCACCTCCAAAGATCCCGTTGTGTTTGTTTCTGTTGGCCATTGGCTGCTGGGCATGCAGCCTGCCAGGCTTAGTTCCCAACTCTGGAAGAAGAAAAAAAGACAAAATCAAGAAAAGACCAAACAACAAAAGCAAAACAAAAACAAAACAGGTGTGGGCGTCCCTTTTTCCTTCAGGTCTGTTGGCCACCGGTCCACGAGGACAAATGGGCAGAAGTGGCAACAGAGAGCTTTGTACGGCCTGGGAACACGGTGGAAATTGCCTTCTGGGCCTCAGTGAGGCAGCTCAACTTTATTCCAGAGCATACAGGACATATAGATGGTAGCTGGGGAATCACCATTAAATGGCATTAAATGCATTAAATGGCAGGCGCCTATCACGTACCTGGATTAGTAGCAGCATGGCCCTACGATTATGAAAATATCAAAAGCTGGTCACCTAATTACCATATGGGCAGCAAGGGAAGAGTGTTTGCAGGGAACTGTGTCAAGGGTCATCTTTGAGATAAGGCAGATGTCAGGGCCTACAGACTTCTCCAAATAAGGTCAGATAAAGAGCAGGAAGCCCTCAGTGGGGGGACTGTGTCCTCCCTATTGTGCCAGTTCAGAGGGGGGAACTGCCAAACCACGGTAGACTGCAACCTCTGACCTGCAAGGCCTCCCAACAAACAAGGGGCTAACAACTATTCCTACTGCATCTACACTGTGTTTGATGTTTTAAGTAACCTAGCAACATTTTCAAGTGTATGGGAGCGTGTAAACACTGCACAATTTAATATGGAGAACTTGATTTTCTTGAGTATTTTCTTTATATCAAAGGAGGGCTTAAAACAAATCTTTCAGAACACACACACACACACACACACACACACACACACTACATTTTGACACGTATTTCCCTTGTGCCAGGCAGTATGCCTTTAGAAAAGGACAGTCACAAGTTTCTTACATCTCGGTAGCAGAGACACGAAAGCATGAAAGCTGATGTCAAGTTACCCACGGCGAGAAAAGGATGGAAGGAACGGGCGAGGTGGAGACTAGTTAGGTTTCTGCCCCTTAGGAGCCAAACCACCTATGTGGGGTTGAAACATTGCTTTGCTTACTTGGTGAGTCAGCAGCTCATGTAGCCCAGGCTGGCCTCAAACTTGATAAACAGCCGAGAATCTTGAATTATTGATCTTCTTGCCTTTACGTCTTAAGTCTTGTGATTCCTGGCATGTGCCACCACACCTGGCTAAAAGGCTTTTTTGTTTTGTTTTTTGTTTTATCGAGACAGGGTTTTTCAGTGTGACTTTGGTGCCTGTCCTGTAACTAGTTCTTGTAGATCAGGCTGGCCTTGAACTCATAGAGATCCGCCTGTCTCTGCCTCCCACCCAGCTTTAAAAGGCACTTTAAACACTACTCCTATATACACAAAATCCTCAACTCTGCAGAAGGTTGGGATGAGGTAGATCTGTATTCTAACATGGAATTGGGAGTGGTCCCAGCACCCACACCAGTGCATGTTAAATCAGGCCCCGAGTTATCCATGACACGACTTACTTCCTTGTTTGTATAACCTACCTACAAAAATCACCTCATTTTCATATTCATTGACAAATTTCGACGTTTCTATGGCTCTTACACTTTTAAGTGGGAATGAAGCAAACTATCACATGTCTTCAGTTTGGCAGGGCTGGGGGGACAGTAATGAAATGGCATCTAAAGTAAAGAGTGGTCCTTATTTTTACACCCAAAGGCAATCAGTAATGTGACCTATGCACTTTGTCATGACGATGGCACACAGGACATAAATTATTAATCCTACATAGCATTTGATTCATTTCAATCATTCCTGTCTGCGATGGTATAATAAATTAGCAAGAAGTCTGCCAATTTTTGATGTATTCACAAAACGTGAAAACTGTGTATAAATCAGCAAAGCTACTCCCGTATTATTTCTGTCATCAACAAAAGAAATGACACTGTGGCAGTTGCTGGGTGTGTTTTTATGCAAAACTGATATGAGAGGCAGATTTTAAAGCACATAACTTTTTTTTCTCAATATATGTAAGTCATTTTATTAAAAAAAATCCAGGACAGAAGAATGAAGTTTCAAAAGTTATTTATTTTGTCTCCTGGCATGGTGGAAATGGTAGGAAATAATGAATAGAATTGTGTGGTGGCCTGTTAAATTTCCAACTGTACCACTGTTTCCCCATGTTCCCTCCCTCCCGCACACATCACAAATGTACTAAATATATAATGAAATGAATGTGACCTTTCTTGGATTTGTTTTGATGATTGGGTTTTATTAATTTTATTAGCAGATAGCTAATGTTTTGATGATTGGGTTTTATTAGCTATCTGCTAATAAAAATTATACTACCAGACACAGTACCTAGATGGGGAAGGGCCATCACTGGGAGCTATGCCTTTGAAGGTTATACCTAGTGCCTGGTCCCTCCCTTTCTCTATGCTTTTTGGCTGCCATAAAGGATGCTGAGCTGTTCTACCCAGATCTCCATGGGATGAGGCTTCTGCTTCTGTCCCTGTGACCCAAACCCCGATTTTGAAATCAAGCAGCAGAGCAGTGACTGGAGGAACCAAAGAATAACAGCTTGTGCAAAACCCAAAGGGGGCTGTGGTTGCTGAAGAGAAGTAGGAAATGCAGCAGAAACAGGGTTTCAGTTTCCTCAATACACTTGCCAAAGGTGAAAAGAGCAGCCCCTCACCACAGTGAAAATGCGTTTGCCCTGGAGACTGCTTTCCTCGGGATCCAGGAGGAGGTGGGAGCCAGAGGCACTTGGCCCTCATGGCTCTTCTGCATCATAGACAACTTGCTTTGTGTTGCTGTCAAACTGGACATTCTTCACACTCTGTATTCCCCATATACACATTCTTCACACTCTATAGTCACCATATACACATTCTTCACACTCTATATTCACCATATACACATTCTTCACACTCTGTATTCCCCATATACACATTCTTCACACTCTATATTCACCATATACACACTTGTGGTTTGAATATGGAAAGTATCCCCAGGTGCACATGTTGAGTGCTTGGTCCCCAGCTGCTGTGCTATTTTGGGAGGAAGTGGTGATGTTAGGTGGCAGGGCCTAGCAGGAGGAGGGACATCATCATCACTGGAGGCTTATACTTTGAAGGCTATAAGTGTTCCCCAGTCTCTTTCTTCTCTCTGCTTCCTGGCTGCTATGATGATTGTTGATCTATTCCACCCAGCTCTCCCCATGGGACTGAAACCTCTAAAACCATAAGCTAAAATAAATTATTATTTTGTTGTTTTTGTCTTAGGTATTTTTTTTCATAGCAATGAAAAATTTTTACTGACACAATCTTACTTATTTCTTCATCTGTGAAATGAGGTTCATAGAGCTATGGATAGTTTAAAACAATGTCTATACACAGTAAATTCAATCATCGTACTATTGTACAATGGAAAACTGTCTTTTAGAGAGCATGTACTTTTCAGTTCACACAGTATGTTTAGTATTATTATAGAGACACTGTTGATATGCTCCAAAATTCTTTATCCCCTGCTCAGCTGAAGGTATCATCTTCTTTAAAAAATGGACATGGGGCAGGGGTGGGAGTCAGACCACATGACATATAGTAACTTAAGTTGCTCGGAAGTTTGGTTTGGTGTGTGTGTTTGTTTCCAAGGAAACATGTTTTTCAGTTCAAATCAGAATGTGGGAAAGCCAGAGTTCTGCCTCTGATTTAGATCTCAAGGTGGGACCAAGATCTAAATCTTTTACTCCACATGGCCCATGTGTTACAGCCTTTATTTTTACTGGATGTCAGTGTCTTCATAGCTAAAAATGGGGGGAGGTAGGCTCAGCCTTCACAGTCTCTGTAAAATGCTATTTCCTATGCTAAGAACAAATGTCTCATTCTAGTGACATGAGGTACCCAGAATAAACAGATTCATAGATACCAAAAGTAGACTAGCAGATGCCAGGGACTTAGAATGAGTATAGCATTTCTGTTTGAAATAGGTATTAGTCATGTCCATAAAAATATGAATGTGCTTAATGTATTGAATTTAATACTTTAAAACTGTAAGATTTATGTTATGCATATTTTGTCACAGAGAATGAATTTACCCATACATATACAACTGCTTCCTAGACAGAGCTTTGGGAGCAAGTAAAGTATTTCTGAACTCTATAGTTTGGCCTCAAGAGTTATTTGGTATTCAAAAGAGACTTGTGGTTTATTGATGAAGGTCAAGACATCTCCTTAGTCCTTATTTTGGTTGACATTATGTCTACTTTCTTATCCTCCTAATAGTACATCTCTGCTCAAAACCTCCTGGTTACTTCCTATGTCTTTCAAAGGGACTCAAAGTTCCAGTTTCTGTTACAGATATATGAACAGATTCCTTTAAAATATCACCATGGACACCTTGAGACCTTGCGACAACCCTCATCTACTTCAGGGCAGGGCCCATGAGTCCTACTCAGTTCCATCAAACTTACACAGTTTGAATTTTTATTGTGCTGTGTTTCTTTCTCCCTCTCCTTCCTCCCCCATTAGATATGGTCTCCCTAGATTGACTTAGAGCTTCTAATCTCCTGCCTCAGCCTCTGTAGCATCAAGAGCACAAGGATAGGTCACCATGCTCGGCTAAGGTTTGACAGTGTCCTGCTGATGCTCACCCCCAGTTGACAGGAAATCATTTCATTTTCTCTGTTGCTGTGTGTCCTATTTGCAATTCCCCCTGTGCTGGTAGAGGATTTCCTTGGCTTCTGACAGTTGATGACTAGATGGAACCAGATTTATAAATGAGAAGAAAAATACTTTCCAAATATCCTTCTTGCAATACTCATACAGAGTCCAGTGTAAAAGGGGTGGCGGGCTGTGTTCCTACTGCCCGGCTCCTGGCTGCCTGACTAGCTTACATCTGAAATAATTACACGGAAACTGTATTCATTTAAACACTGCCTGGCCCATTAGTTCTAGCCTCTTATTGGCTAACTCTCACATCTTGATTAACCCATTTTTAATAATCTGTGTAGAACCACGAGGTAGTGGCTTACTGGGAAAGATTCAGCATGTCTGACCAGGAAGCTTCATGGCGGCGGCTCTCTGACCCTGCTTTCTTCCTTCCAGAATTCACTTCCGTATTCTCAGCCTATCTAAGGGCCGCCCTATCAAAGACCAAGGCAGTCTCTTTATTTAACAAATGAAAGTAACACATAGACAGAAGACCCTCCTATATCAGTCAAGCAACAAAGAAAATCCAGTACCCACCAAGAAACTAAAAACCTCTCCTTTACCTCTTTCCTCCTTTAGCTTTCTCATCTCTGTGACAGTGTCTGACACAAGCTAGTTAAGAAGAAAAGTTTGTTTAGCTAACAGTTCAGCGGTTTCAGTCTGTTATGGCAAAGAGGACATGGGTGGAGCAGCTTACACCATGGTGACCAGGAAAGAAAGGAGTGAGAACAGAAGGAGGAGGAGGAGAAGGAAGATGAGTAAGAGGAGGAAGAAAAGGTGAAGGAGGAGGAGGAAGATGAGGAAGAGGAGAATCTCCTCTTTATCCTTTCTGAAGCACCCTTCACAGATGTATTCATGTGTGTGCTTTGCTGGTCCCCTAAGGACTTCTCAGTTGGATCAAGTGTACAACCAAGATTCGCTACCACTCCCTCTCTCCTCTACCTGTAGAGTTCAGCCACAGGAAACCTAGCAACAGTGTCCATGACCCCAAGAAGTGTATCCATTTATTTGAGTTCTGTACATAGACTATTGAGTTGACTTCATTCATTTCTCCCCAAATGCCCTATTAGGACCCTTATTCCACAGGTAAGAAAAACAAGGCCCAGATAAGTTACTTCCTCCAAACCCTGTGGCTGGCATGGGAATGTAATGTCAGTACCATCTGGTTAGAGGCCACACACTAATTAACCATCACCCTCAGCTCCTCCAGTTAGGTGTTCATATTTCTGCCCCCATTATAACCATGTAAAGACATCCAGTAAAATACATTATCATTAGTTGACCCCATAGTTTCTAAGTCTTCCAATGACAAAGCAATAAATGTGGTATTTAAAATCTGGTCTACTGTTGGCAAGCACCCCCCAAAATTACTGAGGGAACCAACCACCTGAGACCGTACGGTCCTAATCACTTCTTAAGGGAATTTAATGAATCTAATTGGAAACATCTACTTGATTCCCTCCTGGATTATGTCATAGAAACCTGTGTGAGAAAGGAGCTAAAATCAATAAACGAGAGAGTGGAGTTGAAAAGAGAGAGGCTAGAACACCAGTGCCGTAGGTCAGAAAGAATGCCTTAGAGCAGTTGTGCAACCGATGTCGAAGAGACAATGTACGGTTCAGGTTCACAGAGCACATTTCCCCCTTAAGCAGCTGGTAATCCCAATTACAGAATGTTATGTTTATCAGTGAGCAGTGTGTGGGGCTGGCCTGTTCAAAGGGCCACATTGCAGGCAGATTTCAGGCCCCGCTAAGAATTTAGATGATGGCAGAGCCTTTGCTTAGTCACTCATTTATCCCTCGTGGAGGTGAGTTGAGTTTGAAGAATGAGAAGAACTCTCTCCCCTCTCCATTCCTCCTCCTCCTTTCTTCTCTCCCCACTCTGGACAGTCTTACTCTATAGTCCAGCCTAGTCTTGAGTTCAAAATCCTTCTGCCTCAGCCTCCCGAACGTTGGGATTATGGGTCCGGCTTCCCCCCCCCCCCATCTTTATGTGTAGGATTTTGGTGGGCAGTGAGGGTGGACTGTGGCTGGATATTGGAGCCAGAGTCATTTAATGAGTGGATATCTCTGGTGGGAAAGTGAGAGAGGTGAAGACAGAAGAGAGAAATAGGACCGTGCTGTGTAAAATGGCTTCCACTGGGCACAAGGATAAGAATTTAACATGAGCTGGGTAGGGAGTGGTGGGGGGAAATGGGACACACCACAGGAATTTTTCCTTGCTCCTTCATAGATGATGGATGGCTATAACAATATCTTGTTTCCTTTATTTACAGCTTCACTTTCAGGTTTAATCACCTGTGGCCAGCCACAGTCTAACACTTTAAATGGAAAATTCCAGAAATAAACAATTCATAAGCTTTCAGTTGTGTGCTCTTTTGAACAGCGCAATGGAATCTCACACCTTGTATGCGAATCACGCTGGAGCTGTCTGTCTGCCATTCCTAGGTGCCTCCTGCTTGTGGTCAAGAAACCCTTAGCTGGATCTGTCAAGATGCTTCGGTGGGCTATGAGGCTTGATGACAGGTCAGAAGACCTGTGTTCAATCCTTAGAACCCACATTGTGAAAGAGAACCTAACACACACACACACACACACACACACACACACACACACACACACCATACAAAATAAATAATAATAGATAGATAAGTTTAAAAAAAAAAGCAATCCTTATTTAGAATTGGCCCCAAAGTAGACGTGTTAAGATTCAAAGAAGACGGCAGGTATACAACCCAGAAGAGCGGGTTACTCTGTCAATACTTCCGGGAAATCCAGTTTATCTCAGAACTGGCTACTTACTCCCTGAGGTGTTAGGTATCCAGTGTGATTCTTGCAACCCCACCCTGCGGATAAGTTGGTGATGTTATAGTCCTTCTTTCTGTCACCTCCTGCGGATAAGGTGGTGATGTTATAGTCCTTCTTTCTGTCACCTCCTGCGGAAAAGGTAGTGATGTTATAGTCCTTCTTTCTGTCACCTCCTGCCACATAGCTGCTTTCACTATGTGTGTCCCCACAGTTCCCCCCTTGGTAAGCCTCCACTGCACACCAGAGTTGTGTCTTTGCCTTCCTGACCTCCCCCAGCCTCTTTTACTGATCAGATCCTTTGGTTCCAGCTCTAGTCCTCAACATTATCTTCAAGAGAGAAATATTACCAGGATGGTGGCATTGAGTATCACATTGCAGAGGGTAGGAGGGTGATTCAGAGTATGGGCTGTGGCTGTCAGGGAGTGGAGAAGGAGGCTGGCTGCAAATCTGTAAGCAAATCACATTTATTTATTTTATTTGTGAGTGTGTTGTGTGCATTTGTGTGGGCATGTGTGTCATGGTGGAAGTGTGGAGGCTAGAGGACAGCTTGGGGAAGTTGAATCTCTTCTACGACATGGTGCCTGGGAATCAAACTCAGATTGCCAGGTTTGGCAGCAAGACCGTCTACCAGCTGAGCCATCTCTACAGTCCTCAGTCCCTTTTTAAGGGTTGGTTTGTGAGAAGGATAAGACCTCTGGAAAGAAAAAAAGTTGAAAGGGGCTTAAAATAGTGGGTAAGTTCCCAGAAGGCACAGTGATCACAAGGTTGTCTAGGTTACTCTCATTTTAATCATCCATGCTTAGGGTACACATTACGATGGGTTTGTTTTTCTCATAAATCTTTGGTTGATTATTATTATCCTGGTATGTGTACTCCCAAGAACATGTGTGAAGGGTTAGGAGCTAACTCTGTGGAGTCACTTCTCACCTTCCACCTTTGCGTGGATTCCTGGGATTGAGCTCAAGCCAGCAGCAAGCCCTTTATTCACTGGGCCATCTCACTGACCCCTATGTTGCAATCTCTGTCCTTTTGCTAAGTTTGAAGTCCAAATTATCGCTGGCTAGCTTATTAACTCGTGTGCCCTTTGCTTTCATTAGCGTACAGGGACAATGCCATCAGTATGGTTGGCTGGTGAATTAAAAATGAGCTGGAATTAAAGTGTTTTTTAAGAGTAATTAGAAAGTATGTTGACTGCCTGGAAAAGATGAAAAATCAACTCAGAACAATACAGGTGGAAAACGGCTTTATGCAAGTAAAGTCGTTTATTTATAAAGAAAGGTTTCTTGTTAAAGATGGAAACTGGATGGCAAATTTAACACCAGAGATAAGGAGCAGTTAGCTAGTTTATCAATCAATCATGTATATAGCGATATATGTTTGTTTGAAATGAGACCACATCTTATTCATTACAGTTCCTTCATAAAGCAACAAGTTCTGTTCTTTACTTGCACAAGCAGGCAGTGAATAACAGTCTTGGAATCCCCTGTCAAAGATGCAATTTAGGTCAATGCCAAGATGAGTATGCTTCTCAAGGAGACTGCAGGAGAGACTCCTCACACATGGAACAGTAGTTCTAATAAAATGACCAACATGCCCAAGCAACCAGGCAATGAAATGAGTCAAAGAGGCTCAGTAG
This sequence comes from Microtus oregoni, assembly GCF_018167655.1. Taxonomy (NCBI): domain Eukaryota; kingdom Metazoa; phylum Chordata; class Mammalia; order Rodentia; family Cricetidae; genus Microtus; species Microtus oregoni. Next base: position 27,849,556 of record NW_024543071.1, read on the forward strand.
AAATTCAAGGAAACATTTGAAAGGTAAGCTTCCGTAAGAACCCAATATACAAACACCAGCTATTCTGATTCCTGAGGCACTTCTAATAGAGGGGCTAGCCACTTAAAGACAGACTTCTCAACCTCATCTACAAGGATTCTAGACTTAATGTCTAACCTGCCCTCTTTGACCCTCCACAGCCTGACTAAGGTTTGACTTACTGGTCTGCGAGGGAGCCTGGATCCAGGGATTCTTCCAAGTCCTCAAGTGATGAGAAGCAGCAGCCAAGGCCATGGCCTTTAAATGTGTGTAGCTTTATAGGTTTGGCAACAATTCCATGACCTCTGATGATTTCCTTTTAAGTGCCACGATTCCCTCTTAGGTAGTGAGTGAATGATAATAACTCTTCAGAAAGCATATACCCAAACCTGGGCTTTCTTGGATGAACGGAGTGAGGATTGCTGAGTGGACGTTTAGCACAGATATTTTTATGTTTATTTTGGTAATTTTAATGTACAGCCAGAGTTTCAAGGCCCTGCTTTGTAGTTATTTAAACCCTGACACATGATATTATCTGTGCTATTGTCAGTAACATAATACCTAGACCAGACAAGAAGGAAGAGATTTACCTTGCGTTATAGTAAGTCCAGACTAAGGGGCCATATGTGATGGTCTTCAGCGGCAGAGTTCTGAAGTGTGCAGGACATCACGTGGCAAGAAATGGTATGCTTATGTATGCACGTCCTCTGGTCTTTCTCCTTCATATAAAGCCACCCCTATTTGACCATGGTGGCTCCCTGCTAATCATCTTACCTGATCCTAATCATTTCCCACATGCCCTATCTCTAAGCGTCATTGACAGATGAGGTTTCCAATATCTTAATCCCTATAGTAGTCATCTTTGTGTTACTATAAGACAATCTGTGAGCTAATCAATTTTGGAAGAAATGTTTATTTTGGTTTGAGGTTTCAGAGGTTAGTTGAGCCCCCGGCATCTGGGTCTGTGGAGATGCAGCTCATTGTAGGTGGAAGTTTCTGTCCTGTCCTCCAGTTCCCAAATAACCAAAACAGAGGCTTAATATTAATTACAAATGCTTGGCCAATAGCTCAGGCTTGCTACTAGCTAACACTTATATTTTAAATTAACCAATATTTCTTTTTTTTTTAATAATTTTTTTTATTAAGAAAAGAAGAAAAAAAACATAAACAAAAAACAAGTTTCCACCTCCTCCCAGCCTCCCATTTCCCTCCCCCTCCTCCCACCCTTCTCCCCCTCCTCCCACCCTTCTACCCCTCCCCCCACTCCTCTCCCCCTCCCTCTCCAGTCCACAGAGCAGTCCAGGTTCCCTGCCCTGTGGTAAGTCCTAGGTCCTCCCCCCTCCGTCCATATCTAGGAAGGTGAACATCCAAACTGGCTAGGCTTCCACAAAGCCAGCACATTAAGTAGGATCAAAACCCCGTGCCATTGTCCTTGGCGTCTCATTAGCCCTCATTGTTCGCCATGTTCAGAGAGTCCGGTTTTATCCCATGCTTTTTCGGTCACAGTCCAGCTGGCCTTGGTGAGCTCCCAGTAGATCAGCTCCACTGTCTCAGTGGGTGGGTGCACGCCTCGTGGTCCCGACTTCTTTGCTCATGTTCTCCCTCCTTCTGCTCCTCATTGGGACCTTGGGAGCTCAGTCCAGTGCTCCAGTGTGGGTCTCTGTCTCTGTCTCCATCCATCACCAGATGAAGGTTCTATGATGATATGCAAGACTTTAAAATGCTAATTAACCCAATTAAAAAATGGGGCACTGAACTGAACAGAGAATTCTCAGCAGAGGAAGTTCAAATGGCCAAAAGACACTTAAAGTCGTGCTCAACTTCCTTAGCAATCAGGGAAATGCAAATCAAAACAACTTTGAGATATCATCTTACACCTGTCAGAATGGCTAAAGTCAAAAACACCAAGGATAACCTTTGCTGGAGAGGCTGTGGAGGAACGGGTACCCTCATCCATTGCTGGTGGGAATGCCATCTTGTGCAACCACTGTGGAAGTCAGTGTTTCGGTTTCTCAGGAAATTCGGGATCAACTTACCCCTGGACCCAGCAATACCACTCCTGGGAATATACCCAAGAGATGCTCTATCATATGACAAAAGCATTTGTTCAACTATGTTCATAGCAGTATTATTTGTAATAGCCAGAACCTGGAAACAACCTAGATGCCCTTCAATGGAAGAATGGATGAAGAAAGTATGGAATATATACACGCTAGAGTACTACGCTGCGGTAAAAAACAATGACTTCTCGAATTTTGCAGGCAAATGGATGGAAATAGAAAACACTATCCTGAGTGAGGTGTCCCAGACCCAAAAAGATGAACTTGGGATGTACTCGCTCATAATTGGTTTCTAGCCATAAATTAGGGCCACGGAGTCTACAATAGGTGAACCTAAAGAAGCTAAGTAAGAAGGTGAACCCAAGGAAAAACATATAGTTATCCTCTTGGCTAAGGGAAGTAGACCCAATTGCCGGGGAGAAAATTAGGATCTTGGGGGTGGGGTGGGATGGGGGTAAGGGGAGATGGGGAGAGAAAAGGTAGAAGGGAAGGAGGGGGGATTTGGGGAATCAGGAGAATTGGGATAAAGGAAAGGTGGATAGGGGAGCACGGAACCACAATTCTTAGTTAAGGGAACCACTTTAGGGTGAGCAAGAGATTTGACCCTAGAGGGGCTCCCAAGTGCCCAACATGAGGTTCCCAGTTAGTTCCTTGGGTAGCTGAGGATTGGGAACCTGAAATGACCCTATCCGAGAGCAATACTGACGAACCAATATTTCTTATCTCTGCTTTGCCACAGGGCATAGTACCTTTTCTCATTACAGCACACCCATCTTGCTTCTCTCTATGTCTGCTCGTGATCTTCTCTCTTCCCTGCTTCCTACCTAGCCTTATCCTGTTTAGCTATTGGCCAGTCAGCTTCTTTATTAAACCAATCAGAGTAATGCATATTCACAGTGTCCAGAAGGATGACAGCCATGCACTCCCTGGCATCTGTGCATGTGGAGAGACTCACTACCACAGCGATGTATGATAGAGGAAGCTCCTCACCACAGGCCAGCTAGAAGCAAGGCCAGTGGGGAAAACTCTGGTCTCACAGTCTCCTTGGAAGACACACCCTTAATGATTTACAACCTCTTACCAGGTCCCACCTCTTGAACCTCCTGACTTCCCACTAGCATCAAGTCAGGAATCGTGCCATTTAGAAATGGGCCCTTGGAAGCAAGTCAAGGTACAACTTACCAGTACTTCATTACTGGAATTAGTCTTAAAATTGCAGGAGGCATACTCAAACCCCAGCTAAACCACAGTGGCTGATAATTGAAGAAACAAGTGAAGCTATCATTTAAATTCTTCTCAGGTTCAGACATGAGCTGTATCTTGCTTACTGTTGCTTATACCTAGTAAATGCAAAGTGTCGGAGAAATGTTAGAAGCTAGACCATTCGTGAGGTGCTTTCAGAAGTCAACTTCCTTTTTCCTTGAAGGGAATACTTAAAAGCTTTAGAAAGAAACAAACATCTGGAGGGCATTAGTGCCCCTTAATTACAGCGCTCCAGGGAAGCATTCTCTCTTGTATCTCTGCTGGGGTAGTAGAGCCCAGCTCTATGCAAATGCTGTATGAGAATGCAAAGAGAACACAGGGATGAGATGGTGCCCCCCATACAATCTTCCCTTGTCCAGACCACTCAATGTTTGTTCTGTTGAAACAATCTTGCTGCCTACTTCATTCTGCCCTCAAACTAAATCCTCCTGCCTCAGCTTCTTAACTACTGGGATTACAGGTGTACTCCACCAGGCCCGTTTGCAAGAGTTTTTACTTAGACTTTAGTTTCTGTTGTTTGACATGTCTTTAGAACAATCACTTAATTTAGTTTATGTATTCATGTGTGTACCTGAGTATATGTAGGTCCACAGTGCATATTAATGAGCCCAGGGACATAAGAAGAGGGCCTTGGATCCTCTCAAATTGGGAGTTACAGGTAGGTGTGAGCCACGATGTGAGTGTTAGGAACTGGTCCTAACCTGGTCCTCTGCAGGAGCAGTAAGAACTCTTAAGTGCTAAGCCATTACTCCAGTTCCCAGAATGCCTTTAGTTTTAGAAAGCCGTAGAAGTAGACTTTCTCCCAATGTTGCTGTTAAGCACAACTAAAACGCCTGGCCATTATGAGTATGACACAAACCCCTGAAGATCCTGAAAGGCAAAAAGAAGGCAGGGGCCATCCATGAACCTTGGAACCCAGGGTTCAACAAGGCAGCGGGTTCCTGAGTTTGTCCTTCTGTCCTATATATTGCAAACCTGGATGTGAAGAGGCCTGCAACTCAAGAATCATGGTAGATCCAGATAAACAAAGCTGCAGCAAAGCCAAAGACCAGAAAGAAAGCAGCAGAGGCCAGCAGCTCCCATAGCAATCTTACAATGTCCGTGTTCTTCAGTGACTCGTCTCTGTTGCTTTAAGATAAAATTATGATACTCTACAGTGATTGATTAAAGTTTGTGAGGCCACAGTTTGTGTGGTCTAGCTAAGCAACCCCCAATGGCTACAAAATTCTGTCATGCCCCCCCGAAGTCCTCTTTCTAATATAGTTAGATTAAATCTCACCCTCTTAATATCTCACAGCAGGTATTAAATTTCCACACATGAACCCAGTCCAGACTGCTTGGATTACCTATTGAACTTACAAAAAATACTGATGTCTGGGTCCTCCTGCTCCAAATCACTTAAATCAGGACCTCCAGGGATGGGTTGATATTCATTAAAATACTTATTTGATTAAAGTCTGTTTCAGTACCACACAGTCAGCTCTGTAAGGGCAGGAATCAGGTAAATGAGCCAGGCATGGTGGTAGCGAATGTCTGTAATTTCAGAATGCTGGGGGTAGGGGACAAGATCAGGAGTCAAGGTCATCCCTGGCTATATAACAATGTGGAGGTTAGCCTGGGCTATACAAGACCCTGGTCTCAAATACTAAAGCCAAAGCTACAAAAGTGAGGCAAGGCAAAAGAAATCTCTTTTTCCTGAACCCACGAAAGGCTGCAGTATCTCCGAGTCCATCCCATCACTCCGGAGCTACATTATCTAGCTGCAGAAGAGATCAGCACAGCGTTGTTCCGAGAGGCACTGTCATAACTTCCGGATTGATGCTTACGATGCCTCTTTCTTTACACCCAATCAACAAACTGAAGTGAAAGAGAAGCTGACAAGGAGGCAAGAGTGACACACATTCTTCCTCGCGCAGAAAGAATGGAAACGGTTTTAAAAGTGGCTTTAGAAAATTAGAGGTGCTCACTGACAGAGGTGCGGAGAGATTTTATGGAAGGAAAAAGCTGCGTCTTTTGACTTAATAAAATGGCCCCTGACCTGCTCTCTCAAGGCTTTTGTGAGCATGGCTCCCTGAATGTTAATGAATAAGATGATGTGGTGAGACACCTAATTCAATAAATTTTCAGTGTTCTTAGGCTTATATTCGCTCTGCCTGATCCCCTCCTCTGTACCTTGGTTTCCCCCTCCCCAGTCTGCAGCTCTGTTTATAGTGCGAATACAAGAGCTAATGTTTTAAACAATCACTCAAGACATTTTACCTTCTGACATTTTCTAAAAATATTAGCCTCCAGACCCCACTGTGTGAGAAATACACCTATTTTTAGTGACCCTGCTTAATTTCACTTCTACAATACTGACACCCCCTCGTCTATGCTATGCATTTTGGGGAAAACGTCCTGATTTTCTTTAAGAGTTTTTTGTGTGTACGAGTGTTTGCCTGCACCTATGTATGCATACTACATGTGTGCCTGTTATCTGTGGAGGGCAGAAGAGGATGTAGAATTTCTTGGAACTGGAGTCACAGGTGGCTGAGTCATCATGTTGATGCTGGGAATTGAACCCAGGTCCTCAGCAAGAGCTCTTAACCTCTGAGCTATCTCACCAGTCTCGAGATAACATTATGATATCTTTAAAACATTATGTCAGCTTTTTAATTTTTGCTATGAGGAGTATCCCCCCCCCATTCTATCCACATTTCTTTTTAAAAAAATTATTATTTGATTTTTGTGTGTATGGATATTTTGCCCACATATATGTCAGAGCAACATGTGTGTGCCTGGGACCCATAGAAACCAGGAGAGGTGTCATATCCCCTGGAACCGGGGCTATAAATGGCTATGAGTTGCCACTGAGTGCTGGGAATGGAACCCTGTGTCCCTTGGAAGAGCAGCCAGTGCTCTTCACTGCTGAGCCATCTCTCCAGCCCTCTTTCCCCTCTTTCCTTAAAAAAGTGTTTGCAATAACTTTTTGGGGGAGTGAGTGATAGGATGTGATGTATTCAGAATGGCCCCACCCCCCAGGCTCCAGAACTATAGATGAGTGCCATTGTACCTGAGTCACCCTTGGCATGAGTGCACAGTCACGACTTAGGATGGTGGTAAAACTTTATGTCCACAGGGCTTCCAGACTCAGCAGTTAAAAACTCAAGACACAGAATTTCATTAGGGTTTTAAGTAAGTAATAAAATGATAGCATCAGTATGTAGCATGTGGTATCTGACAACCTTGATCGAGGGTAGATATTGGCATGGGGATGATGGATGGACCTTCTGTGGAGAATTGGGACTTCCTGTTTATTGCACACACATGATATTTGATCTTGTGCTCTGTCTGGTACAACTTGACAATGACTGGCTGAATGGATTCAGTATGGACAGCCAATATGAGCTAAGTGACGATCAATTTAAGATCCTAGCTTCTTTTGATTCACTTACTCCATTTTATACACTGCCAAAATAGTATTTTTCAATGCAGGCTGAATCCCCTCCACCTTCTCAGAGGACATACAGCAATGCCTGGATATATGGCTGTCACAGCCAGCAGGGCTATTACTGGCATCTAGTTGGTTAAGGCCATGGATGCTGCTAAACGTCCTATGGTTGACAGGGGAGCTCCTTACAACAGAGTGTCTGGTCCAAATGTCCAGGGCTCAGGCAGAGAAGCCCTGGTCTAGACTGCAGTGCACAGGATTTAGCCACTGTTCTATCAAATTATTCCAGGACAGTTGCTATCTCATTCCTCAAGGTGTCAAATGAAAAGAGAGAACGCGAGTGTATCTTACCCTTTCCACTGACCAAGCCCTGGTGGAAAGAATCCAATACACTCCTCCAATATCTCCTAAGGGAAATGTAGAAACAGTGCCAGCCCTCGACTGCCACGGTTCTCACTGCAGCATGGCCTAGCTATGAGGAGTTTGTTCTGGAACCATATAATTCAGGGGATATTACGTAACTCTCCCCTCCTTTAGCGCTGGAGCTACCTGGGACCCACTTATAAACGCTAGTTAGAGAAGACAATATGCGCCTATCACTCTGTCCAGTGCTTGTACGAGAAGGAAGCTGATTGCTAAATACAACATTCACAATAAATTCAACAATACTTCATGTTTTTATTATGTTCACCTTTAATTGTCTATAAAAATTTTACAGACATATATTTGTATTAAGATCTAATTAATTTTCATAATACCCATGGAAGCGAGGAGGGTGGATTACAGAATTCTCATTTTAAGAGGCAAGAATTAAACCTGCCTGGAGTTACATACTGATTACTCAAGAAGCCAGGAGTGAAGTGGTGGTTTTGGCAGGGGTACCATATCTACCATCCTGGGCAGCACTCTGTAGATGCCATCTATCCATCTGACCCTTGTTAGTCAAGTGTCTTAGTTACCTTTCTGTTGCTATGACACTATGACCAAGGCAGCTTGTAAAAGAAACCACTTAATTGAGGGATGACAAACATAGGGCTGGAGTCCATGACCATAACGGCAGGGACATGGCAACAGGCAGGCGGTCATGGTGCTGGAGCAGTAGTTGAGAGCTTACTGGTTCATAAACAGGAAGCAGAGAGGGAGAAGGAGAGGGAGAGGGGGATCGCTAACAGGGAATAGCATGGGCTTATCGCAGTGACACACTTCCTACAAGATCACACCTCCTAACCCTTCTCAGACAGTTCCACTAACAGAGGACCAATTCAAACATAGGAGTCCATGGGGGCCGTCCTCATTCAAATAACACCAGTCACAAATGTCTACTCTGAAAATCCCTTTAAAATATACATGTGAGATTGGAAAGGTAGAATCCTAGCTAGAGAGGGAAAATATAACAAAGACATTTCCATTCTTTGTATTTATCCTATTTGTGCCAATTTGCAGCACAGAGAAATAAAAACAGAAAAGAGAATAATACGTTATGGTCCAGAAACTATTTACTAAGAGCTATTTTGGTTGACACCCATTTGCTAGATACCCAGAAAGATCAGAGACAATACATATCCATCCTACGGCATTTAACATGTAGGGAAAGATGTTTTGTGTACAGGGAGAAATTGGGCTGCATCCTCCATCTACCCAAGTACGGTCAAATAATCCCAGTTTTTGTTGACTAATAGAAGGAATCAAGAAACAGTAAAGCCAGGAATCTTAGGCGGAGGCACAGGAATGAACTTCGAGGGCAGATTTTTCACATATCTACTCCTTAGGGCACATACTTGGAAGGAGCCTTGTCATAGGCGGCTGGCTCCCCTCCCACAGCATTGATGTTTGAGCCCAGGATGTAGGTTGACCAGATGTATTTAAGGAGACGGGAAGGCCATTAAGCCTTGTTCCTGCTGCTCAGGCTGTGCAGCTCTGGATTCTTGAACAGAGACACATCTCCACGGCTACACACTGACATCCCCTTGATTCTGGAGCATTGTGTGAAGTTTGACTACTGTCTAGTAAGTGGTGGCTGCTACTTTCAGGTCAATGGGATTAAATTCTATTTTCTATTTAGATTATTAATTTTTAAAAACAACCAACTTCGAAGTAGTTACTTGGGCAAGTAAAGCATATGTCTCAGTACTTGTTCTTGGTGTTATTTTAGCATGACACACGGGCTTGGTGGTGTTTCATTTTTGTTAGCTCTTCCAACATTATCTATGCTTGTCCATGTACTTAAGAGGCCTAAATTTTTTTAAATTAATATATTTCTTATAATCAATTTTGTAAGAAAGTTAGGACTTTTTTATTTTTTAAAGAGATATATTGAGAAACCCTGTCTCAAAAAAAATAAAGAGATATATCATTTATGATTGTTTGCCCATCTGCCTGCATGCATGCGATTTTGGTAAGAAAGTTAGGATTCTTTTCTTTCTTAAAGAGATATATCATTTATGATTGTTTGCCTGTCTGCCTGCATGCATGTGTACGTCTTGCATGCTTGGTGCTCTCTGCAGTCAGAAGAGGGCATCAGGATCCCCTGGGGCTGGAATTATAGATGGCTATTAGTTGCAAGGTGGGTGTTGGGAACTGAAGTAGGATCCTCTTCAAGAACAGCAAGTACTCTCAACCGCCAAGTTATCCCTCCAGCTCCCTGGTAAGGTTCTTTGTCACTCAGAGGACTAGAAAGGGAGCATTAAATACTAAATATTTTTTGGTACCAAGAGTGACTTAAAGAACACAATTTAAATGAAAAGGATGTCAACTCTGAAGTGTCTCTTATGACCACACAATTCAGACTTTACTAAATGTTATGGTTTCTCTTTAGATTTTCATGTCTCCTCCCATTTTTTTAACAGCTATGTTAAGTATAGTGTATTTATGTGTGCTTTTTCTCAGAACTATTTCTTGAAATTTTATATGAAAATGCTTTTATACCCTTCCCTTTTCATATGTTATGCATCATCCTAAAATTACACACAGAAGAAATCCGTTTTGTTTTTATTTTATTTTCTACAAAAACGTCTCAAAGACATAGGGGTAAAAGGGAAAACTAGACTGTGACACATTAGTGACTGTCATTGTTCTTCAGACTTCAATTCATTTTTACAAGTGTACATACACACACACACACACACATACACACGCGCGCGCGCGCAGGGGTGCTGGGGATGGATTTAAAAGTCTAGATTCCTTGACCTATCACATTGCAGGGCTTGCTTGGACCTCGGTTACAGCAAGTGCAAAGTAGCACTGCGAACTGCCAGTGGCTGTCCAGCACTTAAGACAGCAAGCCTGCCTTTTATCCTTTAGGAACCAACTGATGTAAATACCCAATGGGGATACTATGACTCTCAGGCACTCCCGTGCTCTTGGCTGAAACTCCACACTGAACTGAATGCCAGTTGTCATTTAAAAGAACCATGTGACAAAGGCACCCTTTCTTAATCTCCCCGAGAAGTGCAGTGGTATAGTGTCCTCGGGTGAAGAGGCCAGAGATGAAGGTGAGGACAAGACTTTAAGTGCCTGCACAGGAAAAAGGCCTCAGTTTGAATCCGTTTGAGGGCAGAGCATGCTGAGCTTTCAGCGTCTTACATGAAAACGAGTCTCTAGGGCTTAGGGAAAGAGGCCATTAGATTCACCTTGAGGAAGTGTTAACCAGATTCCAGTAAGGACCCCACCAGGAGCGTCTCTGATTCCGTAGGTCTAGGTGTGATAGTGAATGTGCCCTTCTAAGGAATCCTCGGGTGATGAGGTTGCGGGTCCAGAGATTTCAGGGACCCCAAGTGACTAACAGCATCACCATCGAACCTGAGGAGCAGCAGGGGAAATGCACGGAGGAGAGCGACGGCGGTCCTGACGTCTTCCGCCACCTCCATCCTCCCTCGCTAGGAATGGGTCAGAACAGGGAAGCAGCAGAAGCGGTACCGGTGCCTGCGCCTTAGGAACGGGAACTCCTTCCAACTTCCGCCCCGGGGGGAAAAGCAGAAGCCGTCTGGCCCAGGAGAGCTGCTCTCCAACTCGTAGCCTTCAGGTTCGGGCTCCAGAGACAGCCCGTCCTCCAGGCGATCGAGGGCCAGCGCAGCGGCACCCAGGCTGTAGCCCCGCGGATGCAGGTGAGGGCGGGGACCCGGGCCTGGTGGGGTGGCGGCGGGACTGGGTCCCTCGCCAGCGGCCCCGCAGGGCGGAAGATGGCTGCCCCGGAGCGCGGCGGACAGTCACGTGTCACGCAGACAGGGCCGCTCCCGGTCCCCCCCCCCCCCCCATACCCTCCCCGTCCACAGACCTGACCCCCGCGGGCAGCGCAATCAGGGCGACCTGTGTCACCGCAGCACGCGCGGGCGGGCCCAGAAGGCCGGGTACCCGGGAAGGCTGCTGTCCCTGCTGCGCGATCCGGGTCCCGGTACTGGGTTCCGCTGTGCGAGCAGGAGGAAATCTGCGGGAGACCCGCTCCCCGTGGGGCCATTGGGCATGCGCAGTGCTCCGGCTCTGGTGCGGCGCTCTCCAGGTTTTCGCCGCAGCTCCGAGCGGCGGCAGGAGGTGGGGCCCGGCCGGACTAGGCGGCCCGGTGCGCCGAGACTGCTAGGAGCCCTCCGGCGCCTCCGAGCTGCCTGGCGCTGCGTGATTTAGGAAGCCGGCATACTCCTGATTTTGGGGGGAAGATGGGAGTGTAAGGATTAGAGCTTTGGGAAATGTTCCCAAGAGTTTGAGGACCATTCATTTTTAAATGATCACTCATGAGTCAGTCACCAGTGTCGCTCTCTTGGGCTTGGTGGGGAAGAAAATCCCAGTGTACTTCGCAAACTGCTGTCCCCGAGGGTAGTTTCTCGAAGGCTGAGTTTGAGTCCCCAGCTCTTTGGCCGGCTGTAGCCGCACAAATCTCGGGCTGGCTCCTAATTGGGCTTCTGATCCCGGAGGATGAAATCAGCCATCTGGGCCCTTGTCGCCATGTGGGGGATGCGCTCACCTCTCCAGTTCCCGTTGCTTGAAACGAAAAGGACAAGGACCTACCCCCCCCCCCGCCCCCCCTAGCACCCAATCCCTCCGTGCACGTCCCAGGGCTCGTTGTCCTGCGGGACTCCACTGGGTCCCCGGTCGAGCGTCCACGGTCCCCGCCCCCCGGCCGCCGGGAACACCCGGAGGAACGGACCGGCGTCGCGCGGGAAGCCGACCCGGCTTCGCCGCGGACTGGGCATGCTCGGCAGCCGGAGGCTCCAAGTCGGAAGCCTTCTTGCCAGCTCCGCAGCGGCCCGGCCGGGGCAGCGGCGGCGGACTGCCGGCTGGACAGGAGCGGGGAGGGCCGGTGCGGACGGGCTGTTCTTCTCGGGAGCCTAGCACTCGGGCGGGAGGGCGCGATCGGTGCGGAGCCCGCACGCTGCCCTGCCCCGGATTTCGTTCCGCGGCTGGGAGCTCTACGCGTGGAAAAGAATTCCGGCGGCTGCGACGACTCGCGTGCAAGTGAGTCGCGGGGCGGGGGCGGAGGGCCGGCCTCCGGGTCGCGGGCGGCTGGATCTGACCCGAGTCTCGCGGGCCCGGCCTGACCTCGGCGGACGGCAGGCGGGCAGCCGGGGCGAGGGGGCGTGAGCGCAGCCCGCGCGGTGTCGCGCGCGTCCCTGGCCGGCTGTCCCCCCGCGGCCGCTCGTGGGGGTGGGCGCGGGGGAGCGCTCTGGCGGCCACGATCCCGGCTCCGAGGGGGCGGGCCGCCGGCGGGGCTCCCCCGCCAACTTGGGCGGGGAGGAAGGCGGAGGCGTCAGTGGGCACCTTTCCGAGGTGCTGCGTGCGGGCTGGAAGGCTGCCTGGTGTCATATTGGGGCGAGTGGACTGTGGCGGAGCCCGAGAACCCAGAGCCGAGGACCTTTGGAGCGCCAGCCAGCCGGAGGTCCGGCAGTGTTCAGGGGTGGACCCCCAAATCGCAGCCCCACCCCCACAGCCCGGGCGGCGGAGTGACAGTTGGTACCTCCTGGTCTGATTGCAGCTGGCTAGGCGCCCGCGGCTTTGGGATTCCCTTCAGCACGGCCCCTTGATGACCCCCAACGACATAACAGGTGGGACCCTCTGCCCGGAGGAGCGAGCCCCTCCTCCCCAGGCGGCGTAACAGCCCCAGGATCACTCGCCGGTGCTCCGAGACCCCGCGTATCCCCGCAGCGTGGGGGTGTTAAAGGGTAAGGCCTGTAGGGGCATCAGCGTCGCTCTGGTCGCGGTTCGCCCAGCGAATGAGGGGTCTGCGTGGTCGTAGGCGACTTGTCAAGGGCACATCAGCGGCAGCAGTGGCTGCCTCTGCCCGCGTCTTAACCCACACTGGGGCTATCATCCTTCGGTGGTCCCGGTGCTCTTGTTCAGCTAACGGATTCATCCTGGCGCGTTCTGCTTAATGCTTGATCCCTTTTGACTGTAGCGAGTAACTGTCAGGGTGAAGGATGCTTGTGGTCCTGGGGAGCTGAGAGAATCCGGGCAGGTGCTTCTTGGATGTTGCATTTCACCTTCAGAACAGGACAGAGTTCAGCGGAACACACTTAGAAAAAGACAGAAGGCTGGTTTCTGACGGGAAGTTTATTTTCTGTGTTCTGAGGCCTGCCTTCTGTCATAGCTCCCCCGAAATTTACCGTCTTCAGACTGGCGGTGTTTCTGGTTGGCTATCTGGCTGTGTAAGTGGTGGATGCCTGTCATTCTGTGCTGCCAACTTCCCATGCCTTCTGGCACTGGGGGCTGAATATCAGCAGGGGTGGGGGGCTGAGGGAGCAGAAAGGAGTGAGATTGATGAGGTAGGATTCTGGAGGAAGTTGTCTTGGGAGGCAGTTTGGGTCTGGGAGGCAGGGGAAAGGACTTCTGGGCCAGGTGTTTCATTGGTCAATGGTAGGTGTCCATGGAAGAAGCCAGCCGGAGTTGGGTGACGATGTGGTCATTTTTTTTTTTTTAAAGGGAAGTCCAGGGAGGTTTGGTGATTCAGCAGGTGGCATGTTTCCAGCTCCAAAGCCTTGCCTTGGTGGAGCAAGCAGGCGAGCAAGCTGCAGAGCCTATGCCCGCTGCTGGCCGTGCCTAGCTGTGGAGAAACTCCAGGATCGGCTTCTTAGGCACAGCCGAAGTCTCTTGCCCTGTCTCGCCCCGTTTCCTTCCGAATGCCCTGGTTCTTTGGGTTTCCTTAATGTTCCTCTTAAGCTATCAGGCACATTTTAAAGCCTCTGCATCGCAGACTTGCTGGGTGGCAGGAGGTGGCTCTCACTACAGTGAGAACCCCCTTCCGTTTCTGCTTCAGAGACCAGACATTTTTATTGTTAGTAAACACACATCATTATTTTTTTGCCACTTGTCACGACATTGAACTATTTCAAATATCAGGGAACTTAAAAGAAACTAATAATCCAGGATATTAAGTTACTGAAGGCACACATTTATTTAAAGTATCTTACTCATTGGAGAGCTCCAGTGTCTTGCATGATGCCTGACCTGTATGTAGTACTCAGTAACTGCTTGTTCATATTTAAAAACAGTTTTCATATGAGAAGAGCACTAGTATTTACCACATTCCTCATCCTTTTTGTCTGTAAGCAAAATGTGTCTGTTAGAACAAAGACTGCACAGCAATGTCTGTGAATTATACAAGCTAGACACTTAAAGACCTTTGTGTATTTTCCCAAGATGCAAGTGCCTCGTGTTGACCGTCAACAACAGTTGCATGTCAAGTACTCAATGCTTGTCTTGTTTACATTTTCATTTTCAACTTGTGGCAGGTACTTCTCTTGAGCTAGAATAAAGGGCATTTGGGGTAGCTCATTAAAAAACGTGAAGGAAGACTCTTAAATGCGCTAGTCACCAGCTGTTTGTAACTGAATTGTGCTCCTGACATGTATCATGTGTTCTTTGGTTGGCAAGACCTCATTTCCTGGGAAGCACTTTAGGGAACTGCAGGATCCCTAACTCGTTGTCATCCAGTGATAAGCACCGCTGTAGAAAAGGCGAAATCTGCTCAAGTGCCAAGAAGACATGGTGGCCAGTGTTGTTTTGTGGAGACAGGACAGAGTATAGGTAGCTGTGTCTTTGAATGGTACCACTTTTTTTCCCACTTTTTTTTAAAAATAAATTTTTTGGTATGCCTTGTCTTTAAAGATTTGGGCTTGTTGGTTAAAACTGTTCATCAGGAATATAAATTCAAGACAGAGAAAGAGAAGGTACCAATTCTTATTTATTGCTCCCTGTGCTGCAAAGTTTGTCACTTAAATTAGAGTACCCAGTTAAAAAAAAACACACTTTGGATCAGTTTGTTTTGGTGTGAGGGTGGGGAATGATTTAAGGGGAAGAGAGGGCAGTCCCTGTGGGCAGGGAGATGGTTTGGGTTTGTGGCTGTGGCTGTAACTTCTGGTTTCAGTCAAACCAAATTGAATGACTTGTGAACAGGTGTGGCGCAGTGTCTGCCAGAATGCTTTGTCCCCCTCAGAGTCTTTTCTCAACATATAGATGCACCACAGACAGGTGTAGATGTGGAAATATTCATACACACACACACACACACACACACACACACACACACACACACACACAGCGAGAACCCCAGCTTCCTTTGAATCTGTCAAAGGGAAGACTAGGCCTCAATGGAATGTTGAAATCCTGAGTATTGGATTACCCCATGCTTCTATTTGAGAAAGAATTCCTTCTGCTCTCACTGGCCAGCCAGATACCCTTGGACGAGGATGCAAGGCTACTGGGACTTCCAGGGAGGCAGCAATTTTAGGTCAATGCAGGGGAACGAGAACTTAGAACCTGGGTGATTTTCTTCCCTCCTAGGCTTGGCATCAGGTCCTCTCATTGTACAGAACCCCTCGCTGTTGGGTTGTCACTCCGTTCCTCTCCATTCTGCCAGAGCAGTCTTCTCTCTTGTATTGCATGAGGTTTTTTGGGGAAGGGGTTGTGTGGATATTTGTTAAAGATGTTTTACTTGATTTGTTGTCTTCAACTTCCCTGAGTGGTGCTGAGGCTGTGGACCAGCAGGAGAGTGCTTGCTCAAGCATGCACAAGGTCCTGGGTTCCAAGTGGAGCACTTACTGCAAAAGGAAAGCACTTCAAACCTCCCAAAAACATTTATCCTGGAAATGGTTCAACATTTCATGAGAGTTGACAGAATTTCTTTCAATGTTTTATTTGGTAGCTTTGTGTAGGTTTAGCTTGTATGTATGTACTCATACTTACCCCCCTACTGTCTTTGGGTTTCTGTTGCTGTGAAGAGACACCATGACTGCTGCAACTCTTATAAAGGAAAACATTTTTAATTGGGTGGCTTACAATTTCAGAGGTTTAGTCCATTATCGTCTTGACAGGACATGGTGACATGCAGGCAGACATGGTGCTGGAGAAGGAGCTACATCTTGATCCCACAGTCAACAGGAAGTGAGATGTTTCACTAGGTGTAGCTGGAGCATAGGAGACTTCAAAGCCCATCTCCACAGAGACACACTTCTTCCAACAAAGCCACACCACATCTACCCCAACAAGGCCATTCCTCCGAATAGTACCACTCCCTATGAACTTATGGGGGCCAGTTACATTCAAACTGCCACACAGACTCGTGTAAGTTCATATGCATGTATGTGTATGTGTGTGCTAGAGATAAACGCTCAACTCACCTTCGTCCTGTGACAACAGGCAAAACTGAATGAAATGCTGACTGCCTTCTCTTTCTGATCTCCGTGAAAGGCTCTCTAGGGGTAGTGATTTTGGAAGCATGCTTCCTACTAGTGATGCAGATTTTAGACCCTCTGAATCAAACTCTGAGGTCAGAAGCCACTAATCTGTGTTTTGATGTCCCTCACCTGGGGATTCTGATGCAGGGGAGCCTTTGAGAAGCACTGTTGCAGCGCCTGGGTCCAGGACCTGCTCTGGGAGGCTGAGAAACACCAGCATGCACTGAGCTACTTTCTGAGCTGCTGAGCTGGTCACACTTGCAAGCTGGTTTCAGGGTGATACTTTCCGTCCGTGTTAGTGTTGGGTGTTAACCAGCTCTTTAGTTTACCAGGGTTTTGTGGCTAGATAATGAGCTCTCATGGTTTTCATGTGTATTTATATGATTCTTAATGAATTGGAGGCATTCCTTGTATTATTTAGTTGTTACCCAGTTGACCAACTGCCCATTTTATCTTCTGTTCTTCCCTTCTTATTCTCTTTTCTCTCCCCCACATTTGTGTTTCTTTCCCTCCTTTTTTTATTTTGTGAGACAGCTTTCCTAAACCATCACTTAAACAATGCATTCTTTCATGATTTTGGTGAGGCTGTTTTGATTACATGTCATGTTTGCACATATACACGAGACTTTGTCAGTTTTTCAAGAATTATAATTTATGTAGATAAATCAATTTAAAATGTGTACTTTACTTTTGACAATGTAGCTAACTTGGAGCTGCCACAGTGAAGATACTGAACGTTTCTGTCACCCCCGAACTTTCCCTGGGCTCATTTTGTAGTTAGGCCCTTCTTGTTATACCCAGACTTGTATAGTCACTATAGCTTGCATTTCTAGAATTTTATATAAATAGTCCATACTGTATGGTACTTTATTGTGTCTGGCTCCTTTCACTAAACATACTGGTTTATAATTCTTCAAAAAAATGTGATACAGTATTTATTTAAAATATCTTCTTTTGAACTGTGACATAAGACATAGGATGTAAACTTTCGAGGCAATCATTTTTGTGTGGTTCAGTAGTGTGACATTCATGTTGAATAAGCATCAGCATGATTCCTCTCCAGAATGTTGTCATCCCCTGCACCTAACCCTGCTCCCCTTAAGTTCCGCCCACTAATTTTGATGCCTCCTAGGGCCTGGTATTTTGTTCTTAGTTCTTCCAGTCTTCTGTTTCTGTGCCAAGCCCTTATTTTTTCATAAGAGCTTTACACCGTGTTTGAGATGGTGGGATGGGACCGTCTTGTTTTTGACGTTGGCTTGATCTTTGCTTTTCTATATATATTTTGGAATGCTTCTTAAGTCCTTAATAAAGTCTAGGAAATGTGATTGCCAATCCTTGGGTTAAGTCTCATGGAGAGGATTGATATTGTTTTTATTTTGATACTGAGTTTATCATGGTCATTGTCATCCCATCTTTAAAAAATAACCTTTAATAAAGTTTACAATTTTCTCTGTGATGGTAACATTTCTTTTATTATCGGTGCTGGAACTTGAATACCATATACATGCTAAACACATTCTGTACTACTGAGCCAATGGGAATTTTTTAGGTCATATGTTTGGGCAGAGTTTGTTTGGATGTTTTATTATTAACACCCGAGAGAAGCAATTCTCTAAGCAATGCTCTAAGCAGAGGAGGCATGGTCCCTAAGTGTTCTGTCTGCAGTTGCTCGACCTCATGGTAGCAGCACGTGGAGGGGACTCTCATCACGGCAGGTAACAGAGAGCTACCAGGAAGTATTCAGGGACAAGATACCCCAAGGACTACCTGGTGGCCTACTTTTTCCAACTGTGGACAGCCACTCAAAGTTTTTAAAAGCTTCCGTAATAGCTCCACCAGCTGGGGACCTAGCCTTTTACACACGTGCCTGTGGCAGACATTACATATTAAAACACAATTGTTCCTACTTTACAGGTGTAGACAGAGTAAGGGCTTTGAGGATGGGTCTTGAACAGTCTCTGTCTCTTTCAGGCTTGAGTGACATTGGTCATTTTTTCCCTCCTCTCTGCTTCACTGCCCTAAACTCCTCCTTCCTCAAGCCTGGATAAGTGCACTTCCTCTGTGAGGCCCTGGAGGTACCCGAGTGCCGGCCTGGAAGCAGAGCCAATGTCATAGCCCACCCAACACTGGCTTTGAATAGTACATTTCAGACTTTCATCTGCTTTAAGGATTTATGACCAACAAGCAAAGTGAAGGAGCCAGCCAATTAGTGTGTGGCACCCCAGATCTACGGATGGGAGCTTGGAACCTCCATCTACTTTCCCAGAAAGTATGGATACTTCCAAGAAATTTTACAGTTGAGTCGGGAGGAAAATACAACGAATATCCAATCAGCAGTCAGAGGACTCTTTGTAGCGAATGGTATTTAATTAATTTCTACAGGCCAGCAGAGTCGTGGGAAGAGGGAAATTTGCTCTTGGAGGTTTGACATGTGTGGCGTTCAAGTAGGGAGGAGAGAGGAGGATGGCAAAAACGAATGTATTTAACATTTCTATTGGGGACTCTGAGGACCTGGTGTTGAACCTTCTGGTAATAAATGTTGCACCTAGATTTTAAAAAATATCAATATTTTTAAATTTACTTGTTTGTTGTGTGTGTGTGTTTGCATGTTTGCACGCACACACATCTCAGTCTATGTATGGAGGTCAGGTGACAACTTGTAGAAGTTGGTTCTCTTTATCCACCATGCAGTTCCTGGGAAATGAGCTCAGACTGTGAGGTGTATGGCAAGTGCCCTTGGTCGTCTGTTGAACCCTCTTGCCTACCCCCCTGCTGGGATCAGTGCTTTATGATCAGTGTTCTGCTAAGTCGTGCTAGGTGGCTGGTGTATGTGTAGATAGTAGTAGCTCTCTGAGTTCTAGAATGTAAGAGCGTTGACCATGGAGCTAGAGTGCTTGGCTTTGCCTCTCGGCCCCACCGTGGATGGGCTGTACATTGGCAGCAGGTTCTGTGTTCTTGGGTGGGCGCAAGAACAGCTACCGTCTAGGGTGGTTGAGTAGCTGTGAGAAAGACATAAGCTAATGTTTGTAAGGCACTGAGTGTCTGTTTCGGGTCATGGTCATGTGGCTTGAGGAGAGGTTGTGTTTTATGCTAGTGTCACTGGGATCTTGCTGTCAGCTCTCTCAGTGCCCTGCTCTTTGTGATCTCTGAAGAATTAAGATGAGCCACACAGAGGATATTGTAGCAGACAGGCAGAGTTTATTACTAATTTTATGGCTGTGTTTATTACATAATGATGAAGGTAGGCAGCGAGTCAAACAGGCTTGCTCTTGAGAGTGCACGGTGACCCAAAGGACCATTGTGTTGATTTATGTGCTCGGCATGCTTTCTCCTCTCATGAAAGCATCCGGAACCTGTCCAGGTGATTGACAGGCCCTTCTGTGTCGAGTTGTACAGGGAGGGTGCAGTGGTGTGTCCTTGTTTGTTCTCAGAAAGCTGCAGGGCTACATAGTAATCTTATAAGTTTGGGGCCTCTGGGACTAGGTTTAGACAGCAATCAGTTTCTGACTTTCTGGGAAGTTTAGGATGTGACTTTTCCTTCCAAGGTCACAGACCTAACTCAGGTTCTCTTCCTTTAGGACCTTCTTGTACCTGTATTGATTGTGAGGGGAGGGGCCAGCCCCGAAGCCATCAAGTCCACTGATTTCTGTCTATCTAATGGTGGGGACTCATAGTAGAGAAAGACACTCATCTGACAGAAGCCAGCATGGAAGAGAGGGAGGGAAAGGCTCGGGTCCTCAGATCTCTCCTATGACCTAACTTCCTTCGACTGGGCCACAGCTCTTAAAGAACTCACCTCTTTCCAGTAGCATCATTGTCTGGGACCAAACCTCCAAACATGGGCATTTGGGGGAACACTGGAGATCCAAACTGTGGTACCAATTTAGAGCCATGTAAACGTTAGCTGCTGGTCTTTCCATCTTTGTTGATACCCCACAGTCTTACTCTGTTTCCTTTGAGGTGTGTGAGGCACGATGCCCCTGAGTCGGATGGCTTTTGTCCAGAAGGGTCTGATGGGAGGCTCTGTAGTCTAGTAGTATGGACTTTCTGCATGCTGTTGGATGTGCAAGGCGTGGTCAGGTTATAGACGGAGCAGATATGTGCCTGAGACACTGCTGAGGCTGGTGTATGTCTGTTATTCTGAATGTCTTCCCTCAGAGCTCTGGAAGGGAAAGGGTAGAAAGAAATACGATGGTGAACACACAGTAAGCCAGTCTCATTTCCCTAGTTCTGTTTAGTCCTTTCGGCAGGATTACAGAAAAGATTCGTGGAAGGCTAATCTGTGAGCGCCCACAGTTATGAGCCTGTTCCACCTTGACTGGAGGTCGGAGTTTGAGCTTGTTTTTGCTCTTTCAAAGTTGTTGACAACAGATGTTGGCTACAAACAAGAGATTCTGACCTAGAGTGTAGTGAATTGCTATTTTAGGTATAGAGGTGAATCTGCTCCACCGGGATCAAAAGTGGAACATTCAAGTCTATTCCTTATATCATGTTAATGAGGTCTATTACCTCCCTGCTCCCCTTTTGGAGTGAAGTATATAAGCTTGTGGAGAATAAACATGGATAAATTCAGCATTCACTGAATTTCCCTCCCCATGCCGTTCTGTGTTTCTCTCTTATTTCTCTCATATCTCTGCTCCTCCTACCTGACAGTTCTAATCCACACGCTCCTACCCTAGAATGTACGAATTTCGTCGAGGCTGGTCTTCCACAGAAGTCACCCCAATGTGTGGTTTCTGACACTCATCCCAAACCAGCCCGTGTCTACTGTGACCCTAAGATGTGGATGTTGCCACTCCCTTTTTGGAGACAAGAAAGTGAGGCCTGAGTAATTTCCCTGAGAAAACAGGAGGAGGAGTGTCCTGAAGGAGTTCACCTTTGGGGCTCTTGCCAGTTGGCAAAAAACAGTGGGTGCTGTTGGTGAGAAGTCAGGTAATTATGTCAGGTTGTGATACAGAGGTTGGCCCAAGCTGGGTGTTCCCATGACCTTGTGACCTTGAATGTTACTCTGCCTGAGCTAGTGGGCCTCAAGTTTCAGTTTGCATCAGTTTTACCACCCCGCCTGCTCGCTGGGCCCAACCCCCAGAGTTTCTGTGGCAGGTTGCTTGGGGGCAGGTGGCAGGCAGCCAGTGCGTTTCTCATGTTCACCTGCTCCCAGGTGCTGCTGCCATTGATCTGGCGACATGCTTTGGGAACTGCCACCCAAAGCCGTGCTGCAGCCGCCTGGGACCGGTTGCTTCTGTTTGGGATGGCAGAGCAGCGAGCGCCCCTGCTCAGCACTGTGTGTGATGTGGATAAGAGCAATGGTAAACTGGGGCGTCAGCAACACCTGACACCCTAAGATTCCTCAGAGTATGGAGTGCCACCCGGCAACCTGTCTTCGGAAGATGGCATCGTTTGTTTTCTGGCCCCACTTCCACATGCCCAGATTAGGGGGTGGTGCTTCCCACCATTTAGCCCCTTGGGAAAAGGAAGCACAGATGATGAAAGATTCCTAGCCTGGCAGTAGCGAGACAGAAGGTAGTCTAATTCACTGATTTAACTGTGACGCCAAAGTGTTTGTAGCAAGAAAGAGCTCGGCACCACTCCGAGAGAGTAGGTAAGAGGGCTGCCACGTGGGCACGCTGATACTAATGAGTCCTCGAGCAGCACAAACAGCTGCAGTTAGCATAGCAGGTTTCCCCGCGTGAGCAGGGTTACAGCTAAAACAGGAAGGAGGAGCAGCTTGGAGCCTAGAAAAGGTTTTGTGAGAGGGCCATGTCCTCAGGTAGTAGTATGGCTGCCACATAGTGAGGCCAGGTCACAGCTGAGCACCAGGCCCCCTGGGACAGTGGTCTCTTCCTGTGGCTTCCCTGCATTGGCGCAGTGTACAGAAGAGAGCCAATGGTATGGGATGGCAGCGTGCTGTGGGCGGAGCATAAGCCGTCCTTGGCGCAGGGGTCTGGGAAGGTGGGACCTAATAGTGGTCATCGGCAAGAAGAACTGGAGACCAGGACTGTGTTCCGAACCCACCCGGCGAGTCACGGGACATTGCCAGTTCACACCTTTGCCTTTAAAGATGCAGGCAGACCGGTTCCTAAGATGGAAACTTAGGGAAGATGTCCGGCTCTTTTTTCAGCTTGGGTTTTTCTGCTGAATTCTACTTTCAGTGGCTGTGCTTTCTTTCCCTCTTACTCCTGCCTCCTGCTCCTGAAGCGTCCTCACAAACGAGGGCAGGCAGAGCCTGTGTGCCCACCAAGCGGCTGGGGAACCTTGGGCCTCTGCTCCTTTGTGGGGAAGGGAAAATTTGGAACAGCCCACTGCTGGCCAGTTAGTCCCCAGCTAGCATTGCTCCCTCCTGTGCCTGAACAGTGCAGCCCGTGCATTTGCGTGGCCGCTGTTTGCTAGCCTTTGCCAGAGAAACTGAGTCCTGTTTTCCGTGGCCCTGCTTTGCTTTGGCCATGCCCAAGCCACTTGATAGAAACAGCAGTTAGGGCTCGATTTTCCAGCTGTTGAAGGCTTACATTTTATAAGGGAGTTATAAAAGGCCTCTTCCGGGAACACCTCTGGCTGTCAGCCAAAGCCAGGCTGCCCCGTCACCTGAGATGACGGAGGGCAAGTGAGGGCCGTGATGGCAGATGTGCCTGGGTTGCACTTCAGACGTTACCTGAACTTTGCCTGCTGTTTGTGGGGAAGGCGAGTCCATAAGAGACCTCTGGGTAACAGGAACTCAGCTAGCAAGGACACAGGTGTCTGATTCAATAGCAGTGGGCTCGGCCTTGCCCTCTTTTGGGCAATCCTCATGTGAAATAGAATATTAGCTACTGGTGGTGCAAGCATTGTGTGAAGACCTTAGCCATACCCATGGGGTGTAGCGTGGCGTCCTTTAATGGTAAAGGTGGCTGGGGGAAGTAGCCACAGAGGGTGATGTTAGAGGAAATGTGCTGTCCCTTTCTCGCAGGGGTGTTCTTACCAGTCAGTGGCCAAGACTCTTGGAGTGAGGCCCCGTGCTGCTGAACTGGATGGCCCGTTTCCCTGGCCTCTGCTCTTGGACCCTATTACAGCTTCCCTGTGATTTTTACCATTGTTTGTTGTCAGTTCCCCTTTGCACCTCGCAGTCGCTGGTGCATGCACAGCAAGGCACCAGGTGAAGGTCCTGGATCTTTAGTGAAGTCTTTGAAGATGCCCGAAGTCTCTGACACTTCAGCTTCAGCTAGTGTGAAGTGTATAGGTGTGAACAGAACAAAACCTAGATCACATGGTGTTTTCTGGGTGGTGGGCAATAGGAACTAATTAAGAAAATGAACAGGAGCCCCCCTAGGTGGTCAAGGGGTGACTCTTCATGTAGGGAACCACCTGGGAACAGCTTTGCCAACCATTCACAAGGTTTCAGAACTTGACATTTGCTTTAGTGCATAGAAATAGCTGAATTACTTGGGGAGGCCCTACAAAGTTACCCAGCTGGGGGATGGGCAGTAGGCCAGGTTTCCATGGGGCCCTCAGCCTGACATTTTCCCCTCTGATTGCAACAACAGAAACCGGACCGGACTTCTGCAAGCTGCACATTTGTAGTCACCGTTTGTTAGATGGTCCTGTCAGCTCCCAGGTCTGCGGCTGAACTCCTGGAAGGCTCCACAATGAGTGTGCCCCTTTTGCGGGTACTTAAGTGTGTATTTTTGGGGGCACAGTAGCTAGAGCACTCAATCACTTCACCAGAAAGGTGTATGAAGGCCAACGGTCCTGAGCGGGTGAAGAGTGAAAATTGTAGGCCTGAGAACTTGACCTTAGGGCACTTCCTGTTTTTCGGAGGAACTATTGGGAAGTGATTACCCAAGAGGAAGCAGGTGGACAGTTGAGACCCTCACAGGAGACACAGGGCTTGTGCTTTTGTCTTACGATGGCACAGACTCAGTTTTCCTCAGAGGTAGGTAGAGCAAAGTGGCACAGTGGGCAGTGGAACCGGTTCCGTGTTAGACTCTCGTCCCGTTCTCCACGGCCGGAAGAGGGGCTGAGCTGCTGGGGCCCGAGGCAGATGGTGCTCGCAGCTGTGTCCCATGAACCCGGGCCTGAAGCCTGGAAAGGACAGTTTGTGACTTTGGTGGTCAGGGTCATCACTTTCCAACCCCAGAAAGTTCATGATGGTTGCCTTCATGTGAAGCATTGAGGGTTAGCTTCTAAGGGTAGCTTAGATACATACTTTCTGACCCAACCATCCTGCCCTATGGGGTTACTTTAAAAACCAGTCAAGATGAGTCTTCATGCCAGAGCTCCTAATCATAATGCAAAGAGGGAAGCCTGACACCCAACTAGAGGAGTTGGTTAAATAAATTGTGTCTGTCCACATAACAGGTAGTAGCAATTGTAAAAAATACATCTATGAGAATAAAGGTGCTTTGAAAACATCGTTAGATACAAAATGTATACACTACTTTTGTTAAAAAAACTAAACTATTCATATGACTTTGGCTGGCTGTCTTTGTGAGCCAGTGATGAAGGACTCAGGCTGGCTCCTACACTCTGGGGGTTTCAGCCTGCAAGGGAGTCAGGCCCCACTGGCTTGGCCAGCTTGTTTCCTGTGACTGCTCACTGCAGAACAGCAAGAATGATTTCCCTGACAATGTTTCTATACGGCGTGCCCATTTCAGGTGTGCCTCCGCTTACGGGGCAGCAGGCTGTCACTTCTGGCATCTCTGAAGCGGATGAGGTGCTCCTTGTATTATGGATGAGTGTTCGTCCTGTTGCTCTCGCTTCCTTCCAGCGCACACCGGGCTCTGAGGGCAGCGTGTTTCTGTAATAGGACTGGTTGTGAATGGTGACCCTGGAGCCATAGAACTTGTGCTGAGGACAGAGGGTGGCTCCTTAGTGACTGACGCCTTAGCCAGGTCCAAACCCTTTTTCTCCTTTTCTCCTTCCCCGTCATTTCCCATCTCCATTTACAGAACACAGTAAACATAGTAGTAGCTCCCCTGTCACCTGTAGGGATGGCTGCTGCTGCTGTATTTTAGTACACATGTATCTCTGCGTTTTTCCCTCTATAAATGTCAAATGTGCACCAAGTGAGCATGTTAGCCCAATATGGACGGTGGAGCGCTCAGAGGGACAACCCAGGCAGAACTGAGTCTGGGTGAGCAGGACCACACTTGTGTTATAAAACCTGAAGCTTTATATGAATTTTTCTGGTTTTAGGGCTCAGATCCTGGTGGCGTTTAGTGCTCTAATACAGGATCTTAGCTTCATAGCAGGTATGATCAATGCAGGGAAGTGTGACACTGGATGGGGCTAGATTTGAGCTGGGGGTGGGGGCGGGAGAGCAAAGCTTTCTTTTGGTTTGATTTGGACCATTTGGGTAGCTCTGCCAGGGCACTAAGCTGAGAGTGTTTGTCTCCAAGCCACTGAAGTTTTGTGAAGTAAATGACTTTGCTCCCTCACAGAAACTCTTGGGTGGTTAGGGTACGGTTTTGTTTCAGTAACCCCTCACCCCTGCTTTGTGTACTGCTGGAGGAGAATGTCTCTGGATCACTTCAGACACAGAAGTGAGACGGTGTCTTGAGCATGTTTTTTGTTTGTTTATATGTTTCTATTTTGTTTTCCCTGATGCTTTCTGCAAGCGCTTGGTGCTTCCCACAGGCAGTTAGGAGGGACCAGAGTCCTTCTGCCTTGGCCTGAAACCCTGACAGTGCAGCGGGATGATGGATTTGAAGATAACAGAGCTGCTTCCTGACTTTTCATCTGCATCTCAGCTTTCATGGCCTGCAACTCACCCCAGCATCTTCACAGGGGTAACATGTAGGGGAGTGTCACTCTTGTATGTCTTCAGTAAGCTACATTTCCTGCACCGAGGTCTTCTTAGGAGCAAGCTCTTTGGGGGTAACGTTGCTCTCTCTGTTGTGTGTGTCCACAGTTGGCCACATTTCCTGCACCAAAGTGTTGCTTATGAGCCAAGCAAGCTCTTTGGGATTGCTGTTACCTTCTCAGAACTAGAGTTTTCTTATAGTCACCCAGACTTAAGGCACCCAATAGCCAGCTACCCTGCCTTTGAACATCACTTGTAACTATGTACAGAATCTCACTGCTTGAAGGATGCCCACCACCACTGGAGAGTGTCTTTGGATATCAGCATGTGCTCCTGTGCTAGGCCTTGGTCCCAGTGCCCATGGCCTCCTGATGCCGTGGCCTTTGTCAGTGTGGTCACTGCCAACATTAGAAGAGAACTTTTGGCTTGTTGCTTCCTAAATGAAGACTGAAGATCAGATTTGGCCAAGTATGAGGTGGAAGACGTGTTTAAGGCCAGCCTGGGTTACCCTGCAAGACTCTGCCTCAAAAATCAAAACATAATAAGGAAGTATATGTTTATATCATTTCAGATTATAATAATTTCTAAGATATGACTGAAATTATTGTCAGCATTTTCATTTTTAAAATACAAAAATACCTTTTAGTTTCAAAAACTGAAGTGAAATACAGGCATAAAATTTTTCATCTTTGTTATTTTAAGTATATTATTCAGGACATTAAGTACATCCATACTGTTGCACAGCCATCTCTGTTGTCCATCTACGGAGCCTGATGTCATCTGAACGCTAATACTCAGAAAGTGGTTCTCACTTTTCTTTCTCCATAGCCAGTGGCAACTATTTTACTTTCTGTGCCTATGAATTTGATTACCCTATGCACTCATATATGAATTATATAACTTTTCCTTTGTATCCAACTTTTTTTACTTAGCAAGACATTTTCAAGATTAATATATATTGTAACACATATTCAGATTCTCCCTTTTAATGGCTGAGTAGTATTTCATAACATCTGTATAGCACATTTAAATAAACATGGATGAATGTTCTCTGGACATTGTGAATATGGCTGCATAACTGTTGCTTTGGATTGACCTTTCAGAAGGTCTTTAAAAAAGGACTTTCTAAGTCAGAGGCTTCTTAGTGATCAGTCCCTTTACCCAGCTTGGCTCCAGGCATCAGAGCCCTTTGACCCTTTGGCCGGTTTTGGTTGATGGCGCTAGTGTTGCCTGAGGTCAAGAGAGCAACTTTACATTCTGGGGAATATTCTTCCCCACACACTTGGCAGCATCTGTGAGCCAGGCCAGCATTCTTGGAAGCCAGCCTGGTCTTTCCTTATCTTTTGCTTTGATAGCTCTTGCCTGTCAGTAACTCAAGAGGAGATCTGGCCATGGCGTTTGCTTCCTCAATCCAGTCTCAGGTGACCAAGCTCTCAGCGAACCCTTTGTGGGACTGCAGACAGGAGCTGCAGTGGCCTGTGCATCTTCGAGCTTGTGTTGGGGGCAGTGGTGCTGGGCTTTCTGCAGGGAGATGATAATGAGTTCAGGTCGGGCTGAGGTTCTGGGCTATATGCTGTGTTTGGACAGCAAACTTTGATTTTGTTTTGTGTTTTTCTCCAAATCTGTGTAGTAAGGAAGGCTGCGTGGAGACCCTAGAGTAGCAGACTTCCCCTCTGTGGGAAGTCTAGCAGTTTGGCCTGGTCTACCTTCTGTGGTTGAAGATACATTTTTCTTCTTTTGTGGACTTATGGGAAATTGAGATTACCTTCCTATTTTGTGGGGAAAGTATGATACTTAGTTCTTTGATAGGCCTGATAATAATCAAATGTGGCTAAAGTCATAAAAATATGCCAGCCAGTCAAGTGCATTTGCTTATATTGCCTACACTTTCTTCTTCACTTTTTTTCTGTTTATATTTTCTAAAGGCACACGAGTGCTCTGAAAGGGGAGAAAGCTTATCCTGTTTACTGACAGCACTGTGGTTGGTGTCTTCAGAGTAAGGGGCTATTTTCATGCTGTATGGTATATGTGCCTGCGTATTTATTTTCAGCATTTATTTTATGTGGGTGTGTGTACATACAGAGATCAGAGGACAGATTTCAGGAGTTGGTTTTCTTCCACCATGTAGATTCTAGGGATCCAACTCTGTTGACAGAGATTTCTGTCCCACCCAGTCCTGCAGTCATTTACTCCCAAAGAAACACAGAAGTCTACATTAATTATAAATTGATTGGCCTATTAGCTCAGGCTACTTCTTAACTAACTCTTATATCATAAATTAGTTCATTATTCTTGTCTATATTTAGCCACATGGCTTGGTACCTTTTATCAGTGAGGTGTTCTCATCTTGCTTCCTCTGTGTCTGGCTGCCTCTGTGACAACTAGAGACTGACTCTTTCCTCTTCCCAGAATTCTCCTGCTCTGGTCGCTCCGCCTATACTTCTTGCCTGGCTACTGACCAATCAGCATTTTATTAAAATACAAGTAACAAATCATTACAGGATACAAGACCATTGTTCCACAGCATAACTCAAGTCATGAAGCTTGACAGGAAGTGCTTTTACCTGCTGAACCATCTCATTGACTAGAGTTAATTAATTAATTAATTTTGGTGCCTGGAATGGAATCCAGGGCCTCATGCATGTCAGATTATGCTATGGAGCCATGACAGTAGTTCTGATCCTACCATACTGGGTGACTCATCCTCTTCCTCCTTGACTGTCCTTACATTTCCTTCTCCCCTTTGGGTATGTGAGTCTCAGCACTCCTGGCTGTCTTATCTTCCTTATTATAACCCTTGTTTTAGGCCCTACCTGTGGTTTCTCTGCCTGAGTTGCACCTGCAAATGTTTCCTGTCATTCAATCCTCAGCCCTGATATGTGCTGGCTGTAGGCTGGAATGTGACATGTGGTATGTGCCCCATGGTGGCACACACAGGCTCATGTGGGCAGACCAGTTTTCTTTCTTTTGGGTGGGGGTGGCAGGAGCAGGAAAGTCTAACTGGTAAATAGAGCACTTTGGTAATGTGTTTTGTGTGTATATGCGTGTGTGTGCTTGTGCCCTGTGTGTGTGTGTGTATGTGTGTGTGTGTATGTGTGTGTGTGTGTGTGTGTGTGTGTGTAGGTGACAAGACGACCTTGGGTGTTGTTTTTGGGATAGAGCCTCTGATTGGTCTGGGGCTGAACATGTTGGCTGCATGTGTCTCCTGCCCTGATAATATAGTTTTGAGTAAAAAAGTCCTCACTGTCTTGGACGTATAGCTGGAACAGTTTAGCTTTTAAGCTTCAGACTCTGTGGGAGGGAACCATGAGAAAAGCACAGAGCTTTTTGTTTTGTGCCAAAGCCTCTATTTTGGGAATAAACTCTGTAGGTCAGAAATATTGATGTGAACATTCAATCCAATTCTTTCCATTTTCTTTTTCTATATTTTATTTCCAGAATAGTTAATGCAACTCCTACTGGGATAAACAGTAGCATGTATTTCAAGCTTTAGGCTATTCTTAATCTTTAAAAATTTGGTAAACAATAACATTTTAATATGCTCACCTGTGTCTTGCTCCTTTGTCTACATGTAGAAAACAAACTTTGCACACTTTCACAATAACCAGTGTTCAAAACATAAATCACTTTAGAGAGTTACTTTAAGAATTTTTTTCTCTCTTTTTGGGGGGTTGAACATATAGTTCAGTGGTCGAGCACTTGTCTGTCGTACACAGAACCCTGTTTGTTGTCAGCACCACAGAAAAAACAAGCCAAAGCAAAACAGAAGTGCTTTAGCTGGGTATGATTACACACACTTGGAATCCCGGGACTCGGGAGGCTGAGACAGGAGGATCACACAAGTTTTAGGTTGTGCTGGGCTACCCAGTGAGACTGTATGTAGAGTTCATAGAAACAAGCCAGAATGAAAGAAAACTCTTCTTCTTTTTAACTTTCTCACATTTTGTTGCTGCTTGTACATTTAATATCCCTTCAAATGTTATTGGTGTCAAATTCAAAAAAAGAATTCTGGAACACTTGTCTATCACATGCAAGTCCCCAGGTGCCATCTCTAGCATTGCTAAGATAAAAACAAGCAAATCTTAAAAACAGCACTTCTTTCATGACTGTGGTGTTTCTGACTTCATTTTTTTACCCTCTAAATGGTCCCTTCATATCCTTTCCCAAAGGGCTTTGTGTATGCTAGGTTATCTACAGTTTTGGCATCTCTCAGTTTTATTTTTATTGTCTTGAGCTAACATTTGGAAGTGCTAACCTTTATCTCCAGACTAATTTCTTGGAGTTTTGTCTTCAGTTCACAGAGCCGCCTGCTAGAGAGTTCATTCTTGATGTGGTTCAGTCATTTGTAGGGCTCAGAGGTAGATGCGAACCAAGGCAGAGACATGTCAGGGAGTGGTAGGGATGTGTTGCGGTGTAATGAAAGCAAACCCGTGGTTCTGACTCTTGTCAGGGATGGGACTGGATGGCAGCCCTGTCAGTCACCAGCAGCGTGAGCTTTTGAGTATTCATCTCATCTATAAAGGGGATGATAGCGCCGACCTACAAGTTTATTATGGAACCATGTCTGCAGACCCCCAGTGCATTATGCACGTTGATGTCTCCTGAGGCAGCAGTACCTGAAAATGTACTTCTATTATTGTACCAGAAGATGTGGAGATAGAGATGAGGACCTTTTAGCTCGACGAAGGGTCTCTTCTCCTTTTACAAAACCCTTATTGTTAATTATGTATACGTATGTGTGTGTTTGTGTGTGGTTATGTACGTGTGCGCGCAGGCACACTTGAGACCAGAGGACACCCTGGAGCTCCAGTTCCAGACAGTTGGGAACAGGCTGATTGGGTGCTGGGAAGTGAGGTCAGGTCCTCTGCAAGAGCAGTACATGATCTTAATTAACCCTCATCTCTCCGGCCCTTGAGAACCTCTTGTTGTTACCTGGTTGAATTCTGTTGGCTGGACTTGGTCATTTCTATTTTTCCCCCCTTTCTGACTGCTTTTTCAGCTGTAAAAAGCTGAATGTTAAAAAAAAATAGATTACAGTAAAAATTTCTCATCCACAATTCTTGGAAATGAATTAACTCGGCAAGCTACTTTCCCCAGCCAATAGAGACTTTGCCTTTAATGTTTTCTCACTAAAAACTATTTTTTATTTTTAAAGTATTTTAAATGTTGAGAAAAAATAGGGCAAAAATGCTTTTAACAAAATCCAACCCCAGTTTTATCAAATATGAACATTTTGATGTGTTTATGTGCTTACATATAAAGTATTTATAGTGTGTGGATATAGTTTATATAATACAGTTTCCCAAGAATGTAAGTTGAGAGACTGAGGTGGTTTGAATGAAAAGAACCCCCATAGGCTGACATGTTTGACTGTTTTGTCCCTAGATGGAACAGTTTGGAGGATTAGGAGGTGTGGCTTATTGGAGGAGGTGTGTCTTTGGAGGTGGGTTTTGAGATTTCAAAAGACTCCTACCATTTGGAGTGAGCTCTCTCTGCCTTTGGCTTGAGCTTGAGATGTCAGCTCTCAGCTCTTCCTGCCACCATGCCTTCACTCTACATCATGAACTAAATTTAGCCCACTGAAGCAAAAGTCTAGTTAAACACGCTTTTATAAGCTGCTTTGGTCATGCTGTTTCACCCCAACCATAGAAAAGTACGCGATGTGGAGAAACTGCCGTCTGGTCACGGCTTTCTCTCTGATGTTTAAGGACAGTGCCCAGTGAGTGTCAGGCTCGCAGTAAACACTGTAAAACAGACCCAGCAGCTTCCCCCTCCCCTTCCAGATGTAATTCCAGCGCAGACAGCTGCTGAACATGCTAGGCACTAATGCCCTCTGATAATAACCACCCTCAAGGCATGAACTTCAGTGCCATGACACAAGACAGGAAAAATAGGTTCAAAGGTAGTTATTATAGGCTGCCTGTGGTGGTCACACCTGTAATTCCAGCACCTGAGGGTGAAGGCAGGAAGCTCAGTAATTCAAGCTCATACTCAGTGAGTTTCAGACCTGCCTGACCCTGCCTTGAGGAAAAAGAAGGAAAAAAGGACATCTGTAGAAGGCAGAACGCTTGCCTCCATTATCTGCAGCTTCATAGGCTAGCTGGCTGATTGGCTGTCAATAACAAGTGTGTATTTGGTCTCTGCTCATAGTTTCTGACACGTAGTTTTTAAAACCCTAGACTCTGCAGTGGAACGAGCGTCTGATGCTGGATCTCCTGGTTTGTGAGAACGGGAGCTGGTCTCCAGAACGAGCAAGGCACTAGGGGGCGTCTTAGTTACTACCCTGTTGTGCTGAAACACCATAGCCAAGGCAAGATAGAGAAGGAAGGGTTTATCCAAGCTTCCAGTTCCAGAAGGTTAAGAGTCCATCACCATCACGAGTGGGAAGTGTGGCAGCAGGCAGACCTGACAGCTGGGGCAGCAGCTGAGAGCTCACATCTTGAGTCTCAAGCAGGAAGTAGAGAGTGTGAACTGCTTGAGATATTCTCGTTCAAACCACCACAGAGGGACTGACGGTTGAGTTGATTACCAGTGCTAAATGCTTTACCCAGCCACGCCTGTATGTCTAGAGGAGGTTGCAAAGAGTACCGTAAGTCACACAGGCAGGAGAGATCTAATCTAGATTTTAACCCAGATATTCTGTAAACAGATTTTCCCCCTTACACTTACATGTCACTCAGTAACTGACCCCATACGTGTGCCAAGCTGTTCGTCAGCATTACACTAGCTACTGAAGGTGGTACAGCTTCCACCGTTTAAGGGCTCAGTCCCACAAGACCGGCCCCCATTTCAGAGTTTACCTGAAATGTTTTACCTGTGTTTCTAACCAACTAGCTCTAAACCAGAAAATTGGGGATTGCTATAGCCTCACCCCCTCAGGGGTCACTCATTTGCTTAGGATGGCTCACTGACTCAGGGAACCACTTATGTTTGCTGGTTTATAATAAAGGACATCACTAAAGATACAGCAGGTGCCCATCTTTATTTATTTATTTGGCTTTTCAAGACTGGGTTTCTCTGTAGTTTTTGGAGCCTGTCCTGAAACTAGCTTTTTTAGACCAGGACAGAGATCCACCTGCCTCTGCCTCCTCTGTGCTGGGATTAAAGGTGTGTCATCACTGCTGGTTTAGTGGAAGCCGTGAGAGCAAAGTACAGGCTGTGATAAGCGTGATCATGTGGTCGGGTCTTTGGGATGTTGTGAAGGAGGAATCGGAAGCTTGTGTCTGTGGGTTAGGCAAGCCCATAGTTCTGTAAGCAGAGCTTACTGGGCCACTGTCCTCAGGACTTCCAAGAGGGAGCAAGGGCTCCTACCAGGAATTGACTGCTAGCGGCCATTGTGTTTCATTTGACAAGCACTCTGGCTGTGTCCTGAAAATGTGAGTGACACTGAAGACAAAAATAATGGGCTGTGTGTTTGGCAGAGGAAGTCTCAAGGCAGCATGATGGTCAGGCTGCGGTGTGGTCATTGCACTCCGCGTTCACTGAGGTTTACAGGGTGCGAGAGAGTGGAGAACAGACTAGAAACAGGACGAATGTACAGCTCGGGAAGGAAAGGAGTGCGATCCTGGCTAAAGCCAGAGAAGATAATATTTTTGTTAAAGACATTAGTGCCATCGAGTAAAATCCTGGACTTTTTATTGTGGCCATAGGAGCCCATGGTTAGGAGATGTCTGAGCACTTACAATATGCTCTGAGCCAGTAACATCACCCATATACTGGTTGGTGACTTTGGGCCAGTCATTTGAAAGTCAACTTGTTATCTGTGAAGTCGGGACCTGTATTACATGTCTCCCAGAAGAGACAAATACAAACACATTTGTTTAGGAAGAATGCAGACATCTGTGGAGCAGAATCGTTTGTCCGTAGGACATCCTGAGAAAATGCAAGCATCGGCCACCTCTGCCGTCTTCACACAGCTCCCACTGTCTGAGGTGGTTGCTGTTCCTTCTCGTTATCTGCTTCGGAAAAAGGCCCGTTGTTAGGTGTTTGCTCCCCTCTGTATCACATCCGGAACAGCTGGTGTCTCAGGCTTCCTCAGGCCAGCATCAGTGGGTCAGGAGTGACTGGATCGCTCCAGCTTGCAACGTAGAACTGCAGTCCTGCAGCTGCTGCTGCTCTGTCATTCTTTGTAAACATGCAAACAGGATCAGTTACCATGGAGATGTTAGGCACTAACGTGGACACTCTGTTCCCAAGTTCACATGTCATACGTGAAATATCTCTTATGTGCAGCACAGGGGTGCTGTTGAGGAGGCCCAGCTTGGTGTAGGCAGAGGTCATTTGGCCATTTACTGTCTTTTCTTTTTTCTTTTCTCCTCCTCCTCCATTGGTTCTTCATTGGCCAGATAATTTGAGATGATTTTCAGGAAACTAGAAATATGTTGAAAAAAAAAACCTGCTATTTTTAAATGAGTGATTGCAATTTTTCTGATCTAGAAGACTTAAAATGAGCAATGTTTATATCAAAAGTGTAATGCCTACTAAGTTCTAAAAGGTCGATCTCATTGGCAACATTACTCTGTTTAGGGTAGTACAGGATGAAGAAGCCATTTTAAAAAGATACTTTACCTGTGTGTGTCTGTCTGTGTCTGTGTGTCTGTGCATGTGTGTGCAGGTGCCCATGAAGGCCAGCTGTGTGCGTCAGATCTGGACCTGGAGTGCCAGGCCGTTCCCTTGTAGGGCCTGGGAACCATCTCCTGTTCTTTGATAAATTAAGACCAGTAAATGCTCTTGATTGCCGAAGCATCTCCCACCCATCCCCTAGCCCCAGAACTAGGAAATCTTAATATTAGTAAAAACCCACTGGGATCCATGTGTGGCTATTAAAATTTTCTCAGGTCCTTAACTGTGAAGACCGAGGCTTTGTGGATAGAACAGTGTGTGTGCGCGCATTGGCTCATGGCTGTCTTCCCTGCCGAGCGGCTCTTCACTTTTCACTCCCAAGCGGCTGTGTACGATGCCTACTGTGTGCCAGGTGCATTTCCTGTGTATATCTCATTCATCCTCACTGTAATCCTTTGAAAGAAAATATTCCCATTTTGTGGACAGAAGCTTTATGTCCTAGAGGACATTTGCCTGTCCTGGGTAAACCCATAAGGAGGTGGTGTTGGGTTGGGCTCTTCAGTCTGCCAGGACACCAGGTTTCTTCACAGGAGTCTGTGCATTTTTCCTCTTTGGGAACTGGTCTCGGGGTCTAAGGTCAATACCTGCTTATGGAGCCCTGAGCTCAGGTGACATTCCATCACCTACAGCAGTGGCTGTCACCTTCCTAATGCTGCGACCCTTTACCACAGTTCAACCATAAAATTATTTTGTTGCTCCTTCCTAACTGTAATTTTGCTATTGTTATGAATCCTAATGTGTTTTCTGATGGTCTTAAGGCCCCTTGTGAAAGGGTCATTTGCCTTTTTTTTTTTAATAGCCTATGCTATTCTCCCCAACTTTCTCAGTATCTCAGAGCTTAAATATCTTCAAGAACAAAATGGCAGTATTCCTCCTAGCTGTGTGGGAAGACCACAGAGAATGGAGGCCAACATTGGAGACGCGCTTGGCATATATAGGAGCTTAGTGTTCAGCAGGTGTGCCTGTCGACACCTCTCAGGCTCTTCCATCTCAGGCTTGAGTGTCTGAGGAGAGGCCTAGGGAAATGGGTCGGAGTGCGGATTCTAGGCCAGGAGTAGAGGCATAACCAGCATTACTGGAGGCAGATGTGGAAGGATCCTGAGTTTGAGGCAAGCCTGGGATATGGTTTATGATTCTATCTTCACACAAGTAAACAAGCAAATTCAGACTGTTGAAATAAACTTCTTGGGTTCAAATCCTGGTCCCGCAGCTTATCAGTTGCATTGTGTATAACTTCATGGCTTTCTCTGCCTCAGTGATCTCCATCTATAAATGGGTACAGTGGCTCCCATCTCATACAGATGCATAATTAAACACTGCTATTTTGCAAATGTTTTGCCTTCATTTATGTTTGTGTACCACTTGTGTGTCTGGTGCCTGGGGAGTTCAGAGGAGGGCGTTCCAGCTCCTGGAAATGGAGTTACAGTTGTCAATCTCCATGTGGGTGCTGTGAATTGAACCTGGGTCATCGGGAAGAGCGGCCGGTGCTCCTAATTGTCAAGCTCTCTCTAGCACCAAGATAAATGATTTTAAAGAGACAAATACAAATTTCTGAGAGATTGACTTCAAATGATCTCATTTTTAAAAATTCTGACTTGTATAAAAATGCTTTCCTGGCCAAATCGAAATAATTTATTATTACTTGTGTTTAATGACAGAAGAGTTATTTGTGGTCTCATTTTTTACTAGACATGTAGATTATCATAAAGTTACCCCTTCCACCTCAGAAACTGGATTAGCTAACTCTGCAATTTTTGTTATAGAAAATACTTAATTTTTTAAATAGAAGTACTAAAAAGAGAAATTAGTGGCAGTATGTAGTAGTTTCATCTTTCAGGTGAAAATATAAAAAGCAAAGCCTGTCTTCCTCAAGGAGAGTCGTTTCATAATGGTGACTGACTCCTCCGGCTTAGTTTTGAATTTGGCTGTTGTGAGCAAGTTCTTTTTTTTTTTTGTTGTTCCCATTTTACTATGACGACAATAAAGTAGGACCACACTGTGAGTTCATCAAGAAGAAAACAACCTCTGTATTTACCTGCCCTGGGTCTAGATGCGGCCTCACTCCACAGGCAGTGTGTGGTTCTGGCTTGGTTTCCATCCTTATTCTGAAGTCCTGTGAACACTGTGCTCCGCCTGCCTGGGTCACCGCTTTGGAGTGGTGTTTATTTGCAGGAGTGACACTGAAAAGAGGAACAGCTTTTCCGTTTGTTGGTTGACCGCTTTCCCTATAATTAGTAAAACAAGCATGCCCCTCACAGAGAGACCGGAAAAGCGGCTAGAGGCTGCCAAACACACACACTTTGAGGAACAATTTGGCATTACTTAGAGGACTGAGCTTGCTCGGTCCCCAAGCCTCGCCATTTTTCCCTAGGTAGATCCTGCAAGAAACTTGCCTTGCATACCAGGGCACAAGTGCCAGGATATAATGGCATCATTATTCAGGACAGTTGAAAATTGAAAACTCCCAAGATTCTCAGCAGTAGACTAGAGCTAGGAATTGTGAGTCTGTTCACACAATGAAAAATGTGGAATGAGGAAAAAAGAAAAGGAATGGACCACAGCTGCATGAATCAACAAGGACAAATCTCAGAATCAAATCTTAGGGAAAGAGGAAGTCTCAGAAGAAGGTAGCACAGTATGGATTCCTTTACATTTGGCTTCAATTAGGCGCAACACAATGGCATATTGAGACTACATAGATGGTGAAGCCGTAAAGAGAAACAATGACTGATTAGCTCGGAACTCAGGCTAGGGGTGCATCTCCACGGCTGGGGAGGTGGTAAAGAGGAGCAGAGAAAGAGTCAGCAAGCGCATCCACAGCCTCCACAGCAAAACCCAAGCCAGGTGCTTTCTGTGACCGTAGTCATTGCCTGACAGCTATCTCAGAACCTTTACACTAGACCTCAGCATGAGCTCATATTTTCTGTGTGGGGGTCAGAAACCTGGGAGCAGGTTAGCTGGGTAGTTTTGACTTGGGGTTTCATGGAGTTGCAGTGAGGACCACCTAGTGCCGAGGATCTGTGTCTATGGCTCATAGTCATGGTTGTTGGAGGCCTTAGTTTCTCACTGGGTTTTGGGAATAGATTTTTACCGTGTTACTCCCTGAAGAACTTCTTTTTGTTGGTGTGTGTGTGTGTGTGTGTGTGTGTGTGTGTGTGTGTGTGTATGAAAGCATACAGATGCAGCAGGTATGTCTGTAGTCCCCTTGATCCTATGATAAGATGGTAATGCACAGGTTCTGGGGATTCGAACTCAGGTCTTCCTGCTTGCATGCCAAGTGCTCTACCTATGGAACTGTATCTCCAGCTCTAGTACAGCTTCTTGAGTGTCTTCATGGAATGGCAGCCAGCTTCCCTCCCTCCAAAGACAGAAAAAGACATGAGCTGCAGAGTCTTTGTGTACCCTTTGAAGCACCTGTTGGGCTTTCCCCTGTGGTGTAGTGTTCACCCACAGCATCCTGGTTCACTGTGGGCAGGATAGACTGCACCACTACAGGAATGCTGGGAGGTGGAGATGCAGGAATGCTGGGAGGTGGGGATGCAGGAATGCTGGGAGGTGGGGATGCAGGAATGCTGGGAGGTAGAGATGCAGGAATGCTGGGAGGTGGGGATGCAGGAATGCTGGGAAGTGGGGATGCAGGAATGCTGGGAAGTGGGGATATAGGAATGCTGGGAAGTGAAGATGCAGGAATGCTGGGAGGTGGAGATGCAGGAATGCTGGGAGGTGAGAATGCAGAAATGCTGGGAGATAGAGACCACCGACCTCCATTTTGGAGGCTGCCTTCCACACTCAACTCTTTTTCAAACTTATTTTGGAATAACAACTTTTTAGAGACAAACTAAATTGATGTTTATTTTTATATAGTAGCCATACAATTGTCACTTTAAATGAAAATTGCTGCAAATAATGTCTTACCAATAGGTACAGAAAAATGTCACCAATATAAAACCCAGTGCGTGCGTGATAGGAGCCCGCCAGATGAGCTTGTAACTGTAGGGGGTCAGTGGGTGGGAAGGATGATGAGGAAGGTTGGACTCCAGGGATACCTGTCTACATGTGATGGAGAGATGGGCTTATAGGTACCCAGAGTTCCTTCTGTCTGCCTCTATAGCTGGGACCCCTGATTTTGAAGAGATGTCTTCAGAACGAGGGCCATTGTGGAGTTATATTCCATGGCATACCTGTGCCCTCTCTGTGGCTATCTTTAATAAGAATGGAGCGTAAGTCCATGATTCTCTTCCCATCCCACACAAATGAGAGCAAAGCTGGAAATGGCCTAGGGAAGTCAAACAGGATTTTTTTTTTCTTAAGAATCCATGTACCTGTTGCATTCTACCTCTTGTTTTAATATGAGCAACTTGTAGATGATTAGTCTATTTGCTTAGCCTTCTCCCACCCACATCTTTGAGTTCATATCAGTGTTTCTGCAAAACACGCTATGCATTTCCCCTTAGTTCTGTGTGGCTGCAGCAATGACTGCTCGGTGAATATTCCTGGGGGTCCAAGTGCCCCAGTTTGTGGGGTGGGGCCACTAGTCTCCTTGTGAATCCAGCATCTCTGGAAGGCAATGTGAGCTCCAGGTGAGGCTGCAGCTGGGTGGGCATCTCTCACTTCTTAAGCTCGCCCGTGGAGTGGACAGGGCTTCACCATGTCTGTCCGTTAGCTCTCCTCAGGCCTCTGCTCCCCAGTTAACTATCGCACCCCCAAGCTCTGTGTGCACAGACGTGCTCAGTGGAGAGGCCCTTCCCGCCAGCACACGGAGAGTTTCCGTTCTCCCCTCTGCGTCTGGTCTTCATTTATGGGGCGGTGTCTGTGCCACAGTATTGCATCATAGCTTTTATTTTATGGAAAGGAGAGTCCTCACCAGCAAGGGTGTCCTTGGATTACCTCAAAGATAAAAATTACCAGCGTTCCAATGGGATTTTTGTTATTTACTTCAGTTAGTTGGCCAACTGCATCTTTCTAGAAAAGGGAAGAAAATGAATTATATGTATAAAATACCAGAAATACATGGAGGGTTATTGTGTCTGCAAGGGAAGTATAATTATTAGTAGTAATTATAGTAATTGTGCTGATTACAGGACTAATGGTACTATTAAGCATGACTGTGGATGTCTCCTCTTAGGAAACATGCATTAGCGCATACCCGCTCCCTCAGGTAGTGCTGTTTGCCCTTTGGCTTTGGATGCTTTTCAGAAGAGCATCATCTTCGCCTGGGGCAGAGTAAACCGCGTGTAGTGAGACAAACTCTGATTCTGGGGCCGGAAGGCTTGCATTGGAATTTCATTTCTGTTATTTTCTAGTCAAATATCTTTGTTAGACGTCATCTTTGACTCTTCGCTGCCTTCTCTAGCCAGCAATAAACCCACTGAGAGCTATGGGAAAACTGAGGTGGCTTAGGTACCTCCAGAGCAGAAGGTCTGTGGTAGCAATGTGAGTGTTGCCTTGCTGGGAAGCACGAAGTGGGGTGTTGGTTGGGTTTGGCTCTCTCCGCTTCAGATGAGTTGAGTAAGTCCTGCCGTCTTGTTGTGAGAGAAGACCTGATGCTCATGGTCTCAGAAGTTCCAGGTCAGAAGGAGGCACACAGGCCCTTGTACTTCCAGTCTTTTCTGAGTTGGGGCTGAGTTCAGGATGTTTGGACTGTGCAGCCATCTTGAAATGGTTTCAGATGAAGAGAAACTCCCTGTGGCACTGATATTTGGAAGACCGGAAGGCTGACATGACGGCTGTTATTAAGAAGAATGTATTCTGAGTTGGAAAGTTGCTGAGAGCAGAGAATTCTCTGGACTTCTCACCACAAATAATAAAGTAACTAATAGCTGAGAGCGGGTGGCCCGTACCTATAACCCCAGCACTCTGGATACAGGCTAGGAAGGTCCAGAGTTAAAGCCAGCCTGGGCTACATACCCAGACATGGGCCAAAACAATCAAAGAAGGTAATTAAGTACATGAAGTAACAGACATGTTAATTAGGTGATTGTAGTAATAATTTCTCAGTGTATACATATGGTAGAACATCACTTTGTCTATCCTAACTATAGGCAGTTTTTGTCAAGCGCACCTTAAGATGAAGCTAGAGAGAGTATGAAAAAGAAGTTCATTACGAGATTGCTTTGAGACAAGGATTCCTAGAGTGAGTGAGGCTGATGGAATATCCCACGGGCAATAGGGGATCATTGCTTTCTTTTCATATTTCTTCCTGTTTTTTCAAGTTATAGCAAAGTTTTAATCTCGAAGCTTGCTATATAAGTACATCTACTGATGGGAATAGCATTAACTTAATACTGTTCCTTCCTTGCTGCTAATACGTTGCTTCCTGTTGCTCGCAGGGTGAAGACAGCATGAGCGGCGCCCGTGGGCAGACTTAGCCATTTGATTTTACTTAGAAGATAGCCACCCACTTGGAAGGTGAGTAAAGACTCTGCAGTATTTTCCTATGAAAAATTCTCAAGGCTGCCGAAGAGTGGAGAGAACACACAGTGAACCCCTGTGTGCCGTAGTGGGATTGGAATGTCATTAGCGTTCTGCTAGAATGTTTTTCCTGTTTGGGTGGGTTTGTTCCTCTAAAAAATATTTCTGTTATTTTGTTTTTGTTTTGCGGAAGCACATGGAAATAAGTTGCAAGCATCATGGCATTTTCTCCTAAATTTTTAGGAGCTTCTAAAAATACTGACGTTCTCCCGTGAGTGGCATTTTAGAACACTCATACGTTATGCGACACCAGATCACTTAGGTGTATAACTGAGATTGTTTCCCTTCATAGTTTACAGAAATAAGAGACCTTTAACTGATATTGTTAGCATTTTGCTAACATTTTTATCTAATTAATTTAACACCAATTTTTATCTAATGAACGAGCAGCTAAGCAGTCTGAATTAGGTTGGTAAGAGCCATGTGAATAGAGAGGTGCGGTGTTGGCCCCACGTGGGAGAGATGTCTGTGCTTACTCCTCCTGTAAGCTGCTTGTCCACCGTGGCTGCCTCTGGTTGGCTGGGTGAGTGGACGAGATGTGACCACCCTCTTCCCCATGAACGTTTCATAAAGTAAGCCAACCTCTTTGATCTAATGTGATGGAAGATTGGTTAGTTTAAAAGAAAAAACCCAAAAACAAAACTGTAGGAAGCTGTGGAAAGATCATGAGTGTTGATGTGAAATTGGGGTTAATCTGTTGAAATCAACACTGGAGAGACTAAAAATGATCCTAAGCTCTGGGGTTTGACTGTCGGAGTAGAAATTGTACATAATATCTAAAAGACTTGCTGAACTTTATCATTTTTATATTGATTATGGTTACAAGTCATTAAAATCAGAGCTGATGACGTGAACCATTATTTCTTGCAGGGTAGCTCCTGGCTGCTCTGAATTCCAGGTTTCTTCTAATTACACACATTAGAAATATATAGCTTAAGATAATTTCACAAACTAAATATATTTGTGTGATTAGCACCTAGATTAAGGAACACCATCAATGCCATCTCATCACCTCTAGTAGACACTATGCTGCTCCCCTGACTTGTAGCAGCATAAATTGTGTGTGTGTATGTGTGTGTGCATGTGCGTGTGAAGTATAACCCAGATTATATTTTTGTGTGATTTTGTCAAACAAGCATCTACTACTGCTGTCATTGCGCACAGTTGTACAGTGTCCCTGTTCATCGCTATTGAGCATTCCACTGTGTGAAAGTGCCATAATTTATTTATTCTAGCCGATATGGTTCATTCTGAGGGGTTCACGTATCCAGGCCATTCTTCACCAAAATGGGGATCGAGTGAGGTTTATCTTTACCATGGCTACAGTGGAATAGCAATAGGATGGCCAGCCTTTGCCCAGCTCCTGCTGTTTGTGGAGGAGAAGTCCTGCCATGATGGGGGATGCAGGCACATGGGGCACACTGTGTGGTTTCTTCAGTCCTGCCGTGACACTGGCTGCTCTTGGGACTCTCTGCTCTGCTCTGCTGCCCCTGTTGTTTAGAGCCTCCTCTGCCTCCGTAACTCTGCAGTCCCCAGGAAGGGGAAGAGTTGTTTGCGTAGCCTTGCTCTTGAGGAGGCTGTTGTGGTTATGGAGCCACAGTGGTGGACATGGATTAGTTGTACTCAAGAAAGTCATTCACAAGCATCCAGAGACCAAGTTGGCAACAGGACTGCAGTTAACAGGCAATAACTGCAGAGATTTGAGTGTCTAGAACAACTGGCTTGGTTTAGCAAGCTGTTTAAGAGCTAGAAGAAAGTATTCTCCATGGCAAAATGAGTTTTTTTTTTATTGCCAAATTCTGTTTTTCTAAGTAAAGTTCTATTCAAATACAATCATGC
This sequence comes from Microtus oregoni, assembly GCF_018167655.1. Lineage (NCBI taxonomy): Eukaryota > Metazoa > Chordata > Mammalia > Rodentia > Cricetidae > Microtus > Microtus oregoni. The sequence goes on from NW_024543071.1 coordinate 27,892,690, forward strand.
TGATTTGCTCAAACATTGTGTTATATAACAATAGAGTTGAAAGTTGCATAAAAACCCAGGGGATGTAGTTGCAACAAATGATTTATATGGCTCACAAAAATGAAAATATTTATGATCTGCCCTTTTCAAAATGTTTGCCAGCTCCTGCTTTATGTCATTGAAGCAAAGACATAGTAAGATAATCTAGGTGGTTATATAAAAACCTGAGCTCGTCAAGTTTGTTCATTCATTCATTCATCCAACAGGATTTAAAGTGCCATTATATTTTATGTACAAATGATGGTAATCAGATAAAGTTTGTGTACTTAGAACATTTTTAATAGATGTGTGATTTCAAAATTTCATTCTTTGTTTGTGTTTAGTATGAGGTATACCAAAATACAGTATGAAAATGAAACTGTCAGTTCCTCAATTTAAAATTAATGTATCAGCCATCTCAATTAGTTTTATAAATTTGATATGTAGGTACTCTACACAGTTAAGAGAACTGTGTAAGAACTCCAGTTCTTAGAGCTCTAAGAGCCTAGCTGTTTATGGATGTGTAACTCCAGGCTGTGTGATGGCTGCTTGGTCTGGAGAGGGGGAGGGGAACTTTGGAATGTTTATCACAACAAGTCCTGCAAAGCTCTGTCTTATGCGGCTGTAATCATAACAAAGCTCAACAGAAAGAACAGCCAACCTAGATAATACAGTGTGGAATGTGGTGTGGCGAATCAGGCTATGATTGTGTGCTTATCTGTTCCCTCGCTCAGGGTCATTCATAAACGGTTATGTTTAATAGGAGTCTGGAGACAGCACTGCCAGGAACACAGAGTAATGCCTTTTCTATTTCTCTGAGAAATGTGTTTTAAATATCACTTTGATCTAGTGTTTATTTAGTTTTTCAAGACAGGGATTCTCTATGTAACAGTTCTGGCTGTCCTGGAACTCACTCTGTAGCCTTGAACTCATAAAGATTCACCTGCCTCTGCCTCCCAAGTGCTGGGATTAAAGACTTGTGCCACTTGGTTAGTTAGTGGTGTGTGTGTGTGTGTGTGTGTGTGTGCGCGCGCATCTTATGGGCGGACACTTGGGCATTAATTGCCCACTCACCACCCCATGGCTGTCCTCAGACCAGCTATGATCACGTGAGTTAGCCATCATAGGCTTCACGGGCTGCACCTCTGTCTTTTAGCCCAAGCGGTCTTTTAGGAAGTGAGACTGGGTGTTTCCTTGGATGTTGTAGCTGTAATTTTTTAGTGGCGTGCAATGATTCTCAAGTGCAGAAAAGCTTAAATCTCTCGGTGATGCTCTCCATCACCTTTGGAGCCCCCAGACCACAGGTGAAATGCTTTTTTTTACCCTACTTGGGGGCAGGGGCATAGACGGGCAACAATGCTTTTCTCTGAAGTCTCAGGATTTCTGAAGGAACCGCAGAGAGGGACTGTGAGCGAATACAGAGTGAGCGAGAGTGACCTCCATATTGATTTTTTCTGTTGCCAAGCTTGGGTGCAGCCGATTTGCTTTAAGAGCTATAGATTGTTTCCCAGAAGTTCACACGCTAGAGATGCGTGAAATGATGCTGCAGGTGAGTCACGACCCGTTGGGGTCAAATGACCCTTTCACAGGGGTCACATATCAAATGTCCTGCATATTCCATATTTTCATTATGATTCATAATAGTAAAAAATACAGTTAAGAAGTAGCAGTGAAATAATTTTATGGTTGGGGGTCATCGCAACATGATTTAATCCATCATGACTGTATTAAAGGTGGCAGCATTAGGAAGGTTGAGAACTGCCGTGCTGGAGAGGAGGCCAGCTGGGTGCTGCCCTCAGAGGGAATTAACGTGGTTCCTGAGATCCTGCTTAGCTTATTGAGACTGAGTGTCCCGTTCTCGCTCCGCTCCTGTATTTGGTGCTCGCCGCTCTGCATGTGTGCTCATCGGTGTTGTCATTGCTTTGCACAAGGACCTGCCATAGCTGAGCAGATGCTGGTGGCATGCTTCCGACCCTGCAGAATTGCGAACTGATAGCCCTGGAGCTAAAACACCCCCCTCTCAACTATTTCCTCAACTGGCTTTGAACTTTCAATCTTCTTGTCTCAATGTCCTAAGTAGCTCGGATTTATAGGCCTGCATCATTGGCACAACTTAGTATATTATTTCCTTAAAAAAAATTGGCAATAGGAAAATCGCTTGCTTTGTGGCACTAGGAAAATCAACTTGTTCTTCTATATTATATGGAGCTATCTTGCCAGGAATGCTACCCTTAGGGGGGTTGTCTTGTCAAGCCCATCTCGTTAAAATTTCCTTTGTCAGTCTCTCAAATTTTATTTTCAAAAAAGAGTGTTCTGAAGTCCACGTCAGCGTGGCACAATAGAATAAAGTGTGCTGTAGAAAGTACCAAGATGATTCTCTTGGTTGAAAGTGATGGAGAACCCGTTCAAACTACCAACTTAGTGTGAATGTTATTGAGGTCAGGGATGGGTCTCCCTAAAGGAGGAGCCTGGCTGGGAATCTAAGGGATGCTCTCAGCATCTGCATAGACTGTGTGTTTGAGTGCAGACCTGTAGCAACTTCAAGTTCAGGTCATGAAATGATTGTCCCGGCTGTGATTCGATGTGTGCCAAGCGCGAGGAGATCCCTGTGGTTGGGGTCACTGGTCTACTTTGATTGGATTGTCATAGTATGTGCTTCAGTTCTGGATCCTGAGGTTGGCATTCCTTTAACTGAAGTGGAAATGCAGTGGATGAGCAGTAGGTAGCGGTTGTCTTTAGTGGTACTTGAAGGTAGTTACCAGGAAGGTCATTTGGTATTGGAAGGCTCACTAATTGTGGTAGTTGTAATCAGCATGTCTCTATATGGTTTGCAAAGCATTTTGAAATTTGTTCTCTTGTTTGAACTGAGAGATACAGTAGGGTGGCAGAATGAACAGGTGATGAGGAGCATAGATGTGTAGGTCTGGATGCATAAACTTGACATAGTACTCAACCTCCTTCCGCCCCTGTTCAATGGAGATAAAGGTTTTTACCCCTCAAGGTCCTAGAAAAGTTCAACTGAATGGGTATTTATGTGGTATTTCTAATAGTATCTTGTGATTGCCAGGTTTATTACCCCTTGTTATTGGGCTGAGGTCCTGGCAGGTGGCATATTGACTGTTAAGGGTCAGTATTGTCAAGTCCTGACCTTTTCTATGGCACTCTTGCCTTTGTGTTGGCTGTGGGGCATTTGAGTTAATAACCGAGGCAGCAGGGACGAAGAATCCATACAAAGTAGACCGCTCTGTAGAAGTACCTCCGTGTCCAAAGGCCGGTGCTGCTCCTGACTGTACGGAGTTGATCTTTCTGCCATGTTCTGCTGTTGTTCCTCCCTGGTAGGAACATACTTGAGTGGGGATGTTCGGGCACATCCAGAGGTAGCATGCACTCAAGAATGTCTTCTGGTTGTTTAATCAATCAAACCCTGTAGTCAGAGTAGTAGATGACAAACACATTTTTGGGGTGGGAGGTGACTTGATTGTGTCAGCAGAGTGTGAGATGTGGTCCCTGACTGTGACCATCTTTTTGTTTCTGAGACTTTTGACCAGTTCTGTCTAGAAGGAGTCAGTATTTCCCTATTAAAATGTTTTTCCACAATTGCTGAGAATGCTTTTTCCTTTGTAATGTAGGAGGATTGCTCTTGGGTCTCAGATATTGGTTTGACCAATTTAGGGAGGGTCATGTGGTGTTGTGGGGAGAACTACTATGGTCTCTTTATATTTACTGTAGACTGGAGACTGGAAATTGAAGGATGTAGTTCTCACATGTGCAGCTATCAAAGCAAGGGAAAACTTAGTAGAAAACACAGTTTTGGCTCTCCATGCCGTGCTTTTAAGGGAAAAATGGTGTTAATCAATATTTACAAAGCTTATTTCCTGGCCAGACCCATCGCTTCCCTGCATGACAACCGCCCTCCAGTACATTTTCTGCTGAGTGCAGCTGCCTGGCGTGTGGGAGGAGCTCAGATAGGCCTTGAATGAACAAACCCCTCTGAGCTGTGCTGTTGCCTTTGTGTTTTATTTATTTATTTTGAACCTTTCTTTTGATAAGAGCGTGACAATGAGACACTGTTAGGAATTTCAGACAACTCTTACACTAACACCTAGTGTTCAAACACTCTTTGTTATTGTCGTCTCTTTAACAGGAGGATGTGGTGGTGTTTGAGTATTGATTCCAACACCTTGTTTTATGATGATAATTACATTCCAAATCTCACACACTCAGAAAGTCAGTGGATTAACTTCTGATTGTGTAGAGTGAGCCCGAGTTTACCAGTGCCTGTGGGAACATAATAAATAGTTTCTTAGATTTAACTCCACCTGACTGTTCTCTACTCCTCCCAATCTTCCTGCTAAGTAGTCTAGGACTGAATATTAATAATTCCTTCATTGCCTTTGACCTGGGCCCATCTCATAGCCAAAAAAAAAAAAAACGGCTCACCTTCATTATTATGTGACAACATTATTATTCACTATGGGATGCATACCACTGTGAGTTCTTTTGCTGACTACCTGTTTAGTGTTTTCTCTTTTAAAACCTTTAGAAATTTTTAAAAAGTTTACTTTTATTTTAATTTTATTGGTGTTCTGCCTACATATGTGTCTGTATACCATGTGTCTTGAACATCTTGGGACTGGAGTTACAGATGGTTGTGAGCTGCCATGGGGTTGCTGGGAATTGAACCCATGTCCTCTGGAAGAGCAACTAGTGCTCTTAACCCCCGAGCCATCTCTCCAGCCTCTAAAAAATGTTTTAAATTGAAACAGAATTACATCGTTTCCTTTCTCTCCTTCCCTCCAATCTACTCTCCCAAGAGCCCCTCCCTGGTTCCTGCTTCTCACCCTCACACTGATACCCTTTTTCTTTGATTATGTGAAACACTAAATCCCATCACACACTCTTGGTTTTTTCCTGCTCTCTAAACTCTGGTGTTGTTTTTCTTTTTTCATGGATTTCACTATTTCAGATATTGTTGCAAGGAGAGGGTCCGCTTGTTCATCCCAGCTGCCTTGCTAGCTTACATCTGGAATAACCACACAGAAACTGTATTAATTAAACCACTGCTTGGCCCATTAGCTCTAACTTCTTATTGGCTCTTACATATTAGTTTAACCCATTTTTATTAATCTGTATATCACCACCAGGTTGTGGCCTACCAGCAAAGTCTCAGCACGTTTATCTCCGGCAATGGGTCCATGGCGATTCTCTCCTCACTTCGCCTTTCTTCCTCCCAGCATTCAGTTCTGTCTTCCCCGCCTACCTAAGTTCTGCCCTACCAACTAGGCCAACACAGTTTCTTTATTAACCAAGGAAAGCAACACAAAGACAAAAGGACCTCCTACACCAAGATATATCATGGACCGAGCACAGAGTGACCTGGTGAGCGTGAGTGAGAAGACCCGAGGTGCAGTCCTGTCAGGCTCACGTCCTTGTGTTCCCCAGGGCCTGTCTGGAGCAGTTTGTGAGTCTGGAATCCACTCTGAGCATGCCATGTTCTTTGTAGTCCAGCATCTGCAAACTTGTTGATGGAAGGTGTTTCAATTTGCTTGTTTTCTCAGAGGCCATGTCCTTCCCAGAAAGGGCTTAGGTTACTGCCTCTGGCACAGCTGTGCTAAGTTTAAATGACGCGACACACTGAAACTATTTTGTAAGTCGTTAAGACTGATATAGGTATAACACTGACTTAGCAGTTTAGGCTTTATAATTTTTTCGTTTTTTTTTTTTTTTTTTTTTTTTTTTTTTTTTTTTTTTTTTTTTTTGTGCAGCTCTGGCTGTACTGGAACTTGCTCTGTAGACCAGGCTGGCCTTGAACTCACAAACTTACAGAGATCCACCTGTCTCTTCCCCACCTCCCCCAGCATGTGCCACCACTGCCTGGCTTCTTTATACTTTTTGAAAGGTCCAGTTCCTTTATGCTGTTCTCTTCCTGGTATTTACCTTATACTATGTAAGTAGGATTCAGATTTGTGGATGCCTTGTTTAGTAGCTCAGCTACATTTATCTTAATTTTTTTTTAAAAAAATTATGTCACCTTTTCTTTTTAAAGGTGTGTATCAGTAACTGCAGCATTCCACACGAGGCTTCTGGCAATATTTTAATACATTTCAGTTTCATCTTGAAGGACTCACCCCTGAACCATATCCTGGGCATGCATCCTTGTGCTATGGGCTTGCTGTGTTGTGCTTTGCCCCCCGTTTCTGAGGAGTGCTTCTATCCTCCCTCTGCATTCATTAGCTTTCCTCTTTCCTCCATTCTATATTCTGGTTTTTCTTCTTTTACTATCTAATTTTGCAGGCTTTCTAATAATTTGCAAATGAAAGGTAAGACTTCCGAGCTGCTACCTGAGAATGTGGCGCTCGTGTATAATTTATTGCCCGGCTTGGTGTAGAATTCCGGGCTGGAAATCACCGAGTTGTGGATGGGGAAGCACCGTTCATCATCTCCTGGCATCCATGCTCAATGTAAGAACCGGTACCTGCTGATTCTGCATTCTTTCTAGAACCTTTTATTCTGTGTCTTGACTTTATTCTTTATCATGTCAGACAGTTTACTGATACTACACCATGGTCGGATGTACTTTTCTGGTTTTTTGTTTGTTTGTTTGTTTTTATTATCTATCTATCTATCTATCTATCTATCTATCTATCTATCTATCTATGCTGAGATCCAAACGGACACTGCCATGAATAGCTTTACCATGTAATAACACCTAGAAGGATTTGGGAAGAGTCTCAGGGAGGAATTAAGTAGATCAGGTTGGCCCATGAGCATCTTCTTAATTGAGGCGAGAAAACTCACCCTGAATGTGGGCAGCACCATTTCCTGGTTTGGGGTCCTGTTTAGGGAGACAGTTAGCCCAGTACAGTAGGGCACTGCAGCAAGGAACCCTAAGCCAAATAAGCCCCTCCTCCTCTAAGCTGCTTTCCCTGGGTGTTTACCACAGGACCCTGCAGGAGATGCTCATTCCTTGTTCTGTTTTCTATGCTAGGATTGGCTTTCCCCACTGTTTGCTCAGCTTTCTTCCAAGATGTTGACTTGTCTGTGAGAGCCTCTTTTATGTTTGTGGTCATGCTTATTTTCTGCTATTGATATTTCCTTAATGTTTTCATAAACAGTGAGTTTTCTGAGATTAATTTTTTTAACCTTTTGAAACTTTATTTTTTGCACTATCTTTGCTTCTAGTTGCATTTTTTTTCTCTTTTCTCGTCATTCGTGTTATATATCTCATGTGCCGGAAGGTTCTGGAAGGTCTGTTTCTGAGGCTGAATGGTGCTTCACAAACTGGAAGACTTGTCTTCTTTTGCTTTGTGAGTCTGTTGCCTTCATTTTCCAACTTTAAACCAATGTGAAGATTTTACTCTCTGCTTTTGCTATCTTTCTCCTAGGAGATTTACAGCTTTTTCAGTGAAATAAGTATTTCTGCGTTGAGAATTTTGAAAAGAGGCACTAAAAGTATTTGCTAACTTAACTTGAAATCCATGTGGAAGTCTTAAAAACAAAAACCCAAACCAAACAAGCCAGCACCCTTGGAGGACAGACTTTGCAGGATTCACAGGTCACTGCCTGCTTGGTCAGACACACCTTCACTGGGAGTGCTCTATTTTTAAGGTGTGGTATATATTTAGATGGTCTCAGGGGAGATCTTGGCTTTCTTGTTAACTATGCAGAGGCTGTCTTTCCTTTTTGGGTTAAAGGCCTTTGTTTCAGGTGCTTGAGTACCAATAAATGTGTAAATGATAATTGGGACGTCTGATAAAAAAAAATACTTAAAAAGCTCCTCACTGATGTTTCTAAAAGGAATTTTCCAGGAACTAAGCATATAATCCTGAGATTAAAATGCAATGGGCTCATTAAGTTGTTTCCCATAAAAAGCAGAATAATAGACTTTAAATCTATTTGCCGCTGGCCACCCACAAAGGACATTCCTGGGCCAAAGAGATTAGATATAAATACAGCATAGGGAGCTGGGTTAAATTTGTGAGTTTTATTCTTAGTAAATGTTTCCACGAAGCACTCCTGCTCGGGCTGGCAATGGGAAGATAAAGAAGTTTTGACTTTCATTCCAAGAGCAGGTCAGGCAGTTTGAGGAGGGCAGAGCGGCTCTTTTAGGACAGGCTAACTGTGTGGATTCTTTCACAATTCGCCTCTGCTGGTGGTCAGTTCAGTTGCTTCCTGTCTCTCTGGATATGGGATGAGCCCGCCGCCATCCACGTCCATACACAGCTGCTTGGAGGAATGCTTTGGTCATTGTGCAGTAAGCAAAATATGTTCCTGGCCTTGGTGTTCACCAGATAACAGACCTCTTTTCAGTGGTCACACAAGGGCCACTCCTCAGTGGCTGTCACTTCCCACCAGAGACACAAAGGAAACCCGTTTCCATGCTGATTGCTGGGAAAGCTTGCCTGGGCCTTTCTTGTGGACGCGCAGGGTAGAGGGCGAAGCAGACAGCACTGTCCGTCTGGCTGGTCTGGGCCCTCTAGCCACCTCTGTAGAAACCAGACTCACAGCTTTCCTGTGTCTAGAACGTCACTCTTCTCTCTTGAAACTCCTACAGTCTTGTACTATTTTTAGTTAAATTAAATATAAATAAAGTATAAATTCTTGCTGATCAGGACAGGGACCTTCCTTGTTTAATTGGCTTGCTTGAAACTTCTGTCTTGGTCACGTCATGTCCTTCAGGCCTGCCTCCCCGGTTCTCTCTTTATATGGTAGTGAAATGAGCGGTGTGAGCTGTGCCCACCAGGACCTTCCGTGCTAAGAGGGGGGCGTGTGGATGATGACACACTAGCCGAGACATGCCAACCCCGGGTTTCCTGCAAGTTTTCATCCCCACTGATTATCGCAGTTGCTGCTTCTGCCATGTACCCGCTTTCAAAGCTCCCTGGCCCTCGAATTGCTCCAGTATCTCCTTGGCTCTCCTCCCTTTAGCTGAAGCAGCTTGAATCATTCAGAAAGACTTCTGAATTCTGAGAGCACACAAAGGGAAATGAAGGCCCACCCCCTTCTCTCTTCCCCTTGGTCTCGATGAAAAGGAGAACTCTAACTGCTGTGTACAGAAACCCTCACTTTCTGAACTTGCTAGAATTAGTTCATGCTCAGCGCTTAGAGCCTAGCTCTGCACTATTTATAGGTTCCTGGATGAAAGAGCCAGAGAGCCTCCAAAGACAGTTTCCAAGAACATTGAGAGTCTATGCTTGAGGGACAACAGTTATTAAAATTTCATCCTGTTGCCAACATGATGTAAGTACTCAGTGTTTGGTAACTGTTTTTTGTCTCTCATCCAAGTACTAACCAAGCCCAACCCTGCTTAGCTTCAGAGATCAGAGAGGATCAGGCATATTCTGGGTGGTATGGCCATAGACAGTAACTGTTATTTGTATTCCTTAACAAATTTCTGTTAGCTGAAGGTGTGTGTGTGTGTGTGCGCGCACGCATGCATGCGCATGCATGCGTGTGAGTGAGCAAGTGAGTGAGTGAGCGAGCGAGAAATTATTGCATAATGGGCGACCTCAAAAGTGCCATAGGAAACAAAAGGGTTAAATTTGCGACACAGATTTGATGATTCAAAAAAATATGTGCAGTATTATGAGACAGAGAACAGCTTTGTCATTTGTCACTTTAGGTAGTCATGAATAGGTCCCTCATCTGGTTGAGAATTTAACTACCCAGTTTCCCTATGAGAAAAATTGTTCTCCAGCAGAGTGTGAATGAAATATTCTGTCCATTGTGGGACTCCTCCAGCTTGTGGAGGGGTTGAGAAGAAAGGGTGGCATTTATGGAATTCGACTGTTCTGCCAAAAAGGGTGTGCTCCCCAGCTACAGCTGTGGTGGCTGCTGGGGAAGAGCTGGGACAAGGCTTTGAGATCAGTGCCTTTGGTAGGGTGTCCTAGAAACTGTTGGCATTCCGTGAGAACCCTGTGTGGAGGTCCCAGTTAGAACATGATTTGGGAGATGCCTGCTCTGTCCAGAATAAGATGAATAAGAGTTGGGGCAGGGGGAAGAAGGTCTGTGTTTTTGAGTGGTCAGGGTGTGTCTGCCCATCCCTGTCTGAGCTCAGGTTCTGTAAGAAGTCAGAGAAATCATTAGTCTGTTAATCACTCTGGAGCCCAAGGCCACCAATGTGGTTCCTATAAGATGGTCTGCTCCCGTGCACAGGCTCTCCAGCACAGATAACCGTTCTCATTTAGGTGGTCTGCCCTGCAGCATTCTCAGTTCTTGAAATCCGAGGTGAGGATGACCTTTTAGGAGGCAGTTCTTTTCTTCCACGGCTGGTGCTGAGACTGTCTCAGGTCTTCAGGTGTGCCCAGCAAGTGCTTTGAGTCAGTGAGCTGAGCCATCTACTGACCCTTCTTTGGGGCATGCCCAGAGGCTAAGCTAAATAACCCCTCACAGGTGTGCTCCAAGGTGTGCCTCCTGTGTGAGTAGACCCTGTCAAGTTGACAGTGCCCCCAACCATCCCAGAGGGGACACGATATAATTAGAAGTAGACAAGTGAAAAGAGCCTGCTGTTTGAAACTAAAGGTAGAAACACCATTGTAAGCAGAATTCAGAGAGACAAAGACAGAAGACATGTACCTGCATATGTTCTTTGGGAACCATCTTTCCTGTGAATAGCTCTGTGACTAGGAGATACAGAGAATGAGTTCTAGCGGGAGGGCTTAGATGTTGGGTTACCCTGCGTTAGAACCATCTTCTATACTGTCATGGCTTTGTTGCTGTTGGAAGGACTGACACAAATGACTCCATTTTTACTGTTGACATTGAGACAAGGTCTGCTGAGGTAGTGCAGGCTGTCCTTGAGCTTGAGATAGGTGCAAGGTGCTGGTGTGTCAGCGTGCCCAGTGAGTTCATTTCAGTCCTGGCAAACTGCCCTCACTACCTCTGTGCAGTTCCCTCTGATGACATGACTGATAACCCACCCTGTTTGGTCTTGACAGATGAGATCTGTCCCCTTTGGTCTGATCAGATCCTGTGTGCATGTGTGTGTATGTGCATGCATGTGCGTGTGTGTGCGTGCATGCGTGTGTGTAGTCTCTCTGTGTGTGTGAATGCATGCGTGTGTGAGCAGCAGTCACAAATGATAAGGAGTCAATGCCAGAAACTTCTGGCCAAATTCAAGCAATTAGAAACATCCCTGAAGTCCTCTGATGCTCGGTTCTGTCTGTTCTGTGGTAATTCATAGTATCTCAGAAATGCCATTCAGGATTTTGTTAGAAGTTGCCCTTCTGCGGAATGTCAGCATACAGCACATTCAGAGCTCTACAGGAGGATAGAAAACTTAAGAACAAGTCTCTAAAGAATAAATAGTTTGAACAAGAAATGCCTGCTAGAGCAATTTTCGGTGCCCTTGACAGTAAATGCTTTTGAAAAGGATAGATACTCTAGACGATAAAATTAGACCAGACCTGGAGAGAATATGGAAGGACGTTTTCTAAACTGTTCGCTTTCGTTTCATATAGCATTTTAGAGCAAATGTTTTGATTTGTATGTTATACGTTAGGACTGTAGGAGTTGCCTTAATTTTATTTTTTGAATAAGCTTAAATTTATTTTCCACTTAAGTAATGATATAATTTGTCAATGGTAGGTTGCCTTTATATATAAAACTTCTCATTTCATTTTGCCTGTTTTCTTGAAGGGATGTTGAAGTTTTTTTGCCAAAGGGAATTTCTGTATCTGTTGAAATGATCATATGCTTTCTGACTAAAAGTGTGTTTACATACATCTTATACATACCGAATTCTGTATGTTGAGCCAAACTTGTATCTTGAATGAAACCAATTAGGTGATGTTTAGTTTGCAAAAATTTTGTTAAGAATTTTTGCTTCCATATTGTTCATTGTGGTGTGGATCTATTTAAATTGTGTATATCCTCATGACCTAAATTTGGTAGCTTATGTGTGTCTAGGACTTGATTCATTTCTTTTGGACTTTCATGGTTTTTGGAATGAACTTTTTAAAATACTATCCAATGAGTCTTTGGATTTCACCGTACTCTGTAGAAACTGCTTCTCTTTGTTTTTTTATTTTTTATTAATTTGGTTCCTCTCTCTTTGTCTCTCTGTCTCACTCAATCTTGGCAGTCTTGGGTCCAGGTTTGTGAGTGTTTTAGTTTTACAAAGAACCAAGCCTTTGAGTCTATGCATTATTGTTTTTGTCTGTATTTCCTTAATCTCTTCTTTCATCGTTATTATTTCTTGCTGTCTTCTGCTCTGGGATCTATATTAGTCTTGTGTTTATGAGACTTTAGGTTGCAGCCTTGGCTTATTTATTTGAGATCGTCCTCATTTTTTTAGTCTAAACGCTTTAGGCGTAAACTTTCCTTTGTCTTGGCCATCTCTCCAAGTGCCTGGTAAACTGTGTTTTCCTTTTCTTATACTCTAGGGATTTTTTAAGTGTCCCCCTTGTTTCCTTTGGCCATTTGCTGGCCTTTCACGAGCACTTTGTATAGTCTCCATGCGTTTGTGTAGTTTCTGTCATTTTGCTTGTTGATTTCTGGATTTCTTGCATTGTAATCTGATACAGTGGAAGGAATGACTTCATTTCTTTTATGTTTTGTAAGACTTGGTTTGTGGCCAAGAATGTGGTCTGTGCTAGACTGAGTTCCATGGGCTGCAGAGAAGACTGTGCCTTCTGACTTTGCTGGATGCAGTATTTTGTGTGGATCTAACGAGACTCTTGCTGTATCCATCAAATTACCCATCTTTCGTCAGGACAATCGTTCTAGACACAGACTAACAGGAAAAAAATACCCCGAGGCAGTTACATTAATTGCTCTGAATTTTGTGGTTTACAGAAGACTAGGCAGCTCGAATTCTCCCAAAGGGACCAAAAGATCATGTAGACTTAGTGTTTCTATGGTTACACAAGTTACAATAGAGATTTCCTAGTGGGATTTCTGTTGGGTCACTGTACCTCGTATCTCTTTCCACGCCAGTAAATGTCCAAATACTTCAAGTCAGCTCTGATTTGCTCAAAAGAATCCCCGGAAGAAGGCCTATCAGATAAATGACAGATGCTCGCAGTGACAAGGAAAAGGAAAGTCAAGGAACACTGATTTAGGAACCCTTAAGGGCCAGCATTTTGATCCTGTGACATTCAAACACTAATTTCTCTGAATAGGGGTAGAGAGTGGCTGATGCTGGCAGGAGTTGGGAAACAAGAAAACGTTTTGTGGGACATTTCATTGTTTTGCCTGGGTCCAGGTTTGGCTTGCTAAGAGTGCTGATGCTGAAAAAGCTTTCTGGGCTCAGTTAGTCCAAGTTGTTGCTAGAGTTTCAGGAAATGTCAAAAACTTCTCTGGTGGTTTGAATGAAAATGCCCCCCTTAGACTCATAAAGAGTAGCATTATTTGAAAGGATGAGGACATGTGATCTTGTAGGAGGAAGTATGTTACTGGGGGCGGGCTTTGAGGTTTCAGAAGCTGAAGCTAAGCCCAATGTCCCACTCTTCTTTCTGCTGCCTGCTGATCCAGATGTAGAACTCTTGGTTACTTCTCCAGCACCACGTCTGCCTGCCACTGCTGTGCCTCTTATCATGATGATAATGGACTAAACCTCTGAACCTGTAAGCCAGCTCCAATGAAATACTTTCCGTTGTAAGAGTTTTCATGGTCATGGTGCCTTGTCATAGCAATAGAGACCCCAGCTAAGACAACTGCTCCTGGAAGCCTTGATAATTCATCCCCAAAATGCCAGTTAAAGAGAAGAAGAGCATGTGGGACAAGAGAAGAGAATACAGAGAAAGCAGAGGCCATTGGGAGGCATCTTTCTGGTTAGCTATGATATCATCTCAGTTGTCAATTTGATGCTATCTAGAATCACTTGGGGATGGGTGCTCTGGTTTGCCTGAGGAGGATTGCTTGGCTAAGTTAATTAAGGGAGAAGACCCGTCCACCTTCAGTGGCAAACTCTAGAGTTGGATTCGGACCATATTAAAAGGAGAAGTGAGCCGAGCTTAGGCACTGAACTGCCTCTGCTTCCTGGCTGTGGATGGACACAAGTGACTAGCTGCTCAGTCAAGCTCCTCTTCGGAGGCTTCCTCACCTGGATGGCTTATTCCCTTGAACTGTGAGCCAAAATAAGACCTCTCTGCTTAAAGCCATGTCTGCCAGAGTAGTTTATCATAGCAACAGGGAAAGAAAGTCATAGATGTTTACATTTGGTTTCAGAATCAACAAGTTGCTCCCCAGCCTTTTGTCTAAGAGCAAGTGCAGAAAACCCAACAAGTAACTGCCCAGTATTGTTTGCTACTAACTTCACCAGGGTCATGGAGTTAGAGTCTCAGCAATGGAAACTTCCTCTGATACACCCTCGAACACAAACCTTAGCTTCTCACACTGTGGAGCTGATGTGGTGGAGGTCACTGTCTCTCTGGCTCGGAGCCTGCATAAACTTACAAACTGCGGAGAACGCTCGACACCGCACACACTGACTCTTCAGTTTGGTGGGAGAGACCTCCGGTGGGTGTCTTATCTTTTGCCGTAGTCTATAATCCTTGATCACACATCAAATTTATAGGGATATCCTCAGGAGTTGTTTTAGTTTTCATAGAAGAAGGGCTGTGAGCCTTACAGGGGGAGGTCTTTGTCCTGACAGCTGCACTGAATTCCATATGGTGTCATCAGCTCTGAGGAGAATTGGTGATGATTCTCTCCAGTTGGGGCAGGCGGGGGGGGGGGCACTGCTGGCCTTATCAGCACGTTTACTAGATGAATAATGTTAGTCTGTGTCACCATCCTGTGTGGCTGTCAGCTGTCTGAGATAGTGCACAAAAAGCACAGACAAATCCTCCCTCCCTGACTATAACTGTGGAAAGGGCATTTATCCTTTTACACTCACAGATTTTGTGTCAATCACCAAGTGGGTATACCATTTGCCTCAGGGTAATTAGAAGGCTTACTTGTGTGTAAGTAAGTATATCAGAAAACACAATATATATATATATATATATATACACACACATACACATTATATATGTAAATATAGTTTATAGATTTTTAAATCTAAGCTATGTATATGTACATGCATGTAGTGCTTAGCATGGTGCTGGATAAATGGTCATGCTAATGCACAGCAGATGTTATCATCCTGTGTGTATTAGCATGCTATATTTATAATCATGTATTGTTTTGTGCTGGTTCTGTATGGTGCCACTTTCTGTGTGCCAAATACCATACCAGAAGCAACAGTGCTCCTTGCGGGAAAATGGAAAGGGTGCCAAGCTCTGTTTGGATTGCATCCAGATTCCAACATGGTTTTCTTCATTGCTATCGTTTTGATCTTTAAGCCCCATTTTTCAGTGTCTACCGTGGACTCTTGAAGTATTAGCTGTTAGAGTTGATGTTGTTAGTTCTTGATGCTTTCCTGGGAACTTCTAGGGCATCAGCTGCACAGCCTGATAAAGATGTATAATAGTTCTCCTTTTGAAACTTTTAAATTTACTAGTGGAAAGAAATTGTTCATAAAGCAAGCTGAATTTAGTAGGTAGCTATACCCCCCCCCCCACAGTGGTTTAATTAGAAGTGTGATTCTTGCATTTGGCCAGAAGTAAGAACTGTGGCCTTTCAGCTTCTTACCTTGTCCACATGGTTCCTAATTAGAATCTTAACAGTGCAATATTGAGGGCTTTGGGATTCTTTCCTGCCTCAAACACAGGTAAAAGACACTAATCCAGTCAAGGTCCTTGTGGCCAGGTCTCATTATGTGCTTCAGGATGACTACAAATGGGTGACCGACCCAGGCAGGCATTGAGTTCTGGATCCTTCTGCCTTCTGGAAATCATAAGCATCACTACCGTACCCAGTGCTCAGCATTTACTTTTACTCTAGGAAGAATTTAATACCTCCTTTAATAGCACTAGTCATACAAGGGCTCATTATGTAAGACAGTGGCTGGCCTCGAACTCATAAAGAGGGAGCCCTCTGCCTCTATAACGCTAGGCTCAGTGTTTGCCATTATGCTTGGTGGCATAATGGCAACTCACTTTATACTCACAGGCTCTGTTTATATCAACGATTCTCAACCTTCCCTTTGCGGTGACCCTTCAATGCAGTTCCTCATGTTGGGGTGGACCACACCCCAACCATAAAGTTATTTTTATTGCTACTTCATAAATGGAATTTTACTCCTGTCATGTATCATAATGTAAATATCTGTGTTTTCTGATGGTGTTAGGCAATTCCTGTGGAAGGACAGTTTGACCCCCAAAGGGGTTGTGACCCATAGGTTGGGAACCACTAATTTATATTGATTTGTTTTTCAGGATTGTTAAGAATATGTTCAGAGTCATCAAAGCTCGAAAGAAATGTGCATTTTCTTAGACTTATTGACATTATAAGGATAGACTTGAGGATCAATAATGGAGTTCCTGAAAGAGGTTTCTGTTGTACTTGGTAATTTCACATAATTGAGATCTGCTTCTTTCCTGTCTTTGGTATTGAGGATCCAAGACAGCAAGTTCTCTGTCGGAGCTGGAAGCTGGTTAAGCAGTAAAGACCTGCCTTTTGGGTGCAGAGTTTCCTTCTGAGGTAAGAACTGAGGAAACCTAGACAAGCTTTGCCTCAGTCCCCTGGAAGTCCCGGCACATTGCACAGTTATCTTTAACAATGCAACCGTGGTTTCTTAGGTGGTTGGCAGGCAACCAGCAGCCCTGGCTATCCTGGGTTTTTTATTTTTCCATATAAAGTTGATTATTGTCTTCTCAAGGTCTGTGAATAATTTTGATGGGATTTTGATGGGGATTGTATTGAATCTATAGATTGGTTTTGGTAGAATTGCCATTTTTACTATGTTGATCCTCCCAATCCAAGAGCAAGGGAGATCCTTCCGTTTTCTGGTGTCCTTTTCAATTTCTTTTTTCAAAGACTTAAAGTTCTTGTCAAATAGATCTTTCACTTCCTTGGTCAGAGTTACCCCAAGATATTTTATGCTATTTGTGGCTATTGTGAAAGGTGATGCTTCTCTGATTTCCCTCTCTCCTTCCTTATCCTTAGTGTATAGGAAGGCAACTGATTTTTTGGAGTTGATCTTGTATCCTGCCACATTATTAAAGGTGTTTATCAGCTTTAGGAGTTCTTTGGTAGAATTTTTGGGGTCGCTTATGTATACTATCATATCATCTGCAAATAACGAAAGTTTAACTTCTTCCTTTCTAATACGAATCCCCTTGATCTCCTTATGTTGTCTTATTGTTATTGCTAGAACTTCAAGCATCTAGTATGTATCTGCCAGACTCTTCTAAGCCTGGGGATTTGAGCTCAGCAAGTTAGTTTCTGGGGGAGAGAGAGACAGAGACAGAGACTGAGACTGACTTCATGACTTAATTCTCTTGTAAAAACAGATCAGTGCAAAGTTTCAGACACTTAACTGGAAAGGAAATCCACTGAGAAAACTAAGTGATGCTGACTGGCATGTTGCTTCTGGTAAGGGGTGGGGAAAGGCCACCAATGATAGCAAAGAGGCCCAGAGCATCAAAGACCTGGTTTTGTCTTCTTTTTATAATCTAGTGATTACCGCTGTTCTGACATTTTGTGTAATAGGCAAAAAGTTCTTTATTTCATTGTAGTCTATTAATGGGTCATTCATACTGTCCTGGGTCCTTTCTTACTCACAAATCGCTTATTGCTCAGTTCTACATTTGAGTTATAGAATTTGGAGAGAGCTCCTAGCGATCTGGGTATATGAGCAGCAATAGTAACACTGCCGGGTTTTGTTATCAAATGTGTTCTTTTGATTTATCTTGTGGCTATTAGGGACAAAGTTTTCATTGTCAAGCAAAAAGAGTGCTGTTTGTGACTTTCCCTTAACTCTTCCATGGTCCTTATCCATTCTTCCTTCAAATAAGTTCTGAGAACAAATGACTCAAGGCCGGTCTCAATATTCACATGTCTTTCAAAAGGGCACTTGACTTCAGATGGAACCAAACCATGCAAGTCCAAACTGTCTGCCAGAGGTGGAGGCTCAAAGGTGGCCTTCTCCATGTTAAGCTCCATGAAGTGTGGAGCACACATAGAAAATACTCTTTTTATCAGAAGCATTTAATGAGAATGATCTCCCAGGGCCCAGATGCTCACCGAGCTAGCAGGGTTTACTTATCCAAACACCTCTGCCCTTCGTGAGCTTGGTCCTCTTCCTCCCCTGTGACGTATACAGTTCTGATTGTACCTGTCACTTCCTTGCAGCAGGTCTTTTCTGCTTCATATGTGATAGATCCTCCCTTCCCCTCCTTCCCCTGAACAAGTATCTGTGTCTTGTGTGGTGGATTCAGGAGAGCTAGAGTTCATACTAGATCCCAGGTTGTGGTCACCATGGAGCTAAAGTTCGTGCTGTAATGGCTGGAACAGGAGCATGTTTGGGCACAAGAGTGTTGTGTTGGAGGAGAGGCTGTTGAACTTGGCACTATGGCTGGTGTCCTCCAGGCCCAAGTGGTGCCTATCTTTCTTCTAGCCTGAGCCTCCCTAGGCTCGCAGAGAACTGTTTGCTGGCAGGATCTGGGTGAGCTGGCATGGAGTACTGGGAGCAGGTGTCCTGGCCACTTGTGGCATTTGCGATAGAGTGTCAGTAACTTCATTCAAAGCATACACAAGTGTAATCAGAAACGCTGAGCCTGTGGATTCCTGTAACTCAAACCCCAGTCACTATGGGACTGATTGCATAGGAAATAAGTTTAAGAAGAACACCTTATGTAAGAGGATTTAAGGGGGTTTTTGGTGACAGGGCTTTAGAGAGATTCTTTTACACTCTGGTATGATATAGTCTTTAATAGAGTAGTGGCATGTCAGCATGGTGTGCTCAGACCGCTTGCCCTGTGTGCACAGAATACCTTTCCTCTAGGCATGAGTGTGCAAATTCCTACCTATGTTTGGCCAGAGAATGGTGGATCTGAAAGCAGTGATGACTGGGGACTGACTCTGAACTGTCTCATGTTAGTGCATATTCTACACATCAAGTGTGGACGAGAAAGCCATTGTCTGCCGAGTGCTTATTAGTTCCCGAGGAGAGTTACTGGCTGGGGATGAATTGCTAAAGCTGTCATGGACTTTGATACTGAGATTTTGCATTCTAGGAGGGCCATAGCAGTGACCAGCTCGGGGCATAGATGTCTGTTTTAAAGATGGTGTCTCGGGAATTGTGAGCAGATGCATAGGAAAGGACACAGCAGAAACCCAGCCATTCCTGAGGGGGAGTGCCGCTGAGTGCATGTAATCTGCGCTTGAGAAGTGTGGAGCCTTGCTCCTGAAACATCTGCCATAGTGCTCTTCCAAGTGTGCTCTCCCAACTCTGTGCCAGAGAGATGGAGGGGGAGGACTGTGGTTGCTGCTGCTGCTTCTGCTGTGTGTGCACATGCACATGTGTGTACATGTGTGAACATGTGCATGTACGTGTATAGATGTGTACTTGTATGAATAGGTGTATACACATGGATGCAGAGGATGTTTCTCAGTCTTATAGACCTCTGAAGCTTACAGTAGATCTACCATACGTCCTGTAACCTATGAGTACAGAAGCTGGGAATTTGCTTGTTGGCCAGACCTTTCTTTTTACACATAGTGGAGTCCTAGAATAATTAATCTAGAAACTAGCAGCTTGTCCATTTATTTACATGGGGATTGAGTTGGGCTGGGGAGAGACAAGGATTTTGAAAGTTGAAAAATTAAAAAAAGGTGAGATAAAAAGTGTGTGACTCAGATTTGTTTGCTGACTTGGAAAAGAAAGGTGTATGTGAACATGGTGATCCCTCCCACCACCACCACCACCAGTGTCTTTGTATGTTTTTAATTTAACCTTTTAGGACATATTTTGAACTCACATAAAGATGTGCTCTCTGCTGGCTTCCAGATGTTACTGCACCCTCCTTCTCTTTTGTCAGGAAGCAGGGTGGTAGGTGATGTGGGCAGAGTCCTGTTAGGAGAAGTCTGCCTGAAATGGATGAGGTGGCAGGACAGGTTGTGGTTGATTCTAAGCCATCCTACGTCAGAACATCCTTCTGCCTTTTAGTTCCACGAACTTAGGTCTTCCTACTGCACATACGAACTGACTAAACAAGAAACCTGCGGAGCACAAGGATTTCTAGTTCACTTGATGTTGCTCTTTTATTAAAGTGATCATCCACCACCAGTGCTTTAGATGCTTTATGTATTTTATTATTTAAAGATGAAAGTTTTGCTCTTATGGCAGGCATTGATGAGTTTGAAGAAGGTGGCATAAATGTGACCCATTAAAGTATAGCTCGTGGTTGAGATGTCATGGAAGGTGTAAGTTGAAGGGAATGGTGGCTGTCCTAATGTGACAGGGCTGATGCTCAGTACTGATGGGCTGCATCCTTCATGCTGTCAGCATCACTGGGCTTCTTCTGGCTGCCTACTTGACGTATGAGTGCGGTGACACCTACTTGGTAGTGTTGCTGTGGGATTGAATGAGTTGACTTACACAAAGTGCTTGGACTACGACTCCCAACATGGTAAGCACTTACATGCCATAACAGGAGTGATAAAATAGTCCCAGAGAAATTGTGCTTTGCCTGAGTCCATGTGACCAGTTCAAGATTGGAAAACAAGGCCTTTTAGCTTCTAACCTTTGGTTCCATGAACTTTACCAGTTAGCCGGTTCTTCAACTGTCAACTTAAACCTGTGGGTGCTCACTGCAAGGGCCAACATTTTGGAAGCCCTGCTTGATCTCTTTGCTTAGACTATTCTAAGTCACAAGGTCTGACTCAAATAGGAAAAGATGAACAGAACCAGCAGAACTCTACTATTACTATCTTCTGGTCCCTTAGCAAGTGATGGAGCCTGTGGAAACCACTTCTAGGAACACCAACAGGACACTGAAATCTTTGAGGACAGAGGGTGATCCCAACAGGCTGAAAATATAGTGTACACAATGGATGACGATGTACTGAAATGACCCTGCCATGTGAGAGGAATCACTGTGACACAGGGATTGTGTCAGGTTTCCTACAGAATGGGGGTAACTATCAGGAACCATATCAAGGTTCCGGTCACCCCATCCATTTGACTGGTACTTGTCATTGGTAATGTTCTTTCCTTAATGTCTGACAGTAATACCTGGCAGTTGTTTGGTTGGAATCATCAAGAAAAAGCAAATAATGCAGATGCACACATGTGCACATATTTATGCCTAAGAATGCATATGTTGCCACCGATGCAGACATGGAGTGACTGTTGCCACTGGGAGCCACGGTCCTGCTGAACTGTTTATGTCGGCTTTCCCTTTGTTGATAAAATTTCCCTTCCTGTGTTTGGGAAAGTATCGAGTGTTTCCTGGTGTTTATGTAAAACTGATCTGAAATTCCTAATAACTTTATATAGGAGAAGATACATCTTAGTTTTAAGACTTATAACAGGATGTAAATAGTTTGTTGTTTTTCCCCATACGCCCTGTAAACACCCACGTCACGCTGTGGACATTTGCCTGAGGTTCACTGTGTGAGACTCTTCATTTCTGTCTGTTGGAAGAAGTATTTTCTGTGCTCATTGAATGGTCTCAGCGAACTGCTGGGAAAACCCTCTAAATCCTGTCGATAGGCATGGAGTATAGGGTCGCACTCTGTACTCAGATATCTGTACGGCATTGAATAAGACATTTGGCTTCCTTTTAAAGTTCAGTTTCTCTGCCATTCAAAGGGCTGGTGGATTCCTTGGTTCAAAGACTAGGTCCAGATTGCTGAAGCTGATGCCCTTCCACCCCCTTCTCATTCCATAAACTTCCTGGGTCTGTGCTGTCTGTGGAAGCACACAGAACATGCTGGATAAGAAGGGCTTTGGAAAAAGCCAGCTTCACTGGGTGGAGCTGGGCTGAGGGTTTAATTGTTAGCGATTTGAGAAGTGTCACTGCTTATAAAAACAAGGAAGTTTGAACTAAAAGATTATCCCAAGGAAAACCACATTTTAGGTCTTCCTTGAACCAACCCTTAACCAGTGTTCGCAGCAGGTCTTTGATGTGGAATGTGTACCCCAAGGCGTATTTATGTTTTTGTTAGCATTGTGGTCTCTCTTCCAGATGTGGTCAGAATTGATCTCTGGGGCAGTCTTGAATAACTTCCAGACCAATGTGTGTTTACATGAGATTCAGTGAGCACTGGCTCACTCGAAGGCCTTTCAAATCCACACCATGGACGCTGACAGCACCCAGCTCCTCATTAGCCAGGAAAAGACGCCAGGTGCCATTCTGCATTCGTGTGTGGCTCATACCAAGTTGTTTACCTGGGGTGTTCTAGGCTTGCTGTTTAAGCAGCCAAGGGATACCTTGCTCACTTTTAGTAATGGACGCAGATATCACTTCTAGCAATGAATCTTATGTGGTGCCTCTAAATAGACTATTCTTAAAATTAAAAACCCGATGAAAAAGCAATAAATGAGAGTTCACTGAATATTAATATGTAATAATTGCCAGTCATCCTAGAGTCTCGAAGCATGGGAATGGGAAAGTATTCTGGTTACAGCAGGGACCTAGAGCAATAAGCTATAGCTCACAGAAGCTGTGAACCTCTTAGCTCCTCTGTGCTTTCATTCTCAAGAGCACCTGTTAGGGTGACAGAGAAATAGAAATTGGAATTGCGGCTGGTGCTTGCTGTCTGTATAGTCACGAATGGAGCCGTAGGGCCAGCGAAATGTCAGCACTCTTTCTGTTGTTAACTGTTCTGCTGACTTTTTTTTTGGTTTTTCGAGACAGGGTTTTGCTGTGGCTTTGGAGCCTGTCCTGGAACTCGCTCTGTAGACCAGGCTGGTCTCGAACTCACAGAGATCCGCCTGCCTCTGCCTCCCGAGTGCTGGGATTAAAGGCGTGCACCACCATCGCCCGGCTGTTCTGCTGACATTTGTCAGCCCCCTATTTTGGGGGGCAGAGTTCCCCCTGTGTGTCTTTTGAGGGTTTGAGGTAGAAGGTGGTGCCTCAGGGTGGGTATACTCAGTGCCCAATGGAAAAGATCTGGCTTCCTCAGTCTCTTAGGGTATTTTTTTGCTTCCTGCTTCATAATAGAAACAGAGGGTTTGTGCTGTTTGCTTTAGCTCTGCCATTGACATTTATTTACCTCTGCTCTTTCAGATTTCTAGATCAGGTTCTGATTTCTACAAAAAATGTGTAGAGTTTTATGTATTTCTTGAAATAAAGCACATTTTCTCCTTGGAATATTTTACTAGAATTTTTAGCAGTGATGATATTTTTGTTAGCCACAGTAAAATGGCCATTCTTTCCTAGCTCATAAATAACCACACTGCTTAAATATTAAGAGTGCTAGGTCTTCATTCTTGTTCTCAAGCAACTGCTATTCTGTAAACAAAAAGTTGCTAAAGAAAAATTGTCTTTAGAATAACTTCTGATGATGCTTCTTAACTCTGTAATTTCAAGCATATCTTATGAAAAGCTGCCTCTGTCTCCTCATGGAAATGCAATATCCATCATACTCTTTGTGCTCCGTGCACATATCTAAAACATTTTCAATAATCAAACGGTAACTTCAAAACTGTTCACAAAGAGCGGTACTCCCAGTGCGTATTCTGACACTGGAAAATGCCTCTCGGTTTTACCCAGGAGTGTCTGGAGGGTGCTTGTGTTTGGATGTGCTAGCAAGATCGGCAGCACTGCAAAGCGTCCTGTCCATGGCGTATTAATATGAACTTGACTCAGATTTTACTCAAAGTTGGCGGCAGACAGGACCACAAACCACACTTAGAGCACAATAGCAGCTGGGAGACTGGGTGGCACTGGGGCTACTTCTCTTCATGTTCTCGTCTCAGTTCTCAGACATGTTGACCATAGCCTTCACCCCGGAAGACCAGCATTTCCTGCTGTTGGTTTGAAAGTGATGCCGGAGGACCGTGTGTTGATTGCTAAGCAAACAACGGGATGAATTCTAATGCTTGGCTCTCTATTTCTTGACTTGTTTTTCCTCGATATTCTCAAAACCTTTAAGTTTCTCTGGGAATTTCTGGAAGGAATTACTGAATGGAAAAAACACTGTTTTGGTTTTATTCCAAGTGAGCGTCATGGGTATGACTATGTCTGTGTGGTTATATGTGCGCTCTCTGATCACGTCTCTGACGGCTGGGTCCTGAGGCCCTGCATTCCTGGAATACACAGCCCCTGGCGTGTATTTGTCCCCTCTTTTTCCTTCAGGACACACTCAGTATCCCATCTGGAATGAGACTTTTGTTGACTGCCATGGATGAAGTCCCGCCCTCAAGCCTGCCTCATTAGTCCTTTCCTGTGTCCTCCCCTGGCACAGGCCGCACGCCTGACTGACACCACTATGGGGTGCTTCTGAGCTATGTGACTGTGCACATTGCTTTGATTACTGGCCTGGAGCAGTGCTTGTTGCATGGCAGGGACTCTGGAAATGCTTGCTGAGTGAATTGAGAGAATAAGTGTAGGAGGCTACCCAGGGAGTTCTGTACCCGGGAGAGGGTGGCTCAGGCGACTGTGAAATGAATATTATCGTCATGCCCACCCTGGGATTTCATGAAAACCAAAGCCAAGGGCTTGGAGAATTGAGGTCAGTATGGTAGTGTTTGGAAAAGAAGGAGAAAAGAAGAGGGGACAGTCTAGAATATTCTTCTCTTATAGCTTGGCAATGAGAGATATTCTTTTCATGTAACTACACTAAGAAAGGGTGGGAGAGGCTTCAGTGTTTATTTTGGAAAACAAGTTGTCTGTATTTGGGAAAGAGATCAAAGTGTCTCTGAATGTGTGTTGGTTTCCAGTATGTTTTCTCAGATGCTCTAACCCCCCTGAACTGCTGATTTTACTTTGAGGTCAAGTTTCCTAAAGTGTTTTAAAAGCTAGCCATGCAGGCCAGCAGGCTTTGGCCTCCAGGGAGTTGATATCTTTAGATGGAGAGATTTTTCTGCATCTGGGAACCAAATTGGAATTACTGAAGATCTGAATACTTAATTAGCTTTGCAGGATCTTGAGTCACTAATCGAATTAGTGTTTTAAATATGAGGGTTATTGTTCTCCACTTACCAGCCGCTTCCCTTCAAGAAGGAGAGGCTTGGAGCAGAGACCTCGTCTGTATCCTGCGCTCTTCCTGCATCTCTGGCCTCCCAGGAGGCCCTGGCATTGATATGGGATGGGTAATGTGGCTGTAAGCACCTTGTTTGTGAGTCAGGTTCTGTCCTTGTGATTAAGATCTTGAATCTGGGGAGATAGTGGGCTGCATTAGACTAAGCCAACTAACTCCATTTCAGATGTGCTTTAGAAATAGGTAGATTGTGATTCCCTGAGTTCTAAGTACTGACTTGGATTGTTTTAGCAAATACCTAGACTCATTGTGATTAAAAACCCCAAGCTTAATGTCTGTGCGGCTCCTGGCTGAGTCAGGGTCTTTCCCTTCCTTAGAGGCCTTTTTCTCCCCTTTTCCTTTGTACTGGCCATGCCGGAAGCTTGGCCTTTTGGAAAGGGAAGGCCATTGTATGATGTTGGTGACGTGTCCTATGTGGCCCCATTTTGCAAGAGTGTGGTCTTCTTCTATTTAGCTAGAGGTATCCAAGACCCAGTTATCTGCACTGACATTCTGTGTTCTAACTCTGATTTTAGAGAATGAAGCTGTGAGCATACTGATGCGGAAGGATGTGCTTGTTGTGTTATTGAGTGTAAAAAGCAACTTTGCAAAAGCAAAATACACAGTGACATAGAATGTCAGAAACTGTACAGAGCAAAAGGGAATATTTACTTCCGTTTTATTTGTTTGATTTTTTTGGTAGTTCCAGATATTTGTGAGCTGCCATGTGAGTGGTGGGAATTGAACTCGGGTCCTCCGCAAGAATAGCTAGTGCTCTTGCCTGCGGAGCCATCTCTCAGCCCTCCAATATTTACTTCTTAATTTATTTCCCCTGGGACTTTTTTAAAATTTACTCATATGACATCTCATTTTTAGAAGAAAAACCAGAGAGTGATTGGCTGACTCTCTAGGTGAGCTGTGTTGGAGACAGAGACCCAGGACTGCTCTGGGTACCTGCTCATGAGTGGTGGCAGCCAGGTTCTGTGCTGGCCCTGGAGCTGGCGGGCATGAGTGAGGGTGCCCTTCGGCCGTCAGGCTTTGCCCTCTGCCCACTGCAGGCTGGCTCCACTGCCATTTGGATATTTAACCTCTACTTCAGAATTACAGTAAAAAAGGAGAGGCTTCTTAAAAACCTGTTACTGCTAAGCTTTTTATGAGCATGGGCTTCTTTTTCTGAACTGGGAGTCTCAATGAAGATTTTGCTGTGTGTTTGTGAACTATAGGCTAGTTGAATCTCATCTGTTGTCCCTGACAACTGCTCTGGATTTTTTTTTTTTTAATGTGGCCAGCATCGAGGCTTGTTTTCTTTAACAGTTGCTTAATTGGGCTCATTTTTGCTGGAACTTGGTATTGCTGCCCAAGACAACTAAGTTGGGCACTGGTGTTTTCCTTCCTTCCTTCCTTCCTTCCTTCCTTCCTCCCTCCCTCCCTCCCTCCCTCCCTCGTTCTTTCCTGGGCAGTCAACACAAAGCCTTGATATATTAAGCAAATATTCGATCATTGAGTTTTATCCCCAGTGCGTGTGTGTATGTGTGTGAGTTTAAAGACAGTATTGCTACAGAGTCCAGGCTGGCATTGAATTCTTTCTTCTTCATCTTTTATCAAGTCCTGCCATTACAGGCATGTGCCACCACACCTAGCAAAGGAGTCCTCTTAAAGGTTTTAGGCATCAAGTCTGAGTCTCGGGCATTTCCTGATGTATACAGCGAGCAGATGTTTGTTATATGGTGTGATGTATGTGATACCTTCTGAATCCTCAGTACAAACAGGTGGTGTTGTCAGATGTGGCAGTAGGGGGCGCTTGGGGATGGTGGCAACAGTGATATGTGTGGACACTTGCACTTCACACGGTGACCTTTTGCCTTGTTGCTCGCAGGGGTCCTGTTTTTTGAGCTTTATCAGAATGATTTTATTTGCTGCTCTGAACATAACTGACGGATAAGACAAAGCCTTCAGCTGGAGCTTCAGTAGCTGATAATTAAGATGGACTTGGGTGGCATTCTGTTTCTGCAGTCTAGATGCCCGTTAGTGCAGGGCTCCCTCAGAGGAACAGTACCTTTAAGCTTCCTAACACGTACCATGGATTTAACACAACACTAAGTACGTGTCTTAAAATTATCAACCCTGGCAATTTATCCTGAAAGCTGTGGTCCAGGATGGAACCAGGGGCTCTTGCACCCACCTCTCTTTGTTGAGGTCATTTTCAATGTCTGGCCACATAAATGTTTGTACTTTGTGAAACTGAAGGTCAAAGAATGAGGTTTTGCTTGAGGTTAAACTACATAGACGCAGCCTCCTCAGTAGGAGTAATTATCAAATAATGATTTTCACGGGTTGCATTTTCACTCTCCGAGGTCTGACTATTCCGTGTCACTTACGTGTGAGGTACTATATATACTAAGTGACTTGTGTACATAATCACATTTAATCCACAGAGCAGCTATATAATCATTATTAAATATCAACCTACCTTCCACGTGAGATTCCTGAGTCACACGGGGGACAAACACTTTGACCGAGGCAATGGGATTAACAAGTAACTGTTAAAGCTGGACCTGAAATCCAGCTGGTTGGGTCTGGATCCAGGGTCTCTTGTCATCAGTTACTGATGATTCTTTTAAGTGGGTGATGAAACCTCCCTAACCAAGGTTAATCGTGACCCTAATGAGGACAAGGCTCATCTGATGTCACTGAAGAATATTTAATGAGGGTTTCTGTGTATCCCAGCTGTGATCCTTTTACTTTCTGTCAAATAATGATAGTTGGCCATGGCCTCAGGCTGGATGAACTGCGCCTTAATGGAGCCGAACAGCCCAGCTCCAGCCAGGGCCAGCACAGCTGGACGCAGGGTTGCTCTTGCAGGCTTTGGGCCTTTATATTTTGTAGGCTCTGAGGCACAGGGAGCTTCGAACACAAGAAGCTGTTCAACATTTACCTTCAGTGGCAGTTGCTACAGAGGTTGAATTTAGGCCCAAAACACAAAATGGAAGGCAGAAGTGTACTAAGTATAAATCACATGGCCATGTGGATGCCATAACAGATTATCACAAAATTGGGGCGGCTTAAGTATCAGGAATTTGCTTTCTGATGATTCTGCAGGCCTGACGTCCAGGGTTGGTTTTAATGGTCAGGGCTGTCCCTCTCTGCAGATTCTAGGAGAATCTGCCCTTGCCTCTTGTAGCTGTGGTGGTTCCCAGAATTCCTTTTCTGCGCTGTCTTGTTTGAGTCCCTGTGAGGTTATACTGCCTTTTCTTCTTGTGTTTGGTATCAGGCCAGCCTCTACATGTTAAGGATACCTTTGTATATAGGGACCTACTTGGCTTCTCCAACTTTCACCTAATCGCATTTGTAAAGTCCCTGCACCCAACACCTCAGCTTGTAAAGAAACATTTATAGACTTTAGAGATTAGGGTGTGTTACCATTCCATAGCCCATTGTTTGACCTACCATAATGATGGACAAAATTCAAGCTTTTAGTCTGCCCAGTATGGCTATACACCAGATTTCAAAAACTCTCCAACTGCATTGTAGGTCACAGCGGATAAAAATATATAAATCTTCTATGGTCAAACAAATGTGAGAATTATCGGGTAGGGTGTCTGTCTTAGGGACATTCACAATTCAGTGAATTCCTGATGCGAAGCAAGCTGCTTAACTCTGTTGAGTCCCACACTCCTCAGACTTGGACTATGAAGCCCGTCTTGTTAAAGGACCCAGCAGTTCACAGTTGGCGGAATGCCCGCGCATGTTCTGGAGCTGTGGTTGAGCTTGGGCTCCCTTTAGTATTTCTAAAGCATGAGGTAAATGTTAACCAATTATATGCTGCTTTATGACCTCAAAACCATGACAGATATGCAAAGTTAAATGACATTTATATTCATTCATTCAGTTTTTGACACAGTCTTGATTGGTAGCTTATGCTGTCCAGGAATTTATTCCTAGACTGGTCTCAAACAGTTGGTAATCCCCAGGCCTCAGCCTCCTAAGTGTGAGAATTATAGACATGGAGTTCCTGTCTTGTAATATGTGAGTTTTGATGTTGTGCCCGATGAGTTTTAGGGGTTAAAAGCTATGAGTTATGAAATGGGTGGGATTGTCCTGACATGGAATGATCTAGAGTATTTTCACAGAGAAGGGTGCTCCTCTAAGTGTAGGGAATTCACAGAAGAATAGGGCTGCCCTGTAGAGAAAGGGGAGAGGAGGAATGTGGACCCGATTCTCTATGCCAGCGATAGGCACAGCATGGTCTTTGGTCCAAGTTGAGGTCTCTGCTTGCTTTCATGAAAATGGCTTTATTGTAATATGGGCATTTCTGTTTGCCAGTTGCCACAGCGGCAGAGGAGGGAGGCTTGCAGAGCTCTGAGTATTTGCCATCTTGGCATTCACATAAGAATTCATTGACTTTGATCTAAGTGAGCTATTAAAGGATTCCATCGTGGATGTGTTATCCTTGAGATTTTGTGTTAGAAAACGGACCTTGACAATTGTATAGAACATGGACTGGAAAAGATAAAGACTGGGCAGGGCAACAGAAGGGAGGGGAACAGTGGAAGCTTTGGACGTGGAATTACTACAGTCTGAGTAGGGGTAAGGCAGGATGACAAAGGCAAAGAGAGTTTTTAAAAATAGCTTTAACTTTCTAATGTTAGTACTGCGTGTCAATCACAACTAATTGAGACATTATAATTAATTTGAATCATATTTTATTCAGCTTTCTTAGTTTTTATGTAATAATGTTCCTTTTCTGCAGGCTAACAGCAGGCATGTGTGCCGCATCCTATTTAGCTGGGTTTCTTTGGACTTCTAGATGGTGACTGATAGACTTTCTCTCTCTCTACTTCTGTCTCTGTCTCTCTCTCTCTCTTGACCTTGACAGTGTGGAGGAGTACTAGTCAGACGTTTTATAGACTGTCCTTAGGATTTCCTGATTAGATTAAAGTTGTTTTGCAGGATCAGAGAAAGCAGATGTTCTTTTCATTGTACCTTTCTTAGGAGGAAAAAGCAACATGACTTATCTCTATTGGTATGACCTGGATCACCTCAGCAAGCTGAGACAGTAATGCCAGGTTTCTCTAGTGTGTCAAGTAGCACACACATGAGTTATGCTCAGATGAGGTATCTATAGAAAACACTTTGAATTCTTCTATATAGGAATTTCGTATGCTAGCCACCATTTATTTATTTATTTATTATTGTTTTGTCAAAATAGGGTTTCTCTGTGTAATCCTGGCTGTCCTGGAACTCACTCTGTAGACCAGGCTGGCCTCAAACTCAGAGGTCCACCTGCCTCTGCCTCCCCAATGCTGGGATTAAAGGTGTGTGCCACTACTGCCTGGCCTATTCATCATTTATTGAACATGTCATTTATATATAGCAGTATGGGTTCATGGATAATTAATACTTCAGGTTCAAATCCAGTACTATGTGCTTTTATTTGTATTGCCCAAGATGTTCCAGCCTTGATCATTGGGAGGTCATTTAGGTGGCTCTTAATGTACCCCATTGTCATTGATGTGTGTGTTTGTATGCATATGTGTACATTTTAGTTCTTTCTTCCCTTTATTTTCTAGCATTATATGATGCTTCTGAAACATTCAAATGTGGGCATGAGCTTCTCAGGACAGTATTTAAGTTTCTTTACAATAGCTGTATATATTTGATAGGATTACAGAGGAGAAGATAAAACCGTGACTGGAAAGCCGTGTCCTGGGCATTGACTGTAAACAACGTTTGTAGCCTGTTTGTGAGGTCCTCAGATAACTCCTGCTTCCCCTTGGAGAAACAGGAAGGACATGCCTGCTGAGGCTTTAAGTGTGGTGTGATGGAAAATCTTGACTGTTCACCTGACTGGATTTAAAGTCACCATAGAAACAAACCACTGGGCATGGCTGTGAGGAACTTTCTAGATTATTAATTAAGGTAGCATGATTCATTCTAAATGTGATTCCATGGGATTGGGGTTCAGGATGAATAGAAAGGAGAAAGGGAACCGAGTAGCTGCAGATACAAATATGAGCTCCTTGTGCTTTGGTGCCGTCCCCACTGTGATGTGCTGGGTCACTGTCCAAACAGACCCTCCCTTCAGTTGTTTTTTGCAGGGTATTTTGTCACTGCCACCAGGAGAGCAACTCACGCACATTCCACTGCAACTTTAACATTCATATTGAAATACCTCTATAGAAAAGAAATATTGTCTTTATGAAGGCAATCATCATATTAAATTTTATTAATTGTACTGGAGTTTGTTCATTCTCAACTGGGGAGAGACTTCAGGTGGTCAATTGTTACGAGGAGGCTGCTAGTGTGTTTCCGGCCGCCCAGCAGCTCAGACCTGAAATAATCACACAGAAATTATATTATTTAAAACACTGCTTGGCCCATTAGCTCTAGCTTCTTATTGGCTAACTCTTACATATTAATTTAACCCATCTCCATTAATTTGTGCATCACCATGAGGTCGTGGCCTACCAGCAAAGTTTCAGTACGTCTGTCTCCGGCGGGGCTACCTGGCTTCTCCCAGACATTGCCTCAGTTCTCCCAGCATTCAGTTTAGTTTTTCCCACCTAGCTAAGTTCTGCCGTATCAGGCCAAGCTGTTTTCTTTATTTGTTAATGGTAATCACAGCATACAGAGGAGAATCCCACATCAAACTGGCCTCTGGAGTGTAGAGTTCCTTTCCTTCCTAGGGTCTCTTAATTTTCCCATTTTTTATTAGTGTGTGTGTGTGTGTGTGTGTGTGTGTGTGTGTGTGTGTCTGTCTGTCTGTCTGTCTGTCTGGTCTGCACGTAGAAGCATGAACACACCATGTTGCCCATGTGGAGATCAGAGGACAATCTGTAGGAGTCAACGCTCCCCTTTCACATGGCCTGAATATGAACTGAAGTCATCAGGCTGAGTTATATATCTGCATCTGGTATAGATGATAGACATTTGGCTGGAGGGCAGCTTTGGGAAGGAAGAGCATTCAGAGATAAGGTTGTGGCCAGCACTGCTGGCCCCGAGTACCAGGCCGAGGCATTCTGTGTGGTTTGTGTGTGGAGGAGTGATGAAGGCTGATCACGTTTACAGCTCACACAGAGGAACTGAAGTCTGCAGTGCTTCCCGCTGTTTGCAGGAACAGTGCTCAGAGGAATGGCAGAGAGAAGAAGACATAAGAGGCAGTTCTTTGCCCAGAAGGGTTTGTGCATAGATCAGGTTCTTTCCCAGAAACTAGAGAAGAATTGGTGACTAAGCAGTCTGTTTGCTAGTAATCTCAACAAAAAGGGACCCTGCCTTGCCGTACTTATTGCTTTGTTACTGTTTCCTGCTATCGAGAATATTAATTGAAAGAAAGGTGAACTAACTCTGCCCAGTTTAGACAGTTATGTAATCCAAATAAATGGAGTCCCAAGTTTTCATTTCATTGTTTTGTTTACGTATTTGTGTTGTGTCACAGTGCCTGTGTGGAGGTCAGAAGACAACTCTTGGGCATCAGCTTTCTCCGACTATATTGAGTTGAGGATGGCCTTGAACTCCTGACGTCCCTACTTTCCACCACCTGAATGTGATTATATTCTTCTAGTTGTCCCCAGTTAAGTTCAAATTTACTTTCTGTTGATCTGACGGTCTTCTCTCCATGGTGGTTTTATGGAGCTTTAGCAAGTGTGGTGCTTCTGAGGTCCTGAGAACAGAAGGGGGTTGTCATCGAGCCCTGGTTGTGTAGTAAATAAGCATGGGATCGCCTGCTCCTCATTGGCTGCTGGCGTTTATATTTTTCAGGTCTTTTCCGTGGAACTGGAAGATATGTTTCTCTATGATTTCAGCTATCTGCTTTGTAAAATTGGAAGCAAAGTTGCTGTAGTGCTCTCCCCTGAATGGCTAAAATTATTCTTTTATTACTAAAACACTTGGGCCAAATCACCAGTTCTGGACTGGTTCTCTTTGCCTGTGGGAGTTCAGCCAGTCTCAGATGCTGTTACTCCCAACTTTGGTTCGATGAAGACAGATCAGCTTTCTTGTGTCACACTCCATATCAGTTCTCTGTGAGTGAGAAAGAACTAATTTAGTCCAGTAGTGTGGCCTTGCTTATCTGGTAGGCCAACCTTGTCAACCAAGAGTATCTGCTGGGCTCCTTTCTGAATAGCCTTCCTCGTTTGGAGGGTAAACATTTCATTAGCTTGGGAGGAATTCCTAACTGATTTTTTTAATTGGTAAAACGAGCACAGAAACACCTGCTTTGTGAAGTTCTGAGTGAGCTTAAGGGATGGAAGATCAGTGCCCCGTTTTCTGAGCAGGGTCTTTAGTTACATCTGCTTCTCAAACACCCAGTTCTGTGGGTTTGTGGCAGTAGCTGTGTGCCTTGTTCTGTTGCGGTGGGTACTGCTTGCTCAGCAAAGAGAGCTTTAGGAACAGAACATAGGAAAAACATTCATCTGGACTCCTCCCATGTGGCCCCCCGCCATCAGGGCTGCCACCCTGGGACTGGCTAGCACCTCTTTTTCATTCTCCTGTCACATAGGCAGTTGCTTTCCTGTGACCCAGTGACTTTGAGACACAAAAAAGTATGGGAACCCATATATTGACCTATATGGTTAAAATTTGCATTTTAGGTCAGCCACAAAATGGTTTCTGTCAGAGCATGTTGAATGTAATTATACATCTTGGGATAAGTTTTACAACAGTCAGATGTTCCTGTTCTACAACCCAACAGAAAGCAAACCCCCAACACCCAGCCTGACCCGCTCAATACCTAACTTTCAACCATATTCTGATGATGACTTCATAGCTGGGCAATCTCATGTAACCTCTCTTCTCCATGGTCCCTCCTCCATCTCCCCTCCTTCCCTCACTTGGATTCAGCCATGATAACTTGATTTCAGTTCCTTTGCAGTAGCCTCCATATTTCTCCTTTTCTATCTCTATTTGTTTAGCAATATTCCTTCAATTCCCCGTTAAGTTCCCACTTCTAAGGTCTTAGGTCAGAAAGCGCCCCATTATTGCACCATGCCATCGTCTGGTAGCCCACTGTATAGGTATATAGAGTCCTTGGCATGAAGCAGACACTTAATTATATTTCTTGAGTGAAGGAGTGAAAGTAATGGTATTTATGGATATTTTAAGTGCTGCTTAAGAAGTCTGAGAAGTGGCCCATCTATTTTGTGTGACCAAAATGCCATGGCTAATACAGCACATTGTTTCCCTGAGCTTTCTTACTTGTTGTTTCAAAGCTGTTTCTGGCCACTGGATTATCTGATAGGCCTGTGGTATGCAATGTATCTTTTCTTTCTGTATTTAGCAGATGGAGGCACAACCTTCTCGGTGTTTAGCCTCTTATTTTGCCTTTTACCCTTTCTTTTTAAAGATTTATTTTCTTATTCTTAATTCTGTGCACGCATGTGTATTTGTGTAACAATGTGCATATGAATACAGGTACCCATGGAGGCCAGAAGAGGGTGTTGTACCCCTAGAACTGGAATTACAAGTGATTATAAGCCACCCAAAGTGGGTATTGTGAAATGAACCTGGGTCCTCTGGAAGGGCAGTAAGCATTCTTAACCACTGAGATATTAATGGCTTTCTATATTGACCATTAAACATGCATCAGCTCCTCATTCCTTGGATTCATGACAGCTGATAAAAGTTATTAGATGGTAAGTATTCACGAGAATAAAGAAATACTGAAAAAAAGTAAAGATTATTCCAAAGCAAGATTGTATAATTACATTCAGCATGCTTTGGTAGAAATCATTTTCTTGATCAGCCTAAAAAATAATTTAATCATATAGGTCAATATACATTTTAATAATGACTTTATCTCTATTTGATCATACAGCAGGGACTCTAGTTTTCTTTCAGTGTTAAGGCAATTTTAAAAGTCAATTTGTAACAAAAGATTTATTATATATGTGTGTGTGTCTTGGGCCTGGAGTGTCTACATGTACTTCATGCATGGAGGAGCCTGCAGGGATCCCCAGGAAGGGGTGTTATGGCGGCTGCTGAGAGCTTTCCTGGGGTCCTTTGCAAGAATAGCAAACAAGTGCTCTTAATCTGTGAGCCATCTCTCCAACCCGCGGGTTTTTTTTCTCTTAATTTTTAGTTTTTAAGGTGATTTTTGTTGTTTCCTTTTGACTTTCTTACTTTTGTTAATGAGAAGTTGTCTTATTTTCCTATCAACTTGAAACAAGCTAGAGTCAACTAGAAAGAGGGAACCTCAACTGAGTAATTGCCTCCATCAGATTGGGCCTATGGGGATCTGTGGGGCATTGTCTTGACTAATGATTGATGTGCGAGGGCCTCACCCACAGTGGTGGTGCTGCTTCTGGACAAGTGGCTGGGTTGCGTAAGAAAGCAATCTGAGCAAGCTGGGGGAACAAGCCGGTGAGCATCATTGTTTCATGGAGTCAGTTCCTGTCTTAAGTTAAGCCTTGGCTTAACTCAATATGACCTGTAATATGTAAGCGCTTTCCTTCCTAAGATGCTTTGGTCATGGGGTTTTATCACAACAATAGAAACTCTAAGACATGGATCTGTCTCAAGGCGATAGAATGTAAGCTGTCAAGACGATGTCAGCTTTTAGCTTCTTTTGGGCGTCATTCTGTGCAGTCCTCAATCATCTGTATCAGAAACGTGGCAGGATTTCAGTTTCAGTTCCCTGCCTCTACCGCTTATGGGAACACATGTCGAGTCCCAGAAATTTGCTCTTTTTAGTTAGCACTTTGTATTTTCGCTAGGTTCCAGAATCTAGAGAGCCAGGGCCCATGTGTGCAGGGCATTGTTGGTACATTTTGAGCAGGGTCTAGATGAGAAGACTCACACGCCCACTCGTAAAGTTGTCGTCTGGAAGCTGCCAGTGCTGCCGTAAAAGGTGACAGTACTGATTATGGCTACGCTTGAACACAGTGTCCCTTCCAATCACAGAACAGACGATCAACAAGGAGCCTTGTTCTCAGAAGGCATACACTGGCCTTCAGAACAGTGGCCCTTTGAGAGCTGACAGGCAGGAAGGAACTAAGCAAGTCTCTAATCCTTTTATTCTGGCAAGTTCAGTTCTCTAGAAAGTCCTAGAAATAGGCTGGGGGTACTTGCACCTTCACCAGGACTTTTACTCTTTGCTAGTCTTCCCTAGATGGCCAGGAGCAAGGAACTAGCTTGTCTTAAACAGAACAGGACCAATTGTCGTGTTTTTGGCATTTCTGTTGATGTAGTTAATAATACCATTAATCCTGGTACTTGGGAGACTGAGGCAGGTGGGTCTCTGTTGAGTTCTAGGCCAGCCTGGTCAAGACTATACTCAATTCCAAGCCAGCTAGAACTGTATAGTGAGATGCTCTCTCAAGAACAACAAAAAAGAAGCAATCCTAACACTAGCTGTTTTGTGAGCTCGGCTTTGTTTGGTCTTAGAGTTCATGAAATCACCACAGAGAAGGGGGAGCATGCAAGGTGGGGAGAAACTGTCTCACAACAGGTTTGGTTCTGGACCAGATTCCTGGAGGAACCAGATTTCTTCTGTTCACAGCAGAGCTCACTGGGCATCTTCAGATCACATTTGGTGTACACCTTATCATCCATGCCTGGAGATGCGCTGTTCCCAGTTACATCCCGGGCTCCTGGGAGCTAGCTCCATCTCACTGAGTAGAAACTGGTTCTAAATGGGGTGAGTGACATGCTTGCTCCAATTGTTTGGACATTTCTAGTGGTCACCATGTCCATAGTGTATATTAGTGTTTAATATTCTCAAGTATAGCATGTAAGTACCCCATAGTCCTTGAGACAGCCCTCATCAATTAATGGTGCCTCATTTAGAATCATGGCTTTGTCTGTGTTTTGTCCTGTGCTTCATCATAATACGTTCTGACAGTGTTGCCCAATGGATGCAGTGTGGGTGTAATTGCGTTCAGAGAAAGCCAAGCTTGAAGTCATCTTCTTGGGTGGCTTCACAGCTCTGACAATGATGGTGTCAATTCCTTCTGGGTTCTCCTATAGATTCAACCTTTCGGGTGTGAAATGTGGGTAAGAGTTCTGACAAGGAGAATCAACCTGAGCTATTTCAGTCCCACCTAGGAAATACCTCACAATCTGTAGTCTATTCTTGTACTGGCATGTAAGTTCTATCAACGAAAGTAGGGGATATGCTAAGTACTTTAAGTCTTAGCATCACAAAAGAAAACAGGGTCACAAGAATCCCAGTGCTCTGTCCTAATACCACTTCGAGTGATTATCCTTAGCAAAGTGGGAATGTTCGTAACTTGAAACAGGTTTTCTTTTTTTTTTAAACTTTGAAGCTTTTGGAGAAAAAATTTGCCCACCGTGAGAAATCTACATAAAGGGTTTGATCTGAAATTTAGATAAAATAAGCAGAGGATCCTGGGATATTTGCTGATTAATACTAGTCATTCAGTTCGAAATATGAGCTAAAATATAGCAATAGACAAACATGTTGTGCATAATGATACATGGCCTGGAATGTCAGCACTTGGGAGGCAGAGACAAGAGGATTGGGAGTTCAGGTCCATTCTCATCGACAATAGCACAGGCTAGCTTAGGCTAAGTGAGATCCTGCCTCAAAACACAAAACCATGAACAAGATGTCAGTTGTTATTTCAAATGGTAGAGATGCTGCATTGAGCAGTATAGCTTGTTAGCCAGAGATGATTAGCTGGCTACCATTGTGAATAATTTGAAAATCAAGTACAAATTTAGCTAACAGTAAAGGCAGCAGGAACAGACTAGGAAAATTCAGCCAAAACTGGTTGAGAAAAATGTAGATGCTGAAATGACTCAGAAGGTTTTTTCCCTAAAAGGCCTCTTGTGGCTGACTGAGAAACAATTCGTTAATCCTTTGACTCCAGTGAGCTTCTTTCTAGCGGTTATTTCTATGGAAACTGTTAGCTCTGAAGATGCATAGTAAACATGGGAAGTGACCCAGATGGCTTCTAGCATTTGCTGCAGTTTGTTTGTATGGTAGCCTGTTGTGCATTTGTGTGGATGATGTCGTGCTGGCTCTGCACAAAGTGTATGATAAACAGACTGCAATAAACACATGAGAGTCACATTGCTCTCAAGGAGCTGTGTGAGCACCGGGAGGGCTAAAGATATCCATCACAATGTTCACTACAGTCTCCCGTGGAATTCCATGTCGGGTTCTCCTTCCTTGGGCTTTATTAATTATAGAGCTATCTGTGAGCATGAGAGATTGTTTCTGTAATTGAGCAGTTCAGTACAGTAAGCAAAGCCATATTCAGATGTATGGGTAACTTGGCAACTTTTTACTGAAAGGAATCTAATGAATCTTGTCCTTTTAATTCAAAATAATGAAGGAACTAGTCATCTTAAATCTAAACATTAGTGTTCCTGGGGAACTGTTTGCCCCTCCCATCCCAGTCTGAACAGTGTTTGTCTAGGAACGAGTGTGATGGGAGGAGGACTTGGGCCAGTTCGTCTGTGGAGAGGAAGAAGGGATATTAATATAGTCCCAGACAGCATCGAAACCACACCAGCACAGAAGCCTTAGCTTTTTGCTTAGTTTGAAGGTCTGTCCAGGAAATTTGAG
The DNA here is from genome assembly GCF_018167655.1 of Microtus oregoni. Classification (NCBI taxonomy): domain Eukaryota; kingdom Metazoa; phylum Chordata; class Mammalia; order Rodentia; family Cricetidae; genus Microtus; species Microtus oregoni. The sequence continues at coordinate 27,931,253 of NW_024543071.1, forward strand.
GCCTGGGTGTAGGTGTGCAGTCCTGAATACCCAGTATGCCAGGGCTCGACCTCTGTGTCCCAGAAGAGGTGGATTCAGGTGTGAGAGATGTCAGGCGCTAAAGCTGGCTTTCAGAAGTCAGATTTCTAGCCTAAGGCCTGATCCATGAAGCCATAGGGCTGTATCAGTGAACTGGTCCCTTAAGCATGTAGGTCTTGCATCCTTTGTGCTAGGGCTGCTGGAGCATGCCTTTATTTTCAGCACTTGACAGGCAGAGGCAAAGCCAGGCCAGTTTCTGTGAGTTCAAGGCCAGACTAATCTGCGTAGGGAGTTCATAGTGAGATCCTGCTGAGAGAGAGAGAGAGAGAGAGAGAGAGAGAGAGAGAGAGAGAGAGGCTGAATTTATGTTTATTACAAGTCTGCCTGACACTGTACATCTAGCTGCATCTGTTCATAGACCTTATCTAGCTGGAGTTCTGTGAGTGAGGCATCTTGGGAAGTGGTGGACTTTTTCTACCCACACGAGGCCCTCTTCCTATCCCAGAATGCTGTGCTGTGGTGGCTATGTACATAAAAATGGCAGGTGTTTGTCTAATATGTCATCAGCAACTCATCAAACTTACATGGCTTAGGATTCTGTTTTTGTTTCAAAAGTCTCAGATGACCAGAGTTGACAAGAAACATAAACATATTAGTGCCTTGGCCTCCTAATTTCCCCAGTGAGTAGGTATCCCCGTCTAAGGCTTTCTTCCTCCAAAGGTTTTATTAATAAAACAATGAGTGTACAGGATTTCCAGCCCACTTCCTCTTAGAAAGAACAGGGTGGGGCGGCCTGTATAGGAAGGGCCCCTGGCATCCACGTCCGGCTGTGGCTCTCTGCTCTTTCAAGCTGGAAGGAGACTTCTGGGATGGTAGATGTAGCTTCTGAGCCAGTGAGGGTTCTTTGCCGACTCTTTGGATGTAGGAACACAGGGTTATCAGTGTGCCTGGGCCTATGGGCCAGGCAGAGGAGTGGGCTTAGTCTGGGAGCTGATGTCTCCAGGGCCACCCTCTTTGGCTTCTGTGATTCTGTTGAGGCTGGGGCACAGACACGAAGGCTGGAGATGAGACTCTGAAGTAAGACTGGATTTCCTAGATTCTGTTGTTGGATCACGAGCTTGGAGATGAGATGGATATAAAGTTATTGAAAGGAAATTCTTTCAATTGGGAGCAGAAGCAGCAGTCTTCCCCAGGGATGGGCACACCAACTGGTTATCCAGTACCAAATGGTCAGCCCTGAAAACATATGAACAAGCAACGTAATACAGAATGAGCAGGTTGTATTTGTATATTTAGGTATATATGTATATGTATATATATATGTATATAGTGGTTATTAATGAAAAAAGAGGCTTTGAATTTGAAAGAAAGCAAGGAGCATATGGGGGTTTGGAAGAAGGAAAGGAAGAATTGATATAATACCCCAAATAAAAGAAATAAAGCAAATTGTTTGGGCTTCTGATTGGGAGCAGAATAAAACAAAACAACAAAAACCTTTGTAATATATTAATGAAAATTTATGTGCCTAGGCTATGGTAACTGTGCAAAATACATTTAAAGCGTGGTGTGGAAATGACTGAAGGAATACAAAGCACCTTTTGTTGCCTTAAGTAACGGCATTGGCAAAGCAGCTCAAGCATCACTGGGTTCGAGAGGTGGGCAGCAGGCTTGCCTGTCTCTGAGGCTCACTGTGAAAATGCAGGCTCTTCCTGTGCTACAGATTCTTCATGCCCCAAAGCTCAGTTAAGTCCCCCTTGGTACCTGGTAAATGTCAGTAGACTGGATATATATAGGCTTTTACCCCGGGGTGGAAATGAAGTTGTGTTGAGTTCAACTAGAACAAGGCAGTTGTCCTCCTTTCCTCGACTGAGACGCGTTGCATGGAAGAATGAAGACAACAGTCACAAAACAGCGTTGTAGCTTAGCTGGCAGACTGCTTGCTTAACGTGCATGAGGCCCTAGGTTAGGTCATGAACATCCCATAACCCCAAGTGTGGGCATGGATGCCTGTCCTCTCAGTAAGTGGGAGGGGGAGGCTGCAGGATCAGAAGTTGAGGTAAAGATGAGGCCAGCCTGAGATAATGGGACCATTCTTCAAAAACAGACACACAATAAAGAAAATAAAATATTTTAACTACCCCAACCTCTTGATCCCTGTAGAACAAGGCTGAACATACCACCTAGAAGGTAATCCCAAAGAAAGCGTTAAGAATGAAGTTACAGCAAGGTGCATATGATAAATAAAATGTGTGGAACAACTTTTCTCTTTTCAGTCTGATGATCATTCTTAGATCATAAACTCTTATTTTATTGCTAAACCGAGCCTCTGAAATGAAAATCTGTCTAGCTAGTTCTTTTCTCAGATGTAGGAGTCAAGGCCCAGAGAGGGGAAAGACCTTTAGACCTGGCACGTCATTGTCCATCGTTATTCACAGAGACCAGGCTTCCAGATGTTTCGACTGAACATTTGAACAAAGCTTGAGATACCAGATTCCACAGGAGCTAAGTTTTCAGGCCACATCTGGAGTCCCAAGAGCAAAGGAATATAAAAGACCATGAACATCCTTCTTGCCAGGGCCCAGCAAGTGTCCTCAGCTTAGTGTGAGGTTCCTCAGCCAACACTGCCTGCTGCCTAAGAATATCCCAAGGCACAATACAAATGACCAGACACTAAGATGTCTCTGGTTGTTTTTGATGGAGAGAATTTCAGAATGTCTGTGTGCCTGCACTGAGCTGGAACTGTCGGAGTCCCTGAGAATACAGAAGTGACCAAGACTGGCATTCATGACTGCCATTTTGTCAGCTTTGTTTCTTTTCCTATGTGACCATGTCGGTATATTTGATACTTTAAAGAGCATTTATATGTTTAATATTATATCTTAATTATTTTTGTGTGAAAATAATTTTTACTACCTGCATAGTATTCTATGTGGTTGCCTCCTAAATTTTTAGACTTTTTTTTTTTTGCATTTTCAACAATTATTGAATTTTAGTAGTAGAACTGGATCAAATGGTAGAAGATTCATGAAACTCTGGATGCATAGTGATATCATTCCTCCCAGCACAGGTCTGTTCAGCTTAGTTTATTATCATTCACAGGGAACAGTTCTCAAAGTGCTGACTTCATGGGAAGCATATTGCATTGTTTCTGGTTACATTTCTGTTTAATGTTACTTTCCTTCTGGATTTACGCTTGTCTTTGTTGCTTGGTCCCTATAGCTGCACTCCGTGCTCGAGTGCATTGAGATAATGACTTAGGTATTTAAAAGACAATCAAAGGAATCAGTCATCAGCTTACGCTCTTGTCATTGTAAGTCCAGCAAATCCAGACCTGATCCATGTAGTTATAGAGAAAGGTAGATCTGCATCTGCCTCGCCTAGGAAGGAACATGTGAGTTTGGATTGATACAGAGGCAACCATAAACCACTCCTGGAGCTTAAAATATAGCTCACACTGGTACGTGATGCAGCTGCCTGCCTGACTGTAGCTATCTCATTCCCCAGTAGGAATATGGTCTAAGTCTTTTTTGTTTCTCCACTCCAGGGCCTGTTTGTTTGCATCTATTGGTTTCTTTTCTTACTCATTTTCCCTTTCCCTTTCCTGACACAACTTCTCACTCTATAGCCCAGTCTGTCCTCAAACTTGATCCTCCAGCCTTGGCTTTGAAGTGCTTAGATCATAGACGTGCACTCCCACCCCTTGTTCAGTGCTTTTACTTTTGAGAAAAAAAAATACTGCCTTACCATTCTGTTGCTCTGATTTAAGTCTATTTGGCATAACCCAAGAGCTTAGTGTCTACAGATAGCAAGATGGTTATAGATGTGATACCCCAAAGCGAGCACTCGGGCAGTGGGTACCAACTATACAAGGACCCGGTATCCTGAGATATGACTTGTATGTCAGATGCTTGGGTATGAAGAGCAGTGCCACCAACCCTCATTGTAGGGCATGTGGTGGGATGATCATATAAAGAATTTCAGATTTAGGAAAACCCTAGTTTCAATGACATTGTGGAGATTCTAAAAGACGTTCTCGCTTAGGCAGAGTGATCAGTGTTTGTACTGGCTCAGCATCCATCCTAGTAAAGACATGTGGTAACACCCACGTGAGTGTTTGTTTACCTGCCAAACGCTTGTATTCTTTTCCCTTCCTCCCTCTCCTTCTCATCTTTACTCACCATAAAAGTTAGTGGCAATATATGTTATCTGGCAGATTTTTAAAGTAATCAACAGTACGTACACTGAAGTTAAGGAAGACAGTAAGATTAGATGTCCTGCTAGAACACTGGATGAATTCAGCCTGCTGAAAATGAATCTTTTAAAGCCTCTCAACTTCAAGAGGACTTTTTTTATTAAAAGAAAAAGAAAACTTTGTCCTTCTCAAAACTCTGTTCTTTAGTTTTATGCTCATAGCTTTTTAGTGAAGTCATTTGACACCTTTTGCCTGCGTCCTACAGGCCAGGCTCCAAAGGGATGCCATTTTTCAGGGCTAAGGGGAAAACTCTCCTTATAATTTAACTTTGGTCAGAGCCAAGTGGCCTTCCCTGTTGTCCTTTCTGTCGTCCCAAATATTTAGGGTAATTTCAGTGTAAAGTCATAAGCATTGCCTTATGCTTGAAAAATTAGTTTCTTCATTTTACAGCATGGTTGGTTTTGGCTGTTCCAAGTACATACATGTCCTATATTGTATGTTACCTGAAATATTTCATGCAGGTAAAAATTTTGAAGTTAAAATAACTCTATTTTTTGACATGTGTAATGTATGTTTGTGGTGTGTGTGCATGTACACATATATGTGCTTGCATGTGGAGGTCACCTGTTGACGTGAGGCCTTCTTCCAGCGCTCTCACTTTGCCTACTGAGGCGCGGTCTCTTGCTGAGCCCTCTTTGCCTCTTGGGCTCTGGGGTTGCAGGCAGGCAGTGAGACCCGCCTGGGTTTTCTGTGTGTGCTGGGGATCCGAACTCTGGTTCTCACATTTTCATTGCAAGCGCTTCATAGACTGAGCTGTCTCCCTGTCCCCAAACAGCATGAACTCTTAAATGGCGGCCCCCTAGTTTTAGACAGACCATCCAGTTGGTGTCTCTAAGATTTTTGGATATAGAAACACACATTGTATTAGTTGACTGTTGGAAGAAAGCTCCAGGGAGAAGAACTCTGCTAAGATTCAGTTTGCTAGGCCACTCATGTCTGTTGCGTGGCTGACATCCATTTCACAGCTTGTTTATCCAGTGCCTGTTAGGGAAGTGTGCCCTGTGGATGGTGCCGGACTGGCGCAGTGGGGAGATGAACTGGCATGGTGTGTGCTTTAAAGTTAATGAGGATCAGACAAGGAAATCGCAAAGGTTATTTGGGGAAAGCCCTTTTTCCTCACTAAGTGAGGTTAAAGCCTAAGCAGGATTAGTCATCCCTCCTCCGCACCCTCCCCAACTTGGTTCTGCTTTCCCCAAAGCATTAATTGTATGGTACTGTAATTGTCTGTTTATGTTCTCTCTCCAGTAAACTAGCTGGCCTATCTTATTCTTCTCCGTGCCTTCTGCAGAAGCATAATACTAGTAGATTGTTTTTACCCGTCTGATTCATCTGTCTGAAATAGTAAATTAGAAGACATTTTTTGGCCTGTAGATATTTCAAAATATTGACAAATATTTTGAATAGGCAAAATATTTTTACCCCCGAGTGTAAACTTCGTTCATTTAAAAATAATAGTAGGGGCTGGTTAGATGGCTCAGAGTGTGGGTAAAGGCTCTTACCACGCAAGCCTGGCGAACTGAATTCAAGTCCCGGAATGAAGGTGGAATGGAGAGATACCCAACTCTAGAGTTTTTCTCTGCCCTCCACACACTTACATCATGCACACAAACCGTACTAAAAATTGAAATAATAATAATTCAGACAAATCTGACTTCCCGTGGCTCCACTTTTCCATGACTTTTCCATTCCAAAGAGGAGGTGGGTCTGAGGCCTTCCTGGTGGTCATAACTAGCGCCTCCTCAGGCTGCCACCCTCTTCACACACCTCTTCTCAGCCTTTTGTTCTGTGGCTTGGGGTGTGTGTGTGTGTGTGTGTGTGTGTGTGTGTGAGAGAGAGAGAGAGAGAGAGAGAGAGAGAGAGAGAGAGAGACGCATACCTACATTTACTGAAAGCTGGCAATCAGTGTGTCTAGACCCAGCAGTGATGCACACATGGGCTGCACCCCGCCATCCTCATCCTGGAAGTATTATCAGAAATTAGCATCTTAGAATGTACAGAGTCAGCCTTTTGCCTTTGCCCTTTTTCTTGAGTCTAGCTGACACATAGTCCCATGAACAAGTTGGAGAGTTGTTGAATGCTCCCTGTGCTTAGGATGCTCTGGCTTGTAGGATGGGATCTATAGTAAACACTCACTTTGATAGGTGATGTCTTATGACCTCTTAAGTGCCTGGGACTCAAAGCACAGTCTACATCATGAGGATGTAGCGATGGATGGGTCTGGATATTGCCCAGGGCATTTGGTTGGAGCTAAGGAATGCTTTGTAGAATGGCTGTGTGACAACCCTGCCCCCACCCCCATTTTGTCCCTGATGGCTTCGCCAGTAAGTTTGCTAGTTTACAATATCAGTCTCTGCAGTTTATTGGCAGCATAGCCTGAAGCTAGCCACTTATGCCTTGAGACACTCAAAATCCTCTCACGTAAACCGGGGCCATTTGATGAAACCTGAGTGGTTTTGAGGACTGAATAACATCTGTGAAGTTCCTGTTCCAGGATGAAGGATAGGGTAGGCCTTCGAACACAATGACTGTTCTTAACACTCAACACAAGAGGTTTTCTCATTCTCTAGCATCTTGTTTGTTTGTTTATTTAATATTCCATCCTTATTGATATTTTAATGAGTCCACATTTTATTCAAATCCTTTAAATTTCACCTGTATCAGAATAATCCTGTCTATTTGTTATTTTTTTCTGTGTGGCTTAGTATATAAGTCTTGAAACAGAACAATAGCAATTGTGTGTGTGTATTTATATATGCATGTGTGTATATATATATATGTGTATATATCTACTTATTTTTATTTGGCTCAAAGTTTAATTCCAGCTACAGACCTCATTGGCCCATCCATTTGGTGATAACCACCCCCCCCAGGGCATCTTTGGCACAAGGATCTGTTTGTCATTGGTTAGTATGCAAAAGAAACCCAGATGTATCTAACTTCAAAGCCCAGGTTCTTAAAATAAAACAAAACAAAAACAAGAAAATAAAAACATTTTCATGCAGTTTGTATTATACATTGATCATGAATATACTTATTCCCTTCTAGCCCCACCTTCTCTTTATCCTTTCTTCTCTTCCAGCTGTCTTCGTTGCTCCCTAGATAGTTTCACCTCTGCATTCATTTTATATGTTCAGGAATAACTTATTGTGACAACATAAAATGTAGGAACAACAAGAAAACCTACTTGTCTTTCTGAGACTGGCTTAATTCAAGTAATATTATTATGTCCAGTTGTATCTTTTTTCTGCAAATGTTACAACTCCATTCTTTCTTATTATGGAAAGTAATATCTTTGTGCATACATCCACAGTTTTGTCCATCCATTCTTCTGTTATTGGACACTTAGCTTGGCTCCATTATTTAGCAGTTGTGAAAAGTACTATCCATAATAAGCATTGATGTGCAAGTGTCTCTCTGATAAGTTGACCTAGAGCCCTTTAAGTAAATAGCCAGGAGTTATAGGGCTGACTCATTTGGAAGATCTGTACTCAAGTTTTTGAGCAAGCTCTGTACCAATTTGCATAATGGCTAGACAAGTTTACATTCCCATCAGCGTGTGTAAAAGGTTCCCTTTTCCCCACATCCTTACTAGAATTTGCTGCTGATTTCCTAATGACTGTCTTCTGACTGGGATAAGATAGAATCTCAAGTAGTTTTAACTTCATGGCTAGTGAAGTTGAACATTTCTCATGTTTTCTAAAATACTGTCTTAGAACTTCATCCATAAATACTTTATCTACATCCGCCTGCCTCTCCCCCTTTCTTCCCCCTATCCCTCCCAAATTCATTACCTCTTTTTTTTAATTATTATTGTTATATTTATATGTATATGTATGTGTGTATACACACACAAACAAATGTATGTACAGCCTGCTGAGTCTATTTTGCATTGCCCATAGATACATGGGTCCAGGGATGACCACTTGGTATTGAACAACCTATGTAGGAGCTTGTTCTGCAGGAAAATGATTTTTCTTCTTTCAGTAGCCATTGGCCACCTGTAGTCCTTTATCTAGGGGTGGGACCTTGCGGAATTTCCCCTGTCCACATTGTTTTTTTTTATTTTTTATTTTTTTTAATTTATTTATTTCGTATATGCTCAACTATGTTCATGGCAGCATTGTTTGTAATAGCCAGAACCTGGAAACAACCCTGTCCACATTGTTATCTCACCTGATAGTATCATTATGCTGGTCTTGGTCAGGCAGGCATATTGGTGAGCGTTCATGGTTGCACTTCTCCTGTCTTTTCTAGGGGGCACTATGGAGCAGCTGGCATCCTGGTCCCCTCTTCCTCGATATTCCCTGAGCTGTCAGTGTAGGATTACCTTGCAGATCTCTGCATCTGATCAGCTGTAGATCCCTAGAGCAGTCTCCATCTGTTGCAAATAGAAACTTTGTAGGAGGCAGGGCCATGGACTGACCAGGGCTAGGCTGTGTGACTGAGTGTTGAGGCTGGCATGGATGGGTGGGCTCCAGGTAACACACCTGGCTTGGAGGACCTCACATGTCTATTAGCAATCAGTATTTAATCTCTTGTGAGTTGTCTGTTCATTTTACTAGCCTGTTTGTTGACTAGGTTGTTTGATTTCTTTCTTGTGTGTGTTGAGGTAGGGTGAGGTCAACATTGGGCTTCTTCGATTATTCTTCCTTTTCTCTTTATCCATCAGTGAACCTGGAGCGCATTTATTCAGCTTGGTTGGCCAGTCAGTGAACTCCAAGGGTCTGATGTCTCCATTTCTCTTGTTCTGGGGTCTCAGATGGGCCCTGCCACACCTGGCTTTTATGCAGGTATCAGGGACTTGAATGCAGATCATTATGTATGGCAGGCCCTCTAACAGCCTTTGGATTGATTATTTATAGTTGAATTTTCTGATTTCTTTAAATGTTTTGGATGCTGCTCGTCCATCAGGTGCATGACTAGCCAAGTTTTCTCTCATCCTGTATTCTATCTTTTCTCTTAGTTACTGTTGCTGTTGCTGTAGTGACCCAGGAGGTCACTTAGTGGATTGTTGACCTTGTTTTCCATAGCAATTCAAGTCCTGTTCAGAAAACCTTTCCGTGTATCCACATCTTAAAGTTTCTTCCTTATTTTTTACTCTCATAGTTTGAGGTTTAGGTCTTTTGGTTTTTGTTGTTGCTTTGTTTTGTTTATCAAGACAGGATTTCTCTGTGTAGCCCTGGCTGCTCTGAAACTCACTCTGTAGACTAGGTTGGCCTTGAACTCAGAGATCTGTCTCCCTCTGCCTCCAGAGTGCTAGGATTAAAGGCCTGCGCCACCAGCACCTGGTGAGTTTTAGATCCTGTGTTAAGGCCATGTGTTCATTTTTGTGAGGGTGAGAGATGAACATCTGGATTTATTTTTTACATTAGACATCGAGCACTTATTGAAGAGATTCTTTTCTCTAAAGAATATTTTTGGCTTCTTTGCCAAAAGTCAAGTGGTTGCCTGGGTTTACATCTGCAGCTTCTGTTGTCTCTGTCTGCTTTCGTGCCCGCACTAGGCTGGTTTTGTTACTGTGGCTCTGGATTTGAAATCAAATATGATATTTCCAGCATTATTCTTCTTGTTCAGGAATGCTTTGGGTATCTGGAGTCTTTTGTTCTTATGAATGAAGATGTTTTTTTCTATTTCTGAGAATAATGGCATTGGGATTTGGATGGGGATTGCACTGGATCTGTAGACTGCTTTTAATAAGATAGTTATTTTTACAATATTATCTCTTCCAGTCCATGAACATGCCTGGGGAACATGGCAGCAGGTAGGCAGGCAGGCCTGACACTGGAGTAGTAGGCGAAAGCTTACATCAGACCTACAAGCAGGAGGCAGAGAGAACAAGAAGGAAAATGAGAATCCTGAGAATGTCGTGGGCTTTTGAACCGTGAAAACCCAACCCCAGTGACACATCTCCAACAAGTTCACACCTACTAATTCTTCTCAAACAGTTCCACCAACTGGGGACTAATTATGCATATGAGCCTATGGGGGCATTGTCATTTAAACCACAAGAGACTAGGATGCTGTTCTCTAATCATGGCTCTTGGGGCTGTTTTTGTTCTCATTTTCCCCACCCTGGCGTGTGTTCTTGGTGGACATTTTATGAAATTCTGTTGTAACAGTGGATAGATACCCACTAGCTGTGTGGTTGAACGCGTGGTCTGCTCTTTTTCATTTTGAAGTTATATTTGCCTTACTGCCTCTTGCCTTTAATAGAATCAGAGATAAAATAGCTTGAAGTTGATAAGAGTAAGGTGAAAATTGTTTGTCCGTACCAATAGCTAATGCTTATTAAGTGATTGTTGGATAATAGGTACCAACTAAATACTTTTGGTTAGCATGTTAGTTGATCCTTGAATCTACCATGGCGTGTGTTGCCCCATTTCATACTTTGTAAATTTTATGTGTGTTACGCTTGGAAAGAGTCTGTGCTTAGAAGCAGGGAGATTTCTGTAGCGCCGTCAGAACTGGGCTTCCTTCAATGAGTGGTCTCTGGCTTAAAGCTTTCAACAGTTGCTTCTGTTTTCTATTATTGTTGAAACTTCTATAAGGCAGAATTGCACATTCGACTGAAATATGAACACTGAAGTTCATCATATTGGTCATTAGCACAGCACTTGTATTGGGTGCGGCATCCAGCATGGCTCCTGGGATGCTCCTGACTGGGAAAGCAAGGAGATGAAGAAAAGACAAGCACATAGAGAAGCTTGCATGCAGCTGAACACAGAGGAGGCACTGCATACAGAAAACAAGGTAGCAGGTTTCTGGAATACACCAGCATCCAGGAGGCAAGTTTAGATTATCTTGGTAGGAGTGGTGCCTAGGCATCAATATGGGGTCGGAGGAGCTATGGTGGACATTTTCTGCACATTATCAACATCCACATCTGGACTTAGAGGAAGGCCTTGCCATCCCTCTGAGCCTCAGGGATTGGGGGGGCTTTGCCATTTTCCCCTGTGGCTGAGGGGTTGGAGTTTTTGACATGGCTGTACCCATGTCAACAGCACGTATCACTCAGGACATTCTCCATTCCCCACAATTGTGGGTACATAAACTACATGTTACTTAGATTAAAATTATTGTTTTGGGGGGAAGTCCTTGTATTGAAGCTAAAATTCTCATACTTTACAGTGAAAAATTATGTAGTTATTTATTTCCTATCTTTGGAAATGTAAAAATTCTGTCTATTGCTCCTCATAGCAGAGTAGATCTTAAAATGTCAAATGGTAATGGTTTCCCTGTTTGTTCTTTGGTTTTCTCCCAGATTAAATTCTCCACATGAATTTTGTATCTTCAATTTTTAATGTCTTTTTTCTTGATTCATGTGTATATTTTTGGATTGTAGAAATTGCCCATCTCCTTGTCATATCTTAGCCTATGTTCTGAGAACTCTATATGGGCCAAGTCTTTGAGTATCAGGTACTTGTGAAGGATTCAGATGAGCGAATCTCACTGTCCCTTCAGTATTGTCCCAAGGTCGCTATCGATGTTCTGGGACTTTTCCTTGTATTCCTCATTACCCTGTTAAATTTTTAGCTATTGGAGTTGTTTGGCTCTCCCGCTTCCTGGCTGTGACACTGGGATGCTGTTGCATCCCCTTGCCTGTGTGATTGTCTGTGAAATGAGCTGAGTGTAATAGCATCCTGTTGGCAGAACACCAGCATCCACTGTACAGAACGTGTGGAGACTGAGTGCTCATCCCTGCTTAGCACGGCGGAAGGGATCATCACAGTTCTGCCTGTATTTCTTCCAGAGGTAGCCAGGTGCTGGGAGAGCACTGTGGTGGGGCTGAGGTAGAGCACTGAGGTGGCCCACTAAGCCAGCCTTAGACAGTGATCACAAAAGAATTTCTCAGGGGTTGTCCTGCCCCCAACAAATTAGCCAAGAGGAAGAAGGGAAAGCAGGCTGCTTTGCTAGAGAGGCTGGGGGGTTTTCACAAGAGATGGGGTCTGAAGTGAGGGAGATGAACGGAAGAGCAGATGGGGACCAGTCATGGAGCTCTTGCTGTTCCTGGGAAATGGGAACCCACGAAAGAATCCACGTGGAACAGGATCCATGCTGACTCATGGAAACAGAATTCCACTGGAGATTCAGAGGGACCTCTGAGGAGGTGTGCTGAGGGTTCCTAGGGATGGAGAATGGTAGGGTCGGGAGAGATTGGGAGGGCAGCACTGTTACATCACTCTTGCTTTTTAATTCCTGGGCCATTTGAAGCAAAACCAAAGAAAGGCAAGGCTGTCTGTACGTGGACTAGATTAGCTGCAGTGTGGGGTTTTCACATGGAGAAAAGTCTGCTGAGGCAGTAGTGCGAGGCTCTCATCGCTGTGGTTCTCCCTGCTCCGTGTGTGTGCATGCGTGCGTGTGTGTGTCTGTGTGTGTGTGTGTGTAGCAGGAAGTGTGGATCTGGTGGAACAGTAAAGATAAATTCTTTGGTTTCCTAGAAATACAAAGTTGTCTTTCTTTGCAGCATGTGATGAAAATACCATTTTTTTTTCTTCTGATTTTCCTCTTGTTAACGTTGTGTCTGGGGTTGTATTTTCTTTCTTTCTTTTTTTCTTGACTGCTTTCTAATTCTCTGTCGAGATATGTGGTTAATAGTTTAAAAAAAATGAAAATGCATCAGAAAATGATTCACATGGAAAGTCTTCACTCCTAAGTATGTGCATATAAACAGGAAATATGTACCATAGCAACCGACTGCTGGCTTTGACTGGAGGAAGAGTCATAGAACTACAGCTGTGCTGGGGTGGGGGGCAGCCATGAAGTGAGCGTCTGTTTTCTAGAGTAAGGAGAGACCTTTCTTTGCCATCTCATCTGGAATCACTTCCATCCTAGAGAGCAATTTGGATGCTGGGGCTTACAGACCAAGTGAACAGGTGCATAGCTAAGAATGCGCCAGAAAGTGACTGTTTTGGAATCTGTACAGACCTTATTAAAATGTGCTGAAAGGTGTGATCCTTCACCGTTCCCAGTACAGCCTTACCTAATGTTGGAGGCATGAAGACAAAAAGAGGCAGCTAGAGCTGATCTTCCATTTCCACACTAAATACAGGCACTGCATTCACGAAGCCTCTGGCAGTGGACAACAGGTGGCCAAGACCGTGGCCCATGAGAGAAGAGGGTAATTTGAGGGTCCCCTGTCCTATCCTGGTATTTGGCTTGTGCCCATTTTCTGCCAAAGTAGATGTGGCCAGCACCGGGAGAGCCTGCTGTCTCATAGCATGGAGGTGGCAGGTCTCTCAGGGCCGCTGAGGCTGGAATTCACCCAGCAAGATAATGGAGAAAGAAACTGTTGAGGGTTGAGGTATCCATAAGATCATGGATAGCAGAGAGTAGCTGCATCCAGGCAGAGAACAGAGAGACAGGTGCAGGAAGGTGTGTTCCTTGAGCACCTGAGCCATGCTGGCGACAGATTGGATCAGCCACATCTCAAGGAGTAAGGACAGGACTGTTGAGGAAGGCCACTTGCTGGTGCTAGGGATTTAAGGATCGAAGTGGATCCATTTTAAACAAATGTAGATCCTGGAGTCACAGTTGGTGAGGTCGACCAGTAATTTAGCTGCCACAGCTGAACTGAGCCCTTTGACTTGTCTACTTCTTGGCAGAAAGGAGCATGTGGCTCATAATTAGGATGAAGGTCAACAAGGTGAAGCAGGCTGCCTGGAAACCGTCATTGAGGATCCCGGTCTCTTGTTCTTCTTGGAAAAGACCCTAGGACTCTTTGGAGAAATGATTTCATCCAGAACAGAGAAAGGACAGATACAAGATTAAGTCCTGAACATTTTTTAATGTGAGCAAGAAATAAAAATAAGGAAAACTAAGTATGTTGAAAATACATAGTAGACATCTTGAGGGGCTCTCCCTGGCTAGGTCTGAATTCCAATGTAAAGCGCAGGAATGAAGTAGGGATTTGTCATGAGAAAGCAGGACTCATGTGTTTGTACTGAGCCCAGCTGCTTCACTGGGTGAACAAGGATGGAGAGTGCTGATAATGAACCAGTAGTAACGTGGAAGGAACGCTGGAGTCTGTGCGCTGCAGCTGCCTTTAGTATGGAACAGGAAGACGTCAGGATATCTGGGAAGTTTTCCCCTCTTCACCTCTCCTTTGTCTTAGGCAGGGGCTTACTATGTATCTCAAGCTGGCCTTGAACTCATGATCCCCCTGCCTCAGTTTTCCAAGTGTTGCTGTGACAGAGGGCAGGAGAGGGGATTTTGAGGTGTAGGACAAGGTATTTGGATGGTATTAAAGTGTTTCCCCCTAGATGAAGTATTTGTTGTAAGGCGAAATGCCGTGATTTCTTTTTATTGAATAAAATGGGTATTACTTTGGGGTCAAGATAGACCTTGTACCTTCAGAGGTGATATTCAGAGAGTTTCTCACTTAGGGAATTTTCCAGCTGAGCAATCATAAGCCATTCTGATTCATCCAGAATTACCCGAGGAAAGGTCAGACAAGCTGAAATAGAAATGCTCCATCAATTTAAAAGGGAGGAACTACATTCTTCTCAAGGTGTTGTGGCAACAAAGAGGTGCTGTGTGTGTTTCACGTTACAGAAAATTAGGAGTGAAGTACTTTATCTAACCCTGGTATGTATCCTGAATTGGAAGAAGTCTCATAAAATTTTTGTTTATTAGGGCAACTGAATACAGAGTGAATTAAAGCATCTGGGTCAGTGGTGCCAAGGTTGATGACTGTGTTGCAATTGTGTAAGAGTATCTCTAGTCTTTGGGAATAATCTCTGAAGTTCTTTGAGAAAAGGGGCTGTGATGTGTGAAATTGATCTTCATGTGACTCAAGACAAAAGTGCTCAATGTGTGTGTGGGAGAGAGCAAGAGAATGTTCAGCTGTGATAAATATGACTTTCAGGGCAAAGGAATACTGGGTATGTGAGAAAGATAATGGTTCAGTTACGCTGGTATGGATTTTTTACTCTAAGAGTAGACAAAGGCGTTTCTCCATCTATCAGGTGAAAAGTTAGACCAGCAGATCTCATGCAAGAAGAAACAATATTGGTTCCAGCTCCTAAGGGCTGGGTTCAGGAGCCACAGAGGATGGGGAAATTGAACCCAAGACCATGTTAGACCAGCACTCTGCCAGCTGAGCTGTATGCCAGCCTTTCTCATTTCTTCTTTGACACTTGGTAGCTGAGTGGTTTGGGAGGAAGTTTTCTAACCGTTGAGAACTTCAACTACGTTTAAAAAGAATATTCCCCAGAAGTATCATATCCTCTGGATTGTGGGGTTCCAATGAGGAAATGGACACCACTGCTCTTTGGAAATTAGAATAATTTCTTCCACAAACACTGGCTTACTACTTAGAGTTTTGATTATAGATGAAAAATGGCTCAGGCCAAACTAGAGATTTCCCTTAATTTGGGTGGTCATTTCTCCTCTTAAAATGGTGAAGATTTTACCCAACTTAATGAGTTTCTTTCTGTAATGGACACTTTGGTTTCTTTGTTGACTTGGCTCTCATTTCCTGCCTTTGTTATTCTAGGCAAAGCTTCGGTGGCTGAAGGAGCTGCGACCTTTCTAGCACAGTGCAGTTGGAGTGCAGCAGGGTGTGTGTAAGAGGTAGCACAGGTAAGTGAAATTGCTCCTCATTTACTCTGAGACCTAGTGTCCGACCCTGGTGGCGGTGAGAGAATGTCGTCTTTTGTGGTATCTCAAGGAAAAAATCAGCGAAGGAAATGTACCAGGCTTTTTCCTTGTTTGGGGCCAGCACCCAGCTCTCAAATCATGACACAGAGACTTCTTATTAGTGATGCATGCTCAGCCTATTTAGTCTTGTTTCTGGCTAGCCCTTTTAACTTAAATCAAGCTGTTTCTCTTTATCTACTTTTTCCTTGGGGCTTTTCCTTTTTCTTTCTGTATGTTCTGCTTTACCTGCTTCTTCTGTATCTGTCTGGTGGCTGCCTGGCTGGCTGGCCTCGGGTATCTCTCTCTTTCTCCCTGGTTCTTTCCTCTTTTCTTCTCTCCTCTTCTGAGTCAAGATTTCCTGTAGGAGGAGGCTGCTTGTTTGTCCTGGCTGCCCAGAACCTAAATAACCACACAGAAACCATATTAATTAAAACACTGCTTGGCCCATTAGCTCTAGCTTCTTATTGGCTAACTCTTATATCTTAATTTAATTCATTTCTATTCATCTGTATATCACCACATGGCAGTGGCTTATTGGGAAAGATTCGGCAGGTCTGACTCTGGCAGCTCCATGGCGTCTCTCCCTCTGCCTTCCTTTTCCCAGCGTTCAGTCCAGTCCCCCCACTTCCCAAAGTTCTACCTAAGTTCTGCCCTATCAATAGGCCAAGGCAGTTTCTTTATTCATTAACCAATAAAAGCAACACATAGACAGAAGGACATCCCACACCAATTTCACCTCCTACTTATTCACCTCCTGCTCTGCCTGCCAGCCTCACGTATCTCTCTTCTGCCGTTCAGCTTTCTATTAGACCAATCAGATTCCTTAGGCAGGTAAGGTGAAACAGCAACACATCTTTACATAATTAAACAAATGTATCACAAACAAATGTAACACACCTTTACACAGTTAAAGTAATATTCCACAGCATAAACAAATGTAACACATCTTTATATAGTTAAATATTTCATAACAAGGAAAGGCCATTATCTTCTGTAAAGGGTCAGGAAAGGCACTGGAGAGGCCAGCTTGTCTGTTAGAGGAGGCAAGCAGTGTGGTTAGGCAGAATGACAGACTGCACACAGGAAACAGTCTCCTCCTGAGTCATACAAGCCCCAGGATTTTGAAAGATTTCAGAAAGGCTCAGGGGTATCATCCAGGGGCAGTCCCCTTTTGTCCAGGTTTGCTTTCAACTGAAGTCTCTTTCTTAGAAGATTACAGTTAGCAAATTTGCTGCCTTCCTTGCATTTGGGCAGCTTATGCCAGGGCTGCTAACACTGCTAGGGAGGTGGAATAAAGGCCTTCACGGCGTGTATTGGTTAATGCCATAAAGATAACTCAGAAGGCATTAAAACGTGTCAATGCCACATTAAGGAATGGAAGCAGAGCAACTTCTCCTTAATTTTAGCAAATGCAAGCCCAAATTCCAACTCCCACTACCCTCCTTGCACCTTCTTACTGTAGTTTGTGGTTGCTGGCCGACCTGTAATCTGTCTGTTCTGGGTGTCTGTGCCTGACGCCTGTGACTTGTGCTCATGTATGTCTGAATCTGTGCCTATCCCTACAGAGGGCTTTGTTTTGAATTTACTGAACAGCAGGACATGGAAAGGGAGGGATTCTTTTCAGTATCTCTAGCAGAGTCTTACAAGGAGAAGTTACTTTATTGACCCCCGTGACACAGAAGAGCATTTAACAGTACCAGCAATGCTGTCAAGACAAATTCCCATGCTGCTTCCGGCATCTATGGTGGTGATTGGTTTTAAGGTCCTTCCAGCCTGTTGGCTGTTTATCACCGCATACACATACACACATAACATTATTCTGAGTCAGGGGCATGGGAGAGCACATACTTTAAGATTAAAGCTGTGCACTTAGCTTAATTTCTAAAAGCTTGCATGGGAAATCTAAGATGTAATAAGGTATGTTACTGTCTTCTCTTAAAGGCTGGTTAAAGACAAATAGGCTGAGCATACAGTAGGATAGCAGGCCAAATACACAGCCTTAAATGATTCCAAGCACCATGATTAACCTAGCTGCAAAGTCCAGCAAAAGTTCAGATCCTTTGGGGTCAATAGATATTTTCAGAAAAATGTATTGCTATGACCTAGAATATAAAAGCTAACTGTATGACCTAAATAGTGTCTCCATGTCTCTGTCAGTTGCCAATCTAGCATAACTACTATGCCTGGTGTAATTACCATATATATAACTGTGGTATACATAAAGACAATTCTGCCAAGTTTTGCATATTTTCAGGCTTGATAAGAATGATATATTTCATGTGACATTTTTACAACTTGCCTTTTTTGCTTGTGTGTGTTCTGCGATTGTTGTGTGTAACTGTAATGAATCACCTTTTATTGCTAGAACAGGACCTGCGGGTAGAATCTGTAACATGAAGGACCAGGCCTGCTTGTTTGGGTTTTTGTCCTGCCAGGTACCCCACAACTGTTTAGCCACAAAGAAAATCACACATTGATCTCTATAAATTATAAGCTGGTTGGCCCATTAACTCTAACCTCTCACTGGCTAACTCTCACATCTTGATTAACCCATTTTCCTGATCTATGTTAGCCATGTGGCTCAGTACCTTTTTCAGTGGAGCAGATCACATCCTGCTGCTCCGGTGGTCTGGGAAGGAGTGGGAGGAATCAACTTCCTCTTTCCCAGAATTCTCCTGTTCTCATTACATCATTTCTACTTCCTGTCTGGTTTTCCCGCCTATATTTTTTGCCTGGCCAATCAGCGTTTATTTATAACATGATTGACAGAATACAGACAATTCTCCCACACCAAGAATCCATTGCAGTTCATCTGTGGTCTTGCTTCACTCCAAAAATCTGGTATTTTTGTTGCCCTCCTAGTAGGTGAGGTACTATATTCTAATTTGCTCTTCTTGGTGAATCATGAGATTGAGCATCTTTTGTTTGGAGAACAGAGCTCACAATTTCAACGTAGGTAACACTTTTCAGTCTTTCCTTCTCCCATCTTCTGGCCTCAGCTCCTATTCTGGCCTGGGTCTTTCTCTGTAGCCCAGGCTGCCTAGAACTTGAGATCCTCCTACCTCGTCTCCTGAGAGCTGCATTGGCTTCTTTCATTCTTCCCATGTAGGATGGATGCAGCTTATCTCTCTTTTGTTTATTGGCTATAATGGAACATTGTTGTTTCCTGTGTGGTCCATTTCCATTGCTTTGGATCGAAGTTTCTGTTAGTTCATATCCTTATTCAGTTCCCATTTTCCTTTATGTGTTGAATTTCTCTTCTAATAATTGTCCTGAATGTTCTACAGACACTTGGCAGTTAAGAAAGCTCAGTCAGCATCTCAAATATTCCGACTCCATTCCAGAATAATATAAAACTCACAGGGCCACTAATGTTCTTTCTGAACTTAGATGATTTTGTCAAACTTATATAATTGTGTCACTGTAAGAAATAAACTCGTAATTTTAGGACAGTTTTTATTCGTTTTTTAACTCAACACCTTTACCACGTCTTCCATTTTTCTTTTTCCACCCTGTGCCATTCTTCCATCTTATCAGCTTGTCCTCCCTCTTCAGAAGGAGAGTCTTTTTTTGTTTGGTTTTAGTTTCTGGAATGTCTGATTCTCACTCTTCCATTTCTCGGATTACAATTACTTCCAGATGGCCTTGTAAACACACTCCCCCATTGTGCCTGTACTGCCTTTCTTGTCAGTTTAAGACATCTGTGAGGCTTTTGTTTGCTGCTCTTTAGTGAATGGCTTAACTTACTCCAAGGTTGTCTTTGGTGATGTGCAGTTCTGTTTTTTTTGACATGTTTTTAATTGTGCATTTCATGTATCTGCAGATTTCTTGTTGTTTATCAGTTCTGAAAATGCCCTGGCTATTAGTGTTCTAAACATGGTCTCCTACTTATCCTGTCATTTTGACAGGTTAAGTGAATGTCAGAGGTTCTTTTTCCTCTCAGCACCTTTAAATTCTATTTGATGTCTGCTTTCTTTTCTGGTGCATTTTGTTGACTTCCTCAAGGTTGAACTTCTATTTAATAATTTTCTCTTCTGCTGTATTGAAGTTTTCTTTGAGATCTTACTATTAATGATCTTATATTCTCTTTTTCAAAAGTGCTATTTCTGCTTTCAATATCTGTGAGAATATCTTTGATGAGTTCTTTCTGCTTTATTTCTTATTTTTAACCAACAATAAATAGTTATTTCATACCTTATATTAGTTAATAGCAGGATTTAAGCTCCTGAGTACTCTAAATGAGTCTGTTTTCTTCTTCCCTGAAGTGCAGGTTGAGTTTGTTATTTGTTAATAATACAAATGAGGCTTTTATCTGAGAAGATCACAGGTAACAATACCAGCTGTCTAGGTTGGAGTCACCTGGAGATCCCGACTGTCTAGGATGCAGAGGCAGGAGGATTGTCAGAGTCATTGTTCTAACCCCGTCCAGGCTAGTTCATCCAAGCATGATGTCACTCTTATAGTCCCAGCTCTTGGGAAGCTGAGACATGAGAATTACTGCGTTTTATGTCATCCTGTGCTGCACAATGAATTCTAGGCCATTCTGGGCTATGTAACAGTGAGACTCGTTTCTTACCTCACCCTGCCTTACCACGTCACTTGATAATTCTATCTTGGAATCTCAAGGTATACCTTCTGCGGACTACAGACCCAGGACCATTTTTTGCCTGCTTGCTTGTTTCCAGGAGTATCTGGAAGGCAGGATGTCTAGATTCTCTCCA
The DNA here is from genome assembly GCF_018167655.1 of Microtus oregoni. Taxonomy (NCBI): domain Eukaryota; kingdom Metazoa; phylum Chordata; class Mammalia; order Rodentia; family Cricetidae; genus Microtus; species Microtus oregoni. The sequence continues at coordinate 27,951,881 of NW_024543071.1, forward strand.
CTGTGCCTGAAGTCTTAGCTGTCTCCCGCAGCTCCGTCATTCTGCTGAGTTTACTCTTCAAGAATCTTAGCCTAAGTTTCAGTGCACGGTTGCTGCCATGTTCTCGCAGATCTGGTGTTTGTACCCGAAGCTAACCCTTGCGTGAAGTCCTTTTTAAAACATCATTTTCTAGCTTTTCTCCAAAATTATTGTATAGCAGAAATCTACCCCAGGTCCTGCCTTAGGAGTGCCCACATGATTAGAACACACACAAGAAAACAAAGCAATGCTTCCTCAGGCCCAGCTTCTTCTATTGCACCATCTGTTTTCTGTTCAAGTGTCACTTTTCTTTCTATCCAGACTATGACACATATAAGATTCAACAGTGGGCTCTGCCTGTGGATGCCTTTCTTCTTCACATGGAGTGGAGAAAGAAGCAGTTTGCTAGTGTGAATCCGAGGTCTCATTTGTGTGAGCACCCTCGGTGTTTAGCCTGTCCTCTGTTAGGTGTGGAAGGCAAAATGAAAGCTTCCATTGATAGAATACTAAGAAGCTTTGGGGCTTGGGCGTCTGGAATACTTCAAAACTGCATGCCCAATATAATTGCTGATTTCATCGTTTCTCCATTTTCTTTGTTCTTTCGCAGAACAAGCCCAGTCATACCTCTTTAGATGGCACAAAATTTTGACAGGTGTGTGTGTGTGTGTAATTAGTGATAAAACTGGGCTGTAAGGCATGCTTCTAACCCACAAGATCTTTATCCTTTGCTGGTTCTAAGGATGGCATTGTGGCTTTTGTAATGCCAGCATAACCTTAGAAAGGCAGGCTCTGCAAAGGCTGCTGGGAAATGCTGAGCTGTGACTGGGGGCTCTCCAAAGATTGACTGGTATTTTCCTCACAGAAATACAAATGCTAGAAAGTTCTGCAGTTTCTCTGCCTCTGGATTTCAGCTTGGATTGGTAGTTCCTTATGTCTGTGCCCTTACAGTCTTGGTTTTGTTTTGATTTATTTATTTGGCAATGCTTCAGGCCCTGCTGCTGGGTTTTGTTTTCTAAGTAGTGTTGGGTTGGCTGAACATTCTTGAAGTTCTACACAGGGACCTGGGGGGAAGTAAGGTATAGGACTGAAGAAGCTTTCCAGGCATGGCCACACTTCTCCAGGGAGCCCTGGCAAGCCCTCTGGGCTGCCTGTCACTAGTGAATGTTACTTGACTATGGGGGATGAATGCAATCACCTCAGCTTTGTCTCTGTTGGCCTGGGCCAGGTGGTTCATTTAGCAGCAGATGCTGGCCCTAGGAGTCTCTGCCCCTCCTTTTCATATTTTTCTGTAAACATATTCCTTTGAAGGTTGTGATTAGTGAGAGCCCCTTGTCTGATTAAAATGTTTTTATGCTTGTGTATAAATTAGGCGAAATCATTTCTAACATGGTTCACCCAAGTACAGTTAGTTTCTTACTGTGGACCCGATGTTGGTCAGCCTAATTATGTGGCATTTCAGATGGCTATGTCTTTTAGGATGTTTAAAACCAGGTCTTGCTGGCCGTTGTCAGAGTGAGTGTGAATCTCCTTTTGTTCACCAGGCCCAGTTTCTGAACCCAGGGCAGTGCTTTGCCAAGTGCTCTCTCTGGTTCTTAGGGCTCCAGCAATTTGCCTCTGTGGTGACACTGATTACTTTTCTCTCTCGCCTTGGCTGTGGACCACCGGCCATTTGCACATCTTCTCTCTACCTCTCTGTCTGAGACTGGTATACTTCTGAACAATGGTTTGGAAGGTTAAGATTCCTGCAAACCCTTTTGACTACAAGTTGTTACCTGCTTGCCAGTTCACCTTTAAAAAACGCCTTCAGGAGTAGCTTGGTAAGCAAGCACATGCCTTGAATCTCAGCACTTGGGAGGCAGAGGCTGGCAGATCTCTATGAGTTCAAGGCCAGCCTGGTCTATGGAGTGAGTTTTAGGACACCCAAAGATACACAGAGAAGCCCTGTCTCGAAAAACAACAAAACAAACAAACCACCAGCACCACCAACAAATGCCCACAGGATAATTGTTTGTTTGTTCATCTGTTTCTTTTGCCTCTACAATAGGAAAGTGCTGAGAAGTTGGAAGCATGGTACAGAGGAAGCCGTATCCGCTTTATTGGTAACCAGACCACATTGGTCCCACTGGAAGTTGAACTCAGCCTGTATGGTTCTGGTTACCACTCAGCTTTCCTCAAACATGCTTTTCCCACCTTATAACCACTTTGATCTGTGCATTTGCCAGAGAAGTGCTTCCCAAGTATTTTGGTTTTATAGCCACTTAATAGTCTTGAATCTCTCTCTTTCTCTCCCTACCCTGTTTGTGTGTGTATTAGATGTTCATGTGACTAACAGGCTTTCTTTTGGGCTACCACCCCGCTCCCAAATCATGACACGGAGGCTTTTTACTAGTTATGAGTGCTTGGACTTAGCTTATGCTTATCCCACTAGCTCTTACAGCTTCAATTAACCTGTTTCTTTTCATCTGCATTTTGCCTCAGGGCTTTTTATTTTTCTTTCATTCTGTATGTCCTACTCTGTGCCTTTCTCATGGTTGCCTGGCTGGCTGGCTCTGCTGTCTCCCTCACTTTCTCCCTTGTTCTCTCTCTGTTCTTCCCTTTTTGCCTAATTCTTTTTTCTATTTATTCTCTCTGCCTACCAGCTCTGCCTATCCCTCTACTGCCTAGCTATTGGCTGTTCAGCTTATTATTAGATCATTCAGGTGCCTTAGGCAGACAAGGTAAAACAGCAACACATCTTTACATAGTTAAACAAATGCAACATAAACAAAGCTACACATCGTTATGTAACTCAAAATGTAGCATCAACCTATGTAACATGCCTTTACATAGTTAAAGGATTATTCCACAACACGCATGCACACGTTGACATTGGGTGACTTCCTCAATTGCTTTCGATCTTGCCTTTTGCGGATAAGGTTTCTTATTAGCCCAGCAGTACCCTGACTGAGGTAGTCTGGAAGGCCAGTGAGTACCAGCGACCTCACTGTCTCCACTTTCCCAGGCCTGTCACTTCAGGCCGTTTTCCTGGATTCTTGGGGGCCAAGCTCAAGTGCTCAGACTTGCCCATCTAGCACTTTAGTGAGCTGTCTCCCCACACCCATTGTATTTGTAAAAGTCACTCAGCACTCCAAAGAGCTTCATGGACATGAGTTAGACCCAGCATGTCATGGAAGCAGAATAATGGTGCCCAAAGATGTCTATGTTCTGACCCGTGGAACCTGGGGGTGTGTTTTCATGTGGCAGAAGATGCAATAACTATAAGGAAGCTAAGAATCTCAAGATGGAAAGAGGAGTCTAAATTGTCTAGTCATATGTAAACAAGGTGTTAGAGCTGGGTCCAAGTAGGATCCCATAAACTCACGTGAAATTCCTTATAAGATTGTCATACGGTGGCCAGTGTCAGGGAAGGAGACATGAGATTAAAGCAGACATCAAAGTACAACACAGCCCAGGGGTCCTACTCTGGCCCTGTTCTCCTTCAGTGCTTCTAAGAGGAACCCAGCCCTGCAACACATTGTAAGATGTACTGTGAACCTGACCTCCAGAACTGTGAGATCATATGTGTGCATTGCTTTCAAGCCATCGAGTTTGTAGTCAGGAAGTTTATAAAGACTATAGGTGAGTTGGGCTCATGGATCTGGAGTCTAAGAAGTGGAAGCGCGTGGACCAGCATCTGCTGAGGGTCTTCTTACTGCGTCCTAACACAAAAAGGAGACAACAGTGTGGGAGCTTGGCCACCAGTGCCCCCATTGAAGCAGCACCACCACGGCCTCTGCGAGTCCTAATGACTTTGCAAGGCTCCATCTCCAAATATAATCAGGACCAAATATAATATAGCCAAATATAGTCATAACCATTGTAATAGGCAGTCACCGAAATGTTAGTCTCCCTTCTTTTTGCTCCAGGATGAGCTAGGAAAAATGAACATGTTTGCGTAGACTGTTTAATTCAGAAATAGCTAAAATAATACACAATAGCATGGAGGCAGAGGCATAATTGCAAGGGAGTGCATTTTTTGGCATTTGTAGATAAACCATACAGAATATCTTTTGTCCGCTGCTCACAGGCAGCTTTTGATAACTCGTTTGGATCTTTTGAAGTTAACAATAAGCTTCCTTTCCCTGGGAAGAAGGAAGTTGAAATGACTTTTAAGATTCAGCTTTGATTTGCAGTTATTCTTCCTGACTTTGAAAATCCATGAGGTGCCACCTTTCTACTGGGGTCATCTGCAGTGGCCCCTGCCACTCCCTACCAGTGTCCTGCAAGTTAAGCATCACTCAGGTCCAGTTTTTGTAGCAGAGTGCCACCTGCTTTGATGGGTGTATAGATAGTGTGACAGTTTGTGTTGAAGTGGCTTGATTTGGAGCTCATTGGAAAACTTTAGTAAAGATTTCATTAATTGGTAAATGTGCCTTTAATGTGTTTATGGAGTTATGTTTAAATGGACGATTGTAATGCTTCTTGTGTGACTGGGAGGTATTTCGGAACTCTCCCTGTGACTTTCAGTTGTTCTTCAGCTTGTGAGTTGGAGAAGCCTGCGTGTCATACTTTATCGTCTGCATTCCTGGCTGTATTGACAATTTGGGGGTGGCAGAAAAGAAGGCAGAGAGGGTAACTCTGGAGACTGGAGTTCTTGTGTAGAGGGATCCTCATTTGGGGACCATGGCTAGGGTGACCTTTGCAGACCAGAGCTGGGAGATGCGTCTACACACTTTGACAACCTTTTCCAGAGGCCCACAACTGCCTGCCCTTGCCAGTTTCTCTTACTGCATGATGTAACCTGGTTACTGCTGTGTAACCAGGACGCAGGTTCTTTCCAATTGAGCCTCAGTTATACGAGGGAGAGGAGAAGCAAGCAATCAGTGACATTTGATGTTGTGTGACCGTGAGTAGAATTCCCATCAGAGCAGCTCAGTGTCTTACGTAAAGCATCACAGTGGTGGCCTCTGTTACCAAATGTAATCACAAGAATCTATTTTGTTTCTGTATATATTTTAGGTTATTGCCTGGGAGCTCCCGGATAGCATGCTTGAGCTTCTCTCGACAGTCCTGGAGTGGAGAAAGAGTGCTTGGTGGGCTATGTATCCTCTCCTCTCCTTTTCAGATGCCCATACTCAGGGATGCTGTGGGTTGACAAAGGTCCAGATGGCCCATTGCTTGTTAGGAGGCAGCCTTCTGAGAAGCCATGTGATTGATTGCATCGGTGTTTAGTGCTGTTTAGAATCATGCATGGGTGGTACTGTGGGCACCGTTTTGATTTGAGAGTTTTTTCATTGATGAATCATTAAATGTCAATGCTTTTTGTGTGCAGAAGCAAACTATAATGCAGGGCCAAGTGCTAAACTATCAGTTCCTTGGCTCCTGAACTTTCTCAGAGCTGGCTCAAGAGATTCAGCAGAGGAGAGACAAGCTTAGAGTCTGCCAAATCCAGGCTATTCATTGCCGTGGACTAGGGTCTCCTGGGCGTGTGTTTGTGAGGGTGATTTGAATATTAGATGTGGCTTTGGAAAGATAGTCTCTCCAGAAAGAAACTTTCTGCAAGTGTTCCCCTGCCCCACGTTTTTTCTTGAGTGTGTCCTGACGACTCCCACCCCAGCTGTTATGGATTCTTGATGCTTCTTGAGCGCTGTGTCTCTGCCAGCACAGCTCTTGGCAGAAGCCCTTAGCGATGAAGTCATAAGACACAGCTTGCGCTTTGCTCCATCAACCTTCACGGTAGTGGGGAAGATCTGCTCTCCCCTACAGTGCTGCTTAGCTGCGTGCGAGCCTCAGTCATGTGTGGGAATGTCTTGTTTTCTACTTGTCACCTCCTGTGGCTCTGCCCCTGTCCTTTTTCGGACACATGGGCATCTCCCTGTCAACATTTAGTTGCTTTATGATATACTTCTTAAACTAGACTGTCTCTACTGCATCTTTGATAGATTTCTTTCCCCTTAAGATCCATTTGTTTCTCAGTCCACTCCCTCAAAACCCTGCTGCTAATAATGCAATTTGATAGCCACACTTCACTTTTGCAAAATGTTCTTTGATCACTTACCCTGTGCCTGGGAATTTGGGGTGTAGATACCAGGCGATAAAGAGATGTATCGGGTAACTGGGACTATTGGTATTGAACAGGGAGGTGGCGCAAGATACGGTTACAAATAGCAGTAGAGGTTAGTAACAGAATGTTTGCAGACTGTGAGTAAGGAACAATTCTGGCTGTCAGTGTGGGTCTCACAGACTCGAAGAGAAGATCATGCTGGATAGTAATTAAAAGCTGGCGATGGATTCCAGTGTTCACTATTCCTGAGAGCATCTGAAACAAGGTCCTATGATGGTTGGACGGCCTATGGGAGAAAGTTGCCATAAGGTGTCCCTAAGATAACATCACTTAGAGAATTGACGATTCTGCATCTCTTCTGAGTCAAGCTTTGGTCCAAGGAGATGAGTGGTCTTCAGGAAAGCTCTTAAGCCGTGGAGATCTTTGGTAGACCTTTCTATTTTGAGAGCATCTTGGCTGTGTCCCTAATAATTAGCCATTCTGAGACTTGGCTGTTTCGTTCTTGTGGAGGGCCCGGGCCTGGAGCACTGAGTCTGGGAGTGGGGTTTGCTTACTAGGACCTTCTTCTTAGTCTTATCCAGACTACGCTCATGACTTGTCACCGTTGGTAGTGTGTGCCAGCTTTGTGTGGGCGTGTGAATCTACTCGAAGTTTCTTTGAAAGAAGTGGCCATTGTCTTCTGACAGCATAAACGGGACCTGAAAATTGAACGCCAGCTTGCTCATAGCAGCTGCGGAGGAGCTAGCTGTCTCATTTGTGTAATATTTGAAAATTAGGATCAAGGTTTTGTGGTCAAGTCTAGCCTGGAGCTTCCTGTGTAGCCTGAGCTAGCTTGGAGCTTCCTATGTAGTCCAGCTAGCCTTGAGCTTGATTTCCTGTTTCTGTGTTCTGATTGTTGGGGTTACATGCATGAGTCACGGTGCCCTGCTTGATGATTGCTTTTTTTCCCTTAAAGATTTATCTATTATTTTATGCATTTGAATGTTTTACCTATGTGTATACTTGTGCACCAGGTGTGTGGTGCCTGCAGAGGTCAGAAGAGGGTCCCACATGCTCTGGGGCTCGAATTATGTATAGTTGAAAGTCATCATCTGGGTGCTGGGAATTGAACTTGGACCCTCCGGAAAAGCCATCAGTGCTCGTAACTACGGAGTCTAGTCTCTCCAGCCAAATAATTGCTTTTCAAAATTTTCTTGGGATAAAAATTGAGAGCAAAAGAAAATCATGATTGACCAAGGGTCTCTGAGGGAAGAACACTTCCTGTATGAGATGCACTTTGATGCCTCAGATTTGTGTTCTGATTGGGAGTGTGGTTGTGTGTAAGTCTGTACATACCAAGTTTGATAGACCTGCATACAAAAAGAGTAAACGCTAGTGAATGGTGACATCTAAGAAGCCTGCAGTGTCATGACTGGTATTATATATGTCAAGTTCCCGGTTTTAACCATTGTGTTGTAGTTAGGGAAGATAGGGCAGCTGGGTAGAGAATGTACTAGAACTCGAAGATTTGCAACTTCTACATCAATCTAGAATTATTTTAAAATAAAAAAGCTTTAAGAAACACAATACACTAATTAAAATGCCCCAAAGTCAGTAACACTGAACAAAATTGGTTAGGACAAAGTCCTGGGCAATGATCTGAGGAATTAGAACTGTTCAACACATTGCTGGTGGGGATGTGAAAGGATGCAGCCTGTTCAAAAAAGCATCCACTTTCTTCCAGTATAAGCCGGCATTTCTGCTCCTGGGTATGTATCCAAGAGAAGCGAAAGTCTTTTTGCACAAAAACCTCTAGGCTAGTATTCCTAGCAGCTTTTTCTAAAACCGTAAAGCACATAGTGGATGATAAAAGAACTGGTCTGTCTGTCAGTGGAAGGTTCCTCACTAGTGGGATGCTACGCACTGGCAGTAAAGAGCAACATAGCCCTGTGGATGAATGTCCGATTTGCCACAGAGCACGGAAGCCAAGCTCACAAGGGTGTGACGAGTAGGATGCTATTCGAGTAACATTCTGGGAAAAGGTGAAGTGTAGAATTTGGAAACAGACCATTTTAGCCGGGAATGGATGACAAGGAGAGAAGATGGAAGGGAAGCGCAAAGGGGGAGAGAAATCTGGAAGGAGTGTTTTTTTCCTCCCTTTCCCTCTCTCCCCTGCCCCCCTCTGCCGTGGTTGTGGCTATTTTTGTCAGAACTGACAGAGCTGAACATGAAGAAGGATGGGTTACTGTATGCAAATGAGACCTCATTAAAATGGACTTTTGATGTGGGATTCCCCTCTGTATGCTATGAATATGTTTTATTACCAGTGATTACTAAAGAAGCTGTTTCATCCAATGGCTTAGTAGAATAAAGCCAGGTGGAAAATCCAAACAGAGATATAGAAAGTAGGTGGAGTCAAAGAGATAACATGTAGCTGCTGAGGCAGATAGATGCCAGCTGCCAGCCGTTACCTTACAGGTAGGCTGCAGCCTCATGGTAATTCACAGCTTAATAGAAATGGGTTAATTTAAGGTGTAAGAGTTAGCTAGAAATATGCCTAAGCTATTGGTCAAACAGTGTTGCAATTAATATAGTTGCTGTGTTATTATTCGGGTCTGGGTGGCCAGGAAACAACTGAGCAGCCTCTGCCTACAGACTTTAAACTGAAAACACTACTGATAATTATTTTTGCCCAAAATGTTATGAAGATTCAGTGTTTCCTCATGCTGGTTGGATAAGAATTGAAACTTCTTTAGTGTCATGTGCTGGCTTGTTAGGATGTATGGTTTGAGCCTCATTGGGACTTTGGCCTCTAAGCCTCAGGAATAACTCTTACCATAGAGGCGGGTGCTGTCCCAGTGCCTGTTAACATGGTGTTCCTGAAAGAGTGTAACAGGCTATGGCTCTTAGTGATTCAGGCTTTAATGTGTGAACATTTAGTCAAATTTCATTCATCTTCTACTCTACCTTTGTTTTGTTTTGTTTTTTTATGTTTTTATTTATTTATTTTTCTTTCCTTTCTTATCTTTTTCTTTTTTTTGTTTTTTTTTTAAATTTATTTATTTATTAAGGATATCTGCCTCCTCCCCACCACTGCCTCCCATTTCCCTCCCCCTCCCCCGATCAAGTCTCCCTCCCTCATCAGCTCGAAGAGCAATCAGGGTTCCCTGCCCTGTGGGAAGTCCAAGGACCACCCACCTCCATCCAGGTCTAGTAAGGTGAGCGTCCAAACTGCCTAGGCTCCCCCAAAGACGGTACGTGCAGTAGGATCAAAAGCCCATTGCCATTGTTCGTGAGTTCTCAGTAGTCCTCATTGTCCGCTATGTTCAGCAAGTCCGGTTTTATCCCAGGCTTTTTCAGATCCAGTCCAGCTGGCCTTGGTGAGTTCCCAATAGAACATCCCCATTGTCTCAGTGTGTGGGTGCACCCCTCACAGTCCTGAGTTCCTTGCTCGTGCTCCCTCTCCTTCTGCTCCTGATTTGGACCTTGAGATTTCTGTCCGGTGCTCCCTACTCTACCTTTGATAGTTATAATTAGTAGAGTCAAAATTTCATATTGTTTTGTTCCTCGACCATAACAACTGTGCTGAGATTTTCAACTTCCTCCCCCATAATAGATTCTCAAATGTAAAAAAAAAAAAAAATGCAGGGGTTTTTCTCCAATAGGAGGCTCCTTGTTGGTTTAAAGTAGGTTTTACTAGACTAGGTTGACTTTGCTTCTGGCCGGTAGTCAGCTTGGTTGAGTAAACAGTTGCTGATCATTGACCAAGTGCACGTGCCTGTCATGAGGTGTTGGGTTTACCCAGGAAGAAGAGTTGTCATTATCTGCTAAGGTGGACCAGACCATGCTAGGGTGGTTGGCATCGCCACAGGAAGAGCGATGAGAAGAGATCATTGTGCAGGACTCGGCCTTGATGTGTAGATGTTGTCTGGCCAGAAAAGAGTGCTATATGGATGATTTTTACTTGTTTCTGGTCCTAATCCTTCCTTCCCTCCCTCCTTCCCTCCCTCCCTCCCTCCCTCCCTCCCTCCCTCCCCCCCTTTCTCCTTTTTTCTTCCTCCCCTCTTTCTTTCTTCAGAGAGCATGAATCTTACATGCAGTTCTTGCCTTTGGGAAGTCATGACAAAGAAGGAAGGCAAAGCATTTAAGTTTCCCAACTAAACAGGTATAATAGGAGTCAGACAATGTGAAAGATTTAAAATGACAAGTAATACATCACGTTTATTCTCCTGTATTCATTGCTCCTGCTGCTGCATAATCAGCTGAGCATTTGCAGATGGAGTAGTACAAGTTTTTGCAGGTCTCAAAAACCCAACATAGGTCACACAGGGCAAAACTCAGCTTCTGACAGGCCTGAGGGTATAGGTAGTCTGTGTTCATGGCTTTTCCAGTTTCTAGGGCCTGCCAGCATTCTTTTGTACATTACCTTGTTGACTGAGATTTCTGTCCTGCCCTGCCTGCAGCTGTTCAGTCTCAAAGAAACACATAGAGGTCTACATTAATCATAAATTGGTTGGCCTATTAGCTCAGGCTTCTTATTAACTAATTCTTACATCTTATGTTAACCCATAATTCTTGTCTGTGTTGGCCACGTGGCTTGGTACCTTTATCAACAAGGCATTCTCATGTTGCGTTTTCTGCGTCTGGGTGTGTAGTAGGAAAGGCAGGCTGCGTCCCACCACCCGGCTAGCTTTACACCCGAAATAATTACATGGAAACTGTATTCTTTTAAACACTGCCTGGCTCATTAATTCCAGCCTGTTATTGGCTAATTCTCACATCTTGATTAGCCCATTTCTAATAATCTGTGTAGCACCACGAGCTGGTGGCTTACCAGGGAGATTCTTAACCTGCGTCTGTGTCGGATGGGAGAATCATGGCTACTGCCCGACTCAGCTTCTTTCTCCCAGCATTCTGTTCTGTCTACTCCGCCTACCTAATTTTCTGTCCTTTAAAGGGCCAAGGCAGTTTCTTTATTTAACCAATGAAATCAACACAAAACAGAAGACTCTCCCACATCATGGGTGATGACTGCAGACTGCGCTTTCCTCTTCCCAGAATTCTCCTGTTCTTATCACCCTGCCTCTGCTTTCTGCCTGGTGATACTACACGAAGTTGTGTACTCTAAAATTTGCTTCATCTTGCAGTGGTGGGGTTTAAACTCGGAGCCTGACGGGCATCGGGCCAGGAGTCACTGAAGTGCACCCCCAGCCTCCAGACCCTTAGTGTTTGTGTCCTGTCGTAGTGTTAGGTGCGTCTGTGTTGCTTTCTTAACTGAAGGTCCCACCAGTGCTGGAGCAAACAGTAATCAGAGAAGATTGGTCCAGAAGCCCCACAGATACCAAGATCTGAGAATGCTCAAGCACCTTGGTTTTTTTTTTTAAAGCAATATTTATATATAACCCACACATCCCCTCCTGAAAACTTTAATTTATCTTCACATTATTTGTAATGCCTAATTTAACATGGTTTAAATGAAGAGGTTTGTGCATGTTCGGTACAGATATATTTTTCCCCCAAGGTATTTTCCATCCCAATTTGGTCAAATTCAAGAATGATAAAATTGTGTCTATGGTTCTCCCTTTGTGTCACCACACCATGGTGACAGTGTGCCTTGCCAGCTTGAAGCTCCTGAGCGTGGCATGAGGCCAATTAGGATGCCGTCCCTAGAAGAGTCTCACGTGTTCAGTTGGTGGCTTGTAAGTGGTATTATGATACTAACACATTAGTTGTTAACTGATTGGTTTGGGGGAACGGGTGAGGCAGTTGGTTTGAGGTCATACCTCAAAGTATTGGTTTGAGGTAGTTGGATCGCATAGAAATTAAACTTCCATATACATCAGACTTAATGCAGAGATTCGCACGCTGTTTTGTATGCAGGGGTGTATTCCACGGCTCAGGCCTCTTTCTGTTCCCTGCTCTTGCACAGGAGGGTAACCATGCATTTTTTAAAAATGTGACTTTGGTGACCCAGAGTGTTTAATAAGAGGTCCCAGCTGCTTGTTCTCTAGACTGCTTAGCCTACTCCCCGTTGTTCGGGGCCCGGGGCTTCTGTGTCCTGCGCTCTGTTGCTCAGTAGAGCAGCTGCACGGAGATGCAGGGACAAGAGACTTGTTGTGGGACTGGGATTGGTGGCAGCTACAGGAGAACAGACAGTCACAGTCCTTCTCTTTGCCTTCATCAGTTCAGGCGGTGCTTGAGGTTGGATGAGCTCAGGGGATGGAGTTTGTTGACCAGACCTCCCTACCAACAAGCTGTGTCATCTTGTGTGTGGACCTTCCTGTGAGCTGGGTGGCTTGGACTGAGCAGCTGCATAACCCACACTGCGTGTTAGAATGCTGGGGACTGCAACATTTGGTACTAGGCCATAGGGCCCCCAATGGACAGGCCTCGAAGGGTTTGGGGGATTTTCAATTGCTTCCTGTTTCTGTCTGGCACCACTTACCCATGTGGGCTGGCTTGGCTCTGTGGTTGACCTGTGTGATCTTAGGTGGTATTCGCTTTGTTTCAGTGCCTTCCTTAGAATGTAGTTCAAGAAGATGAACTCAGACTCCGCAAGACAAACTCTACCCTGCTCAGTCTGGACCTTCATTTTGATTTTCCGCATGGCTTTTTCCTGGTTCCTTACAGCTGTTTTGAAGAAGGAAGACTGTGGGAAAACAGTGAGGAGGGAGAGAGAGCACACGGGAAGTACCTGGAACTCCTTGTTCTTTGCCCAATGTATATTGGACTTTGCTATTTTTGAAGCACTGGGGACATAAAAAAAAAAAGAGTCCAACTGGTATGAACTCTGCCCCCATGGACGTTTGTTTCTAGAAATGATTTGATTACAGTTGCAATTAGTGCTTGGAGAGTCTGTATGTGATATATGTGAGTTAGAGGGATCACATATGACCAGGAGGTCAGAAAAGTCCCTCTGGCTCATTCGCTTCTGCTAGAGGTCTGTAGGATGGAGGGAGAGTGTCCCGGGCCAGGGAGGAGGAGGAGATGCAGAAGGATTCACATCCCTGAGACAGAGGCATTGCTGAAGATAGAAAGGTTTGGAGGCCTGAGCTTTGGCTGGGGTGGAGTGAACTGTGCCCTCTGGGGGTCATCTCCCCTGTAGGTGTGCCTGATCTGTAGTCCCCCCAAGCCAATGCTGAGGTGACTCCAGAGAAGGGACACCTTCCCTGGCTCCACCTCTCCTACTTTGCGGTGCTTGTCACAGCCTGACAGACCCTGGGTGGGCCTCTTAGGAGAAAGGAGTCAATACCACAAGGGTTCTACCAGCCCTGCTAGATGCACTGTGTGGTCTCAGCAAGTACTTGGGTGAGTCATTTGTTCCCATCCTACTGTATGCATTAGGGGCCTCAGCAAGTACCTGGGTGAGTCATGGTTTTGTTTTTGTTTCTTTTTGAAACTCAAATGAGTTTCCAGCTAACCTGAGAGGGCTGGGGTTACTGATCCTGCCACAGATTAAGCCTTTCATTTTAACTAAGGACAAGTAAAAGGATTAATTTTTTTCTTTAACAATGGCAATGGGTTTTTGATCCTACTGCACGTACTGGCTTTGTGGGAGCCTAGGCAGTTTGGATGCTCACCTTACTAGACCTGGATGGAGGTGGGTGGTCCTTGGACTTCCCACAGGGCAGGGAACCCTGATTGCTCTTCTAGCTGATGAGGGAGGGGGATTTGATCGGGAGACGGGGAGGGAAATGGGAGGCGGTGGCGGGGAGGAGGCAGAAATCTTTAATAAATAAATTAATTAATTAAAGAAAATTTTTTTCTTTAAAAAAATTTACTGTGAGCTGTGATACAAAGACAACAGATACAAAATTATTTAAACACAGATGCTCCTTGGCTTATGATTGAGGCTTTATGTACCGATATACCACTTGTAAATGGAAGAGCTCACGGGGCTGAAATGTGTTCAGCACCCCAAACCAGCCCGCCTTCCATCCGAGCTTAGCTGCACAGTATGGCTTGCTTTCTACACTGATCTCCAGCTGCCTTGGCTGCTCATCAGCCACAGGACAGGTTATGAGAAAGCTGGGCAGTGCTGGGAGGTGGACGCTCCGAGTGTGAGCCACAGTTCCAATTGGATGCTTCTGACCACAGCACCGTCGCAAAGTCAAAGAACCACAGTGGAACACCTGAATTCAGGAATCACCTGAACCCTCTGTTGCTCTTCATACACTGGCACAATTACCTAGCCCCACTTCCTCTTTTAATCACTCAACTGGGCTTCAAAGAAAACAGAAGTCTAGCCTTCCATCTCACAGATGTAGGCACTAAATTATAACACACTATAATACTGCTATGCTAACTGTTTATATGGGAGGAGCCCCTGGCCTTTTTGCATGTTTTTTTTTTTTTTTTTTTTTTTTTGCCTCCCCGGGACAGGTCTGGAGACCAGGACCAAAACTGGACCAGCAGCATGAAGATAGCATGCACAGAAGCAGTGTACGTCTTAGCATTCAGGCAGTGACTTGAAAAAGCTAACTCAGAAATATTTCTCTACTTTTTTTTTTTTTTTTTTACCCTTTGAGAGTAAGTAAAGCTGCTGTTACTTCTGGTAAGGTGGGCAGGCTCTGTGCTTGTCAATGAGGCTGTGTATCTAATGTGTACAGTATAGCTATTGGAGTTAGGCCTCTATTCTGATCTCATTTCTATCATATATTATCTGTGCAGTGTTGCACGGTCTACCAACCTTCCTTTAAAATGGATGTTGTCAAAATGCTAGTATTGTATAAGAAGGCCACTGTTAGCTCTTGTTGTCATTTATAAACTAGCATAATTGGTGTAATTACTGAGGGCTGTGGGCTGCAGCATGGTTGTGCACTTCAGCGTTCCCCAGACTTGCTGGAGCTTATGTGCTTCCTCAGGTGCTTGTTAAAAGCAAAGCTTCTCAGGCACCACCCAGATACCCAGACTTGCTCCATCAGCTCCCCATGGGAGAGGCCTGGTGGAGCCCCACGGCACACCCTGGTTTCAGGTGTTTTGCATGAATTTCAGGTGTGAGTCTGTATTTGGTACTTGTGTTCCAATCTTGACAGAGAAAACCATCTCCTCTCATGCAAGTCTTTCTCATAGTCTTCTCAAAATGTGTGGCATTTTCCTACACTCCGAGGACATGAGAGGACTTCAAGCTGCAAAGAAGCATGGTGTTCTCTGCGTGACTTGGCACACCTGGCACTCTTTCTTTCTCTTGGTGTATATGCTCCTCATAACTTGCTCAGTATAATATATGTACCAACATGATGAACCTGCTCACAGTCCTGAGCCCTCCAAGGCCTCAGGCCATCCAAATATGGGTGTGGCAGTAACAGGAAATGATGTTTGCTGTTGAGTGCCTCTCGCCTTTAGCCTTTAGCATTGGAGGGTTCAACTCTTCTTAGCTGAGACCTGGGAACCAGACAGCACGTCTTACTCCAAGGCACACAAGTTGTGTGTTCTGAGTCAGCTGTTCTCACACAAGATTTCCAGTTTATTTTCCTTCTCTAGCCTAGATCATTTCCTTGTTAACATAAAGAGATGGATTTGTACATTTTATTCATAGGACTGAGTTTTGGGGAGACATTACTAGTGGGGTTTTCTGCTCGGGGGTCTCCTTTTCAGCATGCCTCTGGAGATGGGTCATTTTGACTCTACCTTATTCCATGGTGATTAATAAAGTGCTTGATCTTAATGTTTCCCCTCATCCCCTTAGGTCGCGATTTTACATTAATGGAACTTGACTACATTTTGGATTTGGCTTAACTTGGCCTTTCTGTTCGCATTATCTTCATGTCATGAGACAGTGAATGAGTGCTGAGAGTCTTACTGGAGTGTCAGGTTCATTTTCTGACCTGTGAACAAGTCAATCCAGGTTAGGGCGGTTACTCTATAGAGGGGTAAATTTGTTTCTAGTGCAGTTATCCACCCCTCTTTTCTAAAAACCCTGTAAGCCAGCCACACTTGACAGAGAGACCTGGAGGCTGAAGGAAAGCATTTCTGCCCGGCTCATAGCATTCTCCAGGCTTGCACAGCTGTACGGGGAGACTTTCTAAAACGTCACTACAGCTATGAGGGCTTGACTAGGGTCATGGGTAGGTGTTCCTTGCTTCCATAGCATACGAACAGCTCGCCCTTTGCTACTTTGGCCTTGGGGGCAGATGGAAAGCTTGTGGCTCTCTTTGGATCTCCCCCGACCCCTAGCCTTTAAGAGTTTAGGACTGGAATGAGCCCAGGCTGTAGCTCCCTTTACTGACTCCTTTTGCTGTTCGGTTCTGCATTTGCCTTTCCTCACTTGTGAATCTTCACTGGCAGAGGCCAGAGGTAGCCATTCATGTCATCCTTTTGCTGACTGTACAGTTACTCGAGTAAGTGCTTTTGCTCAGCTGTAGCTACAGACTGCCTGGGTCTAGTGAGAGAGAGGCCTTGCCGGAGAAGGGAGTTCACGAAGACTGTATGAGGGCTTGGCCAGTGCTATCTTGATGTCAGTGAGGAGACAAAATCTACCCCAGACATTTCCCAACTGCAAGTGTCTTGTGTAGTGGAGGCCCAGATACCACCCACAAAGCAAGGTTTCTGCTCAAACAGGTAGAAAAACCCCAACCCTTTCTCCCCTGCATTCTGCACACATAAATAACAAAACAGAAAAAAGGGACCATGAAACAAGATGGCCAATCCTGTTAAAGACCCCTACTCAAAACTGTAATTGTTTATGTAATTATGTCTAATTATCTGGAGAGAACCCTAAGCCCCGCCCCTCGAGGGTTTTAATGACGCCATGTCACCTTGTCACTAGACTTTTATTTTCTTTTGAAAAACAAGCACATTTTTATTCATCATTCTTGTTTCTGCATATATGAAGTGTGTCTGTGCCCGTGTATGTGTATGTGTGCACGTGTGCTGCTCTGTACATGGGGAGGTCAGAGGACAACTTTTGGCCGTTGGTTTCCCCTTCCCATCTCAGCTTCTGTTCAAAGGTTTTTTTGTTCGTTTGTCACCGGCTGAGTCTTCTCAGAGTCTCTCACCGCATTTCTAACCTCTGTGAAAGTGGGGCTTCTAGCTTCACACGTTCTAGAAATGCCTGTGGCACCCCACAAGACAGGACCTTATAAGGACTTATAAAGTATAGCAATATATCAGAGGGACTTCAAGTGTTACTCAGTAGTTTGGTCTAAGTGAAATACTGTACTGCTGCGTTGTGGGTGTTCACAATAAAAAGATGTTTAGCGTGTGTGTGTGTGTGTGTGTGTGTGTGTGTGTACGCACACACACATGCATGCACACAAGTGCAGCTATGCATGGCGCAGCATGTGTGTGGAACTCAAAGGACAACTTTTGAGCATCAGTGTAGAAGGAGCAGCGGGCCGCTTCCTGCCACCCAACTCCCGGCTGCCTGGCTAGCTTATGCCCCGAAATAACAACACACAAACTGTATTCTTTTAAACACTGCATGGCCCATTATATCTAGCCTCTACTTGGCTAACTCTCACATCTTTACTAACCTATTTCTAATAATCTGTGTAGCACCACGAGGCAATAGCTTACCGGGAAGGATTCTAGCCTATGTCCATCTTGGGCCGGAGCTTCATGGCGTTTGGCTCAGAGAGGAGAGGCATGGCAATTGCCTCACTTCCTCCCAGCATTCTGTTCTGTTTACTCCACCTACCTAATTTTCTGTCCTATCAAGGGCCAAGACAGTTTCTTTATTAACCAATGAAATCAACTCAAAACAGAAGACTCCCACATCACATCAGTTCTCACCTTCTGCCTTGTTTGAGATAAGGTCTCCCTTGTCTCTGCAGCTGTGCTGAGGACTCCAGGCTAGCTGGCCTGTGACCTTGCAGCCTGTTTTCTTTCTCTGCCTCCCATCTCACTGTAGGAATGCAGGGATTATAGATGTGTGTTACCATAGCTTGCTTTCATAATTTCTGAGGATCAAACTTGGGTCAGATATCTTTACCCATCTTCCTAGCCAGGGTGTTCACATTTTGTCTTGATGTTGATTATTTGCAAACTGCTTTTTCTCAAGAATTGCTTATTAATTTTTCTTAGTTTCTGTATGAGTCATATAGTGTTACAGCTGCAAACTCAAGTCCTTTATGAACTGGAAGGTGAGGGGGGAATTAAACATATTTAAAATGTTTAATTAAAAATGTAACAAAGACTCGAAAAACCAAAAAAAGAAAAAAAAATGTAACAAAGTTTATTTTTGTATATAATGCAAAATTTTTGGTGTTCATGAGATAGTCTTCGACAGTTGGGAGCCTCTCTTTTGTTTGTTGTTACACTGATACAGTTTGAACTGGTCCTTCCCATCCTTTTCCCTTCTCTGGGTGCTGCTGAGGATGGACAAGAGAAGGAAGCTACTTCAGTTGGGCAGGGGAAAGGGGAGCATGAGTATGGGGATACCTTGGGGTGCACTGGAGGAAGGATGGGTGTCACTGCCCGAGTATTGACAGCAAGAGAAGATGGCGGGAGAAGCTACGTGCAGACCCTGGTTGTTGTAGAATGGCTGACATTTGTTCTGAATTGGATGGCAGAAGTGACACAAACAACCGGTGCTTTCTGAAGCTCCCTTTTGCACTGTTCCTGGTGGACTAGAGGCCACCCTAGCAGTTGCTTGCCCAGTTTCTGCTCCCTCTCACCTCCCTGTATTCCTGCACTGTTTTCTTGGGGGGCATACACCGGAACACGGAGGTATGTGCTTTATTCCCTTTCTTGAGCATATCTGCCTTACCTAGCTAGAATGTAAACTCTGCGGGTCAGAGATTGTGTCTTTCTCCGCTGCAGAGCGGCCAGTCCCAGATAGCAGGTGCAGATTCCAGCCAAAGAGATGAATAGGTCAGACACTGAAATCAGAGAGAATTGTTGTTCATCCCGTGAGTGAAATAGTGTGGTTGATTGCAGAAGAGAATAGAAGTAGTTTAATGGAGGCCAGAAATATCTTGGACAAGGGGTCAAAGTTTACGTTTCTAATACTGGCAGCAGGCACTGTGCCCCAGCCAAGAATGAGTCTGTGAGTTTGTCAGGTGACAAAGCAGACAGATGTAATGTTGCCCTTGAAGGATATTCCCTAAAGCAACAGATATCATCTCATAAAGCAGAATAGCATCAGTGTAAAGGGGATGAGGGAGAGCAAGAGCTGAGTGCGGTTTGTGGTCTGTGCTGGATCCATGCTGCCTCTAGTGCTGGAAGAGGAAGTTATTAGAAAGGACGTTCACTTAATTGCCCAAATTACCGTGTTCATGGAGAAGTGAGTGGTGTACAGGGTCCTTATGTGTGACGCAGCTGCTCTGAATGAATGGCTGTCGTTTGTGTGTCCTGGGAAGTGCCATAAAAATCTGGGGTTGAAATCATCCCAGTGAGACTCCCGAGATGTGGTTTCCTGTCCCAAGCATTGGGACCAGGTTCCTTGTCAAAGGTGGCAGCTGGAGATTGGGAAGCCCTCTGACATTAGTTAACAGGGACCTAATAGCAGTCCCGATGAGAACGATGTCAGTGCTAGGCAGGAAGAAGCACTCTGCTTGCCCCTGGGAGGTGAGGCTCAGCTTTCACAAGAGCGGTTTACTAGGGTGGGGCTGAGGGTAAAAACAGTGACAGAGGAGATTCCCTGCTTGTTACCACTCAGCTTCTATTTTCCTCTTTAAAAATTATTTATTCTTTGAGAATGTCGTATATAATGTACTTTGACCAAATGCAGCACCCCATGCCTCCTCCAGTTCTTCTCAGAGGCACTCAGCTTCTTACGGACTTCCTCTGGGTGATCCATTGGAAAGGACGTCGCGGAGGCAGAGGGAATGATGTAATACAGGTGTTACTCCTGTAACACCTGGAGTAGGTGGTGCACAGACAGCGTGAGTACGCTCACTGCTGTGTAGCGGGATGACACTTCTTCAGGAATTCATCTTGTTGGGCATGCTTTGTGGCCAGCGGTGTTCCAGCCCAGTTCACCAAGACCCAGTCATAATAGGTCTCTACAATGTGACCTCCGCTTTCTGAAGACTGGTGAAAAGATTGAGACCTGAGCCAGTAGTGTAACAGGTTTTAGACTGTTATTTGACATGAATATTTCTCAACAGAGTATGTAAATAATGTGTCGAAATTGTAAGGAACCATTCAGAATACATTGTAATATTGATGGGTCTCAACTGCAAAGGTTTATGCAGATTAGAAGTATGAAGTTCTTAGAACATGACAGGGGTCTTGCAGAAGCTTGATTTTCATCTTTTCCGCTTAGGTTTTACTTGAAAACCCACTGATTTGTTTGAACATGTTCATCTTTGTTACACTTCAGTGGTATCTATAACATTCCAATGCATTTTGTATTTTGCTACAATCCATTAGTAAGTTTTTAACAAGCTAACAGCAGACATTTTGTGGGAGTTTGGGTTGCATGATTTTGAATACATAGCCTTGATTCTGTGAACATCATTAAAAATCCAGATACAATTCCCAGAAAAAAGATTCCTGTCCAGTCTCCAGCTGATGGTGCCTTTATTTTTTCATATACCATATGAATTCAGCCGAAACCAAAGGTTTAAAGGTGAGCCTCTTGAATCGGTGAACCAAGAACAGGGGCAAACAGCTACCTCACCATGCCCTCCCATCTTTTGCCATATAACTAGGTTCATTACAATTTTAGGGACATGGTATGTTCTTGTTCCTGCTTCCAAACCATGGGGACGTGGGATTTAGAGCTGCTGCCACAGCTTCTTTTCTTACACTCTGCACACTCTGTGGAAGAATAGGTTTGTAGTCTTACATTTTTAAAAGTGTGGATGAGAAAATGCTGTTAATATAACTCTAATGACATCCTTTAGGCCCGGGAAGTATATTCCCATGGATACTAAGACAATATCATCTGGATGGGTGATGAACCTACATTGAAATGCAATAGGAGGTTTTTGTGAGTTCTGGCAGTTTTCCAGTGATAACAAAACTTTGTCGTCCTTACCATCCCATCTCTCCTGATCTTAGTGCTCATTGGGTGCTGATGTTAAGTGTTGTGTGTAATTCTATAACTTCTCCCAAGAGCTTTGAAGACAAGGGATTTGGGGAATTGCGCAGGTAAAGAGACTGAAGGTTGCGGAAATGCTTTTCCTTGGGAGTGGCTGATTCAGAGCTGTACGCAGTTTCTACAGCTCACTCTCTTTCCTCTTCCCGTCCTTTTCTGTTCCTCCTCTTTTTCTTTTCAGAGCTTTATTAAAATCGCTTCCCAAGAGGTATTTAGAGTATTGATGCAAATCAGGTTTTCTGACATTCTTAGCCAACTACATCGATGAGATAAAAAATGAATTCAATTAATAGATTTTAAAGACGCTGTCTTGTCCGCTATGTTCAGCAAGTCCGGTTTTATCCCAGCCGGACTCGCTGAACATAGCGGACAATGAGGACTACTGAGAACTCAAGAACAATGGCAATGGGTTTTTGATCCTACTGCATGTACTGGCTTTGTGGGAGCCTAGGCAGTTTGGATGCTCACCTTACTAGACCTGGATGGAGGTGGGTGGTCCTTGGACTTCCCACAGGACAGGGAACCCTGATTGCTCTTTGGGCTGACGAGGGAGGGGGACTTGATTGGAGGAGGGGGAGGGAAATGGGAGGCGGTGGCGGGAAAGAGACAGAAATCTTTAATAAATAAATAAATAATAAAAGAAAAGAATTAAAGGGTTGGGCTGGAGAAATGGCACAGCAGTTAAGAGCACTGGCTACTCTTCCAGAGGTCTTAAGTTTAATTCCCAGCAACTACATATTGGTTCACAACCATCTCTAGTAGAATCTGATATTTCTCCTGGCATAAAGGCATGCAGACAGATAGAACACTCATATACATTAAATAAATAAATAAATATAAAGACGCTGTCTTAAGAAACAGAAAATCACAAGTGTGTTGATGATGTGGGAAAACTGGAGTCCTGCTGTGGTTTTGATGGTGATTTAAAGTGGCCCCGCTACCATAGAAAACAGTTGGATAACTCCTCAAGAAATGAAAACTAGGTTCTACAGAATAATTGCAAGTAGAATCTTAATGACTCACTCATGTTCATAACAACATTATTTGTGACAGCTAAGAGTTGGAGCCAACCTAAATATCCACTGAGATATGAATGGAGAAACAGAATATGCCCTACACACAAGGTGGAATGAGCTTATTTTGTTTTTTAAAAGAAATTCAGATTAGGGAGTTGCCAGTCAGTAAAGTGCTTGCCACACATGCCCGAGGACCTGACTGAATTTAGATCCCAGCACCCACATTAAAATAAGTTGGGTGCTATATCCACCTGTGGTCTTAGTGCAGGGAGGTCAGAGACAGGAAGCTTACTGGTTGCTAGCTGGGTATACTTGCCCAGTCATCGAGCTCTGGGTTCATTGAGAGGCCTTGCCTGAGAATGATAGCTGAAACACTGGTGTTGACCACTGGTCCCTCCCACCAGCATGCATCTATATGTACAAGTATATATGTATACATATATGAAACACACATAAACACATAAAGAGGAAGGAAATTGCAGCACATGGTGCAACATGTATGACCCTGAAGTCTTTATGCTAAGTAAAACAAGCCCATCTCAGGAACAAATATTGTTCACTCAGTGAAGCCCCTAGAAACTGCCAGCAGAACGGAGGTTTCCTGGCTCTGGGAGTAGTGGAAGTGGGGAGCTGTTGTGTAACAGAACTTCTGATTTGGGTGGTGTAGACATTTTGGTGATATGATAATAGGGTTGTATAGCAATGTAATATATTTTTTTTCTTAAAAAAAAAAACAAAAAAAAAAAACCCAAAATCAAAACAGGTTTTCTCTATGTAGCCCTGGCTGTCCTGGAACTGTGTATAGACCAGGCTGGCCTAAACTCAGAGATCCATCTGTGTCTGCCTCTCTAATGCTGGGATGAAAGCCACCATGCCCAGCCACAAGTGAATGCTTTTATTTGTTTTTTTTTTCCCCAAACCAGGTTTTTCTGTAACTTTGGAGCCTGTCCTAGGACTAGCTCTTGTAGACCAGGCTGGGCTCGAACTCACAGAGATCTGCCTGCCTCTGCCTCCGGAGTGCTGAAACTAAAGGCATGCACCACTGCAGCCTGGCAATGTGAATGTTGTTGATGCTCAGACTGCCTACTTAACAATGTCCACAGTGGTAGATTTTGTGATGTGTATTTCATTGCACTAAAAATAATTTTAAGATGAGATGGTTGGGTTTGAATTCTTCCCTCTGTTATATAAAAAATATAAAACCATCATATTTTACAAATGGAGTTATTCCAACACACTTAACAGATGGCTGGGACAAGTTAGGAAGAGTAGGAAGTCATTGAGACTTTGAATTATATTTCTCTAATTGTCAGTATGATAGTTGGTTTTGATTGTCAACTTGGCAGAGTTTAGAATCACCTAGGAAATAGCTCTAATGTGTTTGAGACAGTGTTTCTTTAAGGAAACAACTGGGTGGGGAAGCCACCCTCAAAGGGGAGACACTTTGTGAAGTCAGTGCAGATATAAAGAGGCCTTAGAGGAGAAGTATGTGCCTGCCTTTGCTACTGCTCTCCTGTTGAAGGAGCTATGGGCTGTGTTCCTGCCGCCCTGCTCCTAGCCGCCTGGCTAACCTATACCCTGAAATAACAACACACAAACTGTATTCATGTAAACACTGCCTGGCCCATTTCTATTAATGTGTGTAGCACCGAGGTGCGCTTACCGGGAAGATTCTAGCCTATGTCCATCCTGGGTCGGAGCCTCATCGCATCTGCCCCAGAGAGGAGAGCTATAGAGTCTGAGCTCACTTCCTCTTCCTCCCAGCATTCTGTTCTGTTTACTCCGCCTACCTAATTTTCTGTCCTATCAGGGCCAAGGCATATTCTTTTTTTAACCAATGACCTTCCTCCATCACTCTCCAAAGGAGGTTCCTCTGTCACCACTACTGCCAACCTATGCTGATGGCAGACTTCAGCTTCTGTGGCCTTCCGTCATGGAAGGGGTAATGCATTGTCCTTTCTAGAATAGACACTTATTCTAGATCTACATTTGCCTTTTTTCCTGTTAACCCTGCTCCAAAAACTTCTACTCACGGACTTGGAGACTCCACGATCATGCTTTTCCATGAAGCATTGCTTCTGACCATGGCACTCACTTCACTGTCTCCTAGGAGAACTGTGTCCATGGACTCGTACCCATAGAACACACTGGTCTTAACAATTTTCCCCATCATCCTGAAGCCACTGGCTTGATAGGATAGTGAAGATCAGCCACAGTGCTAAGGAGATGGCAGTATCTTACAGTGTTGTCAGGGGTTCTGTGCTGCCCAGTTCCCACAAAGTCCCAAAGAAATCATACAAAGGTCTACATTAGTTATAAACTGATTGGCCCATTAGCTCAGGCTTCTTATTACTCTTACAACTTACATTAGCCCATTATACTTGTCTATGTTAGCCACGTGGCTTGGTACCTTATTCAGAGAGGCAGTGACATCTTGCTTCTTTTGTGGCTGGGTCATGGCTGCAGAAAAAGCTTTCCTCTTTCCAGAATTCTCCTGTTTTCATCACCCTGCCTCTACTTCTTGCCTGGTTGTCCTGCCTATACTTCCTGCCTGGCTACTGGCCAATCAGCGTTTTATTAAAATACAATTGACAAGGTACAAACCATTGTCCCACAGCATTACAGGGATGGACCACGACTCTTCAGAAGACTGTCTGTACCCTTAATCAGCATCCAATATGGTAATAGTTCCTCCCTACCCAGTCCAGGGATGAGGGAGTAGAAACTGGGAAGAAACCCCTTCCCATAATCATGCCATTGACCTCCTGGCCAGCATCAGACCCCGGCTTCTGCAACCTTTGACAAGGAATACTCACTATCAGCGGCTCTGAGGGGAGCTGCCCATCTTTCAGCACCATATTGAAACTTAGGAGGAGACCCAAACTGCGTCTGGGGACTGAGTCACTGCCATGCTCCCTCCTCTGCATTTTCAGGGTGTTGTAGGACTGCTTGGCCCATATCATCAAACTAATGTTTCTTCAGAGTTTGTTGGGGTTTTGGAACTAATTTTGTCGACCAAACTGGCCTCAAATTCATAGAGACCCCACTTCCTCTGCCTCCCTAGTGTTGGGATCAAAGGCATGTGCCACCGGTGCCCCCACTAGGATCCATTCCTAGAGAACCCTGTCTTGTTTGGAGTCTGCATTTTCTTATGTCGTTCAGTTCTGAGTGCGCGGCCTCTCTCAGCAGTTGACTTGCCTGAAAGTTGTTACTGGGGTAATTTCTCTCCAGATGTGCTCAGCAGCAGCTTTCTGAGATAGGAGGGAAAGCAAAGTGCAGACATGCCGTGGAAGATCTGCACTGACCCAGGTGCACTAAGGTTACAACGAAACCCGAAACCAAAAGATAGGCAAGTGAAGTAATAAGGGCGGCGGGGCTGTGTCCCCAGCACCCCGGCCGCCTGCTCGGCTAGCTTATGCCCCGAAATAATTACACGGACACTGTATTCCTCCAAACACTGCCTGGCCCATTCTCTTCTAGGCTAATTCTCACATATTAATTTAGCCCACCTCTAATCATCTGTATGTAGCACCCCAAGGTGCGCTTACCGGGGAGATTCCAGCCTAGTCCATCCTGGGTCGGAGCTTCATCCCGGGAGCGGGGCATGGCGTCTCTCTCTGAGGCGTCTGCTCCCGAGAGAGCTGTGGAGTCTCTGAGCTCACTTCCTCTTCCTCCGAGCATTTTGTTCTGTTTACTCCTCCCACCTATCCTCTAACCAATAAAATGGGCCAGGGCAGTGCCTTTATTAGCCAATGACCTTCCTCCATCATTTCCCCTTTTTCGGTTTAAACAAAAAAAAAAAGCTTTAACTTTAACATAGCAAAATTACATATAACAAAACAGTTATCAAGTAAAAGTTACAATAATCTTTATCATAACTAAGGAAAACTATAACTATAACTAACTATTCTTAACTCCATCAAAGACTCCAGAAAGATACAATACTACCTAAGCAAACAAGAAAAAAGCAACTTTTAAAACTCTAGAAATGACAGAGACATCTCGCTGCCTGGACAGTCACCCAAAGTTCCTCTGTACCGTTGGGGCATCCATCTTCAGCCTTTAGGCCCATGGTATCCAGCAGACATTTCCATATAGCAGGAAAATTCAAAGTCAATTCATTCACTATCTGTTGTGTCCTGCAGAATGTCTCGCAGACTCTTTCATGAATCAGGAACCCCGAAAGATCATCTCACCTTAGGCAAGTTCAGTAGTCCTCTCTCTGCGGGTTCTCTGTGTCCAGTTTATGCAATAGTCCAGGCAAGAGCAGTTTCTTGCCCAAATGGCTATCCAACTCCATAAGGTGCCTCTTCGATGCCCATCTTCCTCTTGAAGTACATTGGTGCTGCCAGGAGCAGAGTGTCTCATTGTCATGAAAATTCCTAAGTTATTAAAACATTAAATGTCCTATTCTGTAATCTTTGAAAGACATGAAGAATGTCTATCTAAAATATATCTCTATATATCTAGAAAATCTAACTAACATGACTACAAGCTTTACTATTATCGATGATTATCCATTAACAACCTATATATATTACATTTTTAAATGAACTACACAATCACAACACCTTAATCAATATCAGAAATACATATACATATAACAAAATTGACCTTAAATCTCTATCAATAAAGCAAAATCTATACTAATGCAAATTATTCATATCTATATCATATCCCCCTTTAAATGTAAAAGAACGTTTATAAACCATATTTGGGAACATGGGCGCAGTTTTTTCTCTCCAAACTGCTTCCTGCTGAATGGGGGCGTCGTTAATTAGGTCTTTCATGGTATAACCTGTGTGCTAGCTTCATCTCAGTTGGCAGTTGAGCGAAGCAATTTTTTGAAGGCGTGCACAGGAACCATTCAGGAGGGCGTGGTCCATCATACCAAATCGGAATAGAAGAAGTGAACAGCGTCTCATCCTCTGTGAAAACAAAATAAGAAACTCCTTTCCAAAGTATCATATCCTTATATCCAAATTTATAATATCTATGTTGGATTAGTTTAGCAGCATTTATAAATAAATATCTTTTAGCATCTGTTGCTCCTTCCTCAGCATTTAAATAATTTAAAGAGAGCGTAATAGCATACAGTATCAAAATTCTCTGTGTATTTTCCATCTTTGTGCAGCTTTGTTTTAACCTCTATTTTGTTTATTTTTACTTTTAACTCTTTGCTTTTTGAGACAGGCTCTCTGTATCTTTGACCTGAAGTAACTCTGTAGACCAGGCTGTCTTTGAACTCTCAGAGATCCGCCTGTCTCTGCCTCCCAGGCATTTGGGATTAAAGGTGTACACTAGTACACCTTGAACTCACAGAGATCTGCCTGCCTCTGCCTTCTAGGCACTGGGATTAAAGGCGTGTGCTACCACACACAACAACTCTCTTCCTTTTTTTTTTTACTTTAAGAACTTCAACTTTTAGTTTGCATATATTTTTAACACATTTAAAACCATTTAGAAATTTTCTTTGTCTTTGAATCTCTCTTTATTGTATATCTCTCTTTTTCTGACCACATGAATCTTTAATTTACCAAGCAATCTCAGTAGGACTAAAGGCGTGGCTTTGCCAGCTAGATCCAGTCCATTTCTTAGCTTTCCAGCCTCATGGCGGATATACAGGCTGTAGCTATGTTTACTGCAACAACTGTATGGCATTTCAAGGTCCCTACCAGCAAGTGAGCTACAACAGACAACACACAAGTCCTCTCTTGGTAGCCGGCCCTCCTGCCTCAAACAGTCAGTGTTTGCCCAGGCAGGATGGCCCAGAAAGCCGGCATTTTTGAACAGCGCAGCTTTTTTCCTGCTACGGCTGAAAACCGAAAAGCATGCGTTCAGCTTTTCGTCAACACTGTTTAAGTGTTTCGTGGCAGGACCTCTTAATGAGCTGCAGGCTTTGCAGCTAAAGCTGAGTCAGGAAGCCTCTCTTAGATGAGGCGCTTGCTTGCCTCTAGCAAGCAGAGTAGAACCGAGAAATTGCTGCTACCAAGAAACCAGGCACAATGCTTTCATTTTGTTCTAGAATTACTTCCCAAGCTGTCTCAGGCTTCATGTGGAAGCAGTTGTCCACGTGGGCGCCATATGGAGTAATAAGGGCGGCGGGGCTGCGTCCCCAGCACCCCGGCCGCCTGCTCGGCTAGCTTATGCCCCGAAATAATTACACGGACACTGTATTCCTCCAAACACTGCCGGCAAGTTAAACACAAGTGGGATGAATTATTTGGTCTTAACTTGTCAGATGATGGCTCTCAACACCCATTTTGCCTTTAGCTTCTCATACCGATTTGTACTGATTCTGTTCAGCCCTGTGTGGGAACATTCAATACAGTAGAACGGGGAAGGCATGAGCATTACACCCAGCTTTAATGTGGCTGGGCGTGCTGATTGTAATGCTTGACAAGATGGGTCCTCACTTTCCTGTTGGTCCACAGCTATTTGAACTGTCATTGTGCAAAGTGCTAGCAATTACACAGAGAGTGGACCGCACGCTCTAGTGCAAATGGGTCCTTAGACCACTGGTTGGGTGGGAAGGTCAGCAAAGGAAAAGAGACGGCATCGGATCCCCTGGAACTGGAGTCACCGACAGTTCTGAGCTGCCATGTGGGTGCTGGGAATCAAACCCAGACCTTTTGGAAGAGCAGCCAGTGCTATTAACTGCTGAGCCATGCCTCCAGCACCTGATACTGGTTTGCTTCTGTTGTTGTTGTTGTTGTGTTTGTCTTTTGTTGAGCTGTTTCAGCATTTAATGTGGAGCTTGGCACCTGAGCTTTGCCATTTAATCCTTCAGAATACACGTACATTAAAGGGCATGCCTGGAAACATGTCATGTACTGTGTCTTCACCAGTGCTATTGATGTTTTTTCTCCCTTCTCCAACAACTTACAGATTTACTTTGAAAGACAGTCTTATAGAATGTCTGTTTCATTGCCAGAGGAACTCTACCGCTGTTTATTATTTGCTCTTGTCAGAGGCGACCTAAGCTGGGTGGAGTCCCCTGGAGTGTCCAGGCGCTTTACCCTGGTTTGGAGACCTTGCTTTAGATCAGTGACATTATTCACACATTGGACTTTTAAGGAACTTGAAGCTCAGAATTAAATGTCTTAATCCCAGGTCATTTCAGATTACACAGGTAGCATGAAATCATACAGTTCACAAACCAGGTTCTTCCTTGTTCCTTGTGGACATGCAGGTCCCATACATACATCTGGAGGTGATCCATTTCCCTGGACCCAGCCTGCTGAATTCTCACTGGGATCCCAGTGACTCAGCCACCTAGGAATGGCCCACACAGTTTCCATGGCTTCTCTTACATGCCATGTTTATATCGCTTAATTTCAAAGCTTGTCTCATCACATCTCACTTCCATTGCCTTCGGTAGTAATTTTTTAATCAACAGTAATCAAACCCCACTCTTGCTCATATTTTGGAATAGTTAGAATCATTGTAAATGCAGATCATTTTAATCCAGAATCCCTGATGAGGCAGCTGCTTACCCAGCACTTTCAGCTGAACGCCCAGGACACAGAGCAAAGGCTGCCATAAGGTGTAACACACACTGGCAGAGGTATGGCCACCTAACTCAGGTCTCGGAACTTGAGGCTCGGACCCCTCCCACTACCCATTTGCTTCAGACCTGTATTTGATATAAGCGATTTTCACCTTCCAATGGAAGATACTCAGATTTCTTACCAGTGTTAAGGTTAACCTAGGCTCTAGAAGCCTTCTTAATAGTTATGTTTGGCACTGGCCCTCAGTAATCCAGCTAAAGACACAGTAGTGGAAAGTAGAAAATGATATTTATTGAAATAGACCACATTGACCAGAGGAATAAAAAAGGTTCACTGACCCCCTTCCTCCCAAGTTCATCTTTAGGGTCCTAACATGAAGCTTAGGTTTAAATAGAGGACAAGAGGTGTGTATATAGATGTGCATAGCTCAGGTCCAGGTCCGGTCCTGGTCTAGGTGTGC
Source organism: Microtus oregoni (assembly GCF_018167655.1). Classification (NCBI taxonomy): domain Eukaryota; kingdom Metazoa; phylum Chordata; class Mammalia; order Rodentia; family Cricetidae; genus Microtus; species Microtus oregoni. Next base: position 27,981,894 of record NW_024543071.1, read on the forward strand.
TTTGGCTCATCACACCTTTATGGCACCAGTCCCCCCACAAGGTGGTCCGTGGAGCTGTCAGAGCCATGGGAAGTCCGTCTAGGGAATAAATTCACCGTGCTGCTTAACACCAGAGCATCAGCTTTCTCGTTCTCTTTGCACGGGATTTCTGAAGAAATGTCAGTTGCTTGGGTTCCATCTGTTCAGTAGTTGGAAAGCCAGAGGGAGGCACGAGTCTCTCTTGCTCCTGACAGGACAGTTACCTGTTAACAGGACTGAAGAGTAAGTTTGTGGCTAGTTTGGAAAATGTCAATTGGTGTCCAAAGTGGTTACCTACTGTGGTTTTTTGTTTTCTTCCTGCAGGTGTTTAAGAATTATGCTTCCTCAGGATTTAGGGGGATTTTACATAACCTAATCAAAAGGTTCCTAGAATTGTTTGTGAATAGTAAAACATCACCTGAGACTGTCCACTCACTGCAGAGTAGTTAAATACCTCCTGTGCAGCCATCGTCATGGGTGGTGTAGAAGAATTGATGTAGGCTTTGCCTGTTTAGTCTTAGTACCCTTTTTGTAGCTTCAGAGGAGGCTAAGTTTAAAAGATTACTTGCTTATATTGGATTCGTGTGGGTACCTGGATCTGGTAGTTTGAAAGAAAGTGGACCTTATAGGCTTGTAGGATGTGGTACAATTATGAGATGTGGCCTTGTTGGAGGAAGTGTGTCACTGGTTGTGGGGTTTGAGGTTCCCAGCGCCCAAGCCAGGCCTGATGTCACTCTCTCTTCCCTCTGTTTGCCAGTCTGCATGTACAATCTCAGTTACCTCTACAGCACCATGTCTCCCTGCCTGCCACCATGTTTCCTACCATGACGATAATGGCCTAAACCTAGAACCTGTAAGCTAGCCCCAAGTAAATGTTTCCTATTAGTAGCCTGAAAGACCAGCTCTTAAGGCTACTCCCAGTCAAAAAAATGTTCCAAAATGTAACAAAACTGAACTTGAGGCTTTTCTATCTTAGGAGTATGGAATAAATTATACACGTGCTGATTGGGTCATTATCTGTATTTTTTATCTTCTAATTTTCTTCTAAGTTCTAATTCTTTCTATTTCTCCTTTGCTTTAATTCTCTGTTTCAATTCTCCCTCACTTCTCTGTTCACCTGGCTTAAGAACATTTTTTTCTTACAGGAGTCTTGAGGCAATAAGAAAAAAATGTTGTAAGAGTTACATCTCATTGGTCATGGCACATTCCTTGGGTAAATGATAAGGAGCTGAGCCATGTACCATGGTAAATGCTCAAGATTCCAGGTATAAGACTGACCAGAGGTCGGGGGCACAGTGCCCTGCCAGATAAGCTGCTAGATGTAAGTCTTTATCAACCAGACTTGGCAAGTGAAGAGTTGGCATGGTTTTCTAGGTTCCTTCGTGTTAATAACCTTGATTAGACATCTGCAACTCTGACCTTGTACATATCTGTAAAGTTTTTAACTTATCCATTTTACAGAAACATCCAGTCTAGTTTAAACTTGCTCGGAGGTAGAAATTAGCTAATTGTGTATAGCTTGTCTTAGACTGGGAGAAATTGATATTTTCTTGTGTTAGTCTGAGTAAAAGGAGCAAAGCAAGCTTTTAAATGTCTTACAGTCCTCATGAGACAATAGGGCTAGTTATAAAGCATATCCCAGTATATTTTCTGTACACCAAAATCATACAGCTTAATGACAGGTCGTCTTCCTGACCACCTATGGATATATGTACACATAAGATTGAGATGCAATTGTGAGATTACACATACATATCATATGAAGCTACACACAACAGTGCAGGTATTGGGGAGACACTGTAGCTGCTTTTGCCCATGTGAAATTACAGACAGGAGCAACAGTTTCCAGGTCGGTGGTCCCACAGGCCTTGCTTAGATGGGATTCTTCTCCATCAGAGAATCATTCCTCTCGTGGGTTGACATTTGGACAATAGTTGTCACCTGCTGTGTATTCCTGTGGCCTCCCACTTATAAGGGTTGGTGTGGTCCTGGTGTCTTTTTTTTTTTTTGGTTTTTTTCAAGACAGTGTTTCTCTGTAACTTGGGTGCCTTTCCCAGACCTAGCTCTTGTAGACCAGGCTGGCCTCGAACTCCCAGAGATCCGCCTGCCTCTGCCTCCCGAGTGCTGGGATTAAAGGCATGCGCCACCACCACCTGGCTGGTGTCTTTTCACAGTAGTAAAACCCCAGCTAAGACACTGGACAACTGTCATGAAGACTTTACAGGAACAAGGTTAGAATTTGCCCCTGATAAAAAGCTCTTCCTTCTCCCTGCCTAACTGTGTCAGCAAGTATAATAATAATTTTCTGAGAAACTTGAATGTACTGAAAGAAAAATCCATCTTAAATAATTTTGTTATCTGGACAGTTATGTTTGTATTGTTATAGAAACAAGCCTGTTTGGAGGTTTGCTTTAACCTGCATCTCCTAAGGTCCAGGCTTATTACTGCTTTAGTCGTATAGATTTCTGATTTCTGACCTTGAGGTGGTTGGTGAGTGAGTGAAAGAAGTATTCTTGGTGCTGAGTCACAGAAAACTTCAGTCCCAGAACACTCAGTCACAGAATACCTCCCCTGCATGCACCAGGCCTTGGTTCAATCCTTAGCCTCTCTGGGGCAGAGACCTCAGGTTCTGCTTGCTAGTGAGGGCCTTTCTTACTCTGCCAACTCTTTGAGCCCCTGGATAGACGCTTATCGAATGAGGAGGCCCAGGAGCCTAGCTAAGTGCGTCGTTTTCTTTAAGACATTAATTTCATGGTAGTTCTGAGCAATGGAAATTCCTAGTGTACATTAGCCACGGCTCTGGGACATTTTGATGCATAGAAACCAAGGTAACTACAGCCAAGAAATGGATTTCAGTGGCACATGATTGACAGCTAGAAACCAGAGCTGTGGAAGAGGAGGGAACCTCGGTGGTGAAAGCAGTTTTTGCAGCTACTTAGGAGGAACATGAAACCTTTGGTTCCGCAAACCTAAGAGTGACCAACACTCCCTATGCTTGAAGCTTGAAATTGTTTGATTCGATAGGTTGTTCCTTGAAAAGCTATATTTAAATTAAATTCTTTTTTAAATTACTCCAATTCCTGTCTTTAAATCTCAGTAAGATCTCACTACTTGCAGAAATCTTTGATTTTGCTGTGTAAATCCTGTGTGTAAATATATTTTTATGAATCACACTGACTTATATCAAACTCCTGAACTGGTTATTTCAGTTGATGCATTTTCTGACTCAGAAACTGAATACTATGCTACCTCCGTCCCCTGCTTGTGTAAAGACAAATTATTTAGCCCCATTTCCCTTTCCATGCCTGCAATAGTTCCTTTACAAAGTATACTGAGGTATAGGCAGAGCGTCACAAATCTGTATTTTGAGAAGCTTAAGGTTTGCAGGATTTGAAAGTGTTTGCCTGTAGGAAGTACAGCTTAGAATAAAATAAGCATTGGAGAAACCAGGCTTGTCAGTCATGTGGGCCTCTCTTCTTCAAGGGAAGGAAATCAATGAAGCTTTTCACCTGAAAAACTTGAGCAACCGTTGTCTGACAACCTGCTGATCCTTTGCTAGTCTGTTAGGAACCAACCTCCACCTGAATCTCTTCCAAATCCCAGAATGTTTAGGCTCTAAATATCTCTCAGTGGATTTGACCTCATCCCCATGAACTTTGCATCCTTAATCAATAAAATTTATCTGTATGCTCACCACAGATCCTTCCCCTAGGCCCTAGCCTGAGCTCAGTTTATCAGCCAATAGAACTCACTCTTACTGAGGTGGTCACAGGTGCTTTGCACTTTGCTGGAGCGTGTCTGTGTAGGTATGTCTAAAGCTTTGTTGTGACCATTGTCGCATGGAAACCTTTCCCCAAACTTTTACTCTGCATCAGTGTGTAAGAAGACTAAACCCCAAGGTCAGTCTCTGGAACAGATTTTGACCCAGCGCCTGTGAAGATGTTGCTGCCTGAGTTTATTCTTCAACTGGCGTGGATGTCTCCCTTCCAGCAGTGAGGCTTCCAAGGGGAAGGAGGCTGTGCTGATAATGTGTCTACATGTCTCTTCTTTGCTACTTTGGATATGTAGTTATTAGTTCTTAAGATAGGACTTAGCCCCACTTTCTTAGTTATGTGTACTAGCTAACTTTATTACATAGACCTGATGGCATTTTATCCATGGTTTAATACATTTATAGCATTTGTTTGCGTACCACCTTCTTTATGTACATAACAGGACTCTGTTTACACAACATCTTCTCTGTGTATTTTGTAGGATTTTGTTTGTATTGTATTCACTAAGAAGCATATTCAGGGGCCGGGGGGCAGGCCTGGTCAGTGAAGTGGCTGCTGTTGAAGCATGAGGACCTGAGTTTGGAGTCTCAGCACCCACATTAGTAACCCTAGGGCTGGGGGCTGGGTGAACAGGGGGAATCCCTGGAGCAGCTAGCTGAACTTTTCAGCTCCAGGGTCAGTGAGAGACCCTATCTCCTAAAGGAAGGTCGAGAGTCATAGAGGCAGGTGCCCGGCATAAACCTCTGGCTTCCACATGTGCATCTGAGAATGTGTACGCACACACACACACACACACAGACCACACCCCTTTATCTTTAGAAACTCAGATGGTAGCTGTTAGTTGTTTATTTTTAAACTCTGTGTCAGCAGCATAAGCGCTCAGACACACCTCTGCAATTGCCACTCCAGGCTGGACCTTAGGGTGGTCCATGGATGTATTCAGGAGATTAAGAATGTAATTGGCTCAGCTGTTTATGGCAATGTCATCTGTAAGTTACTACCTCATTCTGTCTAAATGGATCTGGCTTCCAAGCAGCACAGTCTGTCAGGTTGTAGTTGATAACTCACTGAGGACTATGGAAGACACTGTTTTAGGTACTCAAGTGAAGTGGGTGGATGACAATGGACCATGATGTGGTTGTAATAAAAATGGCCCCCATAGGCTCAAGGATTTAAAGCTCGTTCACCAGAGAGTGGAAGTTTTCAAAAAGATTACAAAGATTTGGAGGTGTGGCCTTGTTGGAGAGGGTGTGTCACCGGGTGTGGGCTTTAAGGTTTCGAAAGCCAACGCCCAGCCCAGGGTCTGTCTCTGCTATTGGATCAGGATGTGCCTTTCAGCTACTTGAGCACCACGCTCGCCTGCTGCTGTGTTCTCTGCCCTGATCATCATGGAATAAGCCTCTGAAACTGTAAAGCAAGTCCCCAATTAAATGCTTGGTTTTTTTTTTTTTTTTTTGAGTTGCCTCGGTCATGGTGTCTCTTTACAGCCATAGAACAGTGGCTAAGACAGACAGACCATCAGTGCTAAAGAAACATTTTCAAAAGGTTAAAAGCAAGCTGCCAGTCAATATAAAAGGAACATGGCCCAGGATTTTGTAACTGGGACTTTCAGGGTGAAAGCTGAGGCTATGGCAGCCTTAACACACCAGCCTTGGACGCCTTCCCCAGTGTGACAATTACAGACGTAAGTGATGGCGAGAAGCAGAGGATTCATTAGTGTGGCCGCACTGGGAAGAGGAACGAATGACCCTGAATCTTATTTTAAGAGTAGCGATGTTTAAATGGAGGAAGAATTGGAGCCAGGGGCAAGAGGAATGCATAAATACACAGTTCCACGCAGAGCACGGTCTGATGGGTAATTGAGCTCTGTTTCTGCAGTCTTTGTATGAAGGGACTAGTCTGTTTCCTACAGGGTCCTGCTCCAGACCAGGCCTCTTCTGAGGCCTCTGGGTCAGGGATAATTGCTCTCCTCTGGGGTAGGGAGGTGTCAGTCATCAAGGTTCTGCCATCCTGGATCCCAAAAGACTTCAGAGGGAAGGCAAAGGAGAGTCATCTGTTTGTGGTTTACAGACAATGTAAAGGAGACACCAGACAAAAAATAGCGGTCGGAGGTCAAGCTTCCATCCTCTGTCTGGTTACTTGTGAACTCAAGTGAGGAGTCGTAGCTTTTTTCAGCAAAAGCCTCTTCTGAGAAAGTCTGCTCCGGTTCTGTTCAGCTTAGGTAATGTGAAAATTAGAGGGGAATTTGAGGAACTAGAGAACAGCCCTGTTATATTTGGGGTTATTTTTCTTCCCGGCATCTTTAGCAGACAGCATTTCTTTATAGTGCTGTAGGAAAGAAGGACTTAGAATTACTCTCTGTGAAGTAGTACGTGGCCTTACTGGTCCAGCTGATTGCAGAGGCTACTCTAGTTAATGTCTAATGCAGCAAGCACTCAAAGGGGCTCTCTTGCCCATGTTCAAGTCTTAGACAGTTTTTTTTGAGACATTTAAAAATATTTTTGAGCAGTTTCGTTCACCGAATAATTATAGACTCCGGGTCTAATAGAATTCCATTGTCTTGTATCGTGACCACACCCTTCAACCCACTCAGTGTTGCAGCTTCTATAGCCAAGGCTGTAGCCCCATTTTGACTTAGGGATTTCTGCTACAAATCACATAAGATTCTCTGGACTTCTTAGTTTTTTTTAAGAGAGAGAGGCAGGACAGTGAGTATAATTATATTTTTAATGGGAAAAATGAAATACTCTGAGACGTTCTAAGCTATCTACAAATCACTGAAATGATAGACAGATATATTAGTTGTAATTATGAAATCAGTAGGATTACCACGTGGCAGCCACACAGTAGAAAGGACTTTCCATTTGTATAAAGCTATTTGTGTCCCTTTGTTTGACAAGAGGACTAAATATATCAGGGTCATTGCCTGCATTCTATAGGTGAGACACCTGAAGCACAAGGGAGAGACATTGAAAGAATAAAGCTGTATTGTTTTAAAAATGGACCTATGTGCTGTAAGATGTTTCTTCCAATAGCTTACCTAACACGGCAATAGTAAATTTAACTTAGGTTTTTTTTTTCTTTTAAATCATTAGCTGTGTATTTTAGGTATTTTCTCAGTTTCAAAAGTCGTGTTGTATTTTGCTCCAGAAAAGATTAGGATGTAAGGATGTGGATCTGAGGATCCCAGACCAAGAACAGTCGGGACCGTTAGTTTCTGTGCACACTTGGCCTGTGACATTAAGTGTCCCTCAGGACCTTTTACCATGCATCTAGGTTCTCGTAGACTTACTCATATTTGGCTCTTGAGGCAGAGAGCCTCACTGTGGATCCCATCCTCTTTAGAAACCATGCCTTTTGGCCATTTCATAAAGGACTCTTTTTTTGAGTAACTAATCTTTTCAGGTTTAGTCAGTTGTGTCTGTGCGTGTGATTGTATCAGACAGTGCAGCAATGGCAGTTGAGAGACATCTGGATCTGAGAGTATAGTAGAATTCCCCAAGAAGAGTAGGTGAGCCATACCCTGCATGCTACTTGAGAAAATTTGTCGTTTTTTGGTTTGAAACATTTTCCTTTATGTGCCTTGAGAAAGAATTTTACATATGCACACACACTTTTTGGGGGGAGAGTGTCCAGGACTGAACCAGTAAACGTGTGCTCTGGCCCTGAGGTAATCTTCTCTCTCAGCCATTTCATTTTCAGCATGTCCGGGGCAAACAGGAATTGTTAGTTCATCTTACGCTCTGAACTTCTTTGCTATTTTTGCCCTTCTGAGGAACACAAGTGTTTTTGTGTGTGCCGTTGGCACACTTTGTTATGGTAGCTTGGCTTGCTAATTCTTGTGGAATTTTCTTTTGAAGATGTTATGACCAGGTTCTCATTGTTCTTCTGATTTCTGGTAAACACCTATTCTTCTCCATGTCTTAAAAGAACTTGGCTTCAAAAGGCAAGACTCTTAGATTTGTTTCTATGATAGTTATTAAGTCACTGGATTATGGGTTTTGGATTATGGGGTAGGATATATAACTTGTGTTCTGGGGACTTTGGCGAGGGAGGCAGTGTCACTAATTTCAAATGGAAGCTACTTAGACTATAATAGATAAGGGTTGGTATGGAAAATGAAAATAATCTACATTTTTTAATCCTTTTTTGTTTAAAAAGAGGGCGCTATAAAATAGAAGATACTAATATTCAAATGTAACATAGAGGTAATTAACTACCTAAATCAAAGATTTACTTGTGTGTGTGTGTGTGCGCGCGCGCGCGCGTGCACGTGTATTTACATATTTATAGCTTGATTAAAAATAATGAAGACCAAATAAGGTCAGGTAGGTAATTTGTTCATTAGTGTGAGTTATTTCTATCACTCTTGCTAGGCCTGGAAAGGAGAGAGATAGCAATTACACAGCAATATGTTTTTGAAGTACAGATGGTTTTACCAGTGAACTGAGAAACTTGGTTTGCTTTAATGTAGCTGATAGCAGACAGCCATATTGGCATTTACCAGGTGCTGACCGGGATCTGTTGCATTTTAAGCATAAAGGCAAGCGTCATGCTTGCCCTGAGGAAACTGTGTTCCAGTTAGCCCAGGAAGGGTATCTTGGCAGTCCTATTGGCAGAACTTTAAAAGGAACTCACACTGCTCCCATGACATTGGAGGCCGGGCACGTTACTGAGGTCATTCGAGCAAGATATGGTACTGGAAATCATCTCAGCTTGTAAATTTCTCAGTGAAAGCTTCAGGAACCAAAGGCACATTTATTTGGGCCTTCAAAAGGTGACATAGGGATTGAGCTTTTGCTTCCTGGAAAAGCCAGTGTTGAAAAAAACAAACCCCTTTGTGATCACGGACAGAAATTCCAAGAACAAAAGCCAAATACATATTAAAGATTCTATGAGGCCATTTGACTGATTAGAATTTCATAGTTCTGGAGCCAAATTATCTTGGGCTTTTGTTAGCTCCCTTAATAGCTAGCTTGTTGTTGCCCACCTACATGTTTGACCGTACCTCCTTGTGATTATTAGGCAAACCATTTTGGAATATACTGACATGTTTCTAGCTTCATGTGTGGCTCCCTTTTGTTCTACCACTCTGTTTACTACTTTAGAACATGGTATTTGGGGCTGCCTGATTTCATTTTCCCGAGCCATGGCCATCCATATTTGGTTCACTCTAGAATGTGAGAACTATGTCTTCTCGGATCAAGAAGACCCTGTTCTTCATCCCATACCTAGCAGTTCCCATCAGTGAAGCACAGAAGAGTGTTTCTTGGCCTCGCGGTCTTGGCTCAGGGGTTCAGATGAGACCCCTAGTAGGGAGTAGTCATGTTTGCCGATGTTCGTTTACCTCAGTGCTGTCAGTCAGTCACCTCTGTCTGTCCCCACCATCTGCCCAGTGAAGTGCTGAAGTGCCTTTTCCTTCCTGGAACCTGCTCACTTGAGAAGGAGTGCTCCAGGGCACATTCCAGCCTCGCTGCTTCTGGGCTTTCGTCAGCGTGTGTCATTCAGAACATTTCTTCACCAGTTCCTGGAACACAGTCATTTCTAGACTTTCCTTAAGCATGCGTCCTATCTCTCTCGAGTCCCCGTGGCCCCAAATCTTTTCCTTCAACTCCTACATTTTAGCAGATTGCAATCGCTAACTCTGTCTTCCTCTTAGGACATCACTCCAATCAACTGTTCTTTCCTGAGGGAAAAAGAAGGAAAGCCAGATTCAGAGGCAAGCTGAGAAGGGGTACACCATGGGGTACTTGAGGAAGTTGTGTATTTTCTTTTACAACACAGCCTAGCTCCTTCCCAGAAAGCCAGGTTTCTCCTGGGAATTCTGGCAGTTTCAAGAAAGCTTGGGAGAAGACACCCTAGTCATCCATTGCATGTTCTCTTGGTTGGTCTCAAACAGCTAAGACCATGCACTGAAGGGGAGATGAAGGCACTGGGATGATTTTCCTGTGAGGAGGGCTGGCAGCAGGAAGCTGTGGGCGAGGGTAGACTAGCACCTCTCAACCCATGGACCGTGACATTCTTTGGGGTCACATATCAGATATCCTGCATATCCGATATATATATTACAAACCACAGGAGTAGCATTACAGTAGCAACGAAAATAATTTTATGGTTGGGGTTCATCACAACTTTGGGAATTATGTTACAGGTTCACAGTGTTAAAAAGGGTGAGAACCACCGCTCTAGAGGAAGACTGAACTTTCCAGCCTAGAGAGCCAGAGACTATACCTAGAGTGTTTTGACACCTTAAGAGAGATGGCAGAGTTGTAAAGACCCTTCTTCACTTATGAGAGAAAAGGAAGGGAGGTCTGGCTAACCTACCTGTCTTCACTGGGGTGCTAGTGGCTGGTTAACATGTCTTCATATTTTGTCTTTTATGTTTTTTAAAGTCAGACTCTTAATTTACACAATGTATTGCTTATTAGAAAGATTTTTTGGCTTTTTAAAAATTGTTCTAATAAAGTACAGTCTTAGTGGGAAAATGTACTTGAATTGCTCCTGTGCTGTTACTGCTCTCTATATTTCTGATGCCTAATTACACATCATCTCCCTCCAAGAACGAATAACTGAAATTGACTTGCATCAGGCTGCAGAAACAAAGCATGTTTGCTGCATTTCCATACCATCTCTGCATGGCACATAATGGTGACACAATGCCACTGCCTCTCAGGGTTGCTTCTGAGCCACTGACTGTGGCTAACCAACTGACCAACCGGCCAGCTGATCAGATTGCCATCTTGGCACTTCCTGATGTAGGAAGATTTGAAAGTCCTGTACGCTTTCATTTTTTCCTTCCTCAGCAGTGGCTCTTATGTCCACTCCTTCTGCTCTTGGGTCTTTTCCTACTGCAGTGTGTTTTTCTTGGGAGAAAATCACCAGTTGTAAGCCCCGAGGCATTTAAATATTGTCATACCAGAACTCTGACGAGTAGGAGAACCCCTACCTACAATCTTCTGCCTGTCACTGGGTTCATCTCTACAATAATTTCTGCCTTACCTTAAAAATATTATTATTTTCCAATTATAGTTACATTTCCCCCATCCCTTTCTTCTTTCCAACTCTCCATCCATACTCTCTCTCAAATTCATGGATGCTCTCTTTTTCTTTAATTCTTTACACACACACACACCAAAACATCTGTTTATTCTGTGTAATGTTACTTGTATGTATGTGATTTCAGGGTTGACTACTTGGTGTTGGATAACCAGTTAGGGTCCTGTTCCCCTGGGAAGACCATTTTTCCAGCTGGGACTCAGCAGTCCCCAGTTGTCTGTAACTCTTTCTCTCGTGTTGGACCTCCTGAGCGTTTTCCCTTCCATGTTAGTCTGTCAGTGGTGTCATTGTTGTTCAGGTCTTGTTTAGTTCTCTCTCTCTCTCTCTCTCTCTCTCTCTCTCTCTCTCTCTCTCTCTCTCTCTAGCTGGATCCTAAATGAATGTTTAAAGTCATAGCTGCAAGGAGAACTGGGGACTTCCACTCTCTAGCCATTCTTCTGTGAATGACCGGTCTACGGGTTACCTGCTTATCTAGTCCCAGAAAGATTTGTGTCGTCACAAAACACCCACAAGCCTACTCTTTGGCCATCCTGAGTCTCACACAAGGAAACTCCCCAGGGGGCTCTGACTGTCCTCACAGTTCACAGAACAGATCCTGAGTGGATCCAGGCCTCCTGTACTTCCTGTCCTCAGGCTCCTTATTAGCAAAACACTTTTACCATCGCACAAGGAGAAGGGACTTGCAACACCTTTCTCAAGATAAGAGTCCAAATAACTTGAAACTAGAAGATGGAAGTGTTACTGAACGGTTTGAGACAGTCTGGGGGCTTTCATCATAAAGCCAGAGCTGTCATGGTCGTTATAGCCCAAGTAGTTCAACAAGCGTCACTTGGGGCCTTTCCCCCTCTCTCCTGGTATAACCCCAGAGAAGTTGCGTAGCCTCTGAGTTGTCTACATCTGATTAGGTTGTGGCTTCAAGGCTTCCTTCAGCACACTACCCCATGCTTTCAGGGACTGACAGTCTGCAATTGCAATTGAGGTCCAGATTTATATTTATCATTGAGGATGCAGGAAAACCTTTTCAAGCACATATCTTGGCTAGCACACACACACACACACACACACACACACACACACACACACACACTGTCTTTTTAAAGTAGTTGCTGTTTTTTTACCCCTCAAGTGACATAACAGAAACTTCCCTTTTTTGAACTATGTTCCTGTTTTGACCCCGCTCTTTGAAATTACTTATTATACAAAGGAAATATGAACAGAGGCTTGGCACGTTGTTGGAAGGTGGTGTTCTCCGGGTTCCTCAGTAACTGGTGGTACCTGAGTACATGAGCAGCTGCCCATGAGGGACACTGTGTACTTCTGGTGTCTCTTGTTACAAAACGGCTGTAGGAGAATAGTTGGGCCATTTAGCAGGTTTCAGAACTAGCAGGTGGGATGCAGGAAGGTTTCTTTTGAAAGGTCTTCTCCTGCGTACAGAGCGGCTAGTGTGCCTGCTTCACAGAGATGGTCATTGGGTTTGTGGGTAATCTGTAAGAATGGATTCAGAATGACATGAGCCTTCTGATTTGAGTGGTGCTTGGGCAGGGACTACATGTCAGATCCTATATCCAACCATGCGTGTTTATTCCTGTGAACACATGTCCTTTGTTGATAGCATCAGTGGCCCTGCCTGGTACAGCTTGCCTTACCTACTAACTCAGTTGCACTGTTTGGAGATTCTTGGTTCCTATGGACTGGAGGGACCCAAACTTCAGCATTTGCTCTGGGACTTGGAAGACCAAGTGGAGCCATGCACTTTGGTCTAGCGTCCACCACATATAAGTTATGTTGTCTTTACTATGGAGTTTGTTGTTGTTTACCTGTAGAAAGGAAATCAACCCCCCTTTGGCAGTCTTCTTATTCTTATTTCCTCTTTTCCCCCATGTTATCTTTAACAGTTCAGTCTTGCTTCTTAATGGGAAGGCCCTTTCCCTGCTGTCTATCATGAACAACACCCCATCATAGTCTCTGGAGACCCTGCCATTGGCCACCCATCAGCCAAAGCACTTTCATCCTTTGCATGACAGCATCTTCCTGAATAGGATTAGCTCTCAGCCAGCTACCCTCTACTTTTTTTTTCCTTAAAATCTTTAATTTTGGTCCAGTTATGTGGATTCTCAAACTCAGACACTTTTCTGAGTAATAAGGGTCCCTGTATCTGCCTCCAGGCAGAACCTGTGTGTTCAAAGCCAGGCTTCTTCCTTTCCTTCCTTCCTTCCTTCCTTCCTTTTTCCTTTCCTTTCCTTTCCTTTCTTTATTGTTTTTCTTTTTGTTTGTGTGACAGTAATACAAATGTTTATTAATTTTTAAATGTGGTTTATTTAATGTATTTTGTTATAAGAGGCCACTAGTTAGTTCCTGGCTGCCCAGACCCCCAAAACAATCACACAGAAACTATATTATTTGCAATACTACTTGGCCAATAGCTTAAGCATATTGCTAGCTAGCTCTTACATCTAGAATTAACCCATTTCCATTATTTTATATTTTACCAGAAGGCTCATGACCTACTGGCAAAGTTCCATGTGTCTGTCTCTGGCAGCTATATGGTGTCTCACTGACTCGACCTTCTTTCTCCCAGCATTCAATTTAGTTTTCCCCACCTAGCTAAGTTCTGCCTTACTACAGCCCAAAGCAGTTTCTTTATTCATTAACCAATAAAAATAACACATAGACAGAAGGACCTCCTACACCATATTTATTTAGAGACAAAGTCTCAATTTGTAGGTTAGGTTGTTCTTAAACTCATTCTGTTGCCAAGACTGGCCTCAGACTTAATAGTTCTACTCAGTTTTTTGAGTGTTAAATTTAAATTAAAATTAAGCATGTGCCAGTGTGCCAGGCTGCAACTTTAGAGGTACTGTCTCTCTTTCTGTAGTATTTTGATTCACAGACATGTATCTTAAATTTCATTATTCACACATACATGTTGAAAGGATCATGTTTGATTTAGTTGAGAAAATCTGCTGAAGCAGGGCAAAGAAGCATGCCTAAGTGTTTTGTCCAGGGTTCACATCTGTGTACAGGTTCTTCGATCATTGCTCCTCCATGTGCCCATGCTTATTCCACGTAGCTGCTGTTGATTGTATTATGATACAAAGGAATCTATAAACTTCTCACTATCGTTTTCTACCAGAGTTCTAATCTTTACAGTTTGAAAAATATGCTTGCCCACCATATCAGTTTCAATAGTAAGTTAGCAGTTAATGTGAATGGAGACGGGCTGTGTCCTTAGGTCCTTGCCTAGAAGTCTGATGATATGTCCGTAGACAGGTCTGGGTGCACCAGACACAGGCTTGCTCTGCTCGTTTGCCCAATCACAAACCTGGTCTCTCCACCAGGATAACTGGGGTGAAGTTGGAAAGGAGGGAAGAACATTTATTTCTCAGTGGGCAGATAAGGAGGGGGTAGTGATGACCTTGTTTTTTCCTTATAAAGCAGCTCATTGTATGAAGAATGTACTTTAATTTACTTATTTTCTCCTAGACTGGATGGAAGACTGATGAAGAGAAGTAGCAGCATGACTGAGGTAAATGGATGTTGTTTGTCTTCTGGGATGTTCTAGAGAAACGATGATGGCCAACTTGAATATATACAGATTGAGAGTACTACAGATGACGCAGTCAAACACATATTCCCCTTAATTAATTTAGTTATATATGTATATTGAACAAGCATGTATTTTTACTATTCTTTCAGGTATGTAATTGCATAAGTTGCATCAGCATTTTCATTGTAAGAGTCATGTTTCAGAATGTTGACTGCACTTTGCCCAGCATAGTATGGCCTGTTTGCCATCCAGACTTTATGGACTCGTTGTATGATGCTGGCACCTGAGTCTAAACTACAAGTATCCCTTTGTGTAATGTAGGACAGTTGCTGGCTTCATTCATTGGACTGGTAAACATCCAGGACCTCCATTTGGAACAGTTTATATAACTGCTTTTATGAGCTTACTATCTTTTCTCCTTTGTTTTCTTGTTTTTTTTTTTGTTCTCCTTGTTCATTTTATTTATTTTTAAAGTTGTTGCGTATACATTGGTCTCTTAGTTAGGGTTACTATTGCTATGATGAAACACCATGACTAAAGCAACTTGGGTAAGAAAGGGTTTGTTTCAGCTTATATTTTTCATTTTGCAGTTTATCATTGAAGGAAGTTAGGACAGGAACCTGGAGGCAGGAACCAATGCAGAAGCAATGGAAGGGTGCTGCTTTTTAGCTTGCTCTCCATGGCTTGTTCATCCTGCTTTCTTATAGAATCCCTGACCACCAGCCCAGGGATATCAATACCCACAATGTGCTGGGCTCTCTCCCATCAATCACTAATTAAGAAAATACCTTACATGCTTGCCTACAACCTGATGAATGCATTTTCTTGACTGAGGTTCCCTCCTCTCAGATGACTTTATCTTATGTCAAATTTATATAAAACTATCCAGCACAATGGCTAATAGTTTTCCATCTCCCCTTTGACTAAAGATAGACCATTCACCATTTTTGGTTGTATTTTCTGGTATTCATGTATCTGTTTCAAAAAATGGAAAATGCTTTAAGTGTTACTTTAGTGGTTTCTTCAAGAATTTTAGATATCTGTCCTATTTCCTGATGAAGATTTACAGATGACCCTTGACTGCTGGGATTCACTTGCCATTCCTACCCCCACCCACTTTTCTTTTACTTGTCTTCTTCCACCACCTTCTCCTTCTCTCCTTTTATGAGGGGTAGGAGAGACTGTGGGCTTATACTGATCTCAAACTTAGAGTCCTCCTATCTCAGTGTCTGGGACTATTAGATATGTACCACTATGTCTAGATTTCCATTTCTTTTAGTGCAGCTGGGTTCTAGACTGCATTTAAGTATTAATATTTGCTGAGTTGTGATGATTATTTGGTTTTGGCTGAGCATTGTGATATGTGTTGTCATGTAACAACCATTCTGCTTCCTAGTTGGCTGCATGGGACGTTTTATGCCTCTAGGAAATGGTTAACACTTTTCCTTATCCCAAGAATCCGGAAATTCCATGCTGCGGGCTCCCTTCCACAATCCCTCTTTCCTTTTTCTTCTTCTTTTCCATCCCCCTCCCCTCCCTCACTTTCCCTGATATTTGTAGTTTTTCACTTATCATCAGTTTGATGACTTTCTTGCTCTCTTCTGTCACCAAAGTCAGAAATAATCAACTATTTCTTACACTGTATGATTCTGACCAGCTCCTCTCCCTACCCTTTTTTCTTTCTCAGAACTCTTTGATTGCACTGGATTCATTTAGATAATCCCAGATAATCTCCCCATTCCCCTTTTCCTGTGATTAATAAAATACAAGTCACATTACTCACCCTCTTGATCATGTTTAGTATGAGGTAGATAGTGTTAATTTACATCTTTTATATAAAGGATCTTGAGACTTTTTTCATCTTAGAAAATTATTACTTATCTATGAAGTAACAGTTCCTTTTCCCTCTTCCTAGCCCCTGGAAATCATCTTTCTTTCTTTTCCTTTGTCCCTGGAATCTGTTGTCTCGTTGAGGCTAGTTGCTTCCTAATGACCTGACCGTTCGTGCATGTAGCAGCACATGATAGAATCTTCTTTCTGAGGGCTGAACACTATTCCACTGACAAGGCAACCATATTCTCCTTACCCAGTTATTTGTCAGTAGACATATAGTATGGTGCCTTCTAATTTTGGTTATTGCTAAAACTGTCATAATGAATACTGATATGCAAACATCTCTTCAAAATCTTATTTTCAATTCTTTCAGATATACTTCATAAACTAGATCATACGATAGTTCTCTTTTTAACTTTTGAGGGATTGTCTGTGTGTGCTCCATACCAGTTGTACCATTTTACATTTCTAAGAGTGTACAAGGGTTCCAGTTTCTCCACAGTCTTGTCAACACTTGTCATTGTCTGTTTTTGCTAATTGCTATTGTAATATGTAGGCGGCCACATTTGATTTTGCTTTTTGACTTGCTTACCCTGATTAGTGATGTTGAACATCTACTCATGTACAGTTGACCATTTGTTTGTCATCCAGGGAGATGTCTGTGCATAAATTTTTGGTTACTTAGGATTTTTGTTGTTGAGTGCTAAGAGATCTTTACATTTGGCTGTTCATACCTTTCATAGTTACGGTTTGGGAGTGCAGCTTCCTGCTCGTAGCTTGCCTTCCATTCTGTTGATTTCTTCCTTTGCTGTGCAGAAGCTTTTACATTGGATTTAATCCTGGTCTGTTTTGCTGTTGTTGCCTGGGTCTTTGGTGTCACAACCTGAAGAAGGACTAGTATAGGATTTCTTGTAAGTGTCCTTCTTCATCTGTCACCCAACGAACGTGGGGCGAGTAACTTAAAGGCTACTTACTGGCAGTAGGAATTCCTACAGCAACAACCAAGAAATCTTTTGACAAATTACATGCCTTGAACCTTTGTTCTTGCACTTTCTTCTAGGAATTTTAGTTTTAGATCTTACTTTGTACAGCTCAGATCCATTTTGACTTAATTTTTGTAAATGGTATAAGGTAAGAGTTTTTTCTGTAGACTTTTAGGTAGGCTGCCTTTACAGTGTTATTTTGGTCTCTCTGTCCTCAGCCCTGAGGGAACTTCAGTGGCTGTGCTTTGGCTTCTCAGCCTCCACAGTTGCTCCGCTTTCCAGTATACACAGTGCCCAGTGTCCCTTATCTTCTGTGGTGCGGCTTTCATTTCTTTTCTTTTTATGGGTTTGTCATTATGTTGCTATCTTATCATTTTAATGGCAACTTGAAGGGAAGCAGTGCCATTCACAATTCCAAAGTATTGCTTTTAAAAGTTAATACTTGGAAGATTTTAAAAAGTACTTCAGAAATAATTTACAAATCAATTTCTTTTCCATTTGTTTTATTTATTTATTTTTTAATTTATCTTGTGGTACTGGGAACTGAGCCAAGACCTTGGGCACGCCAAGCAAGTGCTCTGCCCCTCAGCTTCATCCCCAACCTCTTCACTTTCTTTTTGGTAGCCATTTGACTTGTGATGCACCAGGACCCGGAGCCAACAGTAGCGAATTTACTTTCCAACTATTATTTCAACATCAAGGTAAACTGAGACTTTTCCCATATGAAGCAATATGAAATTATTGTTTCCTCTTTGGATTTATTATTTTGTTTTTATTTTAGTGAAAGTTTGAATTTGTTATTCCCTTTTTATTGAGATAAAGCCATGGGGCTTTGGCTTTGGGCTTATAGGCTGTGCGTTACTTTTATTAAGAGGTGGTGTTCTTTATATAATAAACGAGTGTGTATCTCTGTATTCCCACTAAGCTGTAAGTGAATGCTGTTTACCATAGAAGGGGATTAGGCTTTAAAACTTTGTCTCATATTAGTTGAGACAGCTGCTACTTTGTGACTGTTTATGGCTATGGTAGGTTGAACATGATTTTTTCTTCCTTTCTTTGTTTCTCTCTCCTTCTATGTGTCTTTCTTTTTTCCTTTCCTCTCTCTCTGTGTGTGTGTGTGTGTGTGTGTGTGTGTGTGTGTGAGAGAGAGAGAGAGAGAGAGAGAGAGAGAGAGAGAGAGACTGACTTACTATGCTGTGTTTGCCCTGGAACTTGCTATGTAGACCAGGCTGGCCTCAGTTTACAGAAATCTGCCTGCGTATTCCCCCCAAGTGCTGGGATTAAAGGTGTGCACCACCATGTTGGACTGAACATGATCACGTACAAGTCGCCAACACTAGGTTCTAAGGAACTGTCAAGAGGGTGGCTGCTTTTGCCCTTTGAGTTGTTTATTCCCAGCAGGCTGGGCTGTAACTCAGCAGTAGAGCACATGCCTAGCATCTGGGAGGCTCTCACTCAATCTCAGCCCCACAAAGGAGGGAGTAGCTCAGCAAGTTAGTCTGCCCAATGCCCTGGACATTGGGTTCAGGAGTGGCTTCTTGAACATTTGAGGTTGAGGCTTAGGAAGGCCTTGGATTCATCACGGGCTTCATGTGAACCTCAAAAAGATTTAGATGGAGGCTTAGAGATTCTAAATGGGAAGGAAAAAGGAAGAAGGGAGGTGAGTGTCTTAGTATCAGCTGCATAGTGATACCGTGACTAAGGCAATTCACAAAAGAACACATTTGATTGGGGTCCCGCTTAGAGTTTCAGAGGGTGAGTCCATGAGCTTCATGGCTGCCAGTGAACCGGAGCTGAGAGCTCTCATTTTATCTTCAAGTTAAAGATAGTGAGAGATAGAGATAGAGAGACTGGGCCAGGTATGGGCTTCTGAAACCTCCAAGTTAACCCCCCTCCCCAGTGAAACACTTTCTCCTATAAGACACCTCTCCATCTTTCCCAAACAGTTCCACCAACTGCCGGAGTTACTCTCGTTCAAACCACCACAAAGGTTAAGGACTTAGTTTTTAATTAAGAAAAGATGTGTTATATCTGTTTTATGTTAATAAAAATGAAAACAGCACAAAATAGAAAAGCTGAAGCTAAGGGGGTAGAGCAGGACTATCGGAATGTTTTGTTGTTGTTTTCAAATTATTAACCATTGTAGTGCTATTATTTCTGTTGAGCCGTTCTCCTGCATTTGTAAGTTTCTTTTAGCTTTGGAATTTGATGATGCTATTTCAGAGTTAATCTCAAACTGTTCCAGTGGTCTAAGATCACCTTTGGGTCCCTAGTAATGAATCCCATTATCTGTCTGGGAAACATGATACCTGGCAAGACCTGCCTCAGAAAACACACATGACAATTATCGCAAAAGAACTGGTTACTAGAGTCGAAACAGTAGTTGTCAGAACCTGGCATGCCTACCCGGATGTACAGAGTTAGGCACCGTGTCCTGTGGGAATGGGGCCAGTGCTTAGGACTGGAACATGCTAGTCTATTCTCTAACCTGAGTGTTACTGTTAGCTCTGACTCAGTCCCTTCCTTTATAGCCCTTCCCATTGCCTGTGGGATAATAATGAATCAGTGAGCCTGACTCTGGCCAGGTGCTGCTGGGGAATTTCTGACTGGAGACTGCGTTGGTGTCTTTTCTGGGAACAGAGCAGTTTGTGTGGAATCTCAGCAAGTGTATGTCCTCCAAATAAACTTTTATTGGCTTTTGAACTTAACCCTGGTCAACACTGGCACTCTCTGGGCTCGGAATCTGTGATGTGTTCTATAGTTCATTGTCTCTGGGCTCGGGATCTGTGCCGTGGACTGTACTCCATGGTCTCTGGGCTCAGGATCTGTGCCGTGGACTGTACTCCATTGTCTCTGGGCTCTGATCTGTACCGTGAACTGTACTCCATTGTCTGGAAATGGCACCGTGTGCTGCCACCTCCTTTTGAAGCTGAATTTAAGAATATATGTTTAATTCTTGAGGAATTTTCAACACTTACTATTTTCATCATTTGCAGAGATGGTTGTTATGAGACCTTATTAAAAGTGCTTCTATTTCTGATGCAGGCTCTGCTGTGGTGTCTGGTTTCATATTTATCATCATCCTGTCCTGTCTGTGTGAACTTAGTGAGGCTGATACTGGAGAAGAAACGATAAGGTTTTTCTAGAAATCTTATGTTGTTCACAAACTTAGTTCAGCGATTAAATCCATTTTAGCAGAGGTCCCCGGGAACTGCGGTTTATCGTAGTCTGGGGGAGAAACCTAGCACTGTAGATATAACCAAGTGAAAAACAAGACATCCACTTAGATACCATGCATTGACTCAGATTGTTGACTCTCAAGAGGTTGTCCTGGAGGACTCAGACTTGGAACTTAGGGACATGACATTCATTCTGTGTTATGTTTATTTTAAAATTAGGTTAAAAGCCTATTTAGGCTTTCGGAATGTTAATGAGTTAACAAAAACTATTCGTCCTGAAAAATATTTTAATCATTGTTTTATCCTTCCTACCCCTGGTACTGAGAATTGAACCCAGGTGCCTCTTTCATGACAGGGAAGTACCCAGCCCCACAGATGAATATTTTAGTTTGTCATCAAAATCCCGGAAAAATCTTAGCTGCTCACTGAGAGACCAACCTGAGGCTTGTGAGGCGGTGAAGCTGCCAGAGATCATGTCCTTAGAAGATGAAGGAGCCCAAACTTGATCGGAGACCCATCTGATTTCCCAGACTGCTTAGGTCTGCCTCGCTGACTGCACACAGGAGTGCCAGCCACGCCTGGGAATTTTCTTGCATCCACACAAAGGCATTCCGAAGCTGTGGTGTGGTGACACATTCTCCTTGGAGCAGTGGGGACTTCCTTCTGGACCTGGGGCTTCCTTAGAGCAGGGTCAGATCAGTTTAGACTCGGAGGGTGTGTCTGCTTGTGAGGTGTGCCAGCCTAGTTTAGTATTCTCAGTAGGGCGCATGCTATCATTCCCAGTGCTCGGGAGGCAGAGGCAGGAGGATCTCTTTTGAGGCCAGCTATGGTCTACGATGTGAGTTCCAGGACACCCAGGGCTACGTAAAGAGGACTTTACTCCAACAAACAAACAGAACAAAATAAAAAGAAAATTAAAAACAGATCAGTTTGCTTTAGTGGTTGCATCAGTAGTGGGGTGGGACTAGGATTTAACCAAGCCATCTCACAGTGAAGGACAGCTCTGGCAGCCGTGTACAGATTTCAGAATTTTGTCTCATATGCCTGTCATTGCCTAAAGAAAATGCCCCCTTCCCCCTTACCACCCTTTTCCATCTTCCTTCCCACTCCCTGTTTTGTGTTACCAATCCATAATTTTTTGGAGATGGGCTGTATTTCCCTAGTGCTGTGGTTAGAGGTGTGTCTCGCCAAGCTCAGTCGTTCGCTCTGAATGGGACTCTAGAGTTTTGCTGTGCAGATTTTAAAGAAAATTTAAGACTATGGTGGTGCATGCTTTGTTCCTAGTGCTCAGGAGGCAGAGGCAGGCAAGTCTCTGATTTTGAGGCCAGCCTGGCCTATTATTTGAGTTCTAGGACAGTCAGGGCTATTGAAAGAGACATTTTCTCAAACAAACAGAACAAAATAAAAAGAAAATTAAAAACCCCTACTTAAAAGTATTCTGGTGTAAGGCTTCAATTCTTATACCTATGAATAGGTATGCCTTTTAAAAAAAAGACAAAATTAAAATCACAAGTCTTTCATATTTATTTTACCCTGTACAATGTCTGCATTTCTTCCACATGCTTAAATATCCTTTGATAATGTGTTCTTCGTGGCATGAAGTCTTCCGTGTGGCTAAAGAGTAAATAATATGCCTGGTGTTAGGTAGACATACTTGTTAGACACTTGAGGTCCCGCTGGAAGGAGAGTATCGAGCGAGGGATGCACAATTGCCACGATTCTCATCTATCTTGTTGTTGTTGGTTTTTGTTTTGTTTTGTTTTGTTTTGTTTTCAAGACAGGGTTTTTTGTGTAGCTTTGGAGCCTGTTCTCGAACGTTCTTTTGTAGAACAGGCTGGCCTTGAACTCATAGAGATCTGCCTTCCTCTGCCTCTCCAGTGCTGGAATTAAAGGCCTGTGCTGCTAATGCCTGGCTTAGAATGGTATTTTTTTTTAAACTAGGGTATTTTGGAACCTCTGTTTCTTTCTTTGAGGTGGGCAGCCAGTCTGTGACCCGAAACCTCTCATATCTTTTTCTTAAGTAGTTTAGCCCTCTTTTTCACTGTGCGAGTTAATTAAAACTCTTCACATCCTCTTTTGTTGTTTAAATATTTTCCACAGTTTAACCCTGGTTAGGTCATTAGCCCCCACTGAACCAAGGAAGCCTCAGACTTCTTGAGAGTTCCTGTTGTAGGCCTTGGTTAGGGGACAGAGGTCAGCCGTCACAATTGGCAGGAAGACAGAAAAAGGAACAGCCAAAACCTGTGTTGTGGGACTCAGTTTAGTGGAAAAAAAGATAGTAAGCTCCATATATATGTAAAATACCCGTATGCTATACTTGATGAGGGTGGGGGAGGGGTAGAGGAGGGGAGACAGAGGTGTGTACTGTATGTGTGTGTGTCAACATTCCCTTCCTCGTGTGAAGATGGGAGCCATGAAGTCTTGTGTGAGAAGGGACAGTCCAGCTATGGGCACAAGCGAGGGGTGAGCCTGCTTATATCTGGGGCAGGGACATCCCAGGCAAAGATGTTGAGGAAGAGCTCCCGAGACTTCCCAAAAGTGCACACAAGCCAAGCTAGCCCAGACGTAACCGCGTCAGAATCGCCACTGTCATGAAGTTGCTCAAAGAGGAGCATTTTCTTCCTCTTAGAAAGGTTTTCAGCACCTGGGAAGAGTTTTATACTCTACAAGCAATGAAGGCTTAGCTGACTGGCTTCCAGACCAAAGGAACGGACACCAGATAAGTAGTTAGATTAAGTGTTGCACTCAGATAACAGAACCTTACATTTACAGCTACCCTCCCTAGGGTCAAGAGGTCACTCCAGAACTATTTCTGCCCTTTGTTTTTAAAATAAAATGTGATTTTCTTAGAAAGTTTTAATATTCTTGTTTTAAATGTGAAAATTTGAAAGCCTGACATTCTAGTTTAGTGGAAGTTGACAAAGACTATGGCCTGGGAGGACATGTGTGTAACAGACAGAAGCATGGACACTTTCCTCCATTAGCCCAGAGGCCTTCATCAGGGGTTTTGTGAGTGGAGCCTGAAGAAGGTAATTGACAGGGAGGAGTCTTCGTGATCCAAGACTCCTTTGGTGAGGTCAGTGTAAGCACCATTGCCTGCTCGTCTCCCTTCCCTCAGGCTGGGGAATAAGTGACTTGTGGCTCTCTCACCCCTATACCTGATGTTGGGGAAGGACAAGGGCCTGGGTGGGTGATATTGTCAGGGGGTCATCCCCTCGCCCCGCCCCTGGGCTGATGTTTGTGTGGGACAGGGGAGTTCGGTGGTGGCAGGGTGGGTTGAGGGATTCAGTCCATAGGTGCTGCTTTGCTTTCTTAGCCAGGATGAAGAAAAGATGCTTAAATTTTGATATCGGATAAACTGATTGCCCGTGAACATGGTGTTGTGATTTTGATAACTACCATCAAGTGTGACCCTCATACCTATCTGAAGACTCTTGACCAAATAGCTTTGTTGTTTGGGGATTCCCAACTGTATTAACTGAATTTTCTGGTAGTAACAATCTCATTGAGTACTAATGTCTTAGTGGTGTTTCACTCTAGAGCCAGCTTGTGAGGCTGCCCCAGTGTAAGGAATGAGGATCCAGCCATAGGAAGCCTCTGCTCTGTGTGTACTCTTCATTCTGTTGTTTCAGTAGGATTCCAGTTAAAGGCATGCGAGGAGCTAAGATCCTACTGGATTGATTGACATCCATGGGAAGCAGTAAATTTTAAATACTGAGATTCCAAATAAATAAAAAATTGTTTTGTTCCCTTTCTCCTTCTCTCCCCCAAGAGCTTCCCTCTTGTGTAGCTAGAGCTACGATCACACTTGTAACTCTCCTGCCTCCACCTAAGAGTGTTGCATGTCCTACCCTCTCACGAGTTTTTGTCTTGTATTCATAGCCTCTAATTTGTTAATGGATTATACTTTTAGAGACACCCCAGTTCATAACAGAAGGGAATAGATGTTTAGAGGTTTATTCACCCTTGTCCTGGTCATTCACTGTTGGGTGCCAATTTGTAGCATGGAGGCCACTTGTTTGTTTCCCGGGTGCTCAGCCCGGAAAATAATCACACAGAAACCATATTACTTAAAACACTGATTGGCCCATTAGCTCTAGCTTCTTAGTGGCTAACTCTTACATTTTAATTTAACTCATTTCTGTTAATCTGTGTATTGCTACATGGCTGTGGTTTACTGGGTAAAGTTCTGGCATCTGTGTCCAGTGGCACTCCACAGCTTCTCTCTTATCTGCCTTCTCCCAGCATTCAGCTTAGTTTTCCCCATCTCCCTCTATTCCCTGCGCAGGCCCAAGACAGTTTCTTTATTAACCAACGGTAGTCACAACACACAGAGGGGAACCCCACATCAATTCACACCCTTCCCCATCATCAGCATTTCCTGCAGGGGTGGCACGCTTGTGACAGGTTGACAAGGCAACCTTGTCATCACCCAAGATTGTGACCACTGCTGGGAACCACTCAGGCTGTACATTCCTTGGATCGACAGTGACACACAGGGCTGGGTTTGAGGCCACTTGAGGCAACCTTGTCATCTCCCAAGATTGTGACCACTGCTGGGAACCACTCAGGCTGTACATTCCTTGGATCGACAGTGACACACAGGGCTGGGTTTGAGGCCACTTGGGTGAGAAAATGAAAACCTTGAAGAGAATGGAAAGGAAGGTCTGGACAAAAAGGGATGGTTGGGGCTCTGTAGGGCAGGAGCCAGCGTGACTCAGGGAGCTGCAGGAAGTTGGTGTCACGTGCTGCTGGGCTGTCAGACTGAACTGAGGACCGCTGTTCCCCTTAGTAACAGTGCAGGTCATTAATGGTTTTGAAATGATAGCTGTAAAGGAAAGTGGTAGGAATAGAAGTAGCTCGGGAGACCATGAGAAGATTCCCAAGGATGGGACTCAACCTGTCTTCTCTTTTTTGGAGGCATGTGCTGCAGTCAGCTTTATTGTGCATGGGTATCCAGGTACCCATGGCACTGGGGCTGGCGGCGGTTCTCAGTATGGCAGGTTTGGGAAGTATGCAATATACAGTTGCTCAGTACTCTGTGCTTTGGACATGTTAGTCACTAAAAAGAAGTTGAGCAAGAGTGTTAGCTATTATGCAGCATAATGTCTGTGGGTGACAAAATATTACTGATCATTTCTGAGAGTAGATTTGAAGTAGTCTCACCGCAACAAAAGAAGTATGGAAGTCAATGTGTGTGTTAATAAGCTTGCTGTAGTCAGTCGCTCACAGGGAAATATAGGCTTAGCAAAGTATCATATTACACATGATAATGATATATAATTTCGACATATCAGTTGTACAGGTTTATCAAAGTATCATATTACACATGATAATTATGTGTAATTTTTACATATCAGCTGAACAAAGAAGAAAGGAAAATATGAGTTACTTTGACTACAGTTAAGAAATGTGACTGGGTAGAGATAGTTATTAAAAATAAGTTTTCTTAAAATCATTCTGTTCTTTAAAAGTTTTAACTGACTTTGCACTTTTCTGTTATTAATATTGCATGTGTGATTTTTGAAAAGAAAAATAATCATGTATTTTTGTTTTGGGAACTGAACCCAGGGCCTAGAGCACTCCAGGTGAGCTCTCTATCGTTGAACTCTTATTCCCTTTTATTATTTATTATATTCCAGCCCTTTTTATACCTCAGTGAGTTTCTTGTCTTTTACCAGACTGAGAGTTTCTCAGTCACAGGGAGTCATCTTTTCTTCATTTCTCTAGTGACTGCTGTCTTACCTGTTGTACTGTAGAGGTTTAAAGATTCTACTGACCGAAAGCACTAGGGCATGAGGATTTGTCTTCTGCTTCACTGTCGCATGCCTTTCCTGTCGTGGGGTTAAAAGTGGCCTTTAAATTGTCAGTGGTGGACTGTGGAGATGATGGCTCCATGGATAATAGACCCTGGGCAAGCATGGAGGCCTGCCTGTAACTCTAGTGCTTGGAAGACTGGGACAGAGGATCCCCAGCAAACACACACACACACACACACACACACACACACACACACACAAACACATACACACACCAGCATGTTAAATACAATTAAATGAGATCTAAAGACAGATTGTTTTTAATTCATATTTTATGAACATTTTAATATGACTGGTTCACAGACTGTTTTGACAGGAAGCTCACAGTTCCTTTTCCTTTTTAAAGAGAGCCAGTGAATTGTCATCTCTCTAGAGGCAGAGGATGCTTCTGTTGGGCATGGTGCCTCACACCCCGAGTTCTAGCTCAGGAGAGGCTCAGGCAGGAGAACAGTAAGTCTGAGGCCAGCCTGGGCTGCATAGCGAGATACTGTCTCAATAAAACAAAATAAAATAAATCAAAGTTAGTGAAAACAAACCAAAGCCATTAAAAAAGGACATTCCTGTCACCCTGGAAAGGTTTTCATATGCCCATTTCCATCATGTGCCCACTCCATCAGTGTCCCTTTTTAACGGGAGTGGGCACAAGTTTGATTGTGTTGACAGGTGCTGGCTCTTCCGAAACCTCAGACACAGTCGTACTGAGTGGGTTTGTCTTCTTTTGTTCTACGTAATGATACTTTTGTGATTCATACTTGTTGTTTGCGTGTCAGTGTGTTCCTTTCTGCTGCTTAGTAATATTTCCTTTGACGACTGCATCTATTTGCTATTGGTGTGTATTAGGGTGGACTTCAATTTGAAACTGTTACGGATGCCTTGAACATAACTGCACACATCTTATTATAAATGTGTGTTTTTCTTTCTTGGAGCCATGTACTTAAAGATACCCCCTTGAGGAAATGTGTGACTTTGTATGAAGTTGTCACACAGCATTTGGCAATGAGATGTACATTGTAGCATTCTCGCAGTAGTGATGCTTTGCTAATTCTACCTTCCACATCCCTGATCCTCCACTTTGCTTTGCCGGATTTTGATGTTAGCCGTCTGTAGATGCGGTGTTATTTTGTGTGCTTTCCCGTGATTTCCTGGGTGCCTAATGATGTTGAAAATGTTTTTGAATACTGCTTTTCATGTCCTCCTTATGAAGGATCTGGCCAAGTCTTCTGCTATTTCAAAAACTGGCTTGTGTGAATCTGGGTGCACGTTTAATGTGTGCCTGGTGCATACTTTGCAATTATTGATTTTTTTCCACTTTTTTTTTGATCTTTGAAAAGGGGGATATTTTCATCTTCATGAAGTCCAAATGATCACTTTTCTCACTTATCTGTAACAGTTGGCCTCCGTACTTACGATTACACTTTGGCTTATTTTGCTGTAAATGGTTTAGTTTTAACTTTTATGCTTAATCGTGTTATAACTCTTATTTCTGTTTAGTCATGAGGCAGTGGTTAGGATCCATCTAGTCCTGCTTAGTTCGCTTCAGAGATTATCCTTACACTAACCAATTATTGTATGTGTGTGACCTCTGCTATATTCCTTTCTTTTAGTCATTTGTCCTTATTATCTTGATCCTGTGTTTTTCTGGGAGCTTTTTTTCTTTGTCTCATGAGTGACATAAATTTAATGTTTTCTTGTTATTCTCTGTTTTTTCTTTTCTTTCTTTGTTCCTTCCTTCCTTCCTTTCTTTGGTCAGCCTGGCACATCCTTCTCACCTGTTTACTAGGCTGTGACTATTTAAAGAACATCCATTGTCGATAAGGGCGGGGTTCTATGTTACCTTTTAAGCATACTTTAAGGATCTATACCTTTCAGTTCTAACATTTCGTCTCTTTTCATTGGCTGCAGTTATTGGCACAGTTAGTATTAGTTCCCTCGTTAAAATTTTTTTTAATTGGTTCATTCTTTTAAAAATGTTTTTTGTTGTTTCTAGTTGTGTGTGTGTGTGTGTGCATATGTGTGTATTTGTACACATTGAGTACAATGCCCACAGAGATCAGCGTCATCAGATCCTCTGGCGCTGGAGTTAAAGTGATTCTGAACCCCGGATGTGGGGTGCTGGGACTCACATTCAGATCCTCTGAAAGAGCAGTGTATCTTTTTAATACCACTGAGCCTTCAGTCTGCCCCAAGAGATTCTTTCTCTCTCCTTTCTCCTCTTTCTCCTTTTTTGAGACAGTGTCTCATTATGTAGCTCTGGCTTTCCTGGGACTCACTATGTAGACCGGAGTGCTGGGGTTAAAGACATGCAACAATGTCCAGTGTGATCCTGTCTTTTAAGACATTTTTTCTAAAATTTCTTTTTCTTCTCCTTTTTATTTAATTGACAAATTCTTTACATTGCATTTTTATTTCAGCTTTTTAGGTATGTCTCTTTGCATCATTATATTTCTATATATTTTTGTTAATTAAAATATCTATCTTAGTAAAATTCCTACCTGGAATTAAGGTGCGGCTTCATGTGAAACTTAAGAAACTTGTAGCGTCTCTCTTTTTCTCCTTTCACACGTCGGTTCTCATTCTTTCATGTATGCTTGTGCATGTATGTCACAGACTAAACAGTGCGCTGACATGCTTTTGATACACTGCAAAATGGTCAGGAATTTCTTTTGCAAGAATAGTGCAATTTACCATCTCTTTTCTTGTGCCTATTTCTTACCTCAAGACTCCTCATTTTTTTTTTATAGACCCGCCCCTCTGCTCAGCATGCCATGGAGTGTTTATCTACTGACCACAAATTCTCAACTTTCATTTATTTAAGGCTAGCATGTCTTCGTTAGTTTCAAAAGGCACCTTTTTGCTTCGTATGTAACTCCAGCTGATTGACCCACACACCTTTCATTTTCTAACACCATTTCTGAAATTTTTGTTGCTTCTTTGGGGTGTCATTTTAGGTGAAGCTTTGTTGTGGTTAACTGAATTTCCTGCTGGGGGGATTGTTATTTGGGCTGAATGTTGAAAGTTCTGGCCATTTTTTTAATAGTTTTTTTTCCCATATCATCTGTATCTTCCCTTCAAAAAATACATTTTATCATCAACTAAAATTATAGTTTTTCCCCAAGTGGCAGAGCATGGGAGACATAGCCATGTACCAGCTGGAGAACATGTGGCATGCTCTTCCTGCTCTTATGGTATAAATCTAGGGCCAGTTCCCTTCTTCTACCGGCCATATCACATTGCCCACATGGCAGGCAGCAAAGCCTCAAAACGCTGTGCAAGATCTGACTGCTGATCTCTACTACCCACATCCTTGCTAAGCGGGACTGCAGTAACCATCAGAGCTTTCTATTTAATCCAGGTCTGCTTGCCTTAGACCTGGGCGTTCAACAAGGTACAGTTCTGGAAGTCTATGCTCGTGCCCGGGAAACAGACATTGCCCCGAGAATGACATGGATACTAACAGGAATGAAGTTCATATCACAGAAATGAGATTTAAAATGATATCACCTGAGATTTTTGAGAGACATTTCTTGGAGAAAGAGATTGGCATCTAAATAAAGAGTTGCGTGAGAAAATGGGAGAGGAGAAGCTAGGGACAGTCTGGAAGGCAGAGGACCTGTCTTAGACAAATGAGAACTCCTTTGTCTCCGTTCATGACAGTCTTCTTTCCGTAGTTACTTTGAAGCAATGGGATGATTTTTGTCCCATAGCCATCTACGTAAAAGATGTGATAAGAAAGGGTAAGAGTTGTGACTTATGGACAACAAACAGCATGTTTTACAGGTGGGGTCTTTGCATCACTAATGCTGAGCAAGTATATCATCTTTCCCGTTCTGACCCCTGTCCCACCACAGTGCTGCACTTCCTGGAACTTCTGGGACTATAAATCCTCAGGCTCTTGGTACCAACTGAATGGCTTCAATGTGCCAAGCTTTTCAGGGAAGCCCGTAGCATCTCCTTCTATCTTTTGGTATGGTAGCCACTGGTTTCCTTATGGAGGCTGGGAGTCAGCAAATCACAGGCTGCAGAGTGAATCTGGACAGAGCTGTTCTTGCTAATATCATCCTAGTGCATGACAACCATGTCCACTGATTTCCAATCGTCTCTCTAGCTATTCTTACACTGGAAATTGTGAAAATTAAGCATTTGCGAAGATACCTTATGCCAGAAAACTAAAACTGTATGCCACTGGTCCCCGCAGATGATGCTGTTCTGCCTCCAGCCCTGACAGAGTCCACACCACCAACCTCGTATCATGCGTCTCTCTTCTCGGTCATTGCTTTTTCCTCTTCTATCCACAACCGGGCATCCATTTGTCATCCTGCCGTCCAGCCTTTTCGTTCTTCTCCCCTTTCCTAGTAGTTACCCCAGGTGGCACGAGTCAATATTTGGGGCTGGCTCTCTTAGGTCATGTCACAGTGCGTTTCTGTCAGTCTTTGTTTTTTATCACTTTTCACTTGAAGTCTGATCACTGCTCACACTTGAATGGTTTTCATTTCTTGGTTCGGAGTGACGGAGAAGAGAAAAGCACAAGCTTTGCCTTCAGTGAAAGAACTGGAGCTGAGCCTCATCGCTTAGGCAGGAGGTTCCAGCTCAGTGCCCGAGAACACCCGGCTCTTCACCTGCCCCAGGACTGTGGGAGGACAGAGCACCTGGGGGCTAATATGTGAAGTAATAAGAGTGGCGGGGCTGCGTTCCCAGCACCCCGGCCGCCTGCTCGGCTAGCTTATGCCCCGAAATAACAACACACAAACTGTATTCATTTAATCACTGCTTGGCCCTTTAGCCCTAGCCCTTACTGGCTAATTCTCACATTCCGATCAACCCATCTCTAATAATCTGTGAGAACCGGTCTTACCGGGAAGATTCTAGCCTAGTCTATCCTGGGTCGGAGCTTCATGCCGGGAGCGGGGCATGGCGTCTCTCTCAGGCTTCTGCTCCTGAGAGGAAAGCTGTCGAGACTGAGCTCACTTCCTCTTCCTCCCAGCGTCCTGTTCTGCCTACTCCTCCCACCTATCCTCTAACCAATAAAATGGGCCAATGCAGTTCCTTTATTAGCCAATGACCTTCCTCCATCATTTCCCCTTTTTCGGTTTAAACAAAAAAAAGGCTTTAACTTTAACATAGCAAAATTACATATAACAAAACAGTTATCAAGTAAAAGTTACAATAATCTTTATCATAACTAAGGAAAACTATAACTATAACTAACTATTCTTAACTCCATCAAAGACTCCAGAAAGATATAATATTACCTAAGTAAACAAGAACTAAGAAACTTCAAACTCTAGAAATGACAAAGACATCTCGCTGCCTGGACAGTCACCTAAAGTTCTTTTGTACCGTTGGGGCATCCATCTTCAGCCTTCAGGCCCATGGTATCCAGCAGACATTTCCATAAAGCAGGAAAATTCAAAGTCAGTTCAGTCACTATCTGTTGTGTCCTGCAGAATGTCTCGCAGACTCTTTCAAAATGAATCAGGAACCCCGAAAGATCATCTCACCTTAGGCAAGTTCAGTAGTCCTCTCTCTTTGCGGGTTCTGTGTGTCCAGTTTATGCAATAGTCCAGGCAAGAGCAGTTTCTTGCCCAAATGGCTATCAAACTCCATAACGAGCCTCTTCGATGCCCATCTTCCTCTTGAAGTAGATTGGTGCTGCCAGGAGCAGAGTGTCTCATTGTCATGAAAAGTCCTCAGTTATTAAAACATTAAATGTGCTATTCTGTAATCTTTGAAAGACATGAAGAATGTCTATCTAACTGAAATACATCTCTATATATCTAGAAAATCTAACTAACATGACTACAAGCTTTACTATTATCGATGATTATCCATTAACAACCTATATTTCTTAATTATACAGTACATATTTAAATGAACTACACAATCACAATACCTTAATCAAAATCAGAAACACTTATACATATAACAAAATTGACCTTAAATCTCTATCAATAAAGCAAAATCTATACTAATGCAAATTATTCATATCTATATCATATCCCCCTTTAAATGTAAAAGAACGTTTATAAACCATATTTGGGAACATGGGCGCAGTTTTTTCTCTCCAAACTGCTTACTGCTGAATGGGGGCGTCGTTAATTAGGTCTTTCATGGTATAACCTGTGTGCTAGTTTCATCTCAGTTGGCAGTTGAGCGAAGCAATTTTCTGAAGGTGTTCATACCAACCCTTCAGGAGGGCGTGGTCCATCATACCAAATCGGAGTAGAAGAAATGAACAGCGTCTCATCCTCTGTGAAAACAAAATAAGAAACTCCTTTCCAAAGTATCATGTCCTTAGATCCAAATTTCAAATTTAAGGCATTTTCAAAGTATCTGTGTTGGATTAGTTTAGCAGCATTTATAAACAAATATCTTTTAGCAGTTGTTTGTCCTTCCTCAGCATTCAAACAATTCAAAGAGAGCATAATAGCATACAGTATCAAAATTCTCTGTGTATTTTCCATCTTTGTGCAGCTGTGTTTTAACCTCTATTTTGTTTATTTTTACTTTTAAGTCTTTGCTTTTTGAGGCAGGTTCTCTGTATCTTTGACCTGAAGTAACTCTGTAGACCAGGCTGTCTTTGAACTCTCAGAGATCCGCCTGTCTCTGCCTCCCAGGCATTCGGGATTAAAGGTGTATACTACTACACCTTGAACTCACAGAGATCTGTTTGTCTCTGCCTTCTAGGCATTGGGATTAAAGGCATGTGCTACCACACACAAAAACTCTCTTCCTTTTTTTATGTTTTTTACTTTAAGAACTTCAACTTTTAGTCTGCATATATTTTTAACACACAGTAAACCATTTAGAAATTTTCTTTGTCTTTGAATCTCTCTTTACTGTATATCTCTCTTTTTCTGACCACACGAGTCTTTAATTTACCAAGCAATATGGGTAGGATTAAAGGCGTGGCTTTGCCGGCTGGATCCAGCCCATTCCTTAGCTTTCCAGCCTCCTGGCTGAGGTACTGGCTGTAGCCATGTTTACTGTGACAACTCTATGGCATTTCAAGGTCCTTGCCAGCAAGCGAGCTTCAGCAGCCTGTGCTTGCAAACCGCATGAACCGCCTGCGTAAAAGAGTCAGAGTTTGCCCTGGCAGGACAGCCCAGAAAGCTGGCATTTTTAAACGGCGCAGCTTTTTTCCTGCTATGGCTGAAAATCGAAAAGCATGCGTTCAGCTTTTCGTCAACACCATTTAAGTGTTTCGTGGCAGGACCTCTTAATGAGCTGCAGGCTTTGCAGCTAAAGCTGAGTCAGGAAGCCTCTCTTAGATGAGGCCCTTGCTTGCCTCTAGCAAGCAGAGTAGAACCGAGAAATTGCTGCTACCAAGAAACCAGGCACAATGCTTTCATTTTGTTCTAGAATTACTTCCCAAGCTGTCTCAGGCTTTATGTGGAAGCAGTTGTCCACGTGAGCGCCATATGAAGTAATAAGAGTGGCGGGGCTGCGTTCCCAGCACCCCGGCCGCCTGCTCGGCTAGCTTATGCCCCGAAATAACAACACACAAACTGTATTCATTTAATCACTGCTTGGCCCTTTAGCCCTAGCCCTTACTGGCTAATTCTCACATTCCGATCAACCCATCTCTAATAATCTGTGAGAACCGGTCTTACCGGGAAGATTCTAGCCTAGTCTATCCTGGGTCGGAGCTTCATGCCGGGAGCGGGGCATGGCGTCTCTCTCAGGCTTCTGCTCCTGAGAGGAAAGCTGTCGAGACTGAGCTCACTTCCTCTTCCTCCCAGCGTCCTGTTCTGCCTACTCCTCCCACCTATCCTCTAACCAATAAAATGGGCCAGGGCAGTGCCTTTATTAGCCAATGACCTTCCTCCATCAAATATGTGTGTTTCTTGTTTTCTGTGTAGCCAAGAGCAGTCCTGATGGATTTTCTTCACTTACAAATGTCTGTGAGAAAGTAACATTAACTTTTGAATTCATTGTGGGAAAATGGGAATTTGTGAGTTGTTGTTGTTGTGGTTGTAGTTGTTGTGAAAACCCGCTCTAGTAACACAAAGAGTCTTCTTGTTGAATTTGGTGTAAATAAGAACTTAGAAAGCTTAAATTTTGTGAATTACACTATTTCTATAGAAACAATCAATAATATTGAATGTAAGCCATTTAGAATGTACTGTTAAAACTAGGAATGCTGCATTGTGACAGAGATAGTAGAGATCAATAATAAATTTAGAAATTACAGGTGTTTCCCAGATGACTGAGTTAGGGCTAGGCTTTTGTTACTATCCTGTCCTTGGAAGAGTGTCACATAGGACATGACAATACAAACTTTGCCTGGTTGAACATAACATGTTCCTGCCTACCTTACACAAACCATGAAACCACTGCTAGGAAACGTCCCACGAGTTTACAGAAGGCGGTGGAATATGAAAGGTTGTCCAGGTGCGTTCCCTTCCCTGGCAAGGAGCCAGAGAAGCCAGCGTTCAGTACATACATGGTGAGGGAAGCCAGGGCTCCCTTATCTTGTATTACTACCCAAAGAGGAGTAAGAGCGGGAACTCTTACGTCTTCCTTATAAGCCATGTGCTTGCATGTGCGTGTGTGAGTGTGTGTGTGTGTGTGTGTGTGTGTGTGCGCGCACGTGCACGCACACGTGTGACATAGAAATATATAAACTTAAACATTTACTGGTAATAGAGGTTTATGTCAGAACAGTTCTTTGCTATACAGAGAATTTTACCATTTATTAAACATGAAAGCTTCATTTGCATACTGAGATGCTGTACTTGTTTATTTTCACATAAAGAATTAAATCTTGGCCGAATATGGGATACTTAGATGAAAATATCTTCAGTATTTTTCCCAGTTGGTTGATATTTTGAATTTATAATCATCAGGGCTGAGAACACCACTTAGCATAAATATACAGTACAAAATGGCAGAAGTGTGTTTAGGGCCAGTTCAGAAACTGGAAATTCCATCCTAATCACAAGGCAAAAAATAGTGAAATGCTTTAGAATTGATTTATTGGTAGCAGCTTAAATATCAACATTGGACATTTCAGGTGGTGCTTGTTGGCCCTGTGTGGTGTGACTGCATGCACACTGTGAAGTGCATGCGGTGTATACTTAGAACCAAGGCTGCCATGAAGTTCCCCGTGCATCAAGAGCAAGTATGGCACCACACATTTCATTTTGAATTAAGATGTGATGTCCAAGCAATGCTAACACAGTGCCTATAGTCCTTGCTGAGTGGAAACTGCGGGCTTCATGGGGAAGAGAAACCCTTTTTATTTTTTGTTTATTTGTTCATGGTCTGGGATAAAGGAGAAAGTTGAAAGGCTACATGGATTTTTCCTTTGGGAAAGTTCCCTAACTGGAGTTGTAGACATATCTGACCCTGTTTGTTGGGATTGCTTGCAATGTCATTACATGGAAGAGCAAGCTGCTGCTTCCTTTTAAATACAGAGGTATCTAGGGGTGACGACAGCCCTGTCTCCATTCTGATCAGCCTCCTGATACACATGCTACAGATTCTTCTGCTGCATTGGTGGGCTGCCAAGATGGGGTTACTTCTGTTGAGAGTGTCGGCAAGCTCTGTTTGCCGATAGCAAGCCAGGCGCCTGTGCTCTGCACCTGCCATGTTGCTCTGGCTCGAGACATCCTCCAGATGTTCACTGAATGAATCAGCGACTTTAGGGATCAGCGTACATGAAATAGTTGAACAGTCTTGCTGGTGCATTTTCTGTGCCTGTCCTCTTTTGATTTTCTTTCTTACTTAACATAAGACGAAAGAGATTCAGGTCATTCATAAGAAAAGCAGCCTATTTAAGGCACACCCCACCTTACTCAGAGAGTAAGATTTGCATTGCTTTGGAAAGGACTGAACATTTAACATGAGTGTTTTTTGTAGTGGTACCCCCTCCCCTGCCGTGCGCTAGAGCATAGCTCTTTAGAAATAAGAACTCTCTGGTATCCTGAAAACTGAATTCCTAATTTTTCTTCACAAAATAATATCACTGCTGTCATGTTTTTATGCTGAAGCTAACATTTGGTAGAGAACTCAGTATAACGAGGCCTGTGCTGCAGAGAAACCTTGGACAGATGAGCTGGTCTTTGGGTGTGTGCATTATGTCTGTCAGCTGCAAGGCTGGGCCTGAATGAGCAATGTAGGTTTTCCACCTTGCAGAGGATGTGACTGTGGGGTGACCTTTCTGCTTGTAGTCAGCTGGGCTGTGAGGTGAGGGGGTGTTTTATTCATAGCTGAGTACACTCTGGCCATGAGTTGAGGTTTCCTGAACTGATTTATAGAAGTTGTAGGTACTTGTTCAGAAGATTTATGTGTGTGTGTGTGTGTGTGTGTGTGTGTGTTCAGTTTTGAGAGTTTGTATTAGGAAAATTTACATGCAACTCTTGGTGTCTTCATTTTATTTTATTTTTTAATTAATTAATTTATTTATTTATTAAAGATTTCTGTCTCTTCCCCGCCACCGCCTCCCATATCCCTCCCCCTCCCCCAGTCAACTCCCCCCTCTCTCATCAGCCCAAAGAGGAGACCGGGTGAAAAAGCATGGGATAAAACTGGTGTCTTCATTTTAATTGAATTCTCAAAGGCACTAAGCACAAGTTTCCAGCTTGCCTCTTCAAGCAGCGTTTAAATACAGTGCATATATATAGCACGCTCACATTATTCTATTATGGCCAAGTCTGTAGGAGAACTCTCCTGGTAAAAATTCTCTTGCTGATCTCAATGGCCCCAGCTTTGGCATGCTGAGTAGCTTTTGGAAGCCAGCCAAGTGTCCCATCACCATTTAGAAGATGATTTTGTTGGTAAATGGGACTAATTATACCTTCCAAGTGGCCAGCCTAGGATGGGAGTCTGTCTCTCCTGAGCCCCGAGGCTCCCTGGGCCTTCCTCTTTCTCCCTCCTCTTCTCCCAGAAGGCAATGAGAAGGCATTATAGATGTGTATTTCTCTTCCTTTCTGCGCTGACTATTTAGAGCCACATAGCCATGCGTACAGCACAATCCTTGTAGATTGACCGACTTACATATGATTTCTTGACTATCCTGGAGCAGGAATCTGGGCCTGAGTGGGCTGAGTGCGGAGCGTGGTCACTGTCTTGTCTGAGGTGCAGCTGGGGAGGGCCTTAGTGTTTTGTGGGCTTTTGGATCAAGCATCTTGAGTTCTTGTGATCAGTTGAGGTTGCCCTCATGTGGCTGTCATTCTGTAACTCACATCATGGCAGCCTGTCTTCATAACCAGCATGGGAGAGACTCCCGTGGCAGAAAGGATATTACAATCTCCTATAGTATAACACACACATCCTGTCATAGCAGTGATGCCCTGTCAGTTAAGTAAGTCATGGGGCCCACTCATACCCAAGGGAAGGGGATTGCCTACAGAATGAATCATGAAAGACAGAGATCATGGGCCCCTATAGAGTCTGCCACACCTGAGCTTGGCCAGGGCTGCCATTTCTCTTTCCTCCTCTCTGTATATCCTGTGTAACTAGGATCCTGTTTCTTACTGCTGCACCTCCCCTCCCACCCACCTTCCCCACACCCTCAGAGACTTTAACTGCCTTGAATGACTTTTTCCTCCTCTTCTCTCCTTCTTTACAAAGCAAACTGCAATGAAAGATAACCAGAGGTCAACCAGTAGCTACATGCTATAGGTTCCTTTCTCTTAGAGTAGCATTTTGAGTATGGGGCATGATCTTTATGCAGTTCTTTCTAAATCATAGTATGTTTTGTATTTAAAAAGACCAGCATGGTCCCTGTGCTCTTCATGCCAGCAGCAAATTCTAGAACAAGATGCCATTCATGGTGCCATCATCTCGGGATTTTTTTTTTTTTGTGAGTTCACGTTGACAAGTCTGTAGCATGAGCACGTTTGGTTCAGAAATGCATTCAGTCCAGTGTCAATAGTCCCCGTAGTCTATCACAGTCTCAACAATGTTTAAAAGTCCAAAGGTCAATGTCTCTTCTGAGATTCATGCAATCTCTTGGCTGTAATCCGCTGTAAAATCAAAATAAGAAACCTTTCACATACTTCCAACATACAGTGGCACAGAATATATGTTACTGTTCCAAAGGGGAGGAAAGGGAGCATAGTGAGGAACACTGGACTGGAGCAAGACGTTTCCTTAGCTGGGCGGGGTCTTTCTTTGAGGTGACCACTTCCTTTATTCCACGTAGCATAGGTTTTCCTGTAATCTGTTTACACTCCGTAGTGCTCCTTTTCCCCTCCCTTTTTTGTATTTTTGTACATTTTGTGTTTCTCCACTTGTTCCTTTTCATTATATATCTGTATAAGTCTGGCCACTGATGTCACACAACACAGTCAAGGCTAGGTTGTTTGGAAATGTCCTCTGTCAAAGCTGTTAATCTATAACTCATCAATTTAGTGTCGGGCAAATTTTTTTATTATAAGGGCAGAAAGCAGACATATTCGTCACCAAAATTTCACAAGAAAGATCTCTAGGCTGCATATTGATATTCTTCTCCTCTGAAACTTCTTAAGTTGGACCCCAGCAGTTCTGATCGCCCTAACCACCACTGTATTTCATGCTCTTAATAGTGTGGTATATTAAGGCCTACTTAAAGGAGCCAATCACTTTTCTTAGTCCAAACAAAAGCCTGATCTGTCCTGTTGCAGCGGTACCCCAGTCATTAGCATGAATTTCTGTCTTG
Source organism: Microtus oregoni (assembly GCF_018167655.1). NCBI lineage: Eukaryota > Metazoa > Chordata > Mammalia > Rodentia > Cricetidae > Microtus > Microtus oregoni. Next base: position 28,020,745 of record NW_024543071.1, read on the forward strand.
GGAATTCTTTTGCTGTGAAGAGACAATATGACCACAGCAGCTCTCATAGGAGAACAATTAATTGCAGGCTGATTTACAGTTCAGAGGCTTAATCCATTGTCATCATGATGGGAAGCATGACATCATGCAGGCAGACAAGGTAATTGAGAGTTCTACATCCCGTTCAGCAGATAGCAGGAAGAGTGACACTGGGCCTGGCTTGAACATATGAAACCCCAAAGCTATTCCCAGTGACATGCTTCCTCCCATAAGGACATGAGCTGATAGGAGCCATTTTTATTCAAACTCCCACAGTCCTTAGGGGTCTTAAATCCCCTTCCCTGCTTCCAGTGCTTGACAGCATGAATGGGTAGTTCATACTTGTTGATGTCACTTTTAATCACGTAGAACAACTAACCATAGCAGTGACACATTGCTATCCTTGATCATAATTTTAATCCTCTTAGCTAATTTATTAAAATCTTTCCCATAAATAGGAAATAAGGTGGGTTTGCCCCATGCATCAGTGGTGACTGTGCTCAAAGGAGACAGGTGTGCTGATGGACATTGTCCACAGACGTTCTGAAGATGGAAGCAGTCTGCATTATTGGGAGGCGTGTCAAATGGGGCAAGTTAGAGGTGTCAGTGATACCTTCTATAGACACAGAGTTTTAATACCTCTGCTTCAAGGTTGGCATGGTCTTATCCACACTGTCCTCGCTGAGACTGTAATGTGGTGCTGACGGAGATGGGCTGCCTGCCTTTCTGAGGGTGACCCTCGTGTCCAGCAAATGCTGGTGGAGTGCACGGCAGTTCAGTGCCTCCACTGGAAGTGAGTGCCCAGCAGGTCAGTGCCTCTGCTGGAAATGAGTGCACAGCAGTTCAGTGCCTCCGATGGAAATGAGTCATTTTCCCCAGTTCAGAGTCCATCACCATAGAAAGAACTCAGTGCTGATCCAACACCAGCAGGTGCACAGCGCTTTCTCTTGGCTGATGTCAGGAAGGGCTGCCAGAGAAGGTGGCAATTTCTGTTTAACACTCCATTATGATATAAATGTCTCCTAGTAACGATGGGGAAGCTTCAATACCACAACAGTATGGCTGTCTAAACAAGACCTGGAAAAGGACAACAGCAACAGATATGCCAGTATGGAAGGGAAAATCTACGAGAAAATAGTGACTGCATAGAGAAGGAGAGTTTGTCTTCCCCAGGAATGGGCTCCCTGGTTGGTTATCCAACACTCAGTGGTAGCCCCGTTGTATTTATAACTCATAATTAAAGAAAAGTGGCCAAGAATTTGAGATGAAGTGGGAAGAGGGGATTTGAAAGGTTGGAAGGGCAGAGGGAAGAGGAAAATGATGTAATTATTTTTTGATTTTTTAAAATTGCAAACATAATGTCAATTTGAAAAATAAATACTAGGAAGTTTGTGTTACAGTCAGAAGATTTAAACCTCTTTCCCAAGTGTCCACATAGAGAGTCTATGAATTTACTAGATTGCATACTGTTGCTTTTCTAACAAGGAACTTAATATTAGTAGTCTACTGTGATCAGTAGTAGTGACACGCTAGGTGGGGTTTTCTTTTGAGGACACCTTGTGTGGAGGGTCTACACACTCAGCTCCATGTGTCTGCTTTGAACCGTAGGTATTGCTGTTCTCATCATACAGACCTTAAGTCTGCTGAGCCCTAGATGGGATAAACTAGTTGGCAAAGATTGCTCTGTTGTTAAATAGCTAGGCGTGCTTCACACCTACTTCTTTTAAACCTATGTCAAATTGCACAGCATTTTCCATGCTTTTAAAAGCTTCCTTGCAAAGTGGCCAGCCTTATAAAGCCGTAGCTAGCCAATGTCCTTCTCTGTGTTGGGGCTTTAGTCTTTCTCCAAAGGGAAGTCCTTCTGTGCCGGCCAGTTGTCTCTGACCCTGGATTATGTGGCATTTCTTCCTTCTCCTCCCCTCCTGGTCCATCCTGTACCTCCTACTGGCTTGGGTCGCACGAAGCCTCTGTCTTTCCTCCAGGTGACTGTTGCAGCACTGTGTGGACGGAGCCACGTCACCTGTGTTGTCGTTCTCTTTGCTCTGAGTTAGGGCTTCACTTAGGAAAGTTAGCTCATGTTCCTGCTCTGCCAGTGTTGACTCCCTGGAGCGACATGTTCTTCACATAAACTCACCAATAGCTGCATTCTCCGGGGGCACAAGTGACCCTCTGTGACAAAGAAGAACACGAAAGTCCTATTCCTAGTCTGCGGGCCCTCCCTGTTACGAGGTTAAAACCAGCGGTGAAATACTGATCTGAATGGGTCCTCGTTACAAAACACAAGCACTTTTCTGGGCTATTCCATTATTGGATGAACGTGTGTGGATCTGCAGTATCTGATGAACTCAACATGTGGGCAATAACGAAGTTGTAATCATAAGTGTCGGATGTCCCTGTTGCTGAGACAACATCTCTGTCGGATCAAAGGATGTGGACCATGCCCTTTAGCTTACTTAACTGTCACTAAACATAGACAACAGGGGGTATTTGATACTCATTTAGAAATGGAGACTCGGGGAGAGGAATTACTTTCCCAAGAGCCTGTGGCTAGTAAGTGGTAGAATTTTGGACCCTTGGGGGTTTTGCTGTTTTTGTTGTTATCTCTGTGGTATGTTTGCTAAGTGTTCTTAGTAAAGGCCATGCAACTAATGAGATTCCTTCTCCTGGTAACAGGTGATGGAAATGTGCCGGAACACTGGGAGAAGCTAGTATCTTATAGGAAACCAAGATGATAAGAATCTTTTTACAATAATCCGTAAGTAAAGTTTTGTTAGCTCTTTGGAATTCTTTTAATGACTGGGTGAATCATTTTTAAGAAGCCATAGCAAAAGGGCAGTAGAGTCAAGTGACGTAAATATGTAAAAACTGAAAATGTTTTTAAAAGTATCAAACAGAGGCCAGGCGGTGGTGGCGCACGCCTTTAATCCCAGCACTCAGGAGGCAGAGGCAGGCGGATCTCTGGGAGTTCGAGACCAGCCTGGTCTACAAGAGCTAGTTCCGGGACAGGCACTAAAGCTACAGAGAAACCCTGTCTCGAAAAACCAAAAAAAAATTATCAAACAGAGAGGTGACTCCACCGTTAAGAACACTGGCTGCTCTTCCAGTGGTCTCAGGTTCAATTCCCAGCACCCACATGGCCGCTCATCACTAGCTGGAACTCCAGTTCCAGGAGATCTGAGCACTTTCTTTTGGCCTCTGAGTCACTGCACACACATAGTACACAGCCATAGATGCAGGCACAACATGCACACACATAAAATTAAAATAAGAATTAAGAAAAATTTAAAATATTCTAGAAACTTCAGAACACAATGCTAACCCTGTGAAGGCTTGACATTGCATGAGCCATTCTGTGGAGGAGACAGTGTTCTTAGTTGATGGACGGCAGGTGGATCCTTTGTACTAAGGCCAGCAGTTAAACTAGGAATGGCCTCTGAAAAATACTGATGCTCTTGCTTTCAGGGACTTCTATGCCCACTTGTGGGTATTAGACGTAATTACGAGGAAAATTGCTGAATGAGTAAAATTTGATCCGTTGCCCACAAATTTTTCTTCTCTGTGTGTGACACTGTCCCTGGAAAGAGGGGAAACAAGCATCTACTCACCCTTCATGGGAAACCGACTGCAGATGTTACAGACCCAAGTCTCTCTTGGTGCACCAATGCATGCATTGGAGTTCTGTGCAGGAGAATATGGTTGAGCAGTTACTTATGGGAGCAGGGATGAATCAAAGGCAGCTGCGTCACTGAAATCCCACTCCAGCATGGTTGGTAATTCACAAAAGCTGGAACCCTGGAGCTCTCTGCATGACTTGTAGGCAGTATCTTGTCCAGGCTGTTCCATTAGTCCTGGTCTCCACAGCCCTGCCTCTTATATAACCTAGTGCATCTGGTCAGTTTCCAGAACTCCTGGGGACTTCTGAGTTGTTTATTTCCCGAGTCTTAATGAGCTTCCCTCTAGAACCCTAACTCTTAAGGGCCCCCTTTCCAACTTACTGGCTCTCAGCGAACCTTGTAAAGAATTGTCTCATACTACTCTGTCTCTGAACAATCTAGCTGATGTCCAGTTCACTGGGATAATAACACTGCTGCTGGTGGTATCATTGCATGTGGTAGTGAGAAACTCAGATACCTTGAGTCAGGCATTTCTAGACCCCACTTGCTCCTGTGCCATTTAGTACCTACTCCAGCGGAATAATCTGTGTATTGGATTTGGTATTCCCTATTGTGACATGAAAGACTATCCATAGGACTTTCTCTATATACCCTTTCTGTAGAGTTACAACAGATGTGGTTGCCTTCTGTTCATATTCTTTGTATTTGTGATTTACAATTGGTAAGACTTTATTCTGACTTAAAAGATAGCCCAGCTTAAACATGGCATCTCTTTGAAAGGATGCTGATAAATGCTTTAGGTGGCAAAGTCCAGTAAGTGTCAGCGCTGTAGCTCTGCTAGGAGGGCTTCCAATGCCAACAGGTTTCTGGGGCTGTAAGCACTGCTACTATGCTGGATTTCAGCCTACTCCACAGAAGTCACAAAGGCAGGTTTGAAAGCTATGCACACTCCATTATATGGTTTTTCTATGAGTTAGATGCAGTAGTTGTAACACGTAGAAAGGAGCTGCGGGCAGGCCTGCTTTTCGTCCCATCCGGCTTCTGCATGGCTAGCTTTACACCCGAAATAACAACACACAAGTTGTATTCATTTAAACATTGCTTGCCCCATTAGTTTTAGCCTCTTATTGGCTAATTTTCATATCTTGTTTAACCCATTTCTAATAATCTGTGTAGCACCACGAGGCTGACCCAGAGAGGAGAGGCATGGCGATTGCCTCACTTCCCTTCTTTCCAGCATTTTGTTCTGTCTATTCCACCCACCTAAGGGCTGGCCTATTAAATGGGCCAAGGCAGTTTTTTTATTAACCAATGAAATCAACACAAACAGAAGACCCTTCCACATCAGTAAGAAGCATCAAGAGCCTAGCTAATGGCAAAATAATCAGGAAATAATTAATTTTGAGTGTTTATTATCTTTATTTTGGTTATAATTATAAAAGTTTCAAGTTTCTATAATTTTTTAAAAATTCATTTTCTTTTTACTTATGTGTATGGATGCATGTCTGTGTGTGTGCCCATGGAGAGGGCATTGGATGCCCTGGAGCTGGAATCCCAGGCAGGTGTGTGCTGATTGATGTGGGTACTGGGAACAAGCTCAGGTTCTCTGCAAGAGCAGTAAGTGTTCTTATCAGCTGAGCCGTCTAGTTCCCCTAGTTTAATCTTACTGTGGCCAGCTTGCCAGTGGCCCTGAGAAATTAGCAGTCTGCTGCAGCAGCGTGGTGCAAGTCAGCTCCAGTGCACCGGGTGGTTGGCTCCTGTGGTGAAGGCACATCAGAGCCCAAGTCTGCAGAGCCCAGTTCTTGGCTGTGATAGGAACACGTCGCTTTGGCTGATGGCATCAAGGTTTGGTTAAATACATATTCTCGTGACCATATGGCTTTGGGAATGGAAGGTAAATGCCCAGATTAATGTTTTACTTAGGTCTCTGTTCTCAGGGGTTCCACTGACATTATTCAACTAGGTGCTCAGCTTTGTGGATGACCCCTGGCTTGTGTCTTCTGGCTGTTTGGTGGCAAGGCTTGGAGACAGATCCCACCTGCTCACTACCTTTCTACTTCCTCTGTCCCCTCGCCATCATCTCTACATCTCCGTTTGGCTCAGGCAATCAGAATACCTCTGTATACTGCATGTGCTTTTACTTTTGATTCAGAAAGTAGGTTTTAGTGGAAAGTAATTGCTTGCCAAGAGACAGCACCTGAGTGGCTTAATGTTCACCGTGCCTTGATTACGAAATCACAGAGAGTAAAGTAGAGAGAAGAGCAGGCTTGGATCATCCGGACCACATGGCCCAGTTCCTTCTAGAAGCACTTTGTTTTTCAGTTTCTTTCATTTGCCCTTTAGATGGGAGTAACTGAAGCCTGGAATTGTTAAGTAATGGCAGAGATCATGGTGGTTGTTTTTATTTTAGTCTCTGCCACCTAACTCTTAAAACACTTGTTTTTAAGCCACGAAAAGAAAAGAAAACAGAGAGAGAGAGAGAGAGAGAGAGAGAGAGAGAGAGAGAAGGAAAGAAAAGACCTGGGGTATTTTAAAGTGTTCATTTGTGTCAGTTTTATGAATCAGATTTATATAATCTTAAAACATTCGTTTCTCCTATTTCCTCTAAAAACACATTGAATCTGAGGATTATTGAAGCAGTACAAAATTCATACTTATCTATTCCATGTGGAAGCTTATGGTTAAAACCAGAGAGATGTCCTTGGATTATGAATTATCACTCTAGGGCTTCATCAGAATTGAGGATCTTTGTAACAGAAAGTAATCATGGAAGTAACAATTAAAGAAGTGTTTCACAGATAAAATGCTTGATTTGTTTTATTACCTCCTTAGGATGGACCTTCTATGGTTTCTGAGTATCCCAAGCATTAATATAATTCGGGTCAGATCTGCAAGGTGTGTGCAGTCCGCGGCTGTAGTCCCCAGCTGGGTTGCAGCATTGTAGTGTGCACTCAGTTTCTGGGTACCCACTCTCATGGGTTTGGGGGGTAAATTCCAGTACAGATAAAACATGCTAATTCTGCTTCAGGGGTCAGTAATGAAGCCTTAAAAAATAAAATAAACATCTCAATTGAAAGTAGTAGAATATATGAAAGATACATAGAAAAGCATGAAGGAGGGTGAATTACCCAGGTGTCAGGGGGAGGGGACTAGGTTCAGGCGGCTTTCAGAGGCATAGGACATTTAAATTAAAAGCTCATCAGTTTTGAAATACTAGTTCAGGCACCGCTGGGAGGGACCACGCGCTGGTGATAGTGAGGCTATAGTGAGATGGTATCTGGAAATTAACGTGATCAGCATGAAGTCTCGCAGAAACGGGGGGCAGGGGAACTGCTTTTTTAAAATGAGGTGCCCTAGTTTCCTTCTTCAGGCAGTACCCTCTCAGTTATCAGTTGTGCTACTGAAGACACCAACCTTCTTTAGATATTTCCAGCTCAAATGAGGCATTTAGATAAGAGATGAGGACTCATCAAGAAGAACCATTCTTTTCTCTTTAAGCACGTGTCTAACGTTGTCCGTGTCGAGGTATAGAGTATTCCGAACTAGGGGTCCAGCTTCTGGGATCCCAGACCATGATGCATATGCTGCCGTCCATAAAGAAACAGGCAGCGTTCTGCACTCCAGGGCGATTCCAGTTCAATACTTTGTGAACTATGTTGAGTCTGCTGCACTTTCCTGCATGTTTGCCCCGATTTCAGATGCCGTTGCTTTCTGTTTGCTCAGTTAATGTCCTCTTCCTCAGCATGTATTACGATGTGATTCAGCGCGCACTGGGTGTTAAGCTGCTCCTTCTCAAATGTACAGTTTTTCACTTAAACAATTTGTACTGACTTGTTCACTCCCTTGTGTACATGCCCTTTTTTTGCCATATAATTCCTTTAATTTCACAGATGACATGTTAATTTATGTCTCCTGTCATGTAAGTGGATCAACATCCAGTTGCAACAAAATTAAGCCCTTCATTAGTGGGTTGTTTTCTTTGATTTCTGTTTTCCCCTCTGGTTGTTGGCTCACTTTTCCATGATGGATGATAAGTGAATTAGAGTTCATTATTGTTCTTTGAGATGCCCCTTTCCTTTGTCTTTTTATGTCATGAGAGAACCAGTTGGTCTTGGCTTAATCATACCTTCCTTTGGGTAATTTGGGGTTGACCTCTCCAGGCACACATCTCATGACCTGACGTTGTATCAAGGAGACTGGGTGCCCTTTAAAATTACCAGTCCTGGCTAGGTCCGTGGAGTAAAGTCAGGTACTACAATAGCCTGTCTCCCTAGTGGTCTCTGTGTTTGGCAGGGTACCACGAAGGATCCAGTTTCTCCAGGACTGAATTCAAAGTTGTCTTAGTTAGGATGCCTGTTGCTGCAAGGATGCATCGTGACCAAAAGCAAGTTAGGGAGGCTTATACTTCTGGATCATAGTTCATCTTTGGAGGAAGCCAGGACAGAAAATCAAGCAAGGCAGGAACCTGGAGGCAGGAGCTAATGCAGAGGCCATGAAGGGGCACTGATGGCTGTCTTGCTTCCTCTGGCTTGCTCAGCCTGCTTTCTTATAGAACCTAGACAACCAGCACAGAGAGGGCATCGCCCACCATGGTCTGGGCCCTCCCCCATCAATCACTAATCTTATGGAAGCATTTTCTCAATCAAGACTCCCTCCAGTCCAATAACTCTAGCTTGTGTAAATGACATAAAACTAGCCAGCACAGCAATTTTCTGTTCCATTATATCCGATTGACTCTGTGCTACGTTTTCAGAAGGCAAAGAGTACTTACTTCTTTGTTTGCACATTTTGGCGATTTTGAAGATTTTATTTCTAATTATATATGAATGTGTGTGCCTGTGTATGTATGGGCTTGTGCATGTGAGTGCATACTTGAGGAAGCCAGAAACGGAGCCGGACTTCAAGGTGTTGTGAGCCACCTGATGTGGGTGCTGGGGCTGGAACTCAGGTCCTCTGCAAGAGCAGTAAGTGCTTGTAACAGCGAAGCCATTTCTCTAGCACCCTTATTTTAGTTTATTTGAGACCATGTTTCATTATGTAGCCTAAACTGGCTTTCAGTGTGTCCACCTCCCCAGTATGAGAATGCAGGCATGAGCCACCACACCCTATTTTATTATAAAAGGCACTTCTTGCACCAAAGTCTTCTAAATCTTTAACACAACTCTGAAACCATTTCAGCCTCATACAGGAAGAGGAACACACACAGGTTCCTTTTCGAATGGCTGGTTTCTTAGGTGTGGTGACGGTGTGGGTGTTGATTCTATTATTATGTTCCATAACAGATATCATAAATACATCCTTTTGAATGTATTCAGTGCTAGATTACCACGAAAAACTTTTAAGTGTGAGACAGTTTATATTACTGATTGTTCCTACTATGTTTATGATGGCATACCTGGCAGTCTTCTCCAAACCAGCAACATTTAAAAAATTTTAAATTTTCTATTAAAATACTTTAGGCTAATGGTTTAATATAGGTGGTGTTTTCTTTTTTATGAGGGTATTGTTTGTAAGTCCTCGATTTTTCAGATGTTACAGACGGACTCGCAATGTTATAGCTAGAGCAAATCTAAACTAACGTGTACAGGATGGACGTCACTGCCATGACCAAGGATGCCGTAAATGAATTAAATTGTAGATAGAATTTCAGATGCGTTTTCCATGTTTTGAATGAAGTCTGAGTGCAGTATTAGAAATATTATTGATGTCGAATTTCAGATCAGCCCTGAGTTAAATGGGCTATTTAGGATGGGCCAGAGATGCCAGTATCTGCACTCTAGACATAATGTCTCCAGTGACAGGAACTCATTGGCTAGGCAAAAGTTCAGTGGCTTTAACCTTTAGTGGACATTTAGAATGCAATTTATAACCAGGTGGAGAAACACCTGGATCAGCCTCCACATTAGACATAGAGTGAATTTCATGCTAGGTGCTGATTTAATTCCTGAGTCCCACTTCTATGAAGTAGACCCATTTTCTTTCCTATTTTCTGTCTCCGTATAGCATCCCCAGCTGTCTTGGAATTCACTCTTGTAGATCAGGCTGGGCTCGAACTCACAGAGATCTGCCTGTCTCTGCCTCCCGAGTGCCTGAATTAAAGGTGTGCGCCACCATCACTCAGCTTAGTAGATCTGATGGAATTTACTTCTCCCACCAGTCTAACTAGACGATTCTCTTGTAGACCAGGGCATCATAGATAAATGGCCCTGGCTAGAAGGTGGAAGTCTTTGCGGAGAATTTTCAAATTTACAGCTCTAAATGTGGAAGAGTTCCTCATAGTGCCAGTGCTGGGAGGTGAGTAGAAGGTAGGTGCCAGGGGGTTTCTTGTTTCTAAAGAGTTCCTGGGGAGTGGCTCCTAAGGCCCAGAGATGCTGTATCAGGCATTCCTGCTGCCTGATGTCTTCATTCAGTTCACCCCATGTTGCTTCTTGGCCTAGGATGCTTCAGGTACCATCTCTATTACACACAGGCTAAAGAATGCTGACTGCCTCTCTTGATTATTTAGAAGGACATGTTTCAGTGTCCTTTGTCACAAATTTCAGCTGTGAAGCATTTAATTGGATAATAGGGCAGCTGGCTTCTGACGTAGCTTTTTTGGGAAGAGTGGTAATGTTTACTGTCATAAACACAGATATTTATTGACACTAATTAAACTAGTGACTGGAGATATGTGAGTATATATGTGGCAATGACTCTAGGTGCTTGCTCTGATACAAATGTCACATGACTTTTGATTACATCATCCAAACAATTGTACCCCTATCATGGGGCGTGTGTGTTTATGTGTATGTGGGGGTGGGTGGATTTTTCTGTCCCTCCTGCCAACTCCCAAATCATGACATGGAGACTTCTTTTATTAATTAGGAAAGCTTGGCTGATAGCTTAGGCATGTTTCTAATTAGCGCTTCTAATTTAAATTAACCCATTCTATTCACCTATGGGTTGCCACGTGATGTGTGGCATTTACTTGTCCTCCTGCATGCCTTGCTCACTTTCCGTCTGGCTTGCGACTCCTCATGGCTCCAGCCTTCTTCTCAGTGTCCTCTGTGCCTGGAAGTCCTGCCGAGCTATTGGCCATTCAGCTTGTTATTAAACCAATCAGAGTGACACATCGTCACATGTACAAAAAGATTAGTCCGCAACATGTGTGTGAGAGAGTGTGAGTGAGAGAGAGAGAATACAGTTGTGCTTTGATACTGTGCTTTATTATTGAAGTCATTATTAAAGGCAGCTAAAGAGAGATATTGCGACTATAACACATACACTGAGAGATTTATATGAAAGAAGAAATGAGCACTTTGGCAAATCACCAAGCATGCGTCTATGTTCCCTACTGGAAGGAAGCTACACGGAGTTACCGCCACCCTTCAGTGGGCTAGGGTTTGGGGAACTGAGACTTGAGATGACACAGGCTGCATAAACTTCCCTTCCTCTCAGGAAGTCCTGGATTGGCTTCCCGAGAAGCCTTCAGTACTGTTGGAACGTGTTGGAAAGAGAAACACAGCTGATGCTTGGCTTCTGCTCGCCAACTGGTTTCAGAAACTCTAATAGTTGTTTATTCCGGATGCAGCAGCCAAGTTTTCTTTTCACTGTCTAGGTTGTTATATGACTTGGGCAGCATTAGATCAACAACAGTGCCTACTTAGAGTAGCTTAGGCCTTTTGGATCTAGGCCTCTGAAACACACCGCTGCCTGCCTCAGATGCAGTCACCTGCTAGGGGAGAGGGTAGGGAGCTCACGGAGAAGGGTGGTATGAATTCATGAGGTCTGTTCCCCTTGGGGAAGGAGAGAGGACAGGAGCAATCTCGTCAGGGCTCGGGCCAGGAAGCCAGTTCTAGGAGAAGGCAGGATTAAGTGTGTCTGGACTAGGAGAAGTAAAATGATTCGAGAAGCTCATTAGACAGCAAGCCCAGTGTGGGGCAGATGTGGAGGTGACTGTGCTCAGTGCCCGTGGGAAAGCACAGATAGAGTGATGGGTTCTTCGGCAGTGTGATTTAAAGACTGGGTTCCGTGGAGTAGAAGCTGCCTTCTGATGGACTGAATGGTCTGCATCTGGCCTGTGGGCTAATCTTTGTCTTTGTTTTTTCATAACTGTATACTGAGCAGCTTTGTACTTTATGTTGCCATTGTGGATAACAAAGACCTGGAAATATTTAACCCCTTCCTCTTGTGAGAATGCCATAACTATATCGATAATGGCGGCCTTGTTTCTGGTACATAAAGGCTGTGGAAAATGTGTTTTAAGTGCTTTGATTTCTGATTACAGCTGATGGCATTTAGGAAGGTTTCCTTCTTCCTGGGCTTAACACTTGCTCTGAATGTCAAGTTCAATATGTCAACCAGAATATTGTCTAGTAAATAATATCCTAGTACATAATATATAACCAACAGAGTTCACAAGGTCTAATAAATAGCAGTAGTTTTTTTAAAAATAAAAACACTGTTTTTAAAAATCCGCATGAACATGACCATTTGAGACGCTGCCTTTTAAGGAGACTGTTTCCGTTTGCACCTCCTCTAAAGGTACAGTTCGGTGACTGAGGGAGGAAAGGTGTAAGACCTGATGGCATGCTGAACTTTGACATTTATCATGTGATGTGCTGATTTGTCCGGAGGCCCAGAGGGAGGGGCCTTCAGCAGAAATAGCAGTTGGACAGCATCCAACGTCTGTGACTCTGGCACAAGGAGTCAGTGTTTGAACCAAGAACGGCAGAAATGGTACAGGCATAAAGGGACACCTTCCTGGCACACCTGTTGATAGTGAGTTGCCAAGAGATGAAGATGGAGCACAGAGGCTGCCAGAAGTTAGCTTCGAGAGTTGGTGAGTGTCACCTCTCTAGGGGATACGGGGGAAGCGCACCATCAGGCTCCCTTCGTATGCTGGGTATCTGTTGCTAGAGAGAAGTGGAAGGCCTGTCTTGTTTCTGCCCCGTTTGACCATCTGTTTTCCCAGTCAGTTTGATTTTCCTAGTGGACGAGCTGGCAGAGAACTTGAGAGAGATGAAGCTGTGGTTCGGGTCAGCTACTGGCAGAACCCAGACTAGGAAGGGCACTTTTGGTTCATGGTACAGTTTTCTTTCTGTTTCTCCCATTGCCTCACAGGAAAGAACACTGTTTTAGGAAGGCCCCATCCTCGCTTTAGGTCTCGTTGGTTAGAGAACATTTTGAAGAAGTCTTGGCCAGTGGGATGACTGGCTCTAAGGGAACACACGGTGATCTGGGGAAATGGCTCAGCCTGTTAAGCGCTGACTGTGTTAGCTGTTTAACAACTTGACCCTGAGTTAAAACCCCAGAGCCCACATAACCCACTTAAAAAGCCAGACACCAGCATGGGCTGTCAAGATGGCTCAGGTATGGGCTGTCAAGATGGCGTGGGTAAGGGCTCGTGGAGGCTAAGCCTGATAACCCCAAGTTTGGTCCCTGGAACCCACATGATGGAAAAAGAGAACTGACCCCTCTTAGGTATCCTCTGACCTCCACAAAGGTGCTGTGGCACACCCCCTCCCAAATAAATAAACACATAAATGAGTAGATGGGAGAGCTGAGCATGCTGGGGCATGCGTACAGCAGCAGCATTGGGGAAGTAAAGACACACATCTCTGGGGCTTCAGCCTAATTGGGGAATTCCAGGCCAACCTTGTCTCAAAAAAACCAAAATAACTAAAAATGAGTGTTCCTAAGGAAAGGCACCCAAGAGTTTCCTCTGGCCTCTAAGCAAAAACATACATTCAGCCATGCATGTGCGTACCATACACTTGTGCGTGCGCAGCCATGCATATGCATACCATACACTTGCGCATGCGCATACACACGCGGGGGGGGGGTAAGGGAGTCAAACTCAAGAGATCTCTAAACCCAAGAAGATTTAATCTGCAGTTTATAAACAAAGTCTCTTGAGCTGGTGCGATAGCTCAGTGGATAAAGATGCTTCCCCTGCAGGCCTGATGACCCACGTCCAACCCTTGGAACCCGCGTAAAGTAGGAGGAGAACTGACTGCTTGAAGGTGTCCTTTGACCTCCACACTCGTGCACGCGCACCCACCCACCCTGCACACAGGAATAACTAATGAAAATAATCTTTCTTCCTCTCAGAAACTCCATCAGTACCAGTGATCGGTTCATGTTATAATAGGTCAGGACCCTGGGAATTAGGAGTTCTGTAGTCTCCTCTAATTTGCCAAATCCCAACTGTTTACACTTTCTTTTTATTTTTTATTAGAATATGATGTTTAAGCCACTGTATTTAGATAGAATGTTTTTAAAAATATATTCTTGCTTTTAAGTGTCTTTAATTTTTTAAATATCACTCCTTTAAGATTCTTTTTTTGACTAGTAATTCTTTCCTTTCAATTATGTAATTACATCAAATCCAAGAAACTTAAACCATAAGCCTATGTTTCTCATGATTTAAGAGAGTCAAACCGTGCAACACTAAACAGCTATTTTAGCTGTAAAATGCTCTGTGTACTTTTAGCATAAGAAACAATTTTTAAAGTTAAAGGCCAGTTTATCATTTAAAAGTTTTTCCTGCCGGGCGGTGGTGGCGCACGCCTTTAATCCCAGCACTCAGGAGGCAGAGGCAGGCGGATCTCTGTGAGTTCGAGGCCAGCCTGGTCTACAAGAGCTAGTTCCAGGACAGGAACCAAAAGCTACGGAGAAACCCTGTCTCGAAAAATCAAAAAAAAAAAAAAAAAAGTTTTTCCCTTGCAGTTTAGGGAATGGAACCTACTACCTGGTGTGCATTAAGCTAGAACTTTCTCATATGGCTACATCCAGCCCCTGCCACCCCTTAAAAACAAACAAGCTGGGCAGTGGTGGCGGCACACACCCTAATCCCAGCACTCAAGGGCAGAGGCAGGAGGATCTCTGTGAGTTTGAGCCCAGCTAGTTCCAGGACAGCTAGGACTGTTACACAGAGAAACCCTGTCTCGAAAAAAACAAAACCAAACAACCAAAAAAAAAAAAAATAAAAAGCCTTTTGAAACTTTGAGTCAGTCTCCCTAAACTGCCCAGGCAGGTATCCTGCTTTGGCCTCTGGATTAACTGTGATTACAGGTCTGTGTCACCTGGCCCTACTCAGTGAATGGCTGTTGACAATAGTGGCGCTCCGGATTCTGGACTTGGCATATCTGAGTAGCTACTCTGTGAAGCGCTGAGCTAAGTGTCTTGCATGTAGGGTCACCTGTAGTTGGCCACCTTAGGTGGGCACATGCCAGACTCATTGCAGGTCAGCTCTCAGCCTGCTTTGATGGAGGTCTCAAGAGCACTTTGCCCCCATTACAGCCTCAACTCGGAAACTTGTACCAGCAGAAACCCAAGGACTTCCACTGGTTCTTATAACATGATTAATCCTGGCTTCAGAAAAGTTTTCACGAACTTTCGAAGTGCTAAAGTTCGTAAAAGCTTAAACTGGACCTAAAGCTGAACTCGACCTAAATCAAGAAAGGAAAGTTCCGCCTTAACCGACAGTGAACGCGCTTATTGGTTAGGATCGCATAGGGGCTGACTCACTTCTTTAGCTGTAGCAGAGAGCCACGCCCTGCATTCCAAAACCCCTTGCTGCTTGAGGCGCGCGGGCCTGGCTCCTGCAGCCCCCTGAGCTCACTGTCCTCTGTGCTTTCCGCGCCGGTCAGCTTCTTAGAGGCGGTCCGCCTGCGGGGACAGCAGCCACTTCCCACGACCGGCCGCTCGCACGGACGGAGTGCCCGGCTCCAACTTGATCCTTCAGGAACTTTCCAAGGAGCCTGTCTCCGGGAGGAGAGGTACGTGTGGCTCTTTGTGGGAAGGCAAGGAAGGCAGTTTATTAAAATATTCTCCAGGGTGATGGGTTGTAGCAGCGCCAGATGGTGGGACTCCAGGAAAAGGAGAGGAGGAACAAAGTCGCGAGTAACTTCCACAAGGCACCCTGTGATCACCAGTGGCATCTCCTTCACCAAAAGAACTCACGGGAATCGGCTTACCAGTTGGGTTTCAGCCCTAAACTAGGTATACCTAGTAGTAGTGCAGTGGCTGGAACTGTGGTCCCGGGTAGGTAGGGCTAATCAACAAATGCACCAAATCCTGTGTGATGCTAGCCGATGTGGTTCCGAGTATATAGTAAACAAGCGACACAGTTTCAGTTTGGGATTGTCAGGGTTTCCTAGAGTAGTTCTTTGAGAAGTGAGATTGTAGTTACAGCTTGGCTACTGAGTTTTAAGGATTACAGGCTTCCTCTGCTCACCTCTACCAAAGAAAGACCTTCAGCCAGTGTTGGAGGAACTGGGGAGCGAGCCCTGTACCAGGTGCCAGGAGGGAGCACGTGTTGTCTGTGTTTTCCAGAGAGGCTGTTTACTCTGCAGACTTCTGCTTCTGTTTAGTGCTTCAAGGTGATTGATTGCTCTTGTGGAACTAACAGAGAAACGCATGAGGGTTGCCTATTTTTTTTTCCTCCCTGTTTTTCTTTTGCTGTGTGTTTTAACTTGGGTTGTCCCCAACAGGATTCTGAGCTCAGTTTTCATGATGGGAACAAATTTTTATTCTACTTTAACCTGGTTGAGTGTGTGTGCGTGTGCGCGTGTTGCTGGGGATACAGCCCAAGGTCTGCCCCCATGCTACATAAGCATTTTACCAGGTAAACTAAATCGCTAATTTTTTGTCTTGTGGGTTTTTTTTTAAAGCTTTTTTAAAAATCTGTTTGCCCAGCAGATTTGTTTGTATTGTACAAGCCGATTTTTATTTTATTCTTTGGTGGCAGTCGTTCAGTCCAGGACCTCTCGTGGAGCTAAACCTCTCAATCCCCAGTTTACCGACTTTCTTGCCATAGTTTGGGAAGGTAGAGGCCTGGGACATAGCTTTTGGTTGCTAAGGAAATGCACAGTACAACCTAGATGCTATCGTAAGTAGAATGAGTGTGTACCAGAAAGGCGGGCACTTGTTGTTCTGATGGCATAGGCAGTACCAGGGACATTTCAAAACTGATCTATGGTTAAGAATGTGCATTAAGCTAGGAACATTATCCTTGCTCTTCTGCATTTATGAAACTGTAGACTGACGCTTGCAGTAGATGGAGAGAGAGAGAGAGCAGAGTAAAATTCTCTGCAACTGACCTTTCTTAGGTCTATAAAGAAAACTCTAGAAAGAAAGCACTTAGAAATGGAATAATTAAATTACGTTTTGTTGGTAATTGGAGAGGTTAGTTCCCTGCTGCACGTCCAGCACCCATTGGAAGCTCCTGGGCTAATAGTTACGCCAACTGCATTGCCTTAGGTTGATCCAATGTCTGGGTGAAAGGTAACCGCTTGGAAAGCTTGGCTAACAACCTCTGACCTCCAGAGAAAAGTCGCCTCAGGGCACTGCTGGGCAGTTGGAAGGCCCCCTCCTGTGGTGAGAGAGTGGGAGAAGAGCCTGCTAACTTTAAAATGTCTAAAACCTAACTGGATGGTTCACATGCAGTTGTTACAAAGCTGAACATCTAAGGGTGTCCTTTTGTCTGCAACTGAGGCGGTGCGCATCCCCTTCCTCCCACTGACGTTCCGAGTAGCTAAGAGGGAAGTGTATTACCCTGGCTGCGTAGTTCAAGACTTGGTATAACCTGTTTCCTATTTCACAGTCAGTTGCTTTCTTTGTTGGGAGTTAGCGTCAGACATTTGCTGTTTTCCCTGTGGCTCTAATAGCTGTCAAACAGCGCCAGTTTTCCCTATGTGAAGTTATACTGAGGAGAGTCTTGGTTTGAAGCAGATTTCCAAGTGATTTTAAAGGTCTTCGGTGCCCCGTGCCCAAGTCTCAAAGTTCACAGAATAATATATTTACTCAGGAAGCTTGAGGTTTTCAAATATTAACTGAGCAAGCCCTGCACTCTTCTTGATGGGTGGGTTGATACATGTGGCTGCCTCAGGGCGACCAATCTTTGTTGACTTTTCTTCCTGAAGCTCTTTAGTTCTGACTGTGTCCTTCCTGCTCCTCAGAAGGAGCACACTGGCTTTCTCCGAGTGTGACACCAGGCACAGGATCCTAGTGACTGTACATACGGGCTGTGTCGGATGTGCTGTGGGGACATAGTTTTCAAGTTAGGCTGGGCACTTAGTGTGCTGTTAAACTTGCCTTTTCAAAAGGGTGAGCTAGGGGCGAGTGAGATGCTTCTAGCCATCGCAGTGACTGAGAGCACGTGTGGTTCTTACGGAGCACCTGAGTTCAGTTTCCGGCATCCGTGCCAGGCAGCACAACCACCTGTGACTGTAGCCCCAGGGAGAGCTGGTGCCCTTGGCCCCTGTGGACACCTGCCCTCCTGCCTCCTATTCACGTAATTAAAAATAATAAAAATGAACTTAAAAAAGAATAATGAGGTAAAGGACATGAGAGGGGCTACAATTTAACCTGTTAGAAGGAGGAAAAAGTGCAATGTGTCGCTCTAGTGGTGGCCATCTGTAAGCACACCATGTTGCAAGAAAACAGTGCCACCTTCTTGGAAGACCAGAGGCACCTATTCCAGCTTACCCACCTCCTCAGGTCCATCTGCCTTACGTGGACCTCCCACTCACCTTGCAAACCAAGAATGCCTTGGCCACCTCCTCAGATCTCCGCAGCCTGGCTATTTGAAGTAGTGCGCATGCTTGAGGATGTTGAAAGAGCATATCAGGGCTTAGGGGTGTAGCGCGATGACAGAGCATTTGCAAAGTACCCAGGAGAGCCTGGGTTCCCTTCCTGGCCTGTGAAAAAAACAAAGCAAGAGAGCATGCAACAGAATGTGCCATTCTGGTGGACGAACCGCTTAGGAGGAATCTTAGAAATCTCACAGGAAAGTATTCCAGAAATGAGATTTTTAAAAGCAGGTAGATGGTCAGTTCCAAAGGTTTCAGAATCAGAGGGTGTTCTGTTGTCAAAGAGAATTGCAAAATGTATTTTTTTAAAAGATGGATGATGCTCTCACAGAAATCACGTGATGAGGGTGGGGAGTAGTAGCACATGTCTGTAATGTTACCCTGTGGAAAGCAGAAGCAAGAAGATCGGGAGCTCAAGACAAGCCTGGGCTACATAGTGTGGCCCTCAGTATCTCTGTGTCTGGCATATGCCTGCTAAAGATCATTTGTGTTCGTTAACCTCACGTCTTTTTTTAATGGAGGCGTTGGGCAGGAATTTCAGGACGCTGGCATACATATGGCATACCAGCTTCAATATGAGATTTGAAGTGTCCTGTGGGTTCTCTATCCAAAAAGAAAAAATGTGGTTGGGCAGCGCTATGGATACATAAGCTTGTCTTATACCCAAAGAAGGCAGGTCGGAAGAACAGTGATGTCAGACGTAAGTAGTCTTGAGCAACGCGCCTGGATAAACCCATGGATCTCGGGTTACCAGGTGGAGTTCCTAGAAGATGTGATTCCCATGGCTCTTGGATTGACTACAGAAAACAGTAAAGAATCTGGGACTCAGGAGTCAGGTCTTGTGTGATTTTATTGGAACTGCTTGGGCTTCTGTTTCCTTAATCACAAAACAGAAAGAGAAGAATACTTGGCAGTCAGATTTTTCTTTGGACCACCAGCTCGTAAATAATGACATGGAGACTTATTATTAATTATGAAATCTTGGCCTTTAGCTTAGACTTGTTCCCAACTAGTTCTTATAACTTAAATTAACCTGCTTTTTAAATCTATGTTTTACCATGTGGTTTTGTACCATTCTTCCATTTTGTATGTCTGACTCTCTCCAATCTTGCTGATGTCTCCTGTGTGCACCTCCTACTTCCTCTCTGCCAGGAAGTCCTGCCTATACCTCTTGCCTAGCTATTGGCCGATCAGCTTTTATTAAACCAATCTGCACATTATATCTTCACTCAGTGTACAAATATCCCACAATACTGACCTCATAGACAGTTGAAGACATTGAAGGATTAAAGTAGTTAATTCATGAGAAGTGTTCCAGAGCAATAATGAACTTCATGTCTTACCCTTAGTTATTGTTGTCACTGTGGATTTTTTTCTGCTTTTGTGGTACCACTTGAGGCAGGAGGTTGTCTGAACTGAGTTTGTGTTTAGACCTATATCTTTTGTATGCAATGAAATTTTGGAGAGGGTATGGAATCACTTGGGAAGTGGTTGGAGGACACTGGACATGTTCATTATAGAGAAGCTGGCATATTACTTGTTTAATAAAAGGATGCAGATAGCTGACACCAGATTCTGTATGTGCCCTCTGGTGTGACATGTGCCTTCCCATGGGGAGCTGTAGCTTGGTTTGAAGAGGAATATGTACTGAACGAGGTTGTAGGGGAGCTAGTTCCTGCTAGTATCTGAATTTAGTGTAGATTTTCTGTGTGCAGTTCTGTCAGCTGACTCTGGTTCTCCTCAAAGAGCAGGTTTACCCTCCAGAGGACATAAGGTAATGTCTGGACATAGTTTTATTGTCATGACTAGGGATGGGTGGAGCCAGGCATGCTGCTATCCAGCTTGTTTGCAGGCACCTGGATAGTCCATGACAAGGACTTCCCCGTCAGACTGTCAGTCGCACAGGGTTGAGAAATCTTGGCTTACCAGTTGAGTACTTGTTGTGTTTGTGAAATTGGAATAGCTGTTTTTGCTTGGGTATTGTCACTAGCTAACTGGAAGAATGTGTTTATGAGAAAGCCTTTGAGACTGAGTCTATTCTAAAACCTGCAGGTATTTTTATTTTTGTCATTGGGTCCAATAGCATTTGCCCCATCCCCTAGAGGAATATATAAGGTAAACCTATACTTGGATCTCTGCTCTCCAGTTAGTGACCACATGATATAGTCAATGCTAGGCTGTCTTGAAATCTTCTCTGACAATGCCATTAATCTGAAACTCTTCAATTTAGCCTTCAGCAAAATTTTAAGACAAGGACAAAAAGCAGGCATGTTCTTTGTTAAATAGCGCAAGAAGTCTAGGCCGTTTACTAATATTCTTCTCCGCTGAAACATCATAGGCTGCGCTGCCATAATTTACGTTGCTCTCAGCACTAATATCATCCATGTTCCTACTAGAATGACCCATTAACTACCGCTCTATTCTTAGTATGGTTTCTTCATGTATTTCCCTGTGTCTTAAGTTGTAAACAGCACACCCAGCCAGGGTAGGTCCAAAGGCACCAGCGTCATCACCCTAGTGTAGAGGTATCACGTGACCACTGTTCTTGGCCCCTTCTTTTTGTGTCAAGCTGCACAGTCTGTTCTGCAGCATGATGCAGCTCCCTGACAAGAATATTTGTCATGTGCGTTTTTTCCCTTAAGATAAGTGTGAATTTTGTGTGGCAGAAGGCAGATGAGAGATTCCAGTGTTCAAATCCACTTGCTGTCTACATGTTTTGCAGTTTGTTAATTCTTCCATTACTGAAGAGTTCTGTGTCGTAGGAGGGTGCTTTATTAACTGTTGAAAACAGTTGTCCCTCTGAAGGTCTCTTTTTGTGTAACCCTCTCAGAAGTACAGGACTTGAGCCTGTAAAGGTGGCCAGTGTGAGCACCCTCTCCTGCCAGCAGCAGAATTAGAATTCACATTCTCCCCATGAATGGGGACAAGCTGGAATCACAGCAACCTTGGTGTGAGTGGCATGCATAATGGAATGGCTTGGACTTCAGGGTGCACAGCTAAGAAAGTGATTATGCAGACTAAGTAAGCATTGTGAGTTGAGGGAGCCCTTGGTTAAGTTAACCTTCAGGCTCACCTGGTTCTCCTGATAGAGCAGAAATGGGAGGTGGCCTTCTACCTCTAATAGGCTCATGATGCCTGGAAGTTGCTGGGTTATTGGTATTGGCAAACAAATACAACCAAACCCTTACTCTCAGAGAATTTTTCTTGCAGAACCATAAGCCAAGGGTTTAGTGAGTTTAGTCTAGATCTCACAAGCAGGTAGCTTTGAATCTGGAGATTTTTCTGCTGACAAACCAGCAGTGTCTGTGGTTAAGAAGTATGAAATCTGTTTTTTTTTCCCTAATCTCCAAGAAAATAAACTTAAAGACTAAGAAAATTATGAGTTTTTTTTAATTGATTTTTATTGAGCTCTACATTTTTCTCTGTTCCCCTCCCTTCAGCCCTCCCCCAAGGTCCCCATGTTCCCAATTTACTCAGGATCTTGTCTTTTTCTACTTCCCATGTAGATTAGATCTATGTAAGTCTCTTTTAGGGTTCTCATTGTTGTCTAGGTTCTCTGGGATTGTGGTTTGTAGGCTGGTTTTCTTTGCTTTATGTTTAAAAACCACATATGAGTGAGCGCATGTGATAATTGTCTCTCTGGGTCTGGGTTACCTCACTCAAAATAATGTTTTCTAGCTCCATCTATTTTCCTGCAAAATTCAAGATGTCATTATTTTTTTTCTGCTGTGTAGTACTTCATTGTGTAAATGTACCATGTTTTTCTAATCTATTCTTCAGTCGAGGGACATTTAGGTTGTTTCCAGGTTCTGACTATGACAAACAAGGCTGCTATGAACATAGTTGAGCACATGTCCTTGTGGCATGGTTGAGCATCCTTTGGATATATACCCAAAAGTGGTATTGCTGGGTCTTGAGGAAGGTTGTTTCCTAATTTTCTGAGAAATCGCCACACTGACATCCAAAGGGTTTGTACCATCTTGAATTCCCACCAGCAATGCAGAAGTGTTCCCTTTACCCCACAACCTCTCTAGCATAAGTTGTCATCAGTGTTTTTGATCCTGGCCATTCTTACAGGTGTAAGATGGAACCTCAGAGTTGTTTTGATTTGCATTTTTCTGATGGCTAAGGATGTTGAACATTTCCTTAAGTGTCTTTCAGCCATTTTAGATTCCTCTGTTGAGAGTCCTCTGTTTAGGTCTGTACTCCATTTTTTTTTTATTGGATTATGTGTTCTTTTGATGACCAATTTCTTGAGTTCTTTGTATATTTTGGAAATCAGACCTCTGTCTGTTGTGGGGTTAATGAAGATCTTTTCCCATTCTGTAGGCTGTTGTTTTGTCTTGTTGACGTGTCCTTTGCTTTACAGACGCTTTTCAGTTTCAGGAGGTCCCATTTATTAATTGTTTCTCTCAGTGTCTATGCTGATGGGGTTATATTTAGGAAGTGGTCTCCAGTGCCAATGTGTTCAAGTGTATTTCCCACTTTCTCTCCTATAAGGTTCAGTGTGGCTGGCTTTATGTTGAGGTCTTTGATCCATTTGGACTTGAGTTTTGTGCATGGTGATAGCTATGGGTCTATTTTCATTCTTCTACATGTTGATATCCAGTTATGCCAGCACCACTTGTTAAATATGCTTTCTTTTTTCCATTTGATATTTTTTGCTTCTTTGTGAAAAATCAGGTGTTTGAAGATGTGTGGATTGATATTTGGGTCTTCTATTCAGTTCCATTGGTCCTCCTGTTTGTTCTTATGCCAATACCAGGCTGTTTTCAGTACTGTCGCTCTGTAGTAGAGTTTGAAGTCAGGGATTGTGATGCCTCCAGAAGTTCTTTTATTGTACAGGATTGTTTTGGTGATCCTGGGTTTTTTGCTTTTTTTTTTTTTTTTTTTTTTTTTTTTATATATATATATATGAAGTTGAGTACCGTTCTTTTGAGGTCTGTGAAGAATTTTGCTGGGCATTGTGTTGAATCTGTAAATTGCTTGGAAATTTTGTAGAAATTATGAGTTTAAATGGTACCAATGATTGTAGTTTTTGAGACCTGATGGGTATTGGGTGACTTCATGTTAGATCCATTCCTTGTCTTTGTTTTCTTGGGTGTGGGACTGGGAATTACCACATGCTGCTGCAAGTGTTTGTAAGCTGCATACACACGTGCAAAGGCCTTGGCATCAACTTCTGCAGTATCTGCTGTCAAGCTCCCAAGGTCTAGATTGTCTAGCCTCAGAGTATAAAGATAGATTTCTTTGTATTTATGTGGAATGTGGGCTTGCTGCTGTCCCTGAACACTGTAGAGTGTGTCTTAACCGGTAGGGCAGGCACCATGTCTAGTGGTGCAGGGCGGCTCAAGCATGAGTTGCAGTTCCACTCCAGCTGCACATGCTCATGATTGGTATTTGTTGTTCTTCCCAGTGAGCAGGAGCTATCGAGTCCTACATTGTAGTTTGTGTTTCTTACAGTAGAGTATTCAGTTGGCATTTTTACTTTAGTGCTACGTTTAATGTACTCGGCCCAAACGTTTTGAGCCCCTCTATGAACTGTGGTGAATCCGAGGAGATTTTCCCGGTAAAACCAGCTGGCTTCAGAGGGGGTTACTCGTCTACCCCAGGATTCCCTTTCCTCTCCTATTCTCAACATGGGAACGCGATGAATATACTAAGACTGTTAGCAAGTGAGTACCACGGCATGCTTACCCACCCAGGAAACGTAGGGCCCCGCCCTGTGAGTGACACATGCATGAGTAAAGAAAATGAGTTACTGCTGTCGTAGGGATTCCCAGGCCAGTGAGCAGGCCTGTCACTTCTCATTTAAGCTGTACAGACTACCAGAAAGCTACAGAAATCCCTCATCAAAACAGCATGATTAAAAAAAAAAATGCAAATTTTTTTGTGTGGTTTTGTATTGCTAAACATTCTTAGAAGTTTATGAAAAATGCTTTAGTTTGGTTCTCCGGAGGATAGTTTGGATCCACTATCTAGAGTGTTTTGGTTCTCAGGGCTGTAACACTTAAAGCACATGTAAGTCCTAAATTCCCACTGCTGTACTGAAATGCTCTTCACTTCTGTTCATTGTGATTTCTGTATGTTTATTGTCGCTTTGAAACAGAGTCTTTCTTATTGCATATACTAGGCTGGCCTGCACAGTGCAGTGTAGTTCAGACTGTCTTTGAACTCGTGGCAATCCTCCTGCCTCTCAGGTACCTATGTGCTGTTTCCAGATTGTTGAGCAGCTAGGTAATTTTCAGTCCAGGAGCCCGAGAGAGGAAGCTCCTTAACTCCTGAGCACTTGCTCTAAGGAGCAGACGTCTCAGCAGAAGCAGGACTCAGATGTATTTACTTTCTGCCCATGTGAAAGTCAGAGATAGAACAGTATGTGCTTCCTAAAGGAGAACCATCAAAGCAAATGCCCTACGTAACTTGAGCAAGACCGGCACTCACGGAGATGCACTCTGAAAATCCCGCAGGTCTGTAAGACTCCAAGGGAAAAAGAGTTGGGAGGGATGGGTTGTCTGCACAGGGCATAAGCAGGGAGTGGTCCCCCCTGAATTGAAGACTTAAGAGAAACAAGCAAGCATAGCAGTGACACCTCTCTGCTGAGAGTACTAGGTTTGGATTCTCACAGTTCCCTGCCATTTCCGTCGTTCCCAAACTGTCACTGTGCTCATACTCATGCTGATAAAAACTTAACAAGGTCACTTGACTAAGCTGTGTGTAGAGTAGGAACGTACTGTTAGCCAGCACTGTGCTATCCCCTGTCTAAATAAGGGAGTCTCTTTTTTGAGTGAAGTTTTCTCTGTATGGCTAAACTGTTGGGGGAAGAAGATTCAACCAGGAGAGTCCAGCCTTTAAAGAACACAGAGATTACCATGGTTTAAATATGAAATGGACCTTGTAGGTTTATGTAAACAGAACCCAAGCGTAGCCAATATAGGGAATAACCACCACTCCAGGGACTCAAAAAGAAGGAGTGTCCAAAGGAAGAGATTATATTCCCCGCCAGCCCTCCCCCCACAGCTGAGCTCTGAGCTCATTACAGAGGATGTGGCCCTGGCACACTGCATGGCCAAGAAGGCAACACAGTTCCCTGCCAGTAGAGCTTGCTGCCAACCTGCCTTCCAGAATTTACTGAAAAATTTTCTTTAGACGGGCCAAGGAAAGGTGTTCAGAGGGAACTGTCACCCAGGGGGTGTCTTGCTCCATCACTGTTAGAGGGCCCCAGAACCAGGAAGTGCAGCTCCTTGCTCTGCAGTATCTGTTGTTCTGTCTACCCACAAAACCCAAACCAACATTATGCAGCCTGCAAATGAACAAGATACCTGTAAGTCCCAGGTCAGAGTTTGTCAGTTACATCAGTCAAGAACGGAGAGGCAATCGATGAGTAACTGATGGGGCGTGGGGAGGACAAATCCCATTTTCTCAGGATTCGGGGTTTTCTTTTGTTCAGCCTGGCACTTGTTTCATGCTTTCTTGAACTTCTAAGTTTATTCCTGGCTTGTCCATGTAGTGGCTCAATGCTAAAGGCTGATTGTAGGTTAGATTTCTTTCTTCTTGTTTGCCTCCTAAGCCATGGGAAGCATTTGGAGCAGCTTTTATCAAGTGTCACATGGCCCGATGACATTTCACATGTCTTGCTTAATGCCTGTGAAGGTGCAGAGCACCGCTGAAGCTAGAGTTTCTGTGGAACCATCCGGGGAATCTTGCCTCTGAGAGGGGTTTGTTACGACACTCCAGGGCTCTGATTTTACTCATATGAGGTAGGTGTTCTGTGCATGTCTTTATGAGTTGAGGTGATACTGCTTCCAAGAGTGAAAAGACCCCCCCACTCCACCGCAGCGTTGAGATGCTAGGTGTCTGTGGTCTCTTGCTTCATAACACAGTGCAATGTGTAAGTCAACTTTCTGTTTGAAACATTTAGGCATACTCAGCCCTAATCTTGATTCTGAGTTGTCTGTCATCTGCATTGCTTTCTCCTCTCTACTTCTGGTCTCCCGTCTCTTGTTCTGTTAGCTTAACCTCCTGAAGATACTCTTTAAATGGATCTGGGGGAGGTTCAGACATTAAGGCTGATTATAAATTCTTTAAGTTTTCTGCTTATGTTTTAAACCAGATTTTGTTGGATGACATCAAACAGAGTAGATACTTACTCATAATCTTATATCCTGGTAACCATGATAACAAAAATCAAAGCAAAACATGCTTGTGGTTAGTGTATAAACTTATCGAAAGCTATAGATGAGATGTGTTGGTTACATTCAAATGTGTTAGTGTACTTGTGATTTTTTTCCCCTAAAACGGAGTGGCATATCACCATTTGCTCTTAATAAAAATGTTAAACTTTTTAATTCTGCAGCTATTTTTTTTATACTTACAATATTTTGGAGATCTTGCCTAACCACACACAGAAATCATGGCTTTTGGTTGTAGTGATGGTATTGTATTTCATTAAATGAATATATAGTAATTAATTTCACCTTTGCCTCTTTCTAGACATTTTAATAGTTGCCAAACTGTGACCGTGTGCTCACTCAGGTATTAGATTGGCTGTATTCTGCCCTATGTGTAAATCTTGCTGCTAAAGTTGGTGTTTAAATTCCTATAAGTGGGATTTCTAGATCAGAGATTAAATGCATATGAACCTTGCTAGATAAAATCACCAAACTGGAGTCCACAAAGGCCACCAATTTTAATTTTAAACCAAATTTGCATTCTTAATTTTTGTTTAAGATATACTGCTAATAATTGTACAAATTTATGAGCCACAGTAAAATTGTAAGATGTTTATCTGAGACAGGGTCTTAGTATATAATCCTGGCTGGCTTGGGACTTGCTGTCTTGCCCTGGCTAATTTCAAACTCATGGAGATCTACCTGCCTCCTGACATTCACAGTGCAGTGATAATACACGTATGGTATGTTTGCTGTAATCAAATTGTAGTCTTTAACATATTCATTCACCACCTTAGATATTTATCATTCCTTTTCGGTAAGAGCATTGAAACCCTTCCATAGCTATTTTGAGACTCGGTGCAGTATTGTGATCCAGAGTTGCATCTTTCTACCTCCCATCCCTGTAAATCCCACAGCATTAACTGTGCCTGTGTGCTGAGTTGGAAGTAATGCCTATTTTCTTTTGTTTTTCTTCATCGGGTCAAGACTTAGGATCTTTACACTCTTCTTTGTTCCCTGGATTTTAATTCCCTAATCTGGTGTACTTTACTACGTGCTTTTATTTTCTTCATTCTCTTCCTTATTCGTCTTTGCCATTTCCCTGAACATTCTTATTTCTGTTGCATTGACTTACATTAGCACATTTTAAGCATGAAAAATTAGTCTTACTTAATAAATGTTACATGCATTTTGCCTTTCTTTGAGCTTTTTGCTTTCATTGATGCTTTTACTTTAAGTGTAATGAATATTAAACCGCCTTTTAAAAATGAAGTTAAAAATCGAAGAATGATGCTGGTTGAGAAAGCATAACCATACTTTGTGCTGTTTTGGGGGCCGAATAGTTATAGTTCAGGGTATGTACACTGATCTAGTCAGCCCCACAGTCCCAAAGACCTGTAACATCCCGTTTACCAAAACTGTTTATAGGGAGTACTCGTCATTGATGCCCTTCTCCTCTGTTGCATTGGCCCCTATAGGTTTCTTGGCACTCTGGGCAGGTGAGCCTCAAATGTCTTTGACTATTAACACCAGGGTGTAGTCATCTGTGAGATGACTGTGCAATCCCAAGTCGTAGGTGATTCTCTCCTAGATCCTGAACATGTAGGCTTATAATTGCCTTATGGAGCATGGTATATTGAGTGAATTCAGAAGAACAAGAGGTGCAGGGGCAAAAGTGAGCTAGATTAGAAAGCTTAAATGGAAATTCATTTGGGGACACTTGAAGTTGACTAGATGGATCTCACAAATGCACTCTAGATTGTGCAGCGTCTCCCTTTCCTGCTGTCTTAACTCCTAGTCAGTTAGTGTCTAGACATCTGGGGTGGGCTCCCAGGTAATGATAGCCTATTTATCTCATACATGTAGACATTGAACGCACCAACAGTTCATTTGTATCCAATGTTGACTGAATTCTCTCCTTGTTCACGCAGTTACTCTACAGACTGCTAGTGAGATAATCTTGTCTGTTTTCTTGTGAGTAGTGTTAGAAAAGGTACTTCACATTAAGATAAAAAAAAAAAGTCTGACTTAAGTGGATTTCTCTCCAGATTTCTTTGATGAACAAACTTAAAAGAATTCTAATTAATAAAAATTGAATATACATTGTGTTGTTGCAATTTATATAAACTAAGCTTTAATCTAAGTCGCAGGAAAATAGTAGGTTAGTTTTTTATTACTTACACATCTCCTGAGCAGATTTTAAATATTCTTTTCAAAAATCTATATTCATAGCCATATCATGATCCTTTCCTTACTTGGCTTGACAAATGATATTTTCTTAAATGTTAATAGCTCAATTTCTAGTAGAGTTCTGACCTCTTTTTCTTTCTGTTTGACCTGTGATGAGCCAATAGCTTTGTTTACTCCTCACAGTTTCCAGAAGATAATTGACTCAATTAATTTGTATTTACTGAAACAAAAGCCCACAATCAGAAAAATATATCGAATTTTCTGAAAGCTGACGCTATTAGGCTTCAACTTCTGTTACTTTTCATTAACATTCACACAGAAGAGAAAATAATTGAATACTAGGTCATCAGAGAACAGCTATGGTTACTCAAAATGATCATGGTGTTTTTTAAGCAAACATCTCGAAGTAGGCTGAGGAGATCATGGGTGAGTGATGTCGTTAAATAGGCCTTTGACCAGACAATTTGGCTACAATTTGGTGATGGCAGTTTTCTTTTCTAAATAGCATATTGACACAAAAGATAAATGGAGATACTGAGACTGTGTCTTTGACAAAGGAAGGTTCACAAATAGCTTCCTATGTCCAACAGTTTTGCGTCGCTTTGATCCAAGTTGTAACTTCAGCTTTTAACTTATTAATCAAGTTGGCTAAATAAGGCTGACAGAAATTCACTTGTGTATTGTCGTTGACATTTTGCACAGGAGGATAAATGAGTCTGGCAGTGGAATCTACTTAGAAAAATGAGGTCCCGGAAATAAGGATTTCTGTGATTTGTTATACTAAGACATGTCTGAGGGTGAAGGACCTTCTTGGTGGTAAGCCAGTTGTCCCTGGAGAAAGGAAGCAACTATAAACAGAATTCTGCTATCAGTCATGGCAAATGTAAAATGTATAAATCAGCAGGAACTTTTATGAGGCATGTCTGGTTGTCACTCCAAATAATCACACAGCAAATATGTCATTCATTTCTTTACACATTTGTAGGGCTGCGGCAATGGTTTAGTGGGTAAAGTGCTTGGTAAGCAGTCACGAGGACCTGATTTTGGAGCCCTAGTGCCGTAGAAAAGCCAGCTCCACCTGTAACCTAACATTTGGAGGTGGGAACAAAAGGACATTGGGAGCTTGTTGGCCGTCCAGTCGAGTGAAAATGATGAGCTCCAGGTTCAGTGAAGAGACACTGTCTAAAAAATAAGGTGAAGAAGTCACACACACACACACACACACACACACACACACACACACACCAATAAGTCAAAATAGGTTCTCATGTTAGGCAAATTAAGGGGGGATATTTTTCTGGCTTGTCAAAGTTTAAAGTGGACCTCTTAAAATACCAGGTAGGGGAACGGGGCCAGTTTGTAATGTGTTGTCTTTCAGTGAAGTAGATACTTGCTTTGTGTTACTAGAGCATGACCAGTAAGACAGTTTTCCCCATTGCTGTCCCAAATGTTAGATAATTGACCCTGGTTTATGTTGTATGTTTCTAGGTGAGGCTACAAGTCCCATTGAGGTCAATTATTGGGTATAAGTGTTTATAACACGGCATTTGCATTTCAGGAGTTCTCACACCATTGGTCAGGTGAAGCATGGTAATTATTGTTATCATGAGGTAGCCCAGTTGCTGGGCAGCCGCATTAGGAGTTGGTCACAACACATTGAGCTGTGCCCCTAGGGAGCTTCCTGCCCAGGCACCCTCTGGCCGTGCTGTGACCCATAGGGAGTTTGATTGCATCAATGTTGGCCATAAGGTAGGATCTGAGGGCTTTTGTTATTTCTCAGTTTATTTTGCTCCACATTGATACAGAATGTACTTGTAGAGTAAGTCAATGTTGGTAATTTTCTGTTTAATTTTTGTCTCATGAAATTACTCTTTCGTGTCGTAGTTTTACTGATAAGATGTTGGAATTCATGCTCATTTCTGTATGGGGTATCTTTCCTATGCAGTTTGCTTTCTCTTTATGGCTTCGGTGTTGTTACCTCCACTAGTAAAGGCTGCTGTAGTTCAGAGTGGTTGAGCAATTTTTTCCCGATCTTAACGCAGTAAATACAAGAGCCAAGCCTGAAGTCTAGATCATCTGGTTCCAGAATTTCATTGTCTCCCAGCCTCTCCCATAGGAAAGTATGGGCAGCTATATTAAACAGACATGAAAACCGTGGAAAGAACTCTGCAAGTAGCACCCAGCAATAGACCTTTCTTAGCAATGTATGTCCTCATTCCTTCCTTGAACTCTGATAGATAATCCTCCCCTCTATCTGTGTCTACTTCAAAGGGTTAGACATAATGAATAACTTGATGCCCAGCTTTCCAAATATATATGCAATTACATACATTATATATAAACAATCTGTATACACATCTCATGTATCCTGTTGTATAGTAATTGATTGAGTAGGCATTTTTATTTGCTAGCATCTCCCAACCATATTTCTCTCTCAGTGTGTCCCTGGGTGTAATATTGGTCCATTAATTGCTTCACGTGGACCTTTTACAGAATGGTAAAATTTCTCTTAAGTATGTCATTTACCTTGATTTGTTTTGTGAAAGTACTAATTAATGCTCTCTTTTGAAGTTCAGATTATTGGAAAGAACAAAGATGAATAAATTTACTTTTTCCTCCCTTCTGCTTTTTCTTCCCTTCCCCTCCGTTCCTTTGATTGAGAACTGAATAGGTGCTGGCTTTTTGAGTAGTGTACTAGCCTAAACAGCAAGAGCTTGCTAGGAGAGGTAATGCTCAAACTTCCTTGGTCATAACAACACAAACCTGGTTTTGATGTGAAGTATTTACTTCAATTTACTTAGAAAAGTTGCAGAACCCATCTTTATTCAACTCTGTCATATTGCAAATGAATGCATTTAAAGAAGGATTTATTTTATGCATGTGTGTTTGTCTGCATGGATGTATGGGCAGCACATGTATGTTTGGTGCCTATGGAAGCCAAAGAGATGCATGTGAGTGTGGGCTGTTATGTGGATGCTTAGAATAAAACTTGGGAACTCTGTAAGAGTGGCAAGTACACTTAACCACTAAGCCATATCTCTAGCTCCTTCAAAATTATTAATTATTACTTTATTGCTATTGTAAACTATTTTAGATTAAAGGCTAATAACTGTGTGCTTACATGGGCAATTGAAGCTACTCTCATTTCATGGTCTCCCATTTTCATATCTTGAGGCATGACCTGGCTTCCAGGTCATCTGGCAGTTGTGCGAGCATCCGGATGTGTGCTCTCTGCATGGGCATCTTGACTTGGACTCTGGTTTTCCTTGCTCTGTTTTGGGATTTCTCTTTATGGTGAATATAGATTTATTTTTAATTGCCACTTGAAGTGAATAGTTGCTGCTTTCCGAAGACTTCTGCTTTTGAAGAAGTTAAGAGCTGTCATCATCATGCTGTGTCTTCACAGCAGAAGAATAGTAACTAAGACAGTTGGCTGGTACACATACTAGTGGTTTTCTGAGTATCAGCCATGTCTGGGTTGGACTCCAGTAGAATATTGAATTAGGTCTGGGAGGACCTATATTTTTAGAGCCAAGAAAAATACTCAGAAAGGCTTATTAGTTTACCAAAGTCACAGTGAAATTTTGGTGTAGCTCTTTGTGCTTCATAATTCACTTTTCTTAAGACTAACTTGTTTATTACTTTGCCTAGCCCTGGAGGACCACCCTTTCCACAGACTGAAGTTTTCTCCTTTGCTTTGTATAGTCTTAACCTGTTACCACTTCAGAATCTGAGCACAGGGCTTGTGCAGGGTGAGCGTTCTGGGGAGAGAATCCTGTGGCAGTGCCAGTCAGTCTTTGCTGTGCTCTGGTTAGCTTCTAGCTGGCAGGCCCCAGACTTCTAAAGGGCGGGGATTGCATAAGAAGGAGAGGGTAGCAGAACTAGAGTGTGGGCCCCCAGAGGTGGGACCCTGAGCCCTATCCAAAGGGACTTTTGTGACCTGCCGCCTGCTGAGGAGATGGCCAGTGAGGGAAGGGTGAGACAGACTTCATTGGAGGCAAAGTTTGTTCTTGTTGATATGTTTGATGAAAACAATGGGAGTGGGTGGGGCTGAAGCGATGGCTCAGCAGTCAGGAGCACTTGTTCTTGCCAAGGACTCTGACTAGGTTCCTAACACACTGGGTGACTCACAACCACTTGTAACAACAGTTCCAGTGGTTCTAGCTGCAGGTCATCTTCACAGCCGCCCCCTCCATACACATAGGGCTCGCACATACACTTGAGAACCCCACACACAGACAAATAAAATAATCCTATTTTTTTATAACAAGGGCAGAAAATGCAGCGGGAAGGAAACTAGATGTTGGTTTTGTTTGTCTCTGAAGTGAGCAGTTGAATGATCAATCACTTAAGGCTGAAAATAATTAAAATTATACCCTACCACAAGCATTAGAAATAGTGAGGGGAATAATCCAAATACGTTATTACAGTTGTGCGGGTTATTACAGTTTGTTTGTGCGGGTCCTGGGGATTGGACTCAGGTCATTAGGCTTTATAGTTTTTCCTGTGGGGCCATCTCACTCACAAAAAATAAAAAAATTAAAATTTAATAAATGCTTTGACTTTTTTGAGCCCCATGCATAGTGTCCTGCAAGTTTATCTGATTTGTGATGCTTACTGTCTTCCCGGAACCACAACCGGCATGTCTCACCAACCATCCTGTGCTTAATTCTTTAAAGTGGCTGCTCCGGAACAGCAAAGCCTTCAGAAGGAGCCCATTGCCAAGTTCTTGGAGGTTTTTAGGCACTTTCCCCCTTCTGAATATTGAAGCTGCTTCAAATACGAGTTTGGTCACATTCCTCCGTCACCTGACTACCCTTATCAAGCCCCACTAAAGGTTCAGTTTAATTTTATAGGATTAGCAACTCATTTTCCCCTCATACTTGCATTTCATTAGTTAACAGCTTAATTAAATCCTGCAGCAGCAGAAACAAGTCCAACCTGTGTGAACAGGTTTGGAAGCAAATACAACTGTCTTGGTAAGCATTGTGCAACTGTGTGGGAAGGGCATGGCCAGGCTTAAGTCAGCTAGTGTCGTCGGTGACAGTGAGCTGTGTGTTAGTCATCCGGGTGTATTCCTGTATATACAGCAGGAGGACTTAAGCCAGGCCGAGGATTAAGTAGAGGCTCAATAGTTTGAAGAGCTTGGACTGAGTGGTT
Organism: Microtus oregoni; assembly: GCF_018167655.1. Classification (NCBI taxonomy): domain Eukaryota; kingdom Metazoa; phylum Chordata; class Mammalia; order Rodentia; family Cricetidae; genus Microtus; species Microtus oregoni. The sequence continues at coordinate 28,054,471 of NW_024543071.1, forward strand.
TAATGCCTGCTCCTTAACTGCTCAAGGAGTTATTTATTAGAGGTATCTCAGAGACTTCAGAAATTTAACTTGATTTTATTCCTAATTGTGCATCAGATTGTAAGTGTCAAGGGTACTGTCCTGGCTGGTTTTACGTCAGTTTGACACAGCTAGAGCCTTCTAAAAGGAGGGAACTCCAACTGAGAAAATGCCTCCGTGAATTCCAGCTATAAGGCATTTTATTTTACTTAGTGATTGATGGGGGAGGACCTAGCCCCTTGTGGATTGTGCCATCCTTGGGCTGGTGGTCCTGGCTTTTGCAAGAAAGCAGGGTAAGCAGCATGCTCCGTGGCCTCTGCATCAGCTCTTGCCTCCGGGCCCCTGCCCTGTTTGAGTTTCTGCCCCGACTTCCTTCAGTGATGGAAGTGTAAGCCTAGAAACCCTTTTCCTCCCCAACTTGCTTTTGGTCCTGGTGTTTCATTGCTGAAATAGAAACCCTAAGATAGGGATTTGTACCAGCATAACAGAGAATTGCTGGGACAGACATGACCATGGTTTGGGGAGGACTGTGGAAGGACTTTGAGATGTTGGGCCAGCAAAACCACTGAGTTGAGAGCCCAATGGAATATTCTCTAGGAGCTTTGAAGAAAAGTCTGAGCAGTACAGATGGAGGCCTGCCTTGTGACGATTCACAGGGAAACGAGCCTCTGGGGCCGTTTGTGTGAGGAATCGGTGTTGTCTGGTCAGCTGGAGCTGATGAATTAGCTGTATAACAAGATAGCAGAACCGCAGGTAACACCTTTGCTTTGCCAGAAAAGATACTAAGGTTCCAGTGACCCATAGATTGGTCTCTTTGCTGATACTGGAATGAAATACCTAGGCCTGGCTTCTTGGTAGCAAAAGGTTTGTTTATCTCCCAGTTTTGTAGAAACCAAGATGGGGTCGCCCCATCAGTTTGGTGCCTGCTGAGGGCCTACTGGTGAGTGCCTTCAGAAAGAAGAACCTGTGCAAACTAAAGAGTTCCCATGGCTGGACAATAAGCTACAGAGGGGTCAGTGTGGTTTCCCTTAGAAAAACTCAGTCTAAGGAGAACTTACCTTTCTCCTGCTAGAATCACCTAAATCCTTTCCCAGCCTAGTACCTTCTATTGAGGACCGCCCTGGGTGTTTTACCCCATAAAGGTCTGTGTCTCCTCCCCCCTATCCCAACATCACACTAGGGACCAAGCTCCCAGTGTGTAAACCCTTGTGTGGTAGATTCGTATCATGAAAGTGTTTTCCTTTGGGGACTGTGGTGAGGGTTCCAGTCATAAGAATGTAGGTTTATGAAAGAGAGGGCAGGTGGATAAGGTTTCTTCTCATCTCAGTGCATGTGACCCTGGACACTGAGATGAATGTATTAGGTGTGTGTTCACTCAGGTGCCACCAGACAACTGCCACTGAGGTCTTCTTGGTAGATGACGGCTGCAAGCAGTCTGTGTAGATGAATTAGAACATAGAGCTTGTGATATGCTGAATTGTTACGGGACATGCTTTAAGAGAGAGCCACGGTCACGGAACGTCAACATTTTAATTTCATTAGACATTCTTATCAGATTAGTTTCTAGAAGTCTGATGCTGACAAGGCAAAGAATTATGTAGACTATATCTTAAAAGATGGATTAAAACAAAAGGAATAGGTAACTGTGTGAAAAAGAATGGTTATCTTCCTAATGCACATTTATTTATTTAATATAACCTCAGATTTATTTAGTTTGCTTTCCATTTCATGTCTGGTTCTAGGATTTGCACAACCCTGTTGAAAGAACACAAACCCACAGCCTTTGGGAAGACCAATAGTATGGATGGCTAGGACTAATTGAATCTTCAATTGGGTGTGATTGGGTCTTGCTGTGTGTCATAAAATATAGTAAAGAATGCACTGTAGTTTTAGCCTACATTTATGCCATTACATGCATTCCTAAAGTAGGAATCCATTGGGCTACTGATGGAGGGGCTACTGAGTTTTAGGCTCAGGCTCTGGAGAGATCAACACTGAGTCTTTAGGTACAATCTCTTGACTAGCTTTGGCTGCCTATTCCCTGATTTGGCAGAGGGATTCCTGATGGCCAAAGCAAAATGAAAACCATCAGAAGATGCACCATACCTAGGAGATGGGAACTGATCACTTTTAAGCAAAACAAATTCTTCTTTCCAAATTCAGAAAAGAAAGAAGTCAGGAGAGATTGGAAACGTTTCTCCTTTAGTAGAGTATTGAATAATAAGCAGGTTTCCTAGTATCTGTAGAGGTGAGATATCTCTCTAAACATTTGAGTAATGAGGACCTTGCTCCAGGCAAATGGACCGAGCACAGTGTCCCATGGAAGATCAAAGGAGTCCTCATTTGGGGGACTGGACCTTTAGCGTTTCACTGGAAAGTCTAAGCTGTTTCCCCCACTCATCCAAAGCTGCTGGTAGCTGAATCTTGACTGTCTGTGCCGACATAAAGGTACTATTTAAAAAGTTATTTTAAAGCTCTCTCTCTCTCTCTCTCTCTCTCTCTCTCTCTCTCTCTCTGTGTGTGTGTGTGTGTGTGTGTCTGTGTGTGTGTGTACATTTATGCACAGTTCTTCTGAGTGTATCCATTTGCATGTAATGATCAGAGGACAACTTGAAAGACAGTTCTTTTTTCCTTTGTATTTTTTGTCTTTTGTTTTTTGTTTGTTTTTGTTTTTTTGAGACAGAGATCTGCCTGTATCTGCCTCCCAAGTGCTAGTATTAAAGGTATCTACCACAACCACCCAGCCATTTCTCTCCTTTTATCATGTGGGTCATGGGAATCAAGCACAAGTCCTTGGCTGGGTAGCAAGTATCTTCATCCTCTGAGCCACTTGCCAGCCCTCTCCTATATAGTTACTGAGGTGTCAAGGGGTAGGTAACAGAGAGGGGCCCACACAGCCTCTTGAAGCCCTACTGGTTGGGCTCAGGATTCTGGGCCTTTATCAAGCCTGTTGATCAACTGGGCGGCAGGTCAGTGACTTCCTGAACTGGAATTTCTAACAATCCTACCTTCCTTCCGGCCTGCTTCCTTATCTGTCACTGTGTTGCTCAGCTGTTTTCTGGCCATCCTGGCCTCTGGAGCGAGATCACTCATGAGGAGTGGGGCGATGGAGGTTGGGTAAGAAAATGCCGATTGAAGATTTGGTGTGTACTTCCTTGTCAGACAGTGTGCCGCGCTTGTGCCTCTTGGCTTTGTATTTTCTGCATGACACAGGCATCTTGCACATCGAGTTTGGCCTTTTCACCTTTCTTTTCTCTTTTCACTGTTTGCTGGACTGTGTTTTTAGTTTGAGGAAGTGGATGTAGGTGAGAGTTGATCTGGGCAATACTAACAGGGATGTGTGGATGCCCTTCCAAAATCGGAACTTGCTTTGATCAAAGGGTGTTGTGTGAATTAGGTAAGTTATGGACGAGCCGCCCCATGGGTCGAATGCCCGAGGTTTGGTGGCAGGACTTTGACCTCCTCTGGCAGTAGTTCGTTGGCTTAGTGGCACCAGCGTGTCTCTGACTTGTTCTCTGCCTTCATCATTACTTCACCTCTAGTTCTTGTGCCTCATTTTCTTCTTAAATTTTTCTAGTACTTAATGCTCACGCGTATATATTATTTTAAACCAAGTGAGTATATAACAGATAAAATTCCAATATTCCAGTTTAAAATCATTCTTAAGGAGTCACTTAATGCACTTGTGGTACAGTAGGGAACCAGTAGATCACAAAAGGGTAGAAGTAACTTAATGACAATTTAAATGTAGGATAGTAAAATAAATCAGATATCTTTATCATTTAGTATTATCATCAGTGTTCTGTGATCCCAGTTCTCTCTCCTGTTCATCACCTTTCAGTCTGGAGAAGAAGACAATATTTCAAAGCAGATCTTAGATAATGTGCCATTTCACCCTTGGACTTTGTCCCGTGTTTGCTGCTCAATTGTTTGTTTGTTTGTTTGTTTTTCTGTTGACTTCCTTTTTCTTTGATTCTTCAGTGACACCTGGACTGTGCCCTAGTTATGTTATGGAAGTATGACTTCTTCCATTCTTACCTGTGATTAGCCCTTCAGAGCCTGGTGCCCTGCGGAAGACCACTCCAGATGTGGCATTCACATCTCCCTTGGAGATCTTCGAGGAATTATCGCTACCTTCCCACCTTATGGAATTAGATGGGAAGCAGATACCTGTTATATGGTGCTGCTTTAGACATAGGCTCAACTCTAAGCTATAATGACATATAATTTTCTCAAGCTCATAAAGAAATTATGACTTAAGATAAGGAAACTCTAAACCAGTGATTCTTCACCCTCCCAATGCTGTGACTGTTTAATACAGTTCTTCGTGTTATAGTGATCCCCAGTCATATCATTATTCTTGTTGCTACTTCATAACTGTGATTTTGCTACTGTTATGAATTGTAATGTAAATGTCCCATGATCTTAGATGACTCCCGTGAAAGGGTTGTTTGACTCCCAAAGGTTAAGAGTCATTGCTCTAAATGGATAGCATTTTGGTTCCCTAATTTCATAGAAGGAAAACTGTGTTTTGTTATTGTTTGTTTTTCTCTTTTTGTCTTTCTTTTTTCCTTTCTTTTTTTGAGACAGGGCCTTATCATAGCCCGGATTGAACTCATTATGTAGCTGACATCAACTAAGGTAATCCTACCTCAGTCTCAACTGCTGGGATTTATTTTAGAGCATATTCTACCAGGAGATTGTTCACTTTACAAACTTATCCTTTATCAATGCACTAGCCCCTAGTTCAATAATGATCCATGCAGTATTTCAGTTTTTAAAAGATTTCTCTGTAGATTTCTTATTTGGGCGTCACAGTAGCGGTTCAGAATGGAAAGTGTTGAAATACCATTGTGTAAGTTAGAGAGGAGTGGGAGCTGTGGGGCCAGAGGTCAGCTGCTGTTCTCGCTGTTCTCTAGTTCTCCCCCACCCCCACCCCACCCCCCAGAAACTGCTTTCTGGAATATGCTCTGTGTTGTTTGGGAAGTCTTTGGAAACTGGAATATTCTCTTTCCTCAGTATTTTATGCCTGTTGTATCTGATACTGGGGAAATCTGCAGCACCATTGGCAGGGTCTGGAGATGCTAAGGGAAGCCCACACTTAATGATGCCCATTCAAAGTGTGACGGTAGCGTGCACAGACCCTGGTAGGACAGTTTGATGCCATCACCGCTCTCCCATGTTGCTGGTTTCTACTACTCTATAACTACTCCAAAGGCTGACCGAGATTATATTTAGGGCCCTTTGCCTGGGTGTGCTCATTATTGTAATACAGTGGAGTTTGAGCCTAAATGTCTAATTTTTTTCCTGAGAACTGGAGACAACTTTATTTAGAAGGATAGTTTTGAGATTCCTTTACCCTTGAATATTTTGTTGCTCTTTCAAAGTGAGTCATTCTAAAGCAGATTAAGAGCACCATTGAAGGAGACAACTGAATTTGCTTGTGTGCTGCCTGTCTGTTGAACTCTAAGGGCTACAACAACAATGTGCATGCCAAGGTAAAGGCTCTAAATGTGCTTATAGCCTGCCTTTGGGGTAGCTGCAGAGAGTGGTAGGAAAGCTGTCTGTAACAGAGAGCAGAGACAGGGGCAACTTCTGCTTCATAAACTTAATTTGCTGGAAACCCAGGATAAATGCCTTCACATTTGCAAGTTCTTATTATCCAGCTTATGATCCAAAGAGACCTCTAGGGCAGGATGAGAGGTGTTATGTTGGTTCTTGACAGCCCGTCCCACTCATTTGGGACCTACCCCCTGATGTCAGTTCCTTGAGCAAAAGTAAGATTGTTGTCCGTGGCTGGTACTTGTGTTGTAAACGGAGACTGTTCTTAAGTTTCCCAGCTGCCCAAACCCAAATAATCACATGGAAACTATACGTGTGATTACACGAGTTACCAGGATACTGTCTCTTAAAGAAACCATGCAGATATTGCTGCCAATGTTGAGTCAGAAAGCTCTCTCTTAAAGAAGTTTCACCCCTGCTTGTCACCAGCGAACAGAGCCTATCTGAAAAAAAACATGGCTACCAAGAAGCTCCAATTGACTCCTGTTTTTGTGAGTCTAGATGCCCTCTTTTTAATTATATCACTGTCTGGCCCTATTAGCTCAGGCTTCTTATTAACTAACTCTTACATCTTAAAGTAATCCATTTCTGTTAATTAATCTCTGCATCACTATGAGGCTGTGGCCTACCAGTAAGGTTCCATTGTGTCTTTCCTTGGCAGCTACATGGTGTCTCCCTGACACTGCCTATTCTCTCTCTATATCGCTGTTCTGATTTCCTGCCTGACTTTACTCTGCTAATGAATTTGCTGAAACAGCTTCAACCAATAAAAGCAACACATATACAGAAGGACATCCCACGTCATTGTGCCAGAGGACCACTGTTCGTATCATGATGGATATGGGGGAGAGAAGAGGAGAGACCATGGGTAATATCTACCCAAGGACCCACACTAGTGACTTACTTTCTCCAGTTAGGCACTACTTTTGAACTTGCTGTACCCTCCAATGGCAGTACAAGCTAAGAATAGGCATTCAAACCTCAAGCCCATGCAGAAGATTCCAGAGTCAAACCATTCCAGCATTCCTTTATTTTGGCTCATCTGTAAAAAAATAAAAATCACTTAAAAGCAAGTCATTGGCAGCTTTACATGCATGTCCTTAGTCCTCTTAACAATCACAGATAGCTTTGTTTTATAAAACACTGAATGGAATAGAACAAGAGAAGATAAAACAGCTTTCCCATTGTGGGTGCATGAATTGGTAGAAAGGTCATTGGACCCAAGACCACTTAATTCCAAAACTTTCATCTCATTCCTGATTTTCCATAGCCGTATTGACAGAAATAACATGGGTCAGCATCCCAAAACAGTAAAACGACAGTTGGCCAGCATGTGCCATTTGGTGTGATAACTGGGCAGGACATGTTTCACTTCTGGGTTTTCTAGCCCAAGGGCATGACCCCAGTTGAATTGGGAGAAAACTCGGGGAGCATCTGAGATTCTCTACAAAATACTGTGGTTTTCAGACCTGCTCAGGTCATCAGAGCCAAGGAAGGAAAGAGGAAGAGGAAGGTGCAAAATTAAGAAAGATTTACAATTAACTGTTCATGGTGGGAAGGTGGCCGGGGGTGAGGTTGCTTGGAGGAGCTAGTGAATTTGAGAGAAGAACACAGGTTTTGTGACTGAGACTGTCATAGCTCCTGGCTTTACTCATTGACACAAAGCTGATGAAAGATATACCTCAATTCCCTATACTGCGCTTGCAACTTTTAAGAACCTTATATTTATTTTAGAATGACAGAAAAAAAAAAGTGGTGGAAACCTTTGGAGGGCAGGGGTGTCATGTCACTTACTGTTGTATTAGGGTAAGGTAACCAAGGTCTCAATTGTGAGACAGCTTAACTGAGATCCTACAAAACAGTAGTCATCAGGAAAGGAAGAATATTCCGCAAGTATTGAGGAAAGAAAGGCCACGTCCCAGTTCGCCCCTGCAGCCATAAGATTACCATAACAACAGAAATGTCTGACCATCCTCAGGATAGGAAAGAAGTTGAAGGCCAGCTTAGTCTTCCTCTGGGACTATTAGCATCAGACCCTTTTGTGGTAGAAGGAACAAGGGAACTGAGCTCTTGGGTCTTGTTTTTATAAAGACACTAGTCCCATCTGTGTGGGCCTTATCATGATAACATAATCACCTCCCAAAAGCCCCGCCTCTTTCTACGTTCACCTCAGGATATAGATGGAAAGGGGATGTTAGTCGTCAAATGTAACATTATATTGAGCACTGTGATCAAAGGCCCTCACACATCTGAATATAAATATGTCACAGGCATTTTCCCTGGCCGAACCCCATGCCTACTAGATGGTTTTTATTTTATACTGGGAAAAAAAAAAAGATGGCTCATGTGCCTACTGAAAACAAAGGAAAACATAAATCTAATAATGTGTTTTGGCATGCACTCAATATCTTGTGTTTATAAACAGAGCAATATTGAGAGAACTTAATGCCAAGGCAGTCTGACAGTACTGTGACGCTGTGCTCTTTGGAATTCAAACCAAACAGGTATACGTTTACCTAGGAAAATAAAAGCTTGTCATTTAAACTGTTGTTATTACTCAAAGAATGTTTACAAAGTCTGAGGTTTCCCTTCTTGTTGGCACCACTACACAGCTGAATTCAGTGCCCTCGGAAGAAGCCATCTTTCTGTTCTCTTAAGCAGAGTTGGGTTGAGGAATGGAGGTTGTGTGTTTGTTTTAAGAAGTTAGGCCAACAGAAAGAGTGGAAGTTTAAAAGAAAATCCCAAGTGAATTGTGAAACACTGACAGCTAGAATTGCAACAGAACTATTTTTAAAACTTGTGAAAGGAGAAATAGGTATTTGCCTTTGTTTCTCTAAGCAATTGAATGATGACTCTGTCAACTCTGTGGGTTAGACTCATAGTGAAAAACTTCAAGCATTCATTTCTTGGGTCTTCTTGTCTTCAACAGTGCAGTACAATTTACCTAAAATCTTTGCTGAGATAATTTGACAATATTATAAAATGCATTAAAAATGTCAGTGTCTGTCGGCGAAAATGTTTTTATTGTAAATCTTGGTATTTTTATTAGGTGTGGTTATTGCTGATTTCTGAGGTTAATAACTACATTTCCAGATTTGAACCTTAAGCATGGTATAAGGGCTCATACTTCTAATCCTGGATACTCTGAGATTGAGATGGGAGGGTGCCTCACATTGAAACCCAGCCCAGGGATCATAGTGACTCCCTGTCTCAAAAAACAAAACAAACAAACAACAAAAACATGGAACAGAATACAAGGAAAAGGAATGGAAAGGAGGTTGACCTTTGCTTGTGGTTTGTGGGGATCCTGTGTTTTATAGAGACACGGGGTGCAGTTTGCCAGGACCTTGTGTAATAGCTCGCTGTGGCACTATTTAATATCCTGGGGGCATTTGATAGAACTAGATGCCTCAGGAAGCCCGGAGTGACAAGCCTATGCATTTTAGTTTCATAAGGCCAGACTATTTCAGGGGTTGTTTTCGAGACATGTAACTCAGATCTGTCCGCTAAATTTAGTTTGTCAGCTCATCGGGTTTTCCCTCTCGCTTTCCGCCTATCACACAGGATGAGCACACGTACGCAGGCAGAGTTTCTGGGAGCAGAGAAGGGAGATGATGTGTACGTGTGTAGTTGTGTTGAGGGAGAGCACCCAGCTATAAGATTTCTATTTTATAGCCTTTCTCAATTATAAAAGTAATGTGTTGATTATAATAAATTTTGGACTATGAAAATATGCAGAATAAAGTCAACCGGGATTCTAGCGATGTGGAGCGTAGACATAAATCCTTACTTTCTGTACATTCAAGTCTATTATATATTACCACATAAGCAGGATCGTGTCAGCCATGACGGTACACGACTTGAATCCCAACGCTCTGGAGTCGAAGGCAGGAGGATCTCTGTGTCTTCCAGGCCAGCCTGGTTTACATAGCGAGTTCCAGGACAGTGTTATATGGTTAATATAACCATATATTATATTATGTCTTCCAAAGCCAAGCCAACAAAGCATGATCACTGAATATAAGCTTGATTAAAATTTGCAATAAGTATCAAGGCACTTTTCCATGTCCTAATAATTTCCTAAGAACACAACTTGCACACAAGAATACTAATTCTGCTCCTATCTAGACTACTTTCCAAGAACAGCTGATGCCAGTCCAAACCCATGGGTCAGAAGTCAAATATAATCCCAGGACTTAATTCACAATGTTCTTCCTTGTAAAAGTTGCTAGTATAAAATATATGTGACTCTATATACATGATCAAACTGTCTAATTTTTTCTTGTCATTTCACCTTCAGTTGCATCAGGAAGTTTTGGGAAAAGGAAAACACCTTCCTCTTCTTGAGCTTCTGGTTGGGAGTGGTGGCTGGGGTGATGGAGGGATGGGGAGCAGGGATGATGGAGGGATGGGGAACTAAGGTGGTGAAGGGATGGGGGCTGGAGGGATGAAGGGATGGGGGGTACCCAAAGCACCTCTTTGTTCTTGAACGCACAACAGAGGTCTGCTAAACTACCCAGAAGACTGGGAATTTCATTCTTTCCTAAATCACCTGTTTCTCTTCTCTACTGCCCTCTGACCCCAGACAGGGGACCTAGGGAAGGCCCAGGGTGAAGGGGGCAAGCTCCCCTCAGTAACCTACTTGTGCCACCACAGAGCCTGTGCTGGCCTACTGTGGGGGGATTATTTTCTTTCTGCTTGGCTTGTTTGCTGGTTCCTTTTTACAAAGAAAACATTTTTCTCAAGTGGTGAAATCAGACTTCTTACCTCACTGCTCTAACCCAGCCCCAGCTTGGCTGCAAACCAAACCCAGGGCCTTAAGCGCTTCCCACTGAGCTAAATTTTTCAGCCCCTTATTCCTGCATTTCTTAAGTGCATAACTTAGCAGTAGCTCCTTTCTCACTTCTGTAACAGAATGCCTGACTGAGACAACTTAAAGAGGAAGGTGGGAACCAGGACCAGGACATAACGCATAAGAACTCCCCCTCCAGTAGTTACTTCCCCTACAGCCCCCATTTCCTAAAGGCAGCCCCAGCAGGGACCAGCGGTAAATACAGGAGCCCGCAGAGGGCATGGCACATGCATGGCGTGGCAGTGGACCTTCACAGTGGCGAAGGACACAGTCCATTTGTAAAACTTGCATCATCTCAAACTGAAAACCGTCTACCTGTTTAGGTAATGAAGGAAAAGGGAGGGGTCCTCAATGCCAAAAGCAATTGAATCCGAAGTGAACTGAAAATCGTGACAGAAGAAACACAAAAGACTTGTCCTCCATCGTCCCTTCTTTCTGCTCTCTGCCCGCTCTTTCAGTGGTGCAGGAGAGACTGGGTGGTTCCCCCGTAGCAGAGAAGCCCCCAGCATCAACCGCAGCTCTCTTGCATTCAGAACGTGTTCCCCAGAGTGGCCCTGCAAACAGTGCTCTTAGGCCCTCCTACACCACAGGACTTAGTCTTAGTGTTTTGTTTATTTGTGTGTGTTCTGTGTGTCTGCGCGTGGAAGCCAGATGTCAGTGTCGAGGGTCTCTAGTGATCGCTCTCTGCTCTGTTTGAGACAGGGCCTGTGGCTGAACTTGAAGCTTATGCACGGTGCTGGTATTGTGAGCACAACCTACCACATCCGAATTCAGACTCAAGTCCTCCTGGTTGTGTGGCAAGCTCTTTACCAGCTGAGCGATACCCCCAAAGTCTCATTCTTAAATTCTCAGTTAAATATTTGTCTTCGTGTCCATTCATTTCAATAAAGAGAGCCAGCATATTTAACACCTTGAACAAAGCTTGCAGTGAATAAGAACATTTGTAAGTAAATCTTGGTATTGATGGTATGGCCAGGTGGTACAGTGATGTCTGCCTGGTCCATGTCTCAGTCCAGTGCAACCTTGGATAGCAACCAGGTGTGTGGCGGGGAGAGGGTGTAGGAGGCAACATGAAGGTTTCTACTCTTAGTCTTATGACCTAGACTAGCTTCTGGGGTGCAGATAAACTAAGAACATCAGACCTCTTTCTGGTCTAGGGTTTAGGGACCTGCTGCAAATTGGGCAGGCCAGGTCAGATTCTTTTCTGTGACTGGTGGTTGCTGTCTTTAATGACTTTTGCCACATTAGGAGAGGTTTCTTTTTCTTCCTCCTCCTCCTCTTCTTTCTCTCCCTCCTCCTCTTGTTCCTCTCATCTTCCTCCTTCCTTCTCCTTTTCTTCTTTCTTCTTCTAAGTCTATTTTCTAGAAACCAGAGTCCCCGTATCTAGGACAGGACCAGAAAGGTCTGTTTGTTGACTGTGGTAGGCCTTGGTTGCTGAGTCTTTCTGAGGAGCTTTGGGTGCTGGCACTTAGAAAACCTCGCGGGTTAGGAGTAAAGTTGCTGGCTCTTGGCCTGGGAGCTGCAGTACCAGCTGTGTTCTTAGAGGAAGCAGCCCAGCTTTCTCTTTCCTTCCTTCATGCCTTGCATCTGGTCCCAGCAGGATTGCCACAGGCCCCTAGCAATGTAGGCTTCCAAAGAGGAAGGAGTTCCAAGCAGGCAGGCTGTGGTAAGTCCACGGCAGCCTTGGCGCTGCTCCAGGAAACGGCTTCCATTTAAAGAGACTTGAGTTCTTAGGTAACTCTTGTTTTGTTTTTCTCTCTTTCTTCTTTCCTCCTGCCCTCTACTCCTTATTTTCAAAGAATAGGATCGTATATAGTGTAAGAAGGTAGAATTCTGTGTTGTCTCCTGTTGTCTTCCTCTCCTCCCACAGAGGATCTCTATGTTTCCAGAAATGTGTACATATATAGATGCAAGTGTGTGTGTCCACTTACCTGTGATAAGTGAATATACCTTGAAATGAACCCTGTGACATGTTGTTTTGTGCAGACACACTGCATTCATTACAATGACTAGTGTTCCATGAGGAAGGGTCCCACATCTACTGCTGGGCCACAGGGGGTGTAGTGCTTGAGGACATTCTCGGGCTGCGGTGCACGCCTTTAATTCCAGCACTTGGCAGGCAGAAACCAGGCAGATCTCTGTGAGTTCAAGGCCAGTCTGATCTGCAGAGCTAGTTTGAGGACAGGCTCCAAAGCTACAGAAAACCTTGTCTCGAAAAACAAAACAAACAAAAAACAAAAAAGCCGAAAAGATTTTTTGATTGTATATGCTTGTGCCTGTGCATGCATTGATGCATTGAGGTGTGTGCGTTCATTTTGAGACATGGTCTTACTATGTATCCTGACTGTTCTGGAAGTCACTTATGAACCTAGGCTAGCTCCCAGCTTCCCAGCCCCCTGCCTCAGCTGTCTAAGTGCTAGGATTATAGGTGTACCTTGCCATGCCCTGTGCTTCCGTGAGCATTTCTGAAGATCTGTCCTTGTGTTTTAATATTTCCCATAATCAGGAAATAGAAACTATGGAGCATAAGTATTATTAAAGAATTGGATGGATGGGGAGGGTCTCATTCTCAGTATTGGAGTGAGTTCCTGTCACACTCGGGTGTCCTGAGTTCTGTCCCAGCCATTCAGAAAAAGACTTTGGTAAACAGGTCTTGCCTTCCTCGTGCGATGTTTAGAACTGGCTGTTGCTTTCGTTTAAACTGAAGCCAGACTTACCTGCTTTTTCACACATTGGCTCCTTTTATTGCATGTGTCCAAGTGAGTGCCATGCTTCCTTAGCGCGGCTATGCTTTACTTACCGTCTGGGATGTGTAGTGATTTCATGGTCGGTGTTCAGTACACTCTGGGTTGTGGAAACCGTGGGGATGGTTTAACCCACATGCAGTGTGCTCTTCGGCCAGGCTTGTGGATGCTTGTTCAGTATATAGTAGCTCTTAGGTGGGAACTAAAGAAGTGAGAAGACGGGCTCACTTAGTAAGTGACATAGTAACAGCTCATTGCTTATGCTCTCCATTCATCCGATGTTCAAAGTCTTTTCTGGGCCAAGTGCTGTTCTCAGCTGAAAATTACATGCTCGTGTGGGCTTCTGATTAAAGTGTTCAGATTAGCAAATGAACGTGCGTTTCCTGGGGTTGTGAAACATTTCAGGCCTTGCTGCTGTCATTGACTGTGATAGAGCGACTGACCTGAGTCAGCTTTTCAGACATGTTGGTGTCAGAGCCTGCTTGCCTGCCAGTGGCCTGGTTATACAGAAGAACATGTAGTTTCCCGGCCAGATCGTTTAAAGCATGTAACTAGACTTACAATTCTTAGTTGTGTGTTTTGAATTTTAAGTAGAATTTGAAGCTCCCCTACTTCTCACCTCTTTCTGGTGTACTATTAATTAGAAATAATTGTTTTGTTGTCTTTATGGAATAAGAAATGTGAGGAAAGAAATCAGCAAGACCAGGGAAATGATTCCATCAGCCACATGAGAGACTCCTGTAGTGAGAATTCTAATTGGTCTTAATAATAAAGACCTGGAGTCAGATGCTAGCGGTGAAAGCCGAAAGATCAGAGAAGCAGAGCAGCAGCCACTAGTTCTTACATCTATGAAATCCTCAGACCGAATGGGGTATCCTGTCTCTACAAGTCCTCAAGACTGAGTGCCCTCTCTATGAAATCTCAAAATGAATCCTGAGCGCCTGTTTCCTCTGAGGCCTTATATTCCTCTCTCCACCCAGCATATCACTTCCTGTCTCCACCTTCCAGTGCTGGGATTAAAGGTGTAAGCCACCACCATTTGGTTCTGTTTCTCTTTTAGACTGATTCAATCTCATGTAGCCCAGGATAGCCTTTGACTCACAGAGATCAATCTGCCTCTACCTCCCGAGTGCTGACATTAAAGGTGTGTGCCACCACTGCCTGGCCTCACTGGCTAACTAGTGGCTAGCTCCACACTCTGATCTTCAGGCAAGCTTCATCTGTTAAAGCACAAACAAAATATCACCATGCTTTTCTAGGGCAAAGGTGGATGTGTAAACTGCAACAGAATGTGTGGATACAGATTGTAGGTTTATGAAGTATTACCTTGTTCCCGAATCATGGCCAAAAATTGTAATAAAGTAGAATCACCACAAATGTATCAAGAACTAGTATTGGCATGTCTTGGGAGAGGGGTCAGCATTTCAGGCAAAAGATATGGTTAAGGCTTTTAAGAAGGGAAGCTTATGTTGGATTATCCAGGTAAACCAAACTGCAATCATATGTGTCCTTATTGAGGGGCAGGGAAAGAGTTGGCACACAGGCAGTGTCAAGGCAAAGCAGATGGCTGATGATGACACCACAGGCTGAGGAGCATCCTGGGATGCCAGCAGGCAGCAGATGACGGGAGGGAGGCAGTGAGCAGATCTTTATGCAGAGCTGAATGGGGGGGTCAGGATTAGGATAACTGCACAGACACCTTGATTGTAGACTTCGGAGCCCCAGAAATCTGAGACACACGTGTACCAGTGACCACAATTTTCCAGTGTCACCTTGATGCGACGGAGATCCCACACTCTGTGCCTTCTGCTGTTTGAAGTGTGTGCTTTCTTGTGGCCTCAGTTTAATCTGGACAAGCTAATGCCTGCCTTCTGTCTGCCCACTGAGTTTCTCTCTCTACCATGCTGTTGTGGGGTGCACTGCTTGCTCCTCCAAAGCCCGTCTCCATTCTGTCTTGAAACAGGGCACATGCTACAGAATGGCTTGCTTGGAGCTGATTTCTTCAGTGGTGGCTTCATGCTTATTCTTTCCTCTTCTCTTTGAGCTATGGTCTTTCTGTGCAACCCAGGATGGCCTTAAACACATGAGCTGAAGCATTCCCCCCTTCAGCCCTCACAATATCTGGGTTTATACGCATGCACCATCATGCGAGACTAGTGCTTTAGTACTGTCTGGATCATGGGTGGTAAGACCTTCTAGTTGCTTCTGGTCCCGAGTTTCTCAAATTTTCTTATTCCAGTCTTTATGCTTCCATAGCTCCCCTTCCCAGTAGCCTCAGGCTGCAAAGATATTAAGTAAATAAAAATATGAAGCAGTAAAATAATATGAAAAGTGATAGTCAAGGAGTTTCAGTTGATGCAAAAGTTATTTGAACCAAACTATTGAGGCAAGGGAGTGACCTGAATCATAGGGATATCCGGGGAGGGGTATCCCCAAAGTTGCCTCAAGTGCAAAGACCCTGAAATAAGAGCCCGTGAGCACGCCCAGTACCTGTGAGACCTGCTGAGCTGGCTCGTGTAGTCAGTGGGATGGATGAGTCATGGCTGAATGAGAGAAGGGGAGATGTGGGAAATGAGGTAGCAGGGCCCAGAGCAAGGACACTGAGTGCCACTGAGAACTTAGGCTTTTCCTTGAAGGGCTGCAACCCACGGGGTTTGAACACAGAAGTGACCTTAAGGGGTCAAGGAGGAAAAGGGAGGTTTGCACAGTAGGCGCATCAGGGGCAGTTATACTTGAAGGTGAAGCTGATGGACAGATGGGCTCGCATAGGTTGAAGGAGTCTGGGAGATGTTGGGCACATATATATACAGAGGGTTTTGCCCCAGAAGAAGGTTTTTAAAAGAGCAGGAATTTGATTTGGGCATTTTCATCTAGTTAGGCAAAAACTGGTATATGTACCCCTGGGGCTCACAGGATGCCAGCAGCATTACTTTTGTACGCACTAGGTGCTTAGTAAATGGTTGGTTAGACTCTGATTCGTGATTTGGTTTTTACCATGCAGTGTAATCTTCAGTCTTTAGCTCCCCTGATGCTGGCTCTCTGAAAGACAAAAGTTCATTAAGTTTATAAATAGATATATTTGAGCTGTGCCTTAATGTAATGAATGTGACACTGGCCCTGCCAGAGCCTTCGGTAATCTCTTCCCTGAATGCTGATCAAGTCCCTTTAATGAATACGATATCCCTGTGGTGTGTACTGCACTCTCTAAATTAAGAACTCTCGGAGGAACGGAGACTCTCATGTTGGGTATATGGTATGACTTCTCTGCCATGTAAGTGAAATATGCTTTGTAATAGATACCCACAGGACTGCTACTCTGATTCTGTGGTAAGAAAGTAGTTCTCAGTGTAGTTTGAAGAGCCATTGTTGGCCGTCTTTACATGCTAAATTCTGCCTTCTTCTGTATGCCATCATAATTACTGACTGGTCTTAGTCTTTTTTCCAGTTTTGATCTTAAAGAGCGATACACACACACACACACACACACACACACACACATAACAAATGAAATCAAAATTTTCCCTTGGTTCTTCTTCACCTGTGGCATTTGGAAGCTAATTGCTTTATCTCCTCATATCTTCAGACCATTTGATGAGGTTCTGAAATGCTTTTGAGCTGCGCCCTTCTTGGGCTATGTTAACGTAATGCTATCTTTGTGCATGAGGTGGCTTTTATCTGATAGTTTGAATGCTAATGTAGGCAGACTAGAAAATCGAGCTTTGTGTGATCTAGATGCAGAAGCTCAATTTAGGACAGTGACACGGCAGCTTTCCAAAGCTGTGAGGTAAGGAATAGTTAGAGACCCGCCCGCCATCCTGGTGATGCCCTGCACTGCTCTGCCTGTGTTCTCGCTCTTCCTATCAGTATCTCCTTGCTGCATGTCTCTAAAGGATGCTGCAGTGTTCATACATAAACTGTTGGAAAGCATCCCTAAGATCCTACACCAGCCTGCATTTCCTGCTGTAATATCTCTCTGTTCCCCCTTCCTTTTTTCCTCCTTCCTCCTTTCTTCCATCCTTCCTTTCTCTTTCTTTTTTCCATTGCTGAAGACTAAGCTGAGGGCCTTGCAAACCCTAGGCAGTTGCTCAGCTACTGACCTGTATTCCCAGACTGTAAAATCTGATTCGGTAACACTGCTAAGGGGGATTTATGGAGCATTGAAAAGAGTGGGGGGTTATTTCCTGTAAGAGATGAATGTGCGTCCAATTGGGTAAATTTTGAGTGTTTTGTTTTTAATTCATTGCTGTTCAGGTACTCTATAAGTTTTGTGTTCTCTGTAACAAAGAATGAAAACTCAGGGACCCTTTCTGGGCCTTTCCTTTGGTCATTTCAGTGGAGCGCTTAGTTCCTTCTGTCAATTTTAGAAGTTAGGGTTGGTTGGTTTGTTTGTTTCTGGGAAAGGGGCTTGCTCCTGTTGGTAGAATGTTTGTCCAGCATACACAAAGGCATGGTTCAGTCTGCAGTACTTAAGGAACAAAAAACACCTGGATATTTTGACAAAGCCTGTAATCTTTTCAGTGAAGAAGGAGAAGCATGAGGACAAGAAGTTCAGAGTCATCCCCAGCTACATAAGGAGTTTGATGCCAGCCTGGGCTACTTGAGATCCTATCTCATTTAAAAAGAAAAGAAAAGGGAGTGATGAGGAGAAGGAAGAAGAAATAAATATTTCAATTCTTGAGCCCGCGATATAGTCCAGTGGGTGAAGATGCTTGCCCACCAAGCCTGATTGACCTGGGTTCCATACCCAGACCCACGGGTAGAAGAAGATAACCAATTCCTACGAGCTGTGCTATGATCCCCACGCATACCTATGGCATGCACATGCTTACACACACACAAACAAAATCATAAAGACGTATAATATCATTTTTTAAAGGAAAAAGCATTTAACCGAGCCCTGAACTGTTTTTTCGGCTGTTGGGGTCTGAGTGAGAATGGCCCCACTGGCTCATATTTCAGTGCTTAGTCACCAGGGAGTGGCACTATTTGAAAGGATCAGGAGGTGTGGCCTTGTTGGAGGAAGTGTATCACTGGGGGTGGGCTTTGAGGTTTCAGTAGTCCATGCCAAGTTCAGTGTCTTCTCTCTCTTTCTGTGGATCAACTTACAGCTCTCAGCTACCTGCATGCACGCTGCCCCAATAATAATGGATCAGACCTCTGAAACTGTAAGCAAGCCACCAAGCTTTCTTTCATAAAGGCTGTCTTGGTCATGGTGTCTCTTCACAGCAATAAAACAGTGAGTCAGACACCTGCTAAAGCAGATTTAAAAGCTAGAAATTGTGTAATTATGTTCTGCACACAGCTCTGAAGCAGTAACTGGAAATGGAGCAGGGTAGCACAGCATTGTGGCGGGACTCAGTCGTACTATGGCGGAAAGGGGCTTATGCGACATGTAGTGTGCCTTGTATTTTAAGAGCGAGATTTCAAAGATAGGAATCACAATCAGGGCTTGAGGGTGAGGGGCTTTGTACAGGCACAAAATGGAGACCATGGCAGAAGCGCCAGTGAAGTGTGGTGTTGCCTGAACCTTGGTGATTGAAACAGAAGTGAAGGGGTGGATTCCTGACCAGCTAAGCAAGCGCTTGGACTTTCATCAACACCATCTCTCATTTAGATGCTTCCTCTTCATCAACTCAGTTACCAAAGCGTAGCCTGTTTTGCTGTCTAATTGTTTTTTAACTAATGAGGTTGAACTTCTCTCTCTCTCTCTCTCTCTCTCTCTCTCTCTCTCTCTCTCTCTCTTTGTGGGGGAGTATGGCGGTGTATGTGTGTATGTTCCTATGATCCTTTGATCAAGCACCTAGCCTCATACACATTAACATATGTGTCTGTGTGTGCTTGTATGTGTGTGTTTTATATATGTATATGACTGGAAGAGTTACAGTCCCTGTTTATTTAAACTTTATCAGATTTTAAAGAGCGTCTCATATTTATGATCTATATCATTAAAAAAAAACAGTTTGTCCTGTGATGTTGCTTATCTTTTTACTTTTGGAGTGTTTTGTCTGTAACTTTAAAGCTGTGATTTATATAATTGTACCATCTATGTTAACAGTAGAGACTCTTAATGCTGTGGACTTGAGAAAGTGTTTATGCTTACTTTGAACTTCAGTTCTTTCCATGTGACACACCATAGTGATGGACACACAGGTCTTCCTAAGAGGACAGAGCTTGTTGGACCCAATGCAGAACAGCCTAGCCATACTTCTTCAGATCTCAGTCAGTAAAAGCAAAATCTTACCATACTATTTTATGAATGAGTTTTACAGCTTATATGTTTATAATTTAATTGTAATTCAGTAATCACCAACGATTGAAGTTCTCATTTTATTGCATTGAAATAAAGCTTATTAAAATTTTATATAAGACAAGGATGTATTTCTAGTGGAGCTCTTAGGGCTAATTTCTCTAGTAAATGGTGATCTCTGATATTTAGGCTTTTGTACTTCCTTGGGATCCTAGAAATTGTTTTGTGACATTGCAGGATAGCACAAATATTTAAAAATAGCCCTATTGCTAATGGTATGAACGTTGAAATCATGAGGGTATTGGGGAAAGAATGTCAGTTGGTGACTCAGAAAGCAGAGGCTGTCGTTCCCGGAGTTTCATTACCTAGTTGACTTCCTCTTAGAAGTGTTCTTTATAACCTGGTGGCGGCTGGCACAGCCTGTCATCTCCTTACTGCTGTGCTGCCTCCTGGTGGTATACACCTTCGCTCACAGGTAGAGCAACCTGATTGTGTGCTGTCTGGCTGCTTTGCATCGTGGGTAAGGCTCTCAGCTGAACTTTGATTTGCGTGTGTGTGTGTGTGTGTGTGTGTGTGTGTGTGTGTGTGTGTGTGTCTGTGTCTGTGTTTTAAACTGTTAGTTGAAAAAGAGGTTCAGAAAAAAGGGCCTTAGATGGTTTGGATTTCGAGGTCTTAGAACAAAGGTGTCACAGATAATTAGAGAGACATTGATGAATGCTTGCTTAGTTTTAGGGATTGCTGCCTGAAAAAGACACAAATGTGATGTGCTTGGGTGTGCAAAGGGAGAGGGAAACTTTTGTTTTCCTTGAAGTCCCCAATCCTGTTTTACCCCAGAAAAGAGAAGCGGGAGAGCTGCGTGCAGTGGCTCCCTGGGCATGGTGCTTCTGTGACCCCAGATGCAGGCACCCTGGACAAGGTGCTTCTCTGACTATGGATGCAGGCACGCTGAAGAGCCATTCATTCAGAGGTCCCCCCTGAATGTTCTCTGGTCTGAAAATAGTTTGAACTTAACCAGTTATCGAAGAAGCATTTGAAATGTAATTTGGGAGACACACTTGAACTTAATTTCTCCTAGCTGGGCCTGTGTATTGTTGCTAATTTTATGCCTGGTGTCAGTCCCCAGGGTCATGTCCTTTAAATGTGGCTTTCTCTGCTTCAGTGGGTCGAGTTTATAAGCATGGCATGGGAGACTTGCCTTGGTGACACAGGAAACTTGCAGCTAACTGACTAGTGGGTATTTCTGTTCCTCAGTGGCCAAGGGAAAGACTTCTATTAATTCGGAACTGGTTCTCTGCCTGCATCCGTTTGACGTGGGTGATCCTCACCTGAGGCAGAGCCTGCTTTAAGACAGCTGCTTTTATTATCTGTGGCAATGTGCTAATCGTGACACCGATTTCCAGAGTTCACAGGTTATTAACAGGGGTACTTCAGAGTCAGAACAATCATGTATTTGACAAAAAACAAAAAACCTATCTACATGTAGGTAGAAGAAGCTATCTTGGAGAAAAGTAATTTAGAAACCAAAATGTTTCCTCTTAAAGGACATTTTCATGGTATTTGAGGGAAGGGAGAGATATATTTGAAATCTGAACACCTTAGAAAATCCAGAGACAGTGCTTACTGTATGTTAAGCTATAAGATACACTCATGGTTTTGCTTTTAGATGTTGATAACACACAGTGAGCATGAATACTCTGGTTCCAATACCGGAGTCAAGGACGGGGATTGAGTGATGTGGGAGAAAATAGAGCCGCGGTGCAAAGCAGGATGGACCGCTTGTCTGTTATTTCTTTGCTCTCTCTCTTCCCTTGAGATAATTAATATGAAGTGGTAATAGTAGTATATATTTTCAGCTACTGTTTTGGAATGCTTGATGCTTGGATGCTTCCCGTCATGTTGGGCAAATTGTATTCCTTTTTCAGGTGTTTTTTTGTTTGTTTGTTTGTTTGTTTTTTGTTTTTGTTTTGTTGTTGTTGTTGTTGTTTTTATAGCCCTGGTTGTTGCTGTCCTGGAACTCACTCTGTAGACCAGGCTGGCCTCAAACACAGAGATCTCTCGGCTTTTGCCTCCTGAGTTCTGGTATTTCAGTTTTTTTGAGTGATTTTTATGATTATTTATACAATTTAAAAAGATATTTTTGATCTTCTTTTTTCCTTTTTGTGTTTTCTTGAGCAATGTCATGTGAGAAACCTTTTCTGCAGGATATAAAAGCACACCCACACACCAGCACAGAGTCTGCTCACTCCAAAAAGGGAGCCAATGACAGACTAACGTAACGATTGCCGCAGAGTCCAGGTTGGTGAACCGTGGTTGTTTTGTTTGTTTGGTTTTGGTTTTCAAGACAGTGTTTCTCTATGTAGCCCTGACTGTTTTAGAACTTTGGAAACCAGGGTAGAATTCCCAGAAATCCTCCTGCCTCTGCCTCTTGAGTGCTGGGATTAAACACATGTACCACAATGCCCTAGGATTAAAGGTGTATGCCACCACACCCAGCCAACCAGTGGGCTTTTATTGGGGATGCTAACTGGAGTCTGGGGTGAGAGGTTGCTTGCAGGAACAAGAGCTTCTCACCCGTAACTGCGTCATGAGGAAAGCCCACCCGAAGGGCTCAGGAAAGCTGCATCTCTGGGGCCCTAGGCATTGCACTCAGGACTGGTCAAAGCCATTCTAAGCAGCAGTTTACTGTTTCTGCCAAGTTCCATTCTTCCCAGACCCAAAAGCCAAGTTCCTGGTCTCACAACTGCTCGCCTCCAGGCCTCCAGTGCGCTACTGGGAAGGCTGTTGAAGGCTCTATGCGGATATCTGCCATAGAATCTGTACCGAAGCTTTGTGGTTTTGTTTGTTTGTTTGTTGTGGTGCTGGGAATTGAATTTAGGGCCTCACACATACCAGACAAGCACTTTACCACTGGGAATACACCACCTCTATATTTCCAGCTTTATAAGCCAGTTGGGTTTTTTCCACAGCCTTGGTTTACTTTTCTGACCTATTGAGAGCTATGCATATGCCTTTATAGTCCAACTAACAAGCCTGGTATCTAGGGATTTGAAGTCTTGATTTTTAAACAGAAGAATGGAAAGGCACAGAGTGAGTTTTGTTAGAAATGGAGAAGCTCTTCTGGCCGGACGACATCAGCATTGTACACATCTGCTCCTATGGGAGCTGCAGGTATCTGAAGCATTGCCTATGCTCTGACATTGTTCAGTGCCCCTAGAGTGAGCCCCCGTCTAAGAATGACAGATTAACCAGCAAGCAGGACAAGAACCCTGCTGGCTCCCAGCAGAGGCAGCTGGTCAGTTGAGTGGGAATAGATTCGCTCCAGTTTTAAGTGAGCTCTAAGAATCAAATCTCAAGGAAAGCTATAGTGATGAGTTTTCAGAGAGCTGTGTGTGCCGGGTTTCCCGTTAACAACCAGGGAAGAATTTCCAAGTGGTCCTTTCCATTTCCTGAAGTGGGAAGACACCACGGGACTCGGTGGTAGGCAGTTATAATTCTCCTGGCTTGTTTTCGCCCTGGACAGTGGGGGATATCAGCCTGGAATTTTGTTGTAGGTTTGGGCTTTAGTCTTATCGTTGCTGGTAGATTGGCTCACTTCTCAGTACTGTTTCTTCATATGTAGGGCTTGGGGTTGTGTCTGTAGATTCTAGTCATGTCTTCAAGCCCATTTCCTATTTCTGAAGAAAGCTGGTATACCTCTTTTCAGCCTTGCAGTGCGACCTTCAGATTTCAGAACAATTTACTTAGAAGAGCGACAAGATTTATTTTTTTTCTTTTCTAGGCAAGAGTAAAATGTGCTTATCAGAGAGATTTTAAGATACTGTGGGGGGAGGGAAGCAGAACATTATTTTATAATTCTGTTATTCTGGGACAACAGGAAGTTAACAAATAATACCTTGACTTTTATCCCATGGTATTTATCGTACATATATATTAACAAAATCGATACTCTGTTTTATAGCTGGCCTTCTCTTCATAAAATGGTAAATATCACTATAAATATAGAAATGTGCTGTAGTCGTTAGTGGGGACTTAGTCATGTATTGTATAATAAAATTTTTAATGTATTTCTAATTTTTTGTTGTACTAAATGATACTTTAGGATCTCTGATTACTGAATGTAGGAACACCTTATCATGAAATGCCTGGGTTGAGTGGACTGTGCTGGCGATGGGGTTCTCTGAAGTAGACAGAACCGTGGTTCATAGTACACGGTTGGCGTGACTGCTTTCTTGTCATTATGTCCTATTAGTTTTACCAACCCAAAGTCACCTCCACCCGGGGACATTGAAGGTTGCTATGTCCCACTGTAGTTCAAGCATTTGTGGGAGTAGAGAGTTAAACAAGGAGACCATTAGATAAACAGTTGGGCAGCCACTGAGGAGGAATTCTCTACAGATAGTGTGAAATCTAAGTGTTAAACTCAGTTAAATCCACAAGGTCGAGTGGAGGCGGAAAGATGTCCCCACATGCAGAACTTCTCAGAGCCGAAGTCTTCGCCGTCCGAGTAGACCAGAAGGCAGAGGTGTGTGTTTTGTAAAGCGAGCCCTCCGCAAAGCTCCACAAAGTAGGTCAGCATGCACTTAGCTGGAGGAGCTGCTTTCAGGAGGGATGATTTTCTCTGTGAACCAAAGCTGGATTGTGGGATTGTGAGCTCTGCATGCACTAGCAATTGAAAATAAAGGCCAGAGCAAAGGTTATAGCAGCTCAGAGGAATCTTCTAAAACTCCCCAGACTGTAGAAGTGAATGTGTAGCTCTTTCAGCCGGCATTGTTGCTCTATCTTTCACATGTAATTTCTAAACTCTTACTTAAATTAACTCTCGAAGAGCTAAATAAGAAAAGGTGCAGCCTACTAGGACTGCTTTGGGGGAAAAAAAACATTCCAGCAGATACCTAAATTGAACTCATGGAGAAGTAAGTATTCCATTGACTTAGGTGGTTAATTAGGTTATTATTGACATTTATGGAATGTTCTAGTAGATTCAGAAACCTTTCTCTAAACTTGAAGCTTTTGCAAAATGTCAGTTGTTTCATGGTAAAGTGATATGAATTAGTGATTTGGATTTCATTTTGCAACCAATTCCTAATTCTAGTCTTTTAGGGGAGATGTTATAGTGTTGTTACAGGTTTGTGAGATTAGGTCTTGCTAGGTAGCCCAGGCTGGCCCTAGGCTTGCCGTCCTCCTGCCTCAGACTCGAGTACTGAGACTGCTGGTGTGATGTTTTAGTTTTATGCCACTCTTAATTCTCACAGGCTTTTATTATCATAATGCTATTTTATTTCTAGACTTTTCCAGGTGACAGGCCATTTAATAGCTCCCTTTGAAGAAGTGTAAGCAAATACTCCTAAAAGATTTATTTTCTGATTTTGCCTGGTTGAGTCATCTTTGTATTTCCAGAATGATTGCTTTAGTTTATTTTTTTCTTCCGTGGAGATCTGGCTTTCATTATTAACTATAAATTCATTGTATAGTGGTGTGCCGTATCATTGAAAGGCTTTTATAGTATTAAAGACTAAAGTAACTATTTTAAGAATCTGAGTCCAGTTGAATTTTGTATAGTTATTTTTCACTTGGCAAAGACCAAATAGGAAGTCCTGCTGGGCTTGGACCCTGTAATGAACGTGTGCTCTGGTCTGCCTTCCGTTAATGGAGCTGCTGAGGACTGTAGATGCTGCGCTCCGGGCTTGAGGCCGTTGACTGTTGGGCAGCAGACACATTCTGCAAGCCCCTTGGTTGTAGAGCCGGTTCTTTCCTATGGATAAAATTTTAGACAAACCAAAATCTGACTCTACATTGTCTCTAAAAATTAGAGATGAGAGTTCCCATACCATCTCTGCCTCTTAAATTTTGGGATATTTCAGGAGGAAATGTTTATTTCTTTTTCATTCTTCTGTATTCCTCCCCCATGTTGTGCTATAAATCCAGTAAGCTGGGACGTGCGTGAGTTCAGCCTGGCTTTTCCAGATGATGATGGGTATTGCCCAAGATGACCTGTCTTCTAGGCCAAGCTGTAGAGATGTTTTGCCTGTCTCCATGTGGAAATCCTTCACTCCATCTCCACTGAGTGAGTGAGGCCAGGGGAGCAATGGCTCTCTCACTTCTGCGTCTCCAGCCAGGCCCTGGAGTCTCTGAACACACTGTTCGCAGTGGCTGTTAAAAAGCTAGGCCCCTGTCACTTCCCCAGAAATGACTTCTCCCAGTTTCCTAACTTGAGCATCAGCTGCAGACAAGCAGCACGTGCATGAGTGTTTTCAAGCTCACCTTAGAATAAAGGTTTGTTTCCTCATGAAGCTGGAAACGGTCTTTAGCCCTGTGTTGGAGCCATGGGACGTTAGAGATGCTATCTGAAAGGACAGCTTCTATAAGTATGTGAAGTGTCCCTATGGGCCCAGTTGGTCCCCGGAAAAGAAGGTAGGGCGTTCTTTAAAGAATAAGATGCTTGCTGGGCGGTGGTGGCACACGCCTTTAATCCCAGCACTCGGGAGGCAGAGGCAGGTGGATCTCTGTGAGTTCGAGGCCAGCCTGGTCTACAAGAGCTAGTTCCAGGACAGGAACCAAAAAGCTACGGAGAAACCCTGTCTCGAAAAATCAAAAAAAAAAAAAAAAAAAAAAAAAAGAGAATAAGATGCTTAATGAAGAAACCTGAGGCTTATATCCCTTTAATGTGACTGGATTCTCATCATGGCTGCAGCCTGTGGGAAGGTGGGTGAGATAGTTACTAGGCTTGGTTTCACTCGAAAGGACTGCCCTCACTAAGGCACCAGTGTTGGCTGCCTGACATGTTTATCCTGTAGAGAACCATCTGAGTGCTCTCCCACACAGACACGCCAGGAGGTTAGATTCTGTGTGTGTCACCAATGTTAGTGAGGAAGGGATTTGGGGGATGTGGAAAGGGCTGAGTGTAGAACTCTGAGGAGGGAAAGTATCCCAGATTGGAGGAAGTGCAGGATCTCTGTTCGGGAGGGAATGCCTTTTTAACCCTTGTTGGCTACAGAATAGAAGATGCTGGCCTATCTTGGAGCATATTTTGGAGAGTTCCTTTGGCTATCAAAAATGATTTGATGGATATGACTTTGCAAGATTCTTGTTCCTCTATTTGGTTGATGTTTGAAGTACTTGCTATGCCAGATAGATATTTAGCTCTATATTAAATTATCTCCCACAATTTGATTTGTTTCTGTTTTGAAGTTTGTTATCGCTCGGTAAGAAATGGTTTGTCTATTTCTCTATCAGAGAGAAGTGATAAATGTCTTGACCTTTGTATAGTCTGTGGTTCTGAGGGTTTCAGACACTGGCGCGCTTCCTGTGCTGGGTAAGAATTATGGGATGTGGGACTTAGGAGAAAGCCAGTGTCCTTCTCCCTTGGGCCTGAACATGAAGTCAAGGTTTTTCTTTAGCATCCTCTTGTAGATGTTGAGGGTTTCTCAAACAGTTACCCTAGATGTCCTGGGGAGTGTTTGAGGCCAGGCTGTGGGTCTCATGCTTAAGAGACAGGCCTCTGTCTTGTACAGCCTGTGCAGGGATTCGGGTTTATTATGCATGCCTTTGGCACTCAGGCCAAATTCACCGCAGTTGAGGTTCCCTGGAAATGGTTATGCATATGCAGAAGTCACATGGGCTTTCTCTCTGGAAAATGCTCATAATTTCCTTGACTGTCCAAGGTAGCTTAAAAGACATTTCAATATTAGTGACACTATTAGGCTTATTTTCCATTACAGTCTGCATGACGCTACGGATGTTCGTGAAGCTATTGGCCAGTTATTGACTGAGTGGCTTTTGAGCCCTGGGGACATGAAATGTGTGGCTGCTTGAAGTAGCTGCCTTTGTGAGGCACTCAGCTTCTGGGAACCTGCAGGTGCTTAGGTAGGAGAGAGTGAGGCAGGGGTGGGGAGTATCCAGCACCTCCAATACTTGGAAGGGACTGGGGTGTGTCCTTAAGGTTGGTACTACTGTTGGTGCTATAAGAAATCGGGAGGACACATGCTGTCTGTCCTCAGTCTAGAGTCAACTTGACGGTTTGATGTGAGACTGGAAAGAAAATGGATGGGCAGAGTAGGCAAGCTTTTGGAGGTCAATTTGAGAAGTCCACGTAAGCATTTTCTCTACTTGGGAATGCCTCAAATGTGTACCTTCCTAATGTGTGCACAGTGGGAAGAGCGCAGTGTGTGCTGAGTGTACTTGGTGGAAGAACTATCCTTTTAAGGCACAGTACACACTACCAGATACAGTTCCATAAGCGCATTCTTAGGAAAACAATGTCACTCATAATTTCCAGCTTTTAAACTTCTAGGGGTGTGGAGCGCCTTCTGTAGTTACCATAGCAATAATCATGTCAGAAAAAGTCCAGGTGGTAGAGTTTGTTGTAGCGGGAGATAAAGTGGACGAGCCTACTGCATAGGACTGATGATGATTTGAGACAGGATAAAAAGACATGTGCCCCACCAACCTCTTGAAAAGCTCAGCTGTTTCATCCGCTTTCATATATAGATTCAGTGATTGACAGCAACCCTCTGAAGGAAATATTTTATTGTTACTGCACCCAATTTAAAGAGAACAGGCTGAAGGTCAGACAGTGAGTCAAGCAGGAGAGATACCACCGCTTGCCACGTTTCATAGCTATGTGGCCTGCATATGAAATTGGGGCTTTTGCTTTGATCTTTCCTTATTTTTTTTTTAGTGATTGTTACAAAATTAGTATGCACTTATAAAAGAAATCAGTGGCAGAAAAACGGGAACCCTCGGAATCATCAAGCATAGCCTAGCTGGTCTTTGTTTTCTGCAGTACTGTGTGTTTTCTGCAGTACTGTGTGTTTACTGCAGTACTGTGTGTTTACTGCAGTACCGTGTGTTTTCTGCAGTACTGTGTGTTTTCTGCAGTACGATGCATTACTCAGGGCCTCTGGTTGCATCTGTTCTGTGTGTGCATCCTTCCCTTGGGGTCTTCACTAGAGCATAGGCCTTTGATTGTTACACCGCTGGTCAAGTATTTTAACGAACGCCGCCTGTCTTAGTTACGGTTTTTATTGCTATGAAGAGACACCATGACCATGGCAACTCTTATAAAGAAAACATTTAACTGAGGATGGCTCGTTTACAGTTTCAGAGGTTCAGTCCATTATGATCATGAAGGGGGCATGGCCGAGTGCAGGCGCAGACATGGTGCTGGAACTGAGAGCACTGCATCTCACAGACAACAGGAAAATGGCTAATTGTCACAGTGAGGGAAGCTTAAGAAAAAGAGACCTCCTAGCCATAGTGACACACTTCCTCCAACAAGGCCACACCTCCTAATAGTGCAGTTCCCTTTAGTGGCCATTTTCTTTTAAACCACCACAAATACATACATGGAACTTACATCCCCTCTATACATTCAACTATGGGCAAGACCTTTGACCTTTATAGGACACATTCCTCTTGTATAGATGAGCAGTGCATCAGATCCTCTTTTTTTAAATCATGGGGATCTACAGAAGTGTCGAGTGACTGAGGATAGAAAGATCACCTGAGCCTTGGCCCTGGGTTCTGCCTGTGTTGTGTCAACCAAGTCAGCCTCTGTGGTACTCTTTTCTGTATTAGGGCTCACACATGTTGGGAAAAAGTGACCTAGTAGCTTTTTTGGCAAGAAAAGAACAAAAAAGGCTTGTAAAGTTGGATTGGACCAGATGATCTTAAGACCAGCATTTCTCTGATTTTCTTCTGTGACACCAAAGTTGTCACATCCTGTGCACATTTTCAGCATTCCCCAGCAGAGAGACTGATGGAGTCAGCAAGGATGCCAGACTGTTTCCTGTGGTGTCATGGAAGTGTGTTAGGTACAGAGAGAACCAATGGTCTCTATTGAGCAGCGTCCAGAGTCTGTTGTGTTATTTTAATAAGTACTCCCTGGGAGATCCATCCACTGCTGTCCCTGACCGTACACATTTTCAGATTCAACTTAATGATCTTTCATGGAAGATTTAGACCAGGGAATCATTAAAACTTGAAACTAACACACTTGAAACAGTTTACCAATGACTGTCCTTCCATGGTTTGATTAATGTACCTCCAGCCTCTTTGCATTTTGAAGGAACTGATCTAGAAGTCCCGTGGTCCTAAACTTTTCTTTTCCTCCCACAGAAGGAAGAATCCTGTTCAGAAATGAGGCGAGTTAATGTTTGGACACCGCTCCATGACGAGTTTTAAACTGCCCTGACCACCTTGCCAACTGAGTCTCTGCTCATGAGACCCAACAAGATGACCCGACCCAGGAGGGATAGTGTCCTGCCTTATACGAACAGTGACTGCTGACGTCTGAGCGCAAATTGGGGGTGCTGCATCTTGTCTGCCAGTACCATGAAGGAAGTGGTTTATTGGTCACCCAAGAAGGTGGCAGACTGGCTGCTGGAGAATGCTATGCCAGAATACTGTGAACCTCTCGAGCATTTCACAGGCCAGGACTTGATCAACCTAACCCAAGAGGATTTCAAAAAGCCCCCACTGTGCCGAGTCTCATCTGACAACGGGCAGCGACTCTTAGACATGATTGAGACCCTGAAAATGGAGCACCATATTGAAGCACACAAGAATGGCCATGCCAACGGGCACCTCAGCGTTGGCGTCGACATTCCCGACCCCGATGACAGCTTCAGCATCAAGATTAAACCCAATGGAATGCCAAATGGGTATAGGAAAGAGATGATAAAGATTCCCATGCCAGAACCAGAGCGCTCCCAGTACCCCATGGAGTGGGGCAAGACTTTTCTGGCCTTTCTTTATGCACTTTCCTGTTTCGTCCTCACTACAGTGATGATCTCGGTCGTCCATGAACGAGTACCTCCTAAGGAGGTGCAGCCTCCACTACCGGACACATTTTTTGACCATTTTAACCGGGTGCAGTGGGCCTTTTCTATTTGCGAAATTAACGGCATGATCCTTGTAGGACTCTGGTTAATTCAGTGGCTGCTCTTAAAATACAAGTAAGTAGAGTAAACCATAGTCTTAAGATCCAGTGATGATGGGTCGGCATTTAGCTATCTAGTCATGGTTTGGAAATGAAATTTACCCAAGTATTGAAATCACAGCATATTGAATAATTTTGAAATGGGACTAACTAAAGCTTCTAGAGCTTTGAGAGAATATTGTATTTGTTTCCTGTTTGATACAGTTCCTCCAGAATTAAGACCATGACTGATGGCTGTCTGTTTTCAGATATCTTCAGAGAGTAAAGGCTGTTGAATTACGGGGGACAGGGGAGGTATGATAAAGCTACCTAGTCTTGGTTGGTGGTTACTCGGGTGAATTGACAATTGGAGGGTGAGCTGTGAGTGGTGGAATAGTTCCTCCTCATCCCCAGCCAGACCCAGAACCTTATCAGTATGTCCTCATAGTTTTTGACCCATAGATCAGACAGCTATTCTGTAATGACTTTGGTTGGGGAAAACTGATATCTCATTTAACTTAAGCAGGTAGAATGTAGTGGAACCTGTATGACATCTTATAGAATGTGTAGCACTTAAAGCAGTGGGTGGTTAAGTCTGTATTTGGTTTTAGTTGGATCCAAAGTGATTTTTATGTCCCAAGCTGTAATCACGGCAGGAATCTCCTAAAGTGAGCTATCTGCTTAGGTAAGTGTCTTTCCCTGGTTTTAATTCATTGCTCTTGTTCTTAGTGTCTCGGTTTTTTTCCCCCCTTAGTGGGACATCTTTGTGGCTTCCCTGTGGTAGTTGGGAATGACCATTTTCCCCTACCCACTGGACTGGGATCATCAGTAAGAGGTACCACTGTGCCCTGGCCACAGCCCAAGCTTGCTGCTGTTGCCCCTGGGGCACTGTAACCAAGTCCACATAGTGAGCAGGACCATGCCTGGGACCGAGGCCAGAACTGGGGCTGCTTCCCTACAGACCTGGAACTGTCACTCTGGGGCAGCTTCTGATGATGGAGCCACCAGCTGTTTTGAGTTTCTCTCTGGTAGACTGAGTTGCCTGAGCCGAACGATGGCTGGATATTAAATTGTCTTCCAAGATAATAAAATATGAAAATGCAGGTGGAGCATTTCTGTTCAGTTTGGCTCTGAGTGTTTTTCTGGTGTTGGATAAACTCTTTCTCAGTTCATGAAGTCAGGCGTCCACAAGTAGAAAGGGAAGGTTACCTGCTGACCTCATCAGGGAGACCATCTTCACTTTGGCAAAGTCACTGGCATAGCCAAGGGTTTACTTGGGGCTAGTTTGACAAATTTATAATCTAAGTAGAATTTGAAATGGAACTGATGGGCTCTGCTATCTAGTTGAAGAAAAAAAAAAAAATGTTGTTGCTTCAGCTTTGAGAGGAATTGGCTTCCGAGATAGCGATGTTTGGGATTCCTTGCATACATTCTGTTGACTGACAGCGTTAGTCCTGCTTCTTTTTGCCCTTTCTCCCTAAAAGCCTGAACCTGTTCCCCATGCTTCCTTCACAGAGGGAAGGGCAGCTCAAATTAAGCTTACTGGGGTTTTTTTGTTTTGTTTTGGTTTGGTTTTTTCCCCTTAAAATTTGTTTTTTCTCCAGTTCGCTTTCTGGCTTTTCACCAAAATTCGTACACACAGGCAAATCTATTGCCCCAGAATATAACTGAATAAGTCAGACTTACTGCAGAATTGAGGTGTTTTGTGATTCCAGTCTTTTTCTGAATGAACTTCCTACACACAGGACTAATTTCTACATGTTTTATTTTTCTAGCAGGGAATTTTCCCCAAATCTGTTTCTCTTTAAATTTTCTAATTTGGTATTCTCCTTGTACTTACTACCAATACTATAGTAATTTATTTATTTAAGTTGTTCAACAACAATAAACCACTTGGAACGCCTTCTACACAGCTAATTCCGTGCTGGAGTAGGCAGCCTGGGTTCTAGCCCCAGCTGTGACTTTGCATGCTAGGTGGCTTAGATGAACTTTTTCAACTCAGGAGCCTTGTTCCCCTCCCAGGAAAAATAACAGCTTCTCAGTCAAGGTTCCTGTTGTCCTAGAAAACTTTTAGGTTGGCTCTAACATTGCGGGTAAGCCACTGTGATGGGGTTGGAGTAGTCAGGTAACTAACTTGAATGCAGCCAGCTAAGGAGTCTTTACGGCCTTCACTCTAGTTTCTACCTTAGACTGTTGTCCTAAGCATCCCCCACCCTGACTGTCTGTGACCTCTCCCAGTGTATGTGGCAGTCCAGGCGTGGAAGAGGGGAGAGGTACGAACTGACAGAGCAGGATGTTTATGCTGATAACTGCCATGTCTGCTGTCATCACAAGGCTAACCCTTGGACACGCTACCCCCAACACCCACTCTCATTTCTAGCTAATTGGCTGTTGCTATGTGACAGTTTTATTTATGGACTGGTTTGAAAACATGGAGCTTTCTGCTTATGGCGTACTCTCCCTCCCTAACTTGCCTTGTTTTTGTGTTTCTTGTGAGTTTGGCCCATCTCTCCATCATCCACCAGCCGGATGGCTTACTATTAAGTTCCCAGCAAAGCCCAAATTTCCATCCCTGCCTCCCAAATTATTCTGACGTTAAGAATCCTGGATTCCTTAAAAAGACCCTCTATTCCTTTTCCCTTTGTACTTTCTAACATAAGATAAAAGATAAAGATGATGAAGAATTGAGAAGTAAGACCACTGGAATTTTGGGCAACAT
The DNA here is from genome assembly GCF_018167655.1 of Microtus oregoni. Taxonomy (NCBI): domain Eukaryota; kingdom Metazoa; phylum Chordata; class Mammalia; order Rodentia; family Cricetidae; genus Microtus; species Microtus oregoni. The sequence goes on from NW_024543071.1 coordinate 28,087,531, forward strand.
CTGCTGCCAATCAGTCCTTTAGCCAGACTTGTAGGGTTCTGAACACTTTGATTCTGAATTTGTGACATTCAGTTCTGTCTTATGTTGTATACAGTTGTCCTTCACTGTGAAAGTAGGTTCTGAACCTCTTTTTGGTTTTTAAAATTGTAAATAATGTTGTCTCCTCATTTAGAATTGGACTTTCAAGCCAGTGACTAGGAAAAATTCCCGGGAAATCTCTGCCTTTGTGTCAGACTTCACTGCAAACCAGGTACCCCTTGTTTTAAGAAAGCACCATAAAGAGTATTTGGAGCTCACAGACCGATGGAGCTGAGGCTCTCAGCTAACACGGTGTCACCCCTGTATGTTTCCTGTGGCCCTACCCTGTCAGGACATTGCCGACCTTTGACTGAAGGCAGCATCGAGGTTTCCAAGGCAGGTTTTCTGATTAAGGCGAGGGTGAGACCGAGTGTGGTGATCAGGGTGCCTCAGACTCTCTGGGACCCAGGCCAGATTTGTGAGCTGTGTTTCTTAAGTTGCTTTTCCTTTTCTCTGGCCAGTGGCATTTTCTAGAAATGTAGAACAACTCAGCTGGTGTTGTCTAAATAATGAGCTCGGTCAATTCTAGTTCTATGTTCTAGTTCAATTCTAGTTTAGGTATGTCTCCTCCTTTCCTTTTATTTCTAACTGGCATCCACACTGTGGAAGCTGATGAAGACACAACTTCTTAGCTTTGAAGTTCGGGGCTCTTCACAAAAAAAAAAAAAAATTGAGTCTGCCCTATTGTACCCACGGCTGCTCCGGTTCCCTGTAAACACCTTCAGCTCATAACACTTTCCCTTCTCTCAGTTCTGCGTGTGTCTCCTTCAGTGACAGATTTTTTTTTTTTAATTTTCCTTAAAGGAGGAAATGATGCCATGTTCATCACTCCCACTTCTATCCTGATGCTGTGACAGGGCCTGGCAGATCTAAACAGAAATCCATCCATTCATTTAACTTGAGTTCACTGAGGAACCTGCTGTATGTAAGCCAGCAGTGCTAGACCCTGGGGGTGCTGCAGCGAGAAGAGGCCTCTAGTGCAGTGATTAGTCTGGGCAGAGTGAGGCAGCCAGCAAACAGCCCAGGATCTGGCATCAGCTAGTGTAAGGGAGCTAGAGACCGCGAGTCAGCGTAAGGGCTTCGGTGTGTTGGAAATAGGGCAGAGGTGGTATTTTCAGATTGGGTAATTGTGAAAGGCCCTGGATGAGACAGCAGTTCCTCACACACTTGAGTCAAATGGAAGACAATCCCAAGTAGGTATTTGAAAAAGAATGTTCCAGGTAGAAGACATAGCAAGTGTTTGAGGGTGAGTTTATTTCTTTGGCTTCTTTGAGTCCCAAAGTATCTGTAATGGCTGGGGAGAACTGTCCAGTGAGGTACAGACAGGGTCTCAGATGGAACCAGTAGTTGTGGATTTAATGTCAAGTGTGATAAAGCACTGACATACAATGATACAAGCACACTTGTGTTGTGGAAGAATTATATAGCATCAGCAGGATGCTCAATTAGGATGCTTACTACCACACCTTAAAACTGGAGTTTGGATCTCAGAATCCATTTAGTGGAAGGGAAGAAATGATTCCCACAAGTTGTGCTATGACCCACCCCCTCACGCACACCCCCAAAGAAATAAATATGATAAAAAAATTAAAATGATATGGCTGCTTTTTAGGTAACAGGATAACAAGAGTTGAATCCAGAGAATTGTTTGTGACCCCCATTGCCATAGTGAACACAACTGGTTTCTGTTATAGTGTATTTCACACATGAGGCCTTGGATTTGCCCATGAAGCCCTGGTTTTTATGTTATTTAAAGAGGGAGATTCTACTAATTTAGGGGTACTCACAACTGTACTTGAATATATTTTCTTTGGAACAAAGTCAAGTGGTCTGTATAAGCAGAAGGAGAGGGATTCTGGCAGTTGGGAGCAGAAGAAACCATAGAATCACTGTAAGCACTGCAGCTTACAGCCCCGCTCTGGGGGAAGGTTCCCCCATGCAGGTGTCCCAGCTCTGCTCTGGCAGGGGAAGGTTTCCTCATCAAAGCTGTCCCAGCTCAGCTTGCTCTCCTCTGCTCCAGGGAAGTATTGCAGCTCTGCTCAGGCTGCCGGGGTTGGGGGCATGGGGTGAGGGGATTTGGGGGGGGGGTGTTACAGCTCTACTTAGGTCCCCCAGAGTGTTACAATTCTGCTGGACTAGGGGAAAGTTTTCCCTGTAAAAGTGTTACAGTTCTACTTTGGTTCAGTCTGCTCAGGCTCCAGGGAAAGTTGTTACAGCTGGGCTCGGCGAAAATGCCACACTGTGCAACAAACCTGGGGGTGGGGGTGAGGTGGCTGCCTCTTATGAGAAGCAGCAGCAAACTGAACAACAGGGTAAGAGCTTATATATTTCTTGGGAGCAGGGGTGGAGTTTTCCAGGGTGATTTGGGATTAGTGGGTTTTGGTGGTCTGATTCTGAGGCAAGTTCAAGGATTGGTGGGGTTTTTGCTCAGGTCCTCAGTGATTGGTGGGATTCTGCAGCCTGACTTTAGGGCAAGATCAGAGATTGTGATTTCAAACCCCAGTCTTGGAGTCAGGTCAAGGTCAAGATGTTTCTCCTTGGCCTTTTCCACTCTTAGTCTACGGCCTGTGCTGGGTTTTCTCTCATGGTTTGGGGTTAGACATTCCCTTAAGAAGAGTAGAGTAAGTCAGTTGGCTGAGTGGCAAATTATGTAAGAACGAATTAAATGTACTAGTAAATATTTAAAGAAAAAAGAAGAAAGCAGTTGGATTATGGGGTGGACTCAAGAACTTAATGGTAGAGATGTTTGGTGATGAGGGAGAATATTGCACCTTAAAGAGCTGTAGGATCACATGGGACTGGTTGATGAGTGGAAAAGATCATTGAATGGGTTCTTTGAAAACTGATCCCAAAGAGAAGGAAGCGGATAAGGGAAATGACATCTGTATTTAAAAGTGTCTCCACGTGTCCAGTTTTCCAGTGTTGTTCTTCTGGGGTGGTTATTACAGTACCAGGATGGATTTTTAGTGTTTACCCATTATGTAAACACTAAAATGTAGTAAGAGATTTCTACTACTAGAAAAAAAAACCTAGTTTTTGTTTTTAAGATTTGTGTTTTCATGTATATGTGTTTATTCGCATTCATGTATATATACCATGTGTGTACCTGGTGCCTGAGGGTGTTTGCTTCCCTAGAACTGGATTTGCGGATGGTCTGTGCTACCACTTAGAAACTGGGAACCAAAACCCAGGTCCTTTGTAAAAGCAGAAGGACACTGAGCCTTTCTTCACTTTCAGTTTTAATTTTAAAGTTTGTATGCTTGTGTATGTCAGGGGGTAGGCAGGCGGAACTGGTGACTCAGCCCAGGATCTCGCCCATGCTACTGCACCTCCTCTATCCCTGAGCTACACTGCCGCCTTGTTTAGTCTCCAACCAAAGTTGTGGTTTGGGGAGTCTTGTATCTTTGCTATATTTCTGCCACCGTAAGACTATAGCATTCCCTTTCTTTTGAGACTAGAATTTACTTTCTGAGGACAGGCTCTTTGGGCTGATTGGCAGCTGCTTTGGTCAGAGCTATCTTTATCACTTCGGTCTGTTTGGTATTAACAGGACTGTCCGCTGACATTTGTCTTTCATATTGCCCTAGTTGAGTTCCCTCAGTGCCTATTTTCACATTAGCTGTGTTTCCAAGTAGTCATTCCTCTGTCATCTCCATGGTAGGTCATGGCCACAGATACTGTCAGCACACTGTTCCTGGTTTTCTTATCTTGGATGGTGAAGAGTAAGCAAAGTTCTTAAAGCACCTGATGTAGAATATTTGATGTGAAACAATTCTTTCCAGGTTTCTATTCAAGTAGCTTGCTTTCCAAGTTCCAGAAGAGCCATTTCCTAGGGTCAGTTCATTTGATCAGCACTTTGTCATACACTATGGTAGACCAGATGGCTCTTCTCTAATTGCCCTTCCAACATCTTTTTCTGTTTAGTTATTTACCAGGCATTATTGCAAAGGGTCTCTGCAACCTCAGTCTGCAGGAGGCAAGAAGCTAGTTCCATTTAGCACAACTCACTGGTCAGTGTTGGTTCAGACTTCTGGAGTCTGATCCCTAATAGTTAGTTTACTTAGGTATATTTAAGCACAGCACAATTTGGTGAAAATGTATTCTGGTGATAATTAATTCTATCCCTCATATACAGCAAAACATACATAAATCTCTTTGAGGAATAAAGTAAGCTAAGTACGAATGGATGTGATCCATAAAGATGGGTTCTGTGCATTGACTGAGAAAAACAGGCTTACAATATGGACCTAGGAGAGGATCCAGTGCAATCTCTAACTGCATAGATAGTGCAAAGGTCACTAGGCTATTATTAACCACTTTGGTTCTCAGCCTTTTGGGAGGATAGTAGATTATGCATTCCTTCTCTTGAAGAAAACCCCTGTGTGTTTAATGTTCAGGTTCCCCTAGTGCTCATCTGTGAGCACAGAGACCCCAGTGAATTGTGGGTGCTGCAGAGAACATTCTGGGGGAATTTTCCACTGATCCCATAGTCATGTCTCAAATGTTCAAACTGGGAACACAAAGTTCCCTCTTGTTACTGTAATGTTTTTGACACCTCTCCCGTTATTTGATTGGCTGGTATGCTGTCCATAGTTCTCTCTGTCAGTAAATGAGAGAAGAGCTCAGAGTAGTCTCTTCTCTTTCTTTTCTCCTTACTTTTCCTGAATCTTTTGTGTGTCTACTCTTTGATTCTGAAAATTTTCTTCCATGTCAAAAATCTTTACAACTAGTCAAGAGGCAGATTCCAAAATAGCTGATCTTTAAGTAACAATTTTTACATGAATTGTAATATCATTGATCTAATAAGCCTTTTAAAAATAAATGGTGCTATTCTTTTCTCTTTGTGAAAGTAACTGAGACTTGGAGAATCTGTTGACTTGTCCAACATCCCACAGGAACGTATGCTGGGAAGTGACGGTTCTTTGGTGTAAGCCCAGTCTGGAACTTTTGCTACTAAAACAAACACTCTCCGGAAATATATTTTCTTAACACATACTGTGGCATTATCTCCACGCACAAAGGACAAACAGAATAAAAACAGATGGGGTTGGATTTTAGAATAATGCTGTGTGCTGCTTTTCATCTAGAAGACATTTGAACGGGATGCTAGGATGTTCTCACCACCCCTTGTGGTTGTCATGATCTGTCTGCTCCCTGTACATTGTAGCCAATGTATGTAGTTCAGTCCTAGCTGCGTGCTTCCTTGTAACCTCCGAGGTAAGTCAGAACCACCATTTTGGGATAAATGTCCCTCTACCAGCAACTGCAGACCTAGTGCTCCACTAAGTTGACTGACCAAGCTTATCCAAGTTCATAGTCTCACTTTCTGTTTTTTTGACCAAATTTGTGGGTTTCTTTTTGTTGTTTTTTTCTTTTGATTCTGACCCATCATCTCTCTTGCTTCAGGACTGAGATGATTTCCTGTTTTTCTGGGGATCTTTTCTGAACCCTTTGCCTCTCAGGTCATCTACCCCCAGCTTCCTGTACTCTGTGCTCGGCCTCCTCTGTTTTGAGGAACATTGTGAGATAAACCTGTAGGACCAGACAGCGCCACGTGGTTTTACCTGGGCTCACCTTTACCATTTTAGGTTTCATGGCCTAAATAGTCCAGGCCAAAGGAATTGTGGGAAAACTAGATTTCCCTGGATTACCACTGAATTGGTTAATGCCAGCATTTTGACTAAGTTATTCTGTGTTAGTCCTTTACCAGAGTCAAGTTAAATTTTTATTTCTAACACTAAGACAATGTAAGGAATGATCCTTTGTGGAGTCAGACTAATAATGAAAAGTAGTGCTGTTTTAATATGCACTCCTTAATTTACATTGGAACTTAATCCCCAAGTTTTATGTTAATGATCCTTGGAGGTGGGGCTTTTAGGAAATAATGAGGACTAGATGAGTCAGGTAGGTGGGCTCCCCATCTTGAAGAGGGGATGTACAGGCTGTCTCACTTGCTCTGCTTCGCTTCACGGTCTCTGACGTGGTAATGTAGCAAGGAGCCCCTTACCAGGCGCTGAGCACACTGGCACCAAGAGTTTGGACTTTTCAGCTGCCAGAAAGACCCACGAACAAATAAGCTAAATAATCTGATCTTGGTGGTGGTGGTGGTGGTGTGTGTGTATGTTTGAGTGTGTGTGTGTGTGTGTGTGTTTTATATAAATTTTTAAAAATTCTAATTCTTCATCTCACCAGAGAGAAAATAATAACTTTGAGTTCACATTGTTAATCTGCATCTGTGGTTTTAAGTGGATTCATTTTACCTTCTATTTTCTAACGTGCCCCAACAGTCCCTTTAATCCCTTCTCAGCTGTCCACCACAGATGTCTCTGTGTTCTTTCTCCCAGCAGCCTCCTAGTGCCAGGATAGTGCCTATGGGATGATTCTCCTGGTTTAGTCTGACATTCACCTACTGAGCGCTGTGGTTGTTGGACTCTAGCGTCCAAACACCGAGAAGGAGTCGCCCCCAGAGACCATCTCACACACCACAGCTGATGAAAAAGCATGAGGATTTTATTCATTCTGTCATGACAGGGTCCCCCAGCATTCGGGAAGCTGAGGGACCTCAAATAGCTGGTACAGTTTACTTTTAAAGGGGCCACAGAAGCAAGGGGGGATTGTTCTTTGACTATTCTGATTGGCTTATTCGAAAGGGCTATTACCAATAATTGACTGGAGAGCTGTTGCCAGATCAGATGAGGTAAGAGGTCATTTTGACCCCGTTTCCCAGGGGACCGAACCAAAACTTACGTATATGGGTAATTGTTCAGGAACTGAGTACGTGTGAGTGTAGCTGTTAGGTCCTTGGTTCCCAGGGGAGGAGAGGAAGCACTATGGCACGGAGGCTGAGAGGATTCAGAATTGTCAAAAATGGCTTCAGGATTGTCTTAAAGTCTTACATGGTCAAACTATTTGCCTAATCATTTCTTTACCTACAAGATGAGAATGATAGTCATTTTTACCCAATATTGTTATGATGCTGAGTAGAAATAAATTCACAGCATCCCACAGTGCTTGGTACTCAGGCTGGTGTTGGGGCCAGCCTTGGCAAAAATACCCTCTTCCAGAGTGGAGGCATGGTTTTTAGACATATAGTAAAGAATACGAAGACGCGAATGAAAATAAAATGCAGAAACATATAGGATAGTATTGGGAGGGAATGTCAGTGAGTACTGAAAATTCACCCATGTTTAATTTCCAACAGCTTAATATACTCCTGAATTCAAAAGGTAGGAGTAGAACAAAAGGACTGCATTCACATACAAATTGAAAGTTGTGGGGCACAGTTGTTGCCCATGCCCTAGACCAGGCACTCTGTGTGCAAACCACTCCCTGGGTGGAATCCCTAGTTATTTCCTTATAGGGAACTGAAACTTAGTTGGTTCCTTAGACTTTTGTTTTAGGTAGGAACCAACTACTTCCCTATTTCAGGCAATACTTGTTGGCAAGACTTGTGAGAGCAGAACTCTGATTTACATATAGGTGGGACCTTTAAGTTAGAAACACAATAGCCTTTAATGAACTAGAAACAAGTCCCAAACTCTCTGACCTTTGGCCTCTTTGGGCCTCCACATGCTGGTGCTGTTCCCATATGCTTCTTAGCAAGAGCTTCTCTGTTCTTACCTGTTTTCAACCCAAACACCTTGAGTTTTCTTCCCTGATGATGCTTTTTCCCAGTACCTGGTCTGTTAAATCTGAGTCTCCTCGCTGTACCCTCAACTGTTGTCACCTCCTACACAGGGTGGCACTAGAGCCTCCTGCTGGTCTGTTTTTCTTGGGTCAATCAGCAGTCAGTGTTCGCAGCTCTGAGAGGGTATCAGCGTGTATCACTCTTCTGCCTCATGTATCACTAAAGCCATTGTCTTTATCATGGCCTAAAGGTTCTGCCAAAGCCAATGGTTCCTTCCCAGACCACGTGAACTTTGTTCCCCAACTTTCTAATAGGTCAACAAATGGTTAGGCATACTGACCACAAGTGTTTTCTTTCAAGGGGTGTCATGGATAGTTCTTCGAGCCCTGGGTTTTATGGGGATCCTTCCATTCAACTGGTACCTAAAGTCTCTTGTGAAATGGAATATTGCTGAATAGAAATGCAGATAACAAAAGTGTATTTTATATTTTTTTAAAAAATGCTGCAAGATCCCCATTGGCAGTAGGCAGCAGAAATGCTGTAGGTCCCAAATGGTGGTAGCAGGCCATGTGGTGGCAGACAGTGGGCCCTGCGAGCAGCCAGTCCCAGGCAGAGATGATCGCCGGTCCCTGAGCAATGGCTGGTCCCAAGCAGGGAGATACATGTCGGGCAGGCAGGAAACAGAGACATGGATAGACACAACATGCAGAGTGAGGTTGAATATTTATTCAGGGGGTTATGGAGGAGGAAGGGTGAAGGGGGGACGGGGGGGAGGAGAAAGAGACAGAGAAGGGGAGAGGCAGAGAAGTGGGGAGAGAGGCAGGAGCTGCCTCTCTGAGAGGAAGATGAAAAAAAGAGCGAACTCAGGCCAGAAATTGAAGATCAGCCTGCCTCAGTGGATGGGGGAGGGAGTGGGCGTGGCTTGTCTCTTAAAGAGACAGAAAACCATAACAGTGTGAACTTTCTTTGAGTTGGATTTTAAAAAGTTGAGAAGATATTGCACATAAATAGACACATCTCTGAGGTAGGAGCTTGGCTATCTGGATTCATTCTGCCATCTTGCCTGTGGAGATGCCCACATGCTAAGTGAGTTCTGAAAGACCTTAGGAGAGCATTGGTTTTGATTCATTGCAAGTTTGGTCTTTGCCCCTTCATCTGTTTGAATAGCCTTTCTTTGGAGTTTCCCACAACAGTCCTGAGTTCAAGGCCCTGAGTTTTCCTGCTTTGCCTTCTGGTGCTCTGGAGATACAAATGCTGTAATGGGAGTGGAAAGTGCTGTGGGGGGGGGCAGTATGGAGTGGGGAGTAGGGGAGAAAGGTGGCAGTGCTCAGTCTAGGGATTTTCAGACCTGTCTGAATGGATGAAGCCATCTCAGCAAATATTTTAAACTAAAATGTGAATGCCAAAAAAAAAAAAATATGTGGGTTGGAGGGACAGTGTGCATCTGGGCAGATTAATTCTGGCAGATAAACGAAAGGGTTTACAGGGCAAATGTGTATGGATAGAAATGGGGACTAGCTGTTGAGATCGAGAGGCCCACAAAGATCCACCTACCTCTGCCTTCCTAGTTCTGGGATTAAAGGTGTGCACCACCACCACCCAGCTAATAGAATCTTAACTCTCATGTGGGAACTCAAAATGGGATTCCTCGCACAAGTTCCAGCGCCTTTTTGTCTTATGTAATTATGCTTCAGTTTAGACTCCCTGAGACTCAGTTCTGCCTTCTGTGAAAAAGAAATCATAGCCATTCATTGCTGGCCCATCTTAAGAATACAGGGGGCTGAAGAAAAGGCTCCCGGGGAAGAGCAGAGGCTGCGCCTGCAGAGGACCTGAGTTTGATTCTTAGCACCACAGCCAGTGGCTCACAACTATCTGTGATTCTGGTCACAGGGGATCTGACGCCCTCTTCTGGCCTCCATGGGCAACAGGCACACATGTAGTGCTTATACACTTAAGCAGATGTTCACACAGAGGTATAAAAGGAAAGAAACAGAATGAATTAATGCTACAAAGCTTGAAGGCATGAAGGAGAAATTTGGCAAAATTCTCTACCTTTATACAGACAACTTTTGACTTACAATAAAAAAAATGGTAAGTTAAGTATTGCAATATCCTTTCTTAGTTCTTTTCCATAGCCTTTTCTGTTCATTGCTAACCCGTTTCCTTGATGCATTAAAAAGGAAGGCATTGCCCTTGTCCTCCTTTTTCCTGACAAAGAAGCAAATTTTGTAGGAAATACATGGAAATGACTGAGGTCACCTAGAAAGTCTCTGTTAAAGGTACAGCAGCTAGCACGTGAGTGGCGCTGCTGTGGCCCAGTGACAGACGAGTCCCCGTGGATCGCATGCTCGAATCCCTGAGCAGAGACCTGCACTGCACAGGACCTTTCCTCTGCCTACGACGGCGCCCATTATCCTGCACAGCATCTCTCTTGTTACTGCCTCTTAGTTGTGAATGTGTTGTTTGGTTCACTGTTTTTTTATATGGGTCTTTTTGTTTTTAAAAGCCAAGAACTTCCAGAAAGATTTAGGTGATGAAGTCTATGTCAGAGAAATGGGTTAGAAACAAATGGAAAGATCACAAAACAGTATAGTAAAGCTGGGAGTCAGAGTAGTCATTATCTACAATTCTGTATTTCTTTCTTTTGGTTTGGTTTGGTTTTGACTTTCAAGACAGGTTTTCTCTGTATAGCCTTGGCTGTCCTAGAACTCACTCTGAAGACCAGGCTGGCCTCAAACTCATAGAGACCCTCCTGCCTCTTCCTCCCCAATTCTGGAATTAAAGGTGTGCGCCACCACCACCCGGCTTATAATTCCCTTAAATGTGCTGGTCTTTAAGATCTCGGGAAGTAGAGTAATTTAATTTTGAGCCAAGTGCCAGTGGGCGTGCCAGCTCTTATCTGCCACTCTTAGCTACACAGGGAGTGTAAAACCAACCTGGGAAACATGAAATCCTGTTTGGGGGTGGAGGCAGAGATAGAGGCAAGTAGCATACTGCCAAATAATATTTTTCCGTTGATATAGTCCTTTGGGGAGTGGAAATTCTACTCTAAGCCAAGAATGCCGCATGTCCTGCTGCTATGGATTCATGGAAAGAGACCACTTGGGGCGGCAGAACTCTTTCCAGTATTTAATTGAACTTTATAGTCTATTCATTTCTTTGGCCCTTTTTCCTTTAGAATTTTAAACCTTTGTACTAAATGCCAAAAACATTATAATACTGCTGTTTTAGCCTGGTTGTTGAATCACACAATTAGATTCTACGTCCCATTTCCTTTTTGAAATTAGAGATGTTATAAAGTTCAGTAGGGGCCTTGGGCCATGGCTCAGTGGTTCAATACTTGCTTGTATTTCAAGACCCTGAACTCAACTCCTTATCCCAATTCCTGTCTCAAACAAAGCTATATAAGTCACCTGTACTGGAAGCAGCATGCATTTGTAGCAAGTCTTAATTGTATATAAAATATTAACAATTTTACTCATTGTCTTATATGCAAATTGGGCAGATATAATATTCTGAAGGGGGTGGGTAGTAGTGAGCCTGGTGTGCAAAACAATAGTGGGAAGTCTGTTAGCAGATGCAGTCTGTGCACTGCCAGTTACTGCAGTGTGAGCAGATGGAACACAGACTTTGGGACACGAAAGGCATGTTTCTGGACATTCGATGAATGTTCTGGGTTTCGGGGAATTATATCCAGCATCTAACTCCTTCTTGGCATTTGCTTAATCTCTAGTAGTATCCCATGGGCATTCCTTCTATGATTGTTTTTCTTTTTTTAAAAAAAATATTTTTTGAGATTATAATATAGTTACATCATTTCCCTGTTCCTCTAGTCCCTTTTGTATACTCCCCCTATGTTTTCTTTCAAAATCATAGCCTCTTTGTCATTAATTGTTGTTACACACATATATGTATTCCAAAATACATAAATACAACTTGCTCAGTCTCCACAGTGTTACTTGAATGTATGTTTTCATTTGGTATTAGTTGATCAGTTGGTGTGTTCTTCCCTGCAGAAGACGATATCTTCTGCTCTCGGCATTCCTTAGTTGCCTGTAGGTCCTTGTGTAGTTCATGAAGGGTTGAGGCCTCATGGTCTTTTCCCATCTCCTTTTCATGTCCACTGGTGTCATTCTTGTCCAGCTCCTATTTGGGTAGTCTTGTGGGCAAGACTCTATGCGTGTGCCTTCTGACAGTCCTAGGAAGCATAACCTCACAGCAAATTCCTTGATCCTCTGGTTCTTAAAATGTTTCTGCTCCCTCTTCTTCAATGTTCCTTGAGCCTTCTTTTTTTCCATAAAGAATTCAAAGTGTGTGGAATTCCTGAATTTGGGAAAGGAATGCCTTTGTACACTAAAAGTATATACAATTCTTTAAAATATAAATCCTTTGCTTTTGAACATCACAGTGACTACCATAGCCTGCATGTTCTATTCACATCGGCACTTCCTTTGTGGTATTCTTGACTGGCATCTGTTGACCATAGTTTTCACTTCTCTTGTGATTAGACTTGAAACCAGAGATGCACACCTCTCTGTGGCAGCCTCATGTAGAGTGAATTCTCACCACTGGCAGGGATATGACCCCGTGACTATGAGAAAATGATTAAAGCCAGCTCTGACAATGACAGTTCTGACCAACTTGTGAAATACAGATAAGGAGACATAATACCCACCCGTCTTTATTTAGTAAATCCTGAATTAACTTGAACTGTATGTATCCCAGTGATATGCCGGTAGATTAGTAGGAAGTTGTGATACACACACACATATATCACACAGGTAGTGGGTCACGTTATTGCTCTTACTAAATCAACAATTACGAATGACAGTATTTCATTTGGCTTCCACACTCCATTGACCAAGCTAATGGTAGAGCACAATGGTCGAGCAACCACACATTTGCTTTTCTAAAGGAAAAATCTGTCCACTGTTCCTAAATTTTCTTTTTTGCTAAATGATATTTACCCAAGCCAAGAAAAACACCTTGAGCCTAAATATGAGATATACACCATGTGATGTATCTCCCATAGCCCGTGGCTGAACGGGAGAAAGTTAGAGAGTGAAGGTTTCTATTTAAGGAGACATTTAGGACTACATTAATGAGGTCAAGTCTAAGAAACAGGTAGAATTTGGTGCTAGAGTTCATAAGACATGATATATGCCCGTATTCATCTCACTCATTACAAACTAATGGCTCTTCCTTGTCCTTCTTTTTATTTTGTAGCCCTCTGTCTATGCCTGCTCTCTGTTGGGGGCTCCAGATAGTATTTCTAGAGTGGTTATCCCTGTTTTACCTATTAGGAGGAGGAGAGAAGTACTGTCTGAGGTAGCAAAGCAATGAGGAGCAGTGTCGGGGTTCTACTCTGCTTTTCGTAGTTCTTCCTTTGACGCCAGGATGCCTAGAACGTCAGTTCTGGATGTGTACTCCCTCGCTGTTTCCTGTCTGACTCCTTGAAGTTTTCATGCTCATGTCATTCTGAGCACCTTGACGTTTTAGACAGAGAGACACAGAAAATTTAAATGTCCCGGGTCCTGCATGGCTCGGACCGCTCTGAATAAGATTTGCTTATCCATTAGTTGAATGTCAACTCAGATTTAAGGTCCATAAAGCCTAGTTTGTAGCAGTATAAATCTGTGTGATCCTTTTGGACAATGGCCGTATATATAAAGCACAGCCTACAGTATTCTAAAACTCCCCACCTAGATCTTTTGCCAGTGATACTTTACCACTCTGATTTCAAGCTCTTGAGTAGGTTTTTGGGTTTGTTCTGTTGGGTCTTTGAAAACTTTTAAGTAAATGAACCTGCGGAATTTCTTGACTGAGAATCTGCCCTGTTTTTCCCTTTTTCTAGGTCTATTGTTAGCAGAAGATTTTTCTGCATAGTGGGCACGCTGTACCTGTATCGGTGTATTACAATGTATGTAACTACACTCCCAGTACCCGGCATGCATTTCAACTGTTCTCCGAAGGTAAATTATTCCTCCCTGTCATTTCCCCTTTTTGTTTGTTTCTCCTCTTGCCCTGGGGACCTTACACTAAGGCCAAGATGAAAATTTGCTCAGAATCACTTTCATCTGAGAACGTCCCTCAGCTATAGGGCCAGATGGCCACACCCTTCTCAGAATCCCCCAGCTTCGCCAGCCCCTCCCAGATAGGAACAAGTGTGGCTAGGGAGTGTGCTGGAAGCTCTTTATGGGGGTAGAGCTCTTTGCTTCCTCCAGACTATTAGATATGTTCCTTCGTGCAGATCTGGAAGCCTTCATCTGTGTTCCTTCACTGAGACAGAAAGCTGTTTCCTGTGGCACTTGTCCCTCTCTCTGTCTTCCCATCAGTGCTTTCGGCAGGGCCAGGCAGGCACACTCGTGTCCCTTGGCAGTCCTCTGCTAGTTTGTGTGAGACTGTTCTTGGGAAGGATGAGAGGCCTTGCTTGCATCTGCTGCCTTTTCTTGTATCCCAGAAGATTTTGAAGCTGCCCTGTATCTCTTGCTTGGTGGCTCTGCCTTTGTACCAGATTCAAATAACCATTACTTTGGAAGAGATTTTAACTAGAAAATCCTTTGGAATGTCATCAAATTGAAAAAGACTTAATTCTTTAATACATTAAAGCTCCTTAGTGCAGTAAGAAAGGAAAGAAACTAAGTTCTTGCCTTGATTTCTTGATTTAAATATATATATATTGCTATATAATATATATACAATAGTATACTTTGAGATCATTTATCTGCATTGAGCTGTGTGCTGCAAGAGCCAGCTGTCTTTGGTCCCATCCCTTTCTAAGTCTCTTCCTGCCAAAGGAGACATCTTCTCAGAGAAGTTTTGGAAAGGGGCCTGCATATTCTCTCTGGATTTTTTCGTGGCATCTTTATGGTAGGGAGTTCTGGATCCTTTTGGTTTTTCGTGTGCACTTTGTTTCCTCTCAGACTTAGCAAACATTCCCACAGAGGCGATGGGTTGCTTTCCGGACTCTGCGAGGTTCACTGCATTCTGGAGAAGGCACGTTCCGAGTACCGCACTCTGCCAGCCCTCCTTCATCTCTGCCCCCCTCTGTTCCTGGTCCTTGCTCAGTCCTTCCCAGGAAGCCAGCCTCACGTTTCATTTTGTGAATGCTTCCCAGAACCCACTTGCAATGTCCAGATTACAGAATTCACTCATTCATTTCCTTATTTTCTATTTGGAAAGCCCTTGTCGTTGAGAGTCCGGCAGCTCTCGCTGAGTGTGGTTGATAAACAGAATGTTCTGTACTGTCCCCTGACAATTGTGGCACACACCCAAGGGCAGTTCAACTATTTAATAGAGTCTGGATATTGGTAAAGTTGCCACAGAGAAGTAGGTAGATGTGGATTCTGACGATAAGTCTGCGTCTGGGGCCTGTTTTCCCTTCCCTTGTTCGAGGGCTGTGCCTTTGTGAGGGTGTGTGCATTTTGAATCAGCTCTTCAAGTCCAGAGTGGCGAGTCAGCCAGAGTCATCAGTGAACCTAACCACAGTCCATGGCTAAGAAGAGCTCTGGGGTTTTGTTGGTAGAGCCAGAGGTAGCAGGCACCACACAGAGATTAACTCAAACGTGTCATCCATGTGTTGGCCGGAAATCCAATAGTGCCGTGATTTTATGGCAGGCTTCTAAAACTCAGAATCTTAAAAACAAACAGTTGAAGGTGTGTTAGCACATCTCAGCACACAGTAGTTCAAACCAGTCTATTTTATTTTGTCCACTAAGGAAATATTCTGCACACCACTCTTTAAATGCAGGACTTCATGTAGCTCAGGGAACACAACTTTTTATTTTATTCTGGAATTTTCAAATGTATTCAGTGTAGAGAGGCTAGTGTAAGGAAATCTGTTCTACCCAACACTCAGGTTCAGTCCTTATCACAACATGTTAGTTTCGGTTCATCTGTCTGCCTTTTTTTATTTTGGAAGTATTTTAAAACATATCAGACAGTGTCAGCCACTAAATCACTACAGATGTAGCATGTGCCAGAATACTGGACATTAATTACATAAGTGTTAGACTCTTGGTAGTCTAACTAATAATTCTTTAGCATTGACAGTGGAATAGTCTGTCTGTCTTGAAGGCATTTCTGAAGGTTTGTTTGCACTCGTTAGGATCCAGCGTCTGTACATATTTGCCGGGCCTGTCTGTCAGACTCCCCACCCTACCCTTACCCCCATCAGTGAAGTGTAGAGCTCAGGTCCTCGGTCCTGATCTCCACCTACAATCACACCCTAAATGGCCTCCTCTGTGTCTTGGAGACGTCGGTTCATTTGTTCCTCGCTCCTCCATACTTTTTCTCAATAGGAAGTTGTGTTTGGAGACGTGACTTGATTCAGTTTTAGCATGTTTAGCAGGAATTCTTCATGGAGAGAACTCAGAGAGCTGTTTGGATCCAAGGCGAAGAGCTGCAAAGGGCCCTCGGGTAGCAGATCGAGCTTGAGACTCGCTGTTCTGCCACATGCTGGAATGCCTCAGTAGGGGACAGCATCACAAGGAAGAGAAGGTTGGCACGTTAGAAGTCTCAGAGACCACGCCAGGCTGAGGGAATTAGAACCAAAAAGAGCCTTGTAAAATGTCTCTGATCAAGACATCATCACTGCCCTCAGCCTCTAAGACCAAAAGTCTACAGGAAGTAGAAAAAACACTGGGTCACATGCCAGTCTGCTAGCCATGAGACAGATGAAAGTTCATGGGCAAATCTAACTAATAATGTCTTTGATGTGATCTTAAGGATTTGTGAGTGAGCGGAGACAATGTAGAAAGGGCTCTATCATTGTAAGATTCTGCAAGCAGGGAAGGAACTTGGTATTGCTGTCCTTCTCTTCTACTGAGGATCGGGCAGTTTGCATTAAACACCCTGTAAATGGAGATTTTTCTTCATCCCGCCAGTCCCAGTGCACCAGTTTCTCTCCGCCCACCATGTCCCCGCAGTCCCTTATGAAATAACCATTCTGAGGCTTAATGTCATTTACAATTGTTTGGCCAATAGCCAGGTCTCTTAACTGGCTAGCTCTCTCTTATAAATGAACCCATTTCTATTAATCTGTGTATCACTGCGTGGATGTAGCTTAAGGTGATGTGGTGATGCCCTGGCATCTCACTTGCCCTGCAGCTACATAGCTTCTCATCCACTCTGCCTTCTCTTTCTCCCTATCATTGTTTTGACTTACCACTAGCTATATTCTGCCTGGCCATTGGCTGAAACAGCTTTATTCATCAACCAATAAGAGAAACACATAGTCACGGCATACATAAGAACATCCTACTTCAGCACCCACTATGTTTTATGAGCTCAGGTACAAGAGATGGGCCAGGTAGAGATATACTTTGTTGAAAACACCTCAAAATTTACCTGGTTCAGGATTGTCCCATTGTCCCTTATGGAATGAAGTTTTGAGATGATGCTGTAATAGGATCAAGATGAGCCACTAACCCCAAAGATGAAAACACCACACAGATCCGAGCTGTGTTCATGGATTAAATTGGCAATAATTAGAAGGAATGAGAAAGGAAGGGAAAGATTTCAATGACTGGGTTTTACCACTCGGATAATTATAAATGGGAAGGAAGGGCGTTAATGACTTTGCGACGAACACAAGTACTTGTGAGACAGCTAAGTGACATCTATAATGGTTAGATTTGTAGTCTCAAGTTGAAGTAAAAACTAGAGCTAGGAAATAACTATTTGTGATTTGTCATATTGTGAATGATGGTAAAAGCTGTGACTATGAATGAGAAGTCCATAGAAAGGGCAGAGAATCTTTAATGCTTATGTATAGAATTGGATGGTCAGCATCTGAGGTCTCTCTAGGCCTGGTTCTTGATAGATTTTTCTCACTCATCACTAAACACTTGGAAGGCAGTTCAGGCTTTACATGAGTGCTCTGCTGAATGAGGAACCTACACCTGGTTCCAGCATCACGTTTACCCCCATATTAGTATACCTAACCCTTTCCTCCGCATCAGAGTTCAAAATGGGCAGATTGTAAGAAAGTTGGAGCAGCAAATCTGTGACAGTAGTGATAGAAATTGGTCTCACAAGAAGGTAAGGGCTTTAGAAATAGTCACGAGGTGGCAGGGCAGCAGGCGGCACAGGCCTCCCATCACACATTGCTGCAAACGGTCGTAAGTCACTGGAGACATGCAAAGATGTGTTCACTTCGTGGATTGCATACAACAAAGCACCTTCCTGTACCCGTGGGGTGCATGCTGTGCCAGGCTTATGCTGGAGGCTGCCAAGCGTCAGATCCCTTGACTAGCCTATGGCAGTGTTGCCGCAGCTTCTCCCCAAGAGCATTTGTGGATCCCCAACCTCCCTCTTCTTGTCAGAGCTGTGTAGAACTAAAACAAACAAACAAAAAACAGGAACAGCTGGCAATCTTTGATTTTAGGTAAGTTTGTATTTTTCTAAACTCAAAAAAAAAAAGGAAAGAAAGAAAGAAAGAAAGAAAGAAAGAAAGAAAGAAAGAAAACAAAGCACCCTGTGTTTACTCCCCAGATTTGCACATACAGGCCCATGTCAACTTTTGGAAAAGTTGATCTGGTGGTGACTAAGCATTAATCTGAGCTACACAATGTTCTATTGTGGTTTCTGTGGTGACCTTAGATTTCAGACAGGAGATGACACCTCAGCCAGGGCTCTTGGCAAATGAATTTCATTTAAAGTTT
This sequence comes from Microtus oregoni, assembly GCF_018167655.1. NCBI lineage: Eukaryota > Metazoa > Chordata > Mammalia > Rodentia > Cricetidae > Microtus > Microtus oregoni. The sequence goes on from NW_024543071.1 coordinate 28,105,900, forward strand.
TATTCAGGCCCTCAATGAACAGGCCACTGTCAAGCAAGGACCACAGTCATGTTTGGGCAGCCTCAGAGGCTGGTTAATGACTGGGGCAGCCATGGGAAACCCTCCACAGTTATCGTCTCTGCTGTTGCTATCAGCTTGTCTCAGTGGGAGATTTCAGATTCAAAGCTCCTAGAACTCGCTGGCCTCATGGGCCCCTTGCCTTGCACAAGTCCATACTTACAAGGCAGCAGACTGTGCTCTGTGACTATTATAACCCTTTCTCAGGTGGCAGTTGTGGTATTTCATAAGCCCTCCACACTGACACGTTTTAGTAGTTGAATTAGCCCTTGTCAGCCTTCTGAGGACTTCGGAAAGTGCTGTCCATTACCAAAGTAACTTGGTGTCATAGAGTTAAATTGTGTGGAACTTAAGTTTTCATTGATTGATATTGATTTTGCAGTCTTCTGTATACTTTACCAGCTTCTTTTTTTCTTTCTTTTTTTTTTTTTTGAACAACAGTGGTAACAATGTACCATATCATTTCTAGTTTTAGAATTACCTTATTTGTTTTGTTTTGCTTTTCAAGACAGGGTTTCTCTGTTTAACCATCCCAGACTGTCCTGGAACTCTCTATGGAGCAAGCTAGCCTCAAGCTCAGGGATCCACCTGCCTCTATATCCTAAGTGCTGGGATTAAAGGTGTGCACCACCACCGCCCAGCTAAAAAGTACTTGTGTTGTGAATAAGGTTTATTATAGACACGCTGAAAGTATATAGCAAAGAAAATGTTTTTAAATTCATATTTAAATACATTAGTCCTTTATGGTTATCTTTCTTATAATTCCAATTCTGCTGTCTGCACATTTATTACTCTTGTTGCAGCTTATATTTAACAGTGTATTTTGCATTATTTTATAGATTTTCAGCTTCTCCAAGGATTTCTTACTATGGGGAGGGCATCACTCATTCAGACTGCAAGAAAATGCAGATTGCTGATGTGATTGCAGTTGGCTAATACAAGTTATTTCTTCGAGCAAACATCTCTGGAGAGCCTGTCCTGTGTGGACGTAGTGTTGAATATTAAGGGCACAAATGTCCATAGCAAGTGTCCCATCCACCTCCATCCTCCCTCCATGGGCCTCTAGAGCTAGGATCCTTGTGTGATCCATCAGGTCGCTCCCTGGCTTGTTCACTCCTCCCTGTATGAATATGAAGGTCCCAGTTGCCATGGACACACAGGAAAACAGCCATTGTGCTGTGCAGGCAAGCTGCCCTGCAGGAGGTGTGTCTGAGCCAAGGTTCTGAAGGACAAGTCAGAATCTGTGAAGTGGAAACAGAGGGAAGATGGATAGAAAGGGATCATGCAAAGGACTGTAGAATAACTTGAGGTTTAGTGAGCACAGGTATCTGGTTCTCTGGCCCCAGGGGCCTGAGATGAAGTGAAACAGGCAGGATGTGGGCAAATTTGAAAGGGCTTTATACCTTTCTAATGAGTTTTGACTTCAAGGACCATAGGAAGCCTGGAAAGGTTTTAGTAGGAAGTTATTATGTACTCAATTTATCTTTTGGATACATCTTCCTAGTCATACAGTAGGGTGCTTGGGAGAAAAGGAGATAGACTTTGATTGGTGCCAAATCATGTACCCCCTTTTCATTCTCACTGTGGTTCCAAATATGGTTTATTTTCATTTAATGCTGAAAACTCTGAGTGGAGGAAACTGCAGTCAGTTCAGAGATATGGGGCTCTGACTAATGTTTCAGAGCTGCCAGGTGACAGAGGCAGGACATCTGGCCACTGTCTGTTGTAGATGGTACTTTTTCATGGTTGTGTGAATTGGTGAGGAATACCTAGACCTGGCTGGTAGCTCTGTCACTATTGAGGGAAACATTGAGGAGGCAAAAAGCCTTACAGATATTAGGAGCAATCAACTGTGAAGAAGCAAGACATTAATTGAGCAGTTCCAGAGAGCCTTAGAGGTGACTATGTATGCCTCAGGGGGAAACCTTACCTGTAAGTAGAAGTTTCTCTGTCCTACAGCTGCTCTCAATTAAATACTCAGTCTTAAATTAATTATAAATGTTTGGCCAATAGCTCAGGCTTATTGCTACCTAGCTCGTACATTTTAAGTTAACCCATATTCCTTATTTACACACTGCCATGTGGAGGTACCTTTGTTAGTATGGCACATTTATCTACTGCTTTCTCTGCATCTGGCTGTGTGACTTCTAATTCTGCCTTTCTCCTTCCCATCATCCTTTGTTTGTTTTTCCTACTTATACTTCCTGCCTGGCTACTGGCCAATCAGCATTTTATTAGCATGACATATTCAATTCCTGTTCCCTTGCATTTGGCTGGTAACTGCTGACTCTGCCCTTCTCCTTCCCATCATTCTTAGATCCGTCACCCTTCCTATACTTCCTGCCTGGCTACTAGTTAATCAGTGTTTTAGTGTACTAATTTGAGTGACAAGTCTTAGCAGTATACAAGAGGATTGTTCCACAGCACTTCCCCACTGGCTTAGGGTACAGGAGGTGGGCAATGGCAGTTTGATCTTAGGGAATGGTCTTGGAGCTACCTGGGCATGAGAGGCCATCAGTGATAACTCTGAAAAAGCCAGGCTGTTCTGCTTGGGAACTCTCCCTCTGGCCATGATGGGTTTGTCAAACTTTGTTTCTTGCTTTTGCAATGCTGAGACTTGAGCCCAGGCCCTGTCATCTATCTTTCTCACTGAGCTGTAGCCTCATCCCTCAGGATTATGCTTGAGACAGTTTGAGCATAGCAATATCAGTTTGCAATAAATCAAAAGAAACTTTATAACTTGAGAGACACTTTAGAAAAAAAACTAATAAATGTAAAAGAAATAGAAACTGATTATTTGATATCTATTGCAGAAATAATTTGAAAATTATAACCCATAATGGGTGGTTTGAAGCTTTTGGGAGAGGGTTGGGTCCAATAGTATTTAAACAGTTTTTCATAATCACATTTCTTATTAATTATTAGAGGGCAAAGATAACATATTTAGTGGAGAAATCTGGCAGGCATTGTGTGGCCAGATGGCCACACCAGTAGCCGGACAAATGTCACCAGGGCTTCCTCACAGGTGCACTGGGATAGAGACCACAGCCGTTCTGTTTATTCTGCCAACAGCATTTAATTTGAATTTAAGCAGACTGCAGCACTCAGAGAAAATCCAAGGAAGGAGATGATCTTAAAGTGTGACTATCACAGGAGAAGAAAATGAAGACAGAAGCTCTGTCGTTTCTGTGAGAAGCCAGAGCACTACAGGCCCCTTGGCACTGGTCCCTGAGTTGATCCTAGGTCAGTGGGGAGGGATCCAGAGATGATGTTGGGGCTGGTGAGTGGTCTGCATAGAAGCTATGAGATGTGACTGAGGTTGGATCACTGTAGATTTCATGCATGATTATAGCTTCTTACTTTGGATTTTGGAGTGAGGTGTTATAAAACTTATGACACGGGAAAAGAGAAGTAGATGTAGTGAAATACTGACATGGAGTCAAAATGAAGGGCTTCGTTATTTTTCCATGTAAAAATTTCAAAATAAAAACATGAGTACATTTTTTGTAGCCTCCACTTCCTAACTAGGTTGACTAGAGGAACTTGAACACTCCTACTTCCCAAATTTAGAGCAATATAATTTTATTATAGGGACATTTTGCTTTAAACACTGGAGTGTGAGTAACAGATCCAGAGTGGATCCAATTTAAAGTTTTTATGAGGCCTTTGGATAGTGTCCTTATTAAAGGCTATGAAAAATTATTATTTTTGGCTGGAGTATAAAGAGACTGGTGGTAGATTAGTGTCTTGTTGCTGATGTTGCTTAGAGATCTCCACCCACCCCAAAGCCTGCTTAATGTAGGAGCTGATGCAAACATTTGAGTGTGGAAAAGGGCCAAACTGTCCATAGCCAAGTGGAATAAAAAGTCCTGGAAACCCTGTAGGAGAAGTGCTTAGTGAAGCCTCCTGCTGAGAAGTTGTGGTGGCATTTGCAGAGGAAAGCCTGTCTCTGCAGAACTGGGAGAGTTCAAGAGTCTCCTGAGTGGTCGGGAGCTGATCACAATGAGCATCCCGCAGAGCCACAGGTTCACAGAGAACCAGAGCGATCTCCTTTTCATCTGCTGGCTGTTAGGAACTGAGCCTGAGGTTCCCCCTCCAAAAATTGCTTCAACTTGATAACAGTAATACTATCCTCAATTTCTGTAATGTGAGCAGTCACTTTGAAAACAGGTAGTACCTGAGGCTAGGAGAGATAAAATGTTTCCTGCTTGGTTAACCTAAAAACTCTTGTCAGAACATGAAGTTCGTAGGGAAAAGCGAGAGTACAGGGAAGAAAATGGAGTATCAATTCAATCCAAACAAATTATGTGCATGTATGAATATTTAGTAAAGGGGTTTTGGGGGAGGGGAGAAGTGGACAGTTTCAAGACAGGGTTTGTCTATGTAGCCCTTGACTGTCCTGGTACTTGCTCTGTAGACCAGGCTGGCCCTGGACTCAGAGAATCCGCCTGCCTCTGCCTCCCAAGTACTGGGACTAAAGATGTGTGCCACCACACCCAGCTTAAATAAAGTATTTAAAATAGGGCTTGAGTTAGACTTGAGCTCATTTTTGTTCCTATGAAGTGTATCTGAGGATCCAGTGAGACGGTTTAGCATCTGCCATCAACCCTGAGTTCGGTCCTCGCGCCAGTGTCAAGGTGGAAGGAAAGCACCAACTCAACAGTCATCATCTGGCCCCAACATGTGTACTGGGGCACACTCATGCTCAGCTCCCCCCCCAGTGGCACACTCATGCTCAGCTCCCCCCCAGTGACACACTCATGCATGTCCCCCAGTGGCACACTCATGCTCAGCTCCCCCCCAGTGACACACTCATGCATGTCCCCCAGTGGCACACTCATGCTCAGCTCCCCCCAGTGGCACACTCATGCTCAGCTCCCCCCAGTGGCACGCTCATACATAGCTCCCCCCCCCCAGTGACACACTCATGCATGTCCTCCATGGCACACTCATGCATGTCCCTCAGCAGCACACTCATGCTCAGCTCGCCCCAAGTGACACACTCATGCATGTCCCCCATGGTACACTCATGCACAGCTCCCTCCCATACACAATCAAAAATAAATAATAAGGTATATTTGCAAGCGAGACATGATGGCACATACCTGTAACCCCAGCACTAGGAAAGGCCCTGAGTTTGAGGCTAGTCTGGACTCCATGATAAGAGCTGTCTCATACACGCAAAAAATTCTCTTGGAGATTAGTGTAGCATAATAGAAAGCAAGGAGAGCTCGAATTGGGTTGAGAGTGCCTGGCTTAAGAAGGCATTGGAAAAGGTTAAATCAATTAAATTTTATTAGAACAGCAACGAAGTATGAACTTGGAAATGCTGCCCCCTTGCTGTTTCAGGAGGTGCTTACAGCCACGGGGTGCTCTCTCCAAGAGCCGGGTAGGATCATTTGTATTTGGCTCACAGATAGGACCCCTTGTTCTGATCTGAGTCCTTATGTCCTCGTGAGCAGTCCGCAGCCCTCTGTGTACTTGTCTTCTGCAGGATGAACATCATAGCACCGCTGTGAGCCAGCAGACGAGCGTAGGATGGTGGAAGGAGGCAGCTGATGGGAGAATCCTGTTACAAGTTTGGGATCTGTGAAAAGGGAACGCAGTGTTGTGTTCTGTAAAGCCGCCCCACCACTCCTTTTTTACTGAGCAATTGGGTGACAGGAGAACAAAACAAGAAGAGAGCAGGCGACTTTGAGTGACTGATCTTCCTGCTAAGGAATCTATCCTTCCTTTCTGTTACTTTACTCTCCTAGTGGGGCCTCAAGAACTTTCATATCCTTAGTGTGTGAGTATCCAGTCTTGTTCTCAGAAGGCCACCTGCCCGTTAAAACTCAGACAATGGCATGCTTTGCCGTCATTTGTGGAGCTGACTGAGCCCGCCCTCCGAGCATGTGGCTTTCTCAGTGGCAGGATGCTCAAGGCAGGAGCCCACCGGTTCTGTTTCTGTCGCTGCTGTGTGATCCCTGTTTGGTCAGCTCCCCTGCTGTTGGTCTGGTTGCTTTAAGAAGCAGCTTTCGGGGACATGTGATCAATAATAATGCATTTTCTAGTTTGAAGGAAGACTGTTATTTAGGATCAATACACTGTAATTGGCAATGTAGGTAGACTGATGGAATGGCATTTTCCTAAGAGATCTTTGGCGGACCAGGGTAGTTGAAATGCGACATTGATGGTGTGCTCATAATTGTTACTCCCTCTGGATCCGGCGCTCAGTCTGACCAAACTCTGAGGGACTAGCATGGCCGTTGGCATGGTACTTTGCTAATAGTGTGGTCGTGCATTGTTTAAAGGCAAGAATGCTTTCAGGCAAACTCTGTGCCCCTGAGATTTAGCCTGTTCCTTCTAGACTGCAAAACTAGCCTTATAGCATATGACTGTGTTGAGCATTATAGGCAAGTGTAACCTGATTTCAGTATTTGTATGTCTAGTCATGAAAACATACAATGTAAACTAAAAGATTTACTGAAGGTGCAGCTCAGGGCAGTCGCCAGGAATGGAGCTTGCTCTTGGGGGGCCAAGGAGTAGTGTGAAGTCCTAGAAAGTGGCTGTGTGCTACTGTAGACCTAGTAGACACTGCACTGCACACGTAGGCTGTGCTCCACTTGTAAAGACTGTTTTCCCTCACTAGAGTGACATATACTGTAATCTTTATAAACTTTGGTTTAGTATTCCTTTGTAATGATACTTACCTTAAAATACATTGTAAAGCAAATATACTGTAAAAATACATGTAAAACAGAAGTATTTTCTTAAGACACACAGTAGCCCTGGTCTGCAGCAGATCCCCTATACACGGGATCCACTCATCACCATACACAGGGTCCCCTCCCTCATCACTATACACAGGGTCCCCTCCCTTATCACCATACACAGGGTCCCCTCCCTCGTCACCATACACAGGGTCCCTCCCTCGTCACCATACACAGGATCCCTCCTTCGTCACCATACACAGGATCCCCTCCCTCGTCACCATACACAGGGTCCCCTCCCTCGTCACCATACACAGGGTCCCCTCCCTCGTCACCATACACAGGGTTCCCTCCCGTGTCACCATGCACAGGTCCCCTCCCTCATCACCATGCACAGGATCCCCTCCCTCGTCACCATACACAGGGTCCCCTCCCTCGTCACCATACACAGGGTCCCTCCCTCGTCACATACACAGGATCCCTCCTTCGTCACCATACACAGGATCCCCTCCCTCATCACCATACACAGGGTCCCCTCCCTTGTCACCATGCACAGGTCCCCTCCCTTGTCACCATGCCCAGGGTCCCCTCTTAGAGGTCACCCAGTTACGGTTCTGTAAGTGTGCTTAACAGACAGCCAAGTGTCACTTTCCTGTGATTCAGTGACTTTTAGTCTGTGCCCCCCACTTTTGGAGGTGAGGATTGAATGACTTTCATAGGGGTCGCCTAAGGCCGTCGGAGAAACACAGATATTTACAGTACAATTCATAGTAGCAAGATTACAGTTATGAAGTAGCAGCAGAATTGATCTCGTGGGTCAGGGGTCAGCATAGCATGAGGAACTGTGTTAAAAGATCACAGCATTAGGAAGGTGAGAACCGCTGCTGTCGTTACCTTTCCCTTTCTGTACAGTAGTTTGCTCCCCGGAGTTGATAATTGCCTCGTGTTTTGTTCTGTTTCAGTAGTTTTCTATATGTTTCTTTCTACTCAACTTATGCCTTATAGTCAAAAGCCTTGACTAACCCACAGTCTCCTGCCCTCCAATACCTCTGGAAAGCATCTAGACTGGGCACTTTGTGAGTCCATGTTGCCGCTGCCACACAGTGCTGTGGCACTCCCTTCATTGCCTCCCAGAAAGGTCTTCCTCTCTCTGCATTTACTCACCAGCTTTGTAGAATGCATCCTCTGCAGGTCCTGGAGAAGAATAGAGACATGACAAATTTTATAAAGTCTTATGTACGTATAAAGAGTTAGTTGCGTGGCTAGGTCTAAAATCTAAATTGGAAATCACATTGCTTAATAAATTGAAGCCCTCTCCCTGCCCTCAAGCAATGTCTTTTTCTGGAATGTTCTCTCAAAGTCATATCCGTATGGATCCTTCATCTAAAGCGTGGTTTTAATCTCTGAGGACTTTGGCACGGCAGTACCCAGTTCTGAAGTGCCACAGCATGGAATCTTTCAGTGTAAGTCTGCTTCCTTCTGTTTGCTGAGCATTCAGAGTTGCCTTTGAATTAGAAGAGTCAAATCCTCTGGGATCTGGCAGCTTGCTTTCCTGAAGTAGAAAACCTGATTGCTATTTGTAAGGGAAAAGATAATGAAACATGCATTTTTCCGAAGCTGGGGTATTAGCAATTAAATGTTGAAAGGGGATTATGGTAATTAAACTGGCCAACTAGAATGAACAGGAATGCTGCACGTTGGTTCCGTGGTTAAGAGCATTTGTGGCTCTTATAGAGGACCAGGGTTTGACCTCCCAGCACCCACATAGTAGCTCAGAACCATCCATAACTGCTCTTCCAGAGGACCCTCTTCTGCACTAGGCACACACTTGATATACATACATACATGCAAGTGAAACATCCATTCACATAAATAAATCTAAGAACAAAATTGAACAAAAAGAATACTGCAGTCATAGATACAAACATTTGCATGTCTTTGGTGGAGCAAATACACGTTGCATCAAGTGAGTTAGTTAAGCCATTTATTACTTGAATATCCAGCTGAGGCTTGTATCTTAGGCAGATAGATTGCTTTATAAGTTTCTCTCCTACTCTTACTAACAGGAAAAATAGCCGCTGTTGCCTGTGTAATTTCAGAGGGCTGAACATACATCGTTTTGAGTCCCTTGTTTCATGTATTTAACTGACTAACCTCCAATTGCTTTGGCTAATAATTGTTATCCTTTGGGCAAAAATGTTTGCTTAAGAGTCATGCTTTCTTTTTCCAAAGTAGAAATTACAGTAAATCAACCATTAATTCCTTCTGCTTCATTGTATTAAAATTTAAGTTGGATACAGGCGTATAGCTTAGTGGTAGAGCACTTGCCTTCCATGCTTGAGGCCCTGGGTTAAAATCCTGAACCTTAAACATTGCTGAAATGTACTATCGAAGAAATGCCAGCATCTGAATGAGGTTCTAGATCCAGATACGGCAGTGCTAGTACCATACACTTTCCAGGGGCTGCCACTAACCCGATGAACAGTGCGTGCACACTTGATGAGGAGGATCGTGTGTGTTTTAATAAAGTATATGAAAAGCCAATGGGATGCTAGCAAAGATTCATGGGAACTAATGATGAATCTCATTTCTCTTTTCCATAGCTCTTTGGAGACTGGGAAGCTCAAGTGCGGAGGATAATGAAGCTCATCGCCGGAGGCGGCTTGTCCATCACCGGCTCTCACAACATGTGCGGGGACTATCTGTACAGTGGCCACACGGTCATGCTAACACTCACCTACTTATTTATCAAAGAATGTAAGTCTAAAACAACCTTGCTTTGTGATGTTGTCGCCTGCCACTCCCCATGATCCTTTGGAAAATCAGTTTGTGGAAAGTCCCCTAAAGCCAGGCTGGAGGCGTGAGGACTGCTGTCTTATCTTATTGTGCCTGTGCATCCGGCAGATGTTTGGAATGACCTTAGCTGCAGCTCTTGTGGGGGGTGCTTTGTTCCTGGATGGCAGCTGTAATATTTGGTCAGTTTTAAATATATGTAACGGAATCATTTACATAAGTGTGTATGTATATATGAGTTTGAGTGCGTGTATATGTATGTGTATGTACATATATGTGTATATGTATGTACATATATATGTGTGTGTATTGTGCTACTTTTTCCTTTCAGATTGTTTTTGGTACATGAGGCTTGGTTCATTCTTTCTCATTGCTGTTAGAATTTGAGCCCTATAATCGAACAACAGATTATTTGTTTCTCCAGAAAATTCAGTTTTCCTCAAAATTGTACAGTCATAAACTGTTCAATGAACACTCTCTAAGCAGTTCCCATGAAGAGTGATGAATGAAGTAGGATGCTGTGGTCCTTCAGAGGAGGGACGCATGCCACCGCCACAGTCCGGAAATGTTTTATGTGCATTGTAACTGAAAGCCAGTGTGCTGGGAGCTGAGAGTAGTAGCGAGAAAGAGAATCAATAGATAAGTAGCAACGATCAGAGGGTACCCTAAGCTGCAAAGCAGAGTCAGTGGGGTACACTTAGGGAATGGGAGAATAGGGAACAGTGTCTTCTGAATCTCTTTCAAAGTGGGAGAAAACACCCCCCCCCCCCCCCCCCCCCCGCAGGAGCTTTCAAGGGGCTTTGGAGAGAGCAGACCAGAGACCAAGAGATAGGTCATTGGTTTCTGTTGTAGTTATGCAGAGTGGGTGTGGCCTGGCCTGCCCAACACCCATGGGGAGAAGTGGAAGGTACGGTGGTGGGGGGGGGAGGGCGGGTACATATCAGATAGGAAGTAGGGAAGGAGGAAAAGGAAGCAGATTGGCCAGCCCTGACCTTGAAACAAAAGTAAAAGGATGTGACTATGTGATCAAATAAAGTGAATTCTAGTAATGTCTATTCAAAGGGTACATGAACCTTATCTCATAATAAATATAACCAGATATAGAAAACGGGAACCTTAGGGGTCAAATGCCATTGGCCCTTTGGGAAAGGAGTGCCTGCCCCCTACTGGTCAACACCTGAAATAGTTTCTCATGTTAAAATCTATAAGGGATCATAAGCACCACACAAGACCAGGCAAGCACCATGCAAGAATCACAAGACTCTGGTGTGGGATCCTGGAACTATCAGCTACCAGCACTATGACTGGGAAAAATCTTTAATCTCTGTGCGACTTTTTGTTTCTTCATCTTTAAAATGAATTTTTATTTCATGAGTGGAGAAGAAGTTATAAACATTTTTTAAAAATGGTGTGGATGGATACTCACAGAAAATGTCTATATAGTAGCTGCTTTTTCTGTATCATTAAAGTATCAAGTATGAATATTAGTGGGCTATTCCTGCCCCCACCATCCAATTTAAAATTGGGGGAAAAAAAATCAAAGAAAAAACCCTTTCCTCCCTCTCCTCCTGATCCCCTTGTCCTTGTTTATTGTTCATTACTTATACAACCCTGTGATTAGTGTCTTCCTCCGCTCTCCCCTTCTGGCAAGGCTTCCCCCACCAAGGCTGTCCTTTGCCTCCTCTGAGCGTTGGTCCAGGCATCTCAAGCAGGACCTCTCTCTGGGCATGGTAGATGCACACTGCCTTAGTGGGTGACTGACGGACCTCCTGAAAATCCTCCAGGAAAACGCAGTACCTTCTTCCTGGAAGTGGGGGCAGTAGATCCCTCCAAACTTCTCTCTGAACTCCCAGACCCTCTAGCTAGCCCCCTAGCCCTTGAGAATGGGAAAGAGGAAGACATACCTTTACTAACAGAGGGCTTCTCAGTGGTCTTCCCAGATCCGGGAACAGACAAGTATTTGTGTGGCAGGATCCTGTCTTTAGGAAGATGTTTGAACTACAAATTCCGGGCATTTGTTCTTTTATTTATACTTCAGAATTAGCAGCCACACAGTCTTTCTGATGATTGTGTAATTACAGAACCCAGAGGACAGGACGGCAGCCGGAGTGAGGTGACTGTGTAGTTACAGAGCCAGGAAGGCAGGACGGCAGCCATACTGGTTATAATTGCTTTGTTCGTATTTAAGCCTCTGTGGCACAAACATGAGCTAAACAAGGATGGCTCCGCTGAGTGTGCCAGACTGGATGGGGGAAAGGCCATGAGGCCTCAACTCTACACAGAGAACTGTAGACAACTGAGTAAAGCTGGGAACACGAGAGGGGGGCTCTCCCCAGGGAAGAGCATCGCAATTGATTGCCCAGTGTCAAACGAAAACATACGTACAAGTAATATTATAGGGACTCGGCAGGATATTTGTGACTATGTCTGTATATACGAACACAAATGTATACAGTAACAATTAGTGAAAAAAGAGGCCTTGAATTTGAAGGGGAGTGGGGAGGGACATATGGGAGGATTTGGATGGAGGAAGGAGAAGGGAGAAATGTTGTAATTAAATTAAATTAAATTTTATAAAAATGGATCTGTGACACATTGGGTATTGGGTTTATATAAAGCATTTGCCTCAATTTATCAACAAGTGAAATTTAATTAATGGTCATTGAATAGGGCTTGAGGCCTCGGCTCTAGGGGTGGAGTTCATGAGGTGTGAGCATGAGGATATCAGGTAGGCACAGAAGTGTGCTTGTAACTCCAGAGCTGTGGACAAGACAGGGAGTCCTGGGAACAAGCTGAGGAGCTAGACTAGTTGAATTGGTGAGCTGTGGTTTCGATTGCGAGACCCTCCCTCGGCACATAAGGTAGAGAATCAAAAGAGTAACTCGTCAACAACCTCTGGTTTGTACGTGTGAGACACACATGCACCTACATACATGTGTGTCTACACTCATACAAACATGCATACATATATACACATAAAACTGTCAGTAGACAGTCTTTGAAAGTAGCCAGCTCTGATGGCATAAGCCTTTAATCCCAACACTCAGGAAGCAGAGGCAGCCAGATCTCTGTGTTGGCCAGCTTGGTTCACAGAATGAGTTCCAGGACAGCTGGGGCTACACAGAGAGACCCACTGTCAAACAAGTAAACAAAAAAACAAAACAAAAAAAATTGAAGTGCATTGAAATAACCTGTGCATATTTGGTTATAGTCACCTTTCCTTTTTTAAAATTTATTTACTTTTATTTTGTGTGCATTGTGTTCTGCCTGCAGGTATGTCTGTGTGAAAGTGTCCAATCTTAGAGTTAGATAGCTGTGAGCTGCATGGGGTGCTAGGATTTGAACCCGGGTCCTCTAGAAGAGCAGCCAGTACCCTTAACCACTGAACCATCTCTCTAGCCTCCGTAATCACCTTTGAAGTTACATTTCTAATTATATAAAGCAACTTCTAGCCCTATATAGATTACTGCTGCTTGTCACGTACTCATTGAAAGTTGTTTCCAGCTAGCCTTGGTTATAGAGAAATAAAGTCTTTTGGTTTGCTGACCCAGGCTTTCAGGAGAAAAGATGTAAGACAGTTGGTCTCGGGAATGGCAGAGGCATGACTGAGTGCCCTTCATGGTATCTGAGAACAGGACAATTGCAAATCTTTCTTCTTTCTAGATTCCCCTCGGCGACTCTGGTGGTACCACTGGGTTTGCTGGCTCCTCAGCGTCGTTGGAATCTTCTGTATTCTCTTAGCACACGACCACTACACTGTGGACGTGGTGGTGGCCTACTACATCACCACAAGACTCTTCTGGTGGTATCACACAATGGCCAACCAGCAAGTGAGTCTGCCCCTTCCCTGCCTTTGATTTTAACTGCTCATGCCCAGCTCAGTGCCGCCATTGTAGCCTGGAGTCAGAGGAACGGGGAGGAAATGAATCTGTGGATATTTTCCACAGCTTCTCCTTCTTAGAAGTAGCAGACTGAGATGGCACTGGTTTTTATACCTCTGAGCCTCTGCAGAATCTGTTTTGTAAAGTGTTGCTATAATGATACAGATACTGCTTTCTTCTGAAATATAGACCCCGCTGCCTGTGAAAAGAATATTAGCTAAGCATGTGTCTACACTTTGTTTGATGTGCCTTCTTAGCCTCCATTTGTTATGTTGGGCCCCTCACTAGTTTTGTGGTTATATTTAAGTTTTCCCTTATTATAAGCATAGGCTAGAAAGGAAAGGCTGAAATATTTAACAGGCAAGAGTTGAGGGAGTCTCAGTTTTCCTTGCTGTGCTGGAATTTTATGATTTGGGGAATAGTATGGAGGACCCAGAGTGAAGCTGGGCTGTACGGATGGGTGTGGGGCGAGTCTGGGATCCTTTGAATTTCAACATGGGAAGCATTTTTGAATGAAAGATTGTAAGATAAACAATGTGCGTGTTCTTCGCTTTCTTAGGTGCTAAAGGAAGCATCCCCGATGAACCTCCTGGCCAGGGTGTGGTGGTACAGGCCATTTCAGTACTTTGAAAAGAATGTCCAAGGAATTGTACCTCGATCTTACCATTGGCCCTTCCCCTGGCCAGTAGTCCACCTTGGTAGACAAGTCAAATATAGTCGGTTGGTAAACGACACATAACAGCGCTACAAAGAGGGGAATATGAGGACCTGTCCGAAGTGCTAAGAACTCCATGAGAGAAGATGCCATAAACAAACACCTCCCTCCTGCTATTATCTTTCAACAGTTACCTTGACTTAACCTATTGAGTTACCTGGTCAGCACTGTGATCTTTTTTTTTTCTCTCCAAAGGACCTACAGTGGACAACAATAAAGAAAATTGACCCTTCTCATGCACTGTACGCATTTCCTGTTATTAAGCCTGGGGCTTCTCTAACCGGCAGCCACCACTTCCTCTGTGCAATTCAGCAGCGCCACTGTGCGCACGCTTCCATGTCATAAGCTCTGGCCTTTCCAGCCATATCTGGAAATAAAGTGTGTTATTTTCTTGGGAAAACATACTTTTCATATCTCTTGCCCCAAAGACAGGGCTGTAAGCCATTTTCTAGCAAATGTCTCTATGAAGGGTTCAACGTGTCTGAACGGGATTTGGTTCCGAAATCTCTCTGCCTGCTGTGCTGATGCTCAGCTGAAGATGGTAGGTCTGGAGAGGTCTGCTCACTTGGGGTTTTATAAAATCAGCAGAGACAGTGTATTAAAAACTGCAAAAAAAGGAAAAAAAAGATTCTGTTATAAAGTGATTTTTCTAAGTATTTCCTAACTTTATTTTTCAAAAATGATGTTATGAAAACCAAATTTGAAGATTTTTACATGTCACAGAAAACAGAGTGAAAATTTAAAAATGCTTCTTGGGAGAGAAATTTGTCTATGTTTCTAGTGCCTTTCTTGTCTTGAGTGTATGGTCGGTAGGCAATCTTAAATGTTTTTATTTAAAATAAAGTATTCCATGAAAATATAAATGTATGTATACACTACTAAATTTTGCATTTATAGCTAAATTAAATGAAAAGACTGCTAATGGTTTTAAAAATGTTTTGAATTAAAGAATAGGGTTGTGAATTAAGAGTATGTGCCCATTCACATTTTGTGAGCAGGCAATGATGGCACATACCACTGAAATTAGTTCATCTATTTGGTAGTTCAGTTTTAACTACTCAATAAAAACAGCCATGAATATCTTTTTAAAGAGAGTTTTGAAAATGATCACTTAGCCTAAAACTTGAAAGCTATAAATTAGTTGTCCATACTCTCATGACAATTTTGTTGGTGAATAACAACAAAAAAGAGATCTATTTCTTTAAAATAGATTTGTGCAGAACCTGCATGTTTTACTCCTGACATGCGTGTGTTTGGGGAAGTATTCTGCTCCATACTTGCCAACGTGGAGAACAAAATAGTTTTCTAAGAACGAAGAAGTATATATATATATATACATATATAAAATATCCATTCTGTATTTTATGTGCAGCAGAATTACCTTCTGTAGGTTGTATGTGTGTGTATGTGTGCACAAGCGTGTGTGTGTGTGCGTGCGTGCGCGTGTGCGAGTGTGTGTTACTCACAAGGTGATATTTGTATTGTAAAACAATAATGGTGAAGGAAATAAAAAGGCTTTTAAATTTTTGTTTGTTTTGAATCTTTGTAAAGTTATTATTCCAGAGCGTATACTGAGATCTTACAGCTTACCTAAATCATAAATTAATCAAGATGCACTTTGTAATAAAAACTGATACTGAAAGTATATGGCCGTTCTGTTGTGTTCATCTTCACGGAACTCACGACCTTGTTAAATCAGTGCCGGAAACCAAGCCTCGAGATCTCCTCAAAGCGTGTGTGATCCAAATCCTTAGTATTTACCTATTTCTCCATGCAGGACTTTAAGATGTATTTTTATCATCATAAGCTCCTACAGCTCTTTGCTTTTCAGTCTGTAAAAGGAAACACAGATAAGTTAAAATCAAACTGTTAATATTGTTTACCTGTGAATTCTTGAATTCTCAACCAAATTAATCACTTTTTTTTTCTGTAATGAACCAATGTAACCTTTTCCACATAGATCTAGGGAAGGAAGGGTTTGAGGCAGTGGTTCTCAAGCTTCCTAATGCTGAGACCCTTTAATACAAGTCCTCATATTGTGTTATGCCTCGACCATGAGATTATTTCATTACTACTTCTTACCTATAATTTTGCTACATTATGAATTGTAATGTAAATTATCTGATATGTGATCCCAAATGGGTCGTGACCTACAGGTTGAGAACCTCTAATCTGAGTTGAGGTTCAGTGGCAGAGTGTGGACAGTCTGTGACTTGGGAAAACTCTTCACCAAAACATGATACTGATCCCTGATTTAAGGCACAGAAGGGTTTAATAGAAGAGGCCTGTCTTTTTTTGTTAAAGGAGTGCCCCAGGGAGGCCGGTAAAACCAGGGAGTTTGCAGTTTGTGTGTCCCAGGCCTACAGAGCAAACAATCAAAATGCTGCACCTGGTCCATCTTCAATTCTTGGTGGGGTTGGCTTCTCTTGTGCCCTAAACAGATGCTACGTACTGAAAAGGAAGCAGGGTGGGTAGCCATATAAATTACTACCGCGTCTTAGAAATGGGCTCTTTTCCTCCCTCTAAGAAACCTGAGGTAGTGTTTTGTTGTGGTAGAGGGTTGAATCCAGGGCTTTGAGTCTTCTGGGCAGGTAGTGTGCCATTTGCTGCGTCCCTGCCTCACCATTCCCACGGTCTCATGTAGCCTAGGCTAGTCTTGAACTCCTGATCTGCCTTCCCCCTACTTTCCAAGGGCTGGGATTACGGGTACACGCCAGCACAGTCAGCTTCCTTCCCTGTTTTGCTATAAGGTCTGAAGTTACCTAGCCTGGCCTACTACTCGCTGTATCTCAGACAGGCTTAAAACATGTAAGACCCTTCTGCCCCAGCCTCCCGAATTACAGGAGTGTGCCATAACGCCTGGCTGAAACTTGAGGCAATTATATTAAAACGAAAGTTACGAGTTTGTTTGCCGAGTGTATCAGGGAGTACATGCTGTATATTGAGGAGCGCACCCTTGTGCCTCATGTGTCCCCATTATTCCCCCAACAATTTCATATCTACTTTCAGTGTATGTACATACATGATTTTATGTGACTATAAAATCTGCGAACAGAAATGAGAACACGTGCTATCTGTCCTCCTCAGACAGGCATAACTTGCTTCTACCTGCTGTAGAGCCCATGAAGGACACAGAAACGTCTTTTTATCCTGCAGGTTGTACCTGTAGGTTCTGCCCTGTTGGATCAGATAAAGCCCTGGACAACTGCAACAATTATTTCACTCATCTGATGAGCTAAGCATGCTACGTGTGTTATCTTGGTAACCTTCTTGCAACCACGATGTATCACAGTCCTCTGTATGTGTAGACCAGTCGGAGTGACTCAGACCAGGGCACAGATGCGGTACAGGGAGTCCCCAGTTCCCACCCTTCCCGGGCAGCGCTGGGAGCTATCACTGAACATAATGAATCAACAGTGGCCGAAGCCTCTGCTCCTGAGGATAAGCGTAAGCGGGATGACTGTTAATGATGGCCTGAGTCACAGGAAATGCACACCGTGAGGTGTGAGGGAAATTTACCAGTGCCCTAGCGATCCTGTGGTTCTTTTTCTGAGGCGTGCCAGGTTTGATCATTTTGGTGTTTCATACACTTGGTTGAAACCACAGAAGATGAGAAGTTATGCCACTGTAATCTGTCCCCGACTACACAGAAAGTCAGCTAGGTTTTGAGTTTACTCTGGAATAGTTTGCTGCACAAATCATGTAATAGCCTTTATCTTTCTCTCCCTGTGGTCAGCAATCTTACTCGAAAGAAAGTAAAACTCTTGGTATTCTGCTTCCAGCAACTATTTCAGAATACAGGTTAGAAGGAATTTATGTGATCCTTGTCATCAAAGGATCTCGGTATACCAGTTACTCCCCCTTCTGTCAGGTGCATGATAGTGTGTGCTTTGTAGTCCCAGATAAAATGAGGCAGGAGGATTGTTTCACAGCTCAAAATTCCAACCCTGAGCAACCTAGCAAGACCCTGCCGTAATACACAAGTGTCTGGGAGGGTAACTTGGTGGTTAATAAGGGGGCTTGCTATATTTTCCTGAGGACCTGAGTTCCAATCCCAGCACCACAGGCATGGTGCTATACACCTATACCTTCCATCCTGGGGGAAGAGCACTGAAACAGGAGAATTTGCTGTCCCCAGCCTAGCTGCAGGTTCAGCGAGAGATGCTATCTCAGTGCAATAAGGTGGAGAAGTGGAACAGGATGCCAGTGTCCTTGGCATGGCCATTTGTATCTATCTATCTATCTATCTATCTATCTATCTATCTATCTATCTATCATCTATGATATATCTAAAGTTTGTTTTGGAGTTTATAGTGTGCATTTTTGCCTGTCTTGAGTGTAATGTAGGATCTGCCTCATCTTTGTATATGCTCAGCTCCTCCTTCCTGTCCCTTGGGAGCATTGCTGCCGGTCACTTATCCAAATGTCATAATCACCCAGTACATCATCACCATATTCCCTGAAGCAAGCAGTTATCTTTTAGGTTTAATTAAGGACTAAAGGATTAAGAATCAGAAAAAGTCAACAATTGTGTTTATGTAGTGGTGTGCTTTATGTAGATGTAAAGGTTTTGTCTCTTCTGGGGTTTTCTGGGACAGGTTTCTCTCTGTAGTCCTGGTTGGCCTGGAACTCAAAGATCCTTTTGCCTCTGTCTGCAATTACAGTGTGTGCCACCACACCCAGCTAGATGTAAGCTTCTGACCGCCATTTTCATTTAGCTTGAGGAAATTCTTACTCCTTGCTGAGCAGGTTAGCGGGTGATGAACTTTTTTAGCTTTGTCTTGGAATGTTTTTATTTTCCCTTTACTCCCAAAGGATACCTTGCTGGGTGTGGGATTCTAGGTTGCATGGTGGTGACTTTATGGCCCACATCTTGTTGACATGGCTTCTTAACCGAGGCCTGCTGTCATGCTGTTTCTCTGGTGACAGTTAGAGTCTTTCCCCTGGCTTCTTCAAAACAGACCTTCGCTGTCTGTTTGAACAGGACATGCCTAGGCACTGGGGTTTTAATGTTTAATTTCAGTGTTCTGTGAGCATCTCACGTGTCTACTCTAGTGTTCATCATTAGCTTTGGAAAGTTCCTAGCCATGACCACTTCAGATCGTCTCCACTCTCCTTCCTGGTGATATGTTGAATCTTCTGGAGGGGCCTCAAGGTTTGGAATGCTTCTTTGATTTTTCCTGAATTTTTTTTTCTTTTTGTATTTCATGTAAATATCAAGCTTGCTTGTTCTTCGTCAGTGCTGTCCCACTGATGAGCACACCACAGACACTCTTTGTTTCTATTCCAATACTCATGATTTCTGACATTTCCCTTAGCCCTTGAATTTCCCATCTGTCTCACAAAGGATTCCTCTTTCCCGTGACCCACTTTGTCCAGCTCAGGCCTGCATATTCTTACTTGAAGTTCTCTGGATATTCGTGTGTGTGTGTGTGTGTTTGGGTCATTCCTGGATCTGCATTCATTCTTATCTTAAGATTTATCTTTAATTATATGTTTATGAATATCTTGCCTGAATGTGTTAGTATATGTACCACATGAACACCTGGTGCTCCTCAGAGGTCAGAAGAGGGTGTCAGATCCCCTGAAACCAGAGTTATGGATGACTGTCAGTCATCGTGGGAGTGCTAGGAACTGAATGTAGGTTCTCTATAAGAATAATAAGTACTCTTAACCACAGAGCCATCTCTCCGGGCCTTGGGTCTCGTTCTTATTCTTGCTTTGTGTGTTCTATCTTCAAAGTATTTCTTCCTGTCTTTTAGCAAACTTTGTACATTTTTGTTGAAAGGTAGACCTATTAAGTTGGGAAATAGAAATTTAATTTTAATGTATTCGTCAGTGTTGTACTTAATGCTTGCAATGTAGACACCACAGGCTCTATAGCTCTTTGGTGTATTGTATTGGATAGCCCTCATGACTGGGCTTCCCTCAAAGATTCCTAATGGGTATGGGCTGTATTTCTAAGCTTGAACTTTACAATTAAATATGAAACCCTCTAATCTACCACTTGACTCTTGTTGGGTATTTTGTCCCATTATGTCAAATGGGAAGGTAAAAAGTAACTAACACCAGATAAAGGGCCCCCAAGCATTTTTCTTTCTAGCACTGGTTTTCTATTTCTCCCCCCAGCTGTTCATCAGTGTTGCCGTTCTGTTTTGGAACTGCTGTGGCAGAACTCGGTCCTTATTCTAGATGCAGCTACACATATTGTGGTAGTTGGACCTACAACCTTAGTTTTCCGGTGTATCTAGGAAAAGTTGTTTTCTGTTTGGTCCAACCTTTTCTTACCATGACACCTCCCAAAGTTTTACACTGTAGGAAAGAGATTTTTGGTAATATTTTTTGATATGGTGTATAAGTGGTTAATGAATGAGACCATAAGCTTGTCTCCTAACAACAGTTGAAAAACTAAACCTGGCTATCAGAGTCTACCTTGTGTCCCAACTGTCAACCCAGCAGATGTCCAGAAAATCAGGACATGGAGGAATGAAAATGACAGTGGCATGAAAAGTAGAAGTGTTATATTCTAGTGCAGTGGTTCTCACCCTTCCTTATGCTGTGACCCCTTGGTCCAGTTCCTCATATGGTGACCTAGACCATAAAGTTATTTTGTTGTTATTTCAGAACTGTAATTTTGCTGCTATTATGACTCTTAATGTAAATATCTGATATGCAGATATTCTTAGGCAACCCTTGTGAAAGGGTCATTCGACTCCCCCAAAAGAGTTGAGACCCACAGTTTGAGAACTGGTGTTCTCGGACCCTGTAATTAGCATCTCTTTAGATTGCTGAGGCCTATTCCCTACGCTTCTTGACAGTGAGACTTTTCAGAACTGTTGGTGTACCGGTGTGCCTGGCAATACCCATATAGGATTTAGAATGAAGCTATATACAACTCTAGATGTCACATTGCTTTACTAAAAAAGGAAAAAAAATTATGTTATTGAGTGGGGCCTCCTGAAACTAAAAAGCATCTATAAAGCAAAGAACACCATTACTTGAGTAAAGAGTCAGCCTACTGAATAGAAAAATGTCTAGAAAAAACTCAGGAAAACTCAACATCAGTGTTGGAGAGGAGGCTGAGCAGTTAAGAGCACTGGTTGTTCTCCTAGAAAGCACAGATTCAATTTCCAGCACTCACATGGAGATGTACAACTGTCTGTAACTCTAGTCTAATACCCTGCTTCTGCCTCTGTGGTCACTGCGTGCATATGGTTCACAGCTATACATGCAGACAAAACACCCATACACATAAAATAAAAATAAAGGTTGTAAGAAAACAAAGAAAAACCCAAAAACCTAAGCACTAAGAAATCAAACTATCCAATTAAAGATTGAGGCATAGAACTAAACAGAATTCTCAAAAGAACTATAAATGGTTGGGATTTTTTGGTTTTGCTTTTGTTTTTTAATATTCACCATCCTTAGCCTTCAGGATAATGCAAGTTAAAACTAGTTTGAGATTTCCTCTTACCCCAGGCAGAATGTCTGAGATCAAAATGAGTAACTAAATAAATGACAATAAATGGTGGCGTGGATGGGGGTGGAAGGGGAGCGCTTATGCACTGTTGGTGGGAGTACAAACTGCTGCAGCCACTGTGGAAACCAGCATGGAAGTTCCTCCAAAAACTAGAACTAGGTGTCTGATGCAGCTAGACCACTCCTGGGCATATGCCAAAGGACTCTGTTTTACCACACAGACGCCTGATCGTCCATGCTCGTTCCTGCTCTATTCGCAGTAGCCAGGAAATGGAAACAGCCGAGATGCCCATCAGTAGATGAAAGGACAATGATAATGTAAGACATATACACAGTGGAGCTTTACTCAGCTGTAAAGAATGAAATATATGAAACTGGAAATTATCGTTGTAAGTCTGGTAAAGCCACACCCAGAAGGAATCTAACATGTGGATTCTATCTTTGACTGTGTATGTTTAAATACCAGAAGTCATGAGAGTAATAAGGGGCCATAGCGATGGGTGGTAAATGTTGGGGAATTGAACACAGGTGGTTAGAAGGAGAAAAGCAGGAAAAATTATGGAAAAATGGGAGGCAAGTGTTGAGGAGGGAGTATGGAGGGGGATAAATAAAACTGGTAATAGTGCCCCTACAATTAGACATTATAGGCTTTCCAGAAGTCGGTGTCAAGTATGGGTAGGCACTACTTTCTTTCATTTGTTGGTCGGTGGGATTCCATCCCCCCAAAACAATAAAGCCTATTAACATTGATTTTGATTACCCTCTAGAATTTGATGTACCATTCAGACTCTGTTGTGAATGTTGCTCAGCCTGTTGATATCCCATCCAGATACCACATACTTATTATGTCACAGGAAAGGGGTCAATCAAACCGGTACTGACCTGCACATTTCATCCCCACTAGCTAGCTTTCATTGTGCTGGAAGGAGCTATGTTGTGTCTATCAGAGGAGAAAATGAACCGTGTCTTACTCAGCTGTGAACGCTGAAAGCTACAGTAATGACTGGCCTGGTAAAATGCCCACCAAGCTAACAGTGGCCTAGATATTATGGGAGTAAATGATTATATTCTGATTAGTTTTAAGGCCTATTTCACAAAATGAAACTCATGCCTGGAACCACTAGCTAAGCTGAGAACCTGTGGCTAAAGAATACATAGACCCTAAAGGGGAACCTACTGCTACTTGCTATATGAACATGGCATTAAGATGCCCCTAAGTAATTATCTTTATACCCATAGATTAGCACATCTCTCAGCCATCATCAGAGAAGCTGCTTTTATTTTTTATTTTTGCAGTAGATAGCTATTAGAATAGCGATGCACCGCTAGTACATTCAGAAAATAAGAGTGTAAGGAGTGCTTGTCTCTAAATAGAGCGTCTATATGACACCCATTGCTCCTGAGGTTTAAGGATCATAGTGAAAGAGAGGGTGGAAATATTATAAGAGCCAGAGGTAGTGGATAACAGTCGGGAAACAGTGCTTTCTGTACAGATGAACCCACACAGCTGTGATGCATGCGGAAAGCCTACTCCAGATCAAGCCAGAGAAAATCCTAGCAAGAGCAGATGAAAGAATCAGAAAGTCCCATCTCTAGCTGAGAATCTATCGACAATTGATGGCTGCTGAAGTGGGGTAGGAATAGCAATATGGAGAGACAGAGGATGAATTAGAGGGGAGGGAATGGGGGAATGGGGTTGATATGCTGGCTAGTTTTATGTCAACTTGACAAGCTAGCTGAAGGGTGTCATCTGAAAGGATGGAGCCTCAACTGAGCAAACACTCCCATAAGATCAGTCTGTGGGCAAGTTGGTAAGGCATTTTCTTAATTAGTGGTTGATGTGGAAGGGGCTCAACCCACTTTGGGTGGTGCCATCCCTGGGCTGGTCATCCTAGGTGCTATAAGAGAACAGGCTGAGCAAGCCGCGAGGAGTAAGCCAGTAATCAGGGTTCCTCCAAAGCCTCTGCACCAGCTTCTGCCTCTGCGTTCCTGCCCAGCTTGAGTTCCTGTTCTGACCGCCTTTGATAATGAACAGTGGTGTGGAAGTGTAAGCCAAATAAACCCTTCCCTTCTCTTCCCTAGTTGCTTTTGGTCATGGTGTTTCGTCCCAGCAATATTAACCCCAACTAAGACAGGTGGGGTAGATTTGAGAATTTACTTTTTAAAATAAAAATCTCAAAAAATTTAACATATGTTTTTGAAATAGCCGAGGAAGAAATTGTCTCAAGAGACCCAATGAAAGTTGGAGCCCTCCCTAAATTTTTAATGGTGGAGCCATGACTATGGCACAGCCCACCCACCGACATCCAACAAAGGCGAGTTGGCGTTTTAAGGAGCCTCCTATAGAGAGGTTCATATTTACCAGATGTGCAAAGTAAACAGATGTCTGGATGCTCTGCCCATCTTCGTCAGAATGACTCAACCTACCTCAGTTACAATGCACATAGCCTAATTACATATCTGCATCAGAATATTTAATAGTAATAATAATAATAAAAGACAAGGATCATTTGGGTGAAACATGATCTAGCTACTAAGATGTTTGTTTTCTCATTGACTTGGAGTTTCAGGGGGCCCGTAGTCCGTAGTCACCCATTGCCAGGCCTGTGGGAAGTGTGCTTATTGTATGCTTATTGCCAAGGAAGCCTTTTGACTTCTGAATGGTGATCAGCAGTGAGAGGGAACCCAGAAGGGACTTAGAGACAAAGTGTGTCCCGTACACACTTCCTGGCTGTGTCCATTAGCAGACAACACTACACCTAGTTCCACAAGCCTCCTGAATTCTGCATCAAATGGGTTTGTAGGCATTTGCTAACCCTCTCAAGCCGCAGGTTCCATGATGAACAAGTACAAATAGCTGGAAAGGGAATGTTGTCCCACAGGGCTGCGGGCACAAGTCCCCTTTGGATGTGGTGCTTCCCCGCGCTAAGGGACTGGTCTCCTTCCTGGTGCTATTTAGAGCAACTCTCAATCTTCCAGGCAAGTGGGTGTCTAATGAGTTTTCTCAGGGGCTTCTGGGATCTTGAGCACAGAGGGAGGCAACTGTGAGAGGAGGAAGAATTTTTGGCCCATTGTGCCCATTGTGCCCAGCAATAGCAGAGGTTGTTAGAGCATGGGGGGAGGGGAGGAAACCATTCTTTCTCCAGAAGAGAAAATGTCGGTGCTGTGAACGCTCACCTGAGCCACATTCAAACAAAAGTGAAAAGGGAACAAGGCTTCTGAAATGTCACTTTCACACGTGGTGAGGATGGAAAACTGAGTTTGCCATACATCTGGGATAGCAAAACTGTCACCAAATGTGAGCTGCTCAGTGCTCAATCACCTGTTAAAATCAGAAGAAATGATGGGTTGCCCGTCCTGTCCTCTGAAAGCCTATTTCTTTCCTTAGACAAAATGAGGAACTTTTCTCTACAAACTCTCTTCTTCCTTCCATTTCGTTATGAGAAATCTTATTTAAGAATTTCATAATAAAACCCTGTAGTTCCATATATAGTTTCGACCATTACTTTACTCTGCTTGCTTTCCACAGAGCGATCATTTATGCTTCTCTTTATCAATTCATCCTTTTTTTTATGCACAGTTCAAAGTATATAAAAGTGCCAGTTCACTTCCCCCCAAGGTCAGTATGCATATCCTCAACTCAAATTTGTTCAGATTTTTATCTTTCGAATTAAGATTTATTGATTGTGTTAGTTAATATGCTAAAGAAAGCTCAGAGTGGCCACTAAAATGTGTCAATATGGCATTAAGGAATGAAGACAGGAATTTCCTCTTTGATTAGTTTGGCCAAGATTCAGCTCAATTTTGACTTCTGTACTTCTCTCCCCGTGTCTTCATCTGTCTGTAGGTTGTGGTTCCTGACTCATCTGTTGTGTGTCTGTTGTATGTGCCTGATCTGTTCTTGTTGCCTTTCTGCTGTGCCTGTTCTACATCTCTGCCTGTTCCTAACAACCGGCTTTCCTCTGCATTCCTTGCCCAGCACAGAAGACACAGTATGGGAAAGGAACAAGCGATTCCAGGCAGAGTTCTTTGGCAGAGTTTTACAAGGGCGGATGTTACTATCCTGACATAATTCACCCAGAAGAACACTCAAAACTACACAGATGTTATCAACTGCATCTACCTGTCACTTCCAACATATGTTTGGTTTAGGGTTGCTTTCAAACTGTTGGCTTCTTTTAGCAAAAGATTGCCACAACACATACATATGTTATTCTGTATTAAGGCATGGAAGAATCCATAACTTGAGATTAAAGCTATGCATTGAGTTTATATTGTGAGGACTAAGTTGCATAAGAAATCTAAGGATTAGTTAAGTGTGCTACATTGTTCTCTTAAAGGCAGGTTAAACTTAAACAGGTGGTGTACACAGTAGGACCGCAGGATAAGCATATAGTCTTAATTGATCTTGAGGCATATCATTGACTTGGCTGCAAGGTCCAGCAAAATTCATTCTCTTTGAAAGAATAGTTTTTTAAAAAGCATGTATTTACCATTCGTGATAAAATATACAGATTAGTTACTTTAGTTGTTTGACAAATGTGTTTATATACTCCAAATACCCCAAATATCAAGATATCAGATAACGCTATCTCAAGAAAACGGTTCCTATAGCTTTCTCAGTCAGCCTTGACTAGCCCTGCAGAGCTGAGATCGATTCCCACTCTTTGTTTCTACCACCGTGCTTGTTAGTTTTCAATGTCACCTTCATGTAAGCCAGACCCCTCTGAGAGAAGGGGCCCTTAACTGAGAAAATACTTCCAAGATCAGGTTGTATGAAATCCCATAAGATTTTTTTTTATTTGTGGTTGATGAGGGAAGGCCCAGGTGGAGCCACTCCTGGACTGACTGGTTCTATAACAAAGCAGGCTGTTACCTGGTGGTGGTGGTGGTGGTGGTGGTGGTGGTGGTGGTGGTGGTGGTGATGGCGGCGGCGGCAGCAGCAGCACACACCTTTAATCCCAGCACTTGGGAGTTAGAGGCAGGTGGATCTCTGTGAGTTCAAGACTAGCCTTCTATACAAAGTGAGTTTCATGACAGCCAGAGATACACAGAGAAACTCTGTCTTGAAAAAACAGAAAACAAAGAAACAAAAAGAAAGCAGGCAGAGCAAGACTTGAGCAGCAGGCCTTAGTAAGCAGCATCCTGCCTCCAGGTTTCCAGAATAGTATCTGCTCAGGTCCAAAAGAAACTTGGGGTAAACCGCTCACTGTGGTGCCTTTAGCATCTACAAAGCCCATGCCAGCCTCCGGGCTCTTCTCAGCAGCACAAGTACCTGTTACAGAGTCCACCCTGGCATCTGGCTCTTCTCATCCTGCCCCTACCCTAAATTTCTCCAGCTCATAGGCTCCCCGACTCCCAGGTTCTCAGGCTTATATAACTCTGCCGGCCATGTGTTCTCTTGGCCCTCTGCTCTCTTTTTGTCCCTGTCTCCTGTTCTCCCTCACTGCCCCTCCTCTCATGGCCATGTTTAATCTACTGTTTTCTCTCTCTGCTCTGGACTCTTCCCCAGTCGTGTTCTCTCTCTCTCTCTCTCTCTCTCTCTCTCTCTCTCTCTCTCTCCTACAATAAAAACCTTCCCCTCAATCATACTTTGGGGTGACAATGTCCTTGTTTTATACAACATTAGTAGATTGTGATTCAGGATATGTAAACCAAATAAACCCTTTACGCCTTTACACACCCCACCCCCACTGCCAAGTTGCTTCTGATTATGGTATTGTATCACACCAGTGATAACCCTAACTAAGACGCCTGGGTTTTTCTTTTTTTTTAAAACTGTGGTAGGCAAGTGCGCTCTCTCTCTCTCTCTCTCTCTCTCTCTCTCTTTCTCTCTCTCTCTCTCTCTCGCTCTCTCTCTCTTTCTCTCTCTCTCTCTCTCTCTCTCTCTCTCTCTATATATATATATATATATATATATATATATATATATATATATCTCCAGCCGTCCACTCTTCCCCCACAATACCGTGTCTTCAGTAAGTGGTCTCTATGTCTGCTTTGTTTTACTCTGCTTTATATTTTTTTACATTCATCCCTGCTAAGGGCCTTCACTGTCAACTTGACTGAATCTAGAATCATCTAGGAGATTGATGAGGTATAGCCATGAGTGTGTCTATAAGGGCTTTTCCAGAGACAACCCAGGCTGACTACACCCAGTAAAATTTCATCAGCCTGGAACCCAGACAGAATGAAAGGGGAGAAAGGCAGCCCAATGTCCATATCCCCTCTTTCTTTGCGACTTGGTTGCCCATGAAGTGAGCAGTGCTTCCCTGTGGCAGTCCCGACACCATGATGTCCTGTTCAATTGGACCAAGGGACCGTGGGCTGAATATTCTGAAACTGTGGGCAAAAATATGTCCTTTCTCTTTTAAGTCCTTTCTACCAACTCTTGAGTCACAACCACGTGAAAGGTCTGCTTTGTGTGCATTGCTGGGTAACTCTTTCTGTTAGGGAGCAGTGGTAGACAGAACAAAGGTGCTACAGCTCCACTCTGAGCCCTGATATGAATGACGCAGCAGAGAACATTCTTGCATGAACTGCATCCTTGTGCTCAGGCTATGATACATGATCTATGTTTCCTGTGTGTAAACACGAAGGTATGAGATCGGCGGCTTATATCATAGATTTATATTTCCTAGAAATATAGGAAATTCCTAGAGCAACTTTTTGGAAGCTGTTTTTGCTCTTTAAAGATGCTCATGGATGTAGGTGCCTTGTTCCTCTAGCCTGATCTGGATCCTTAACAATGTCCTGGAATGCTAAGATAACTAGGTGTTGGGATGACCTCCTTGGATGTCGTGTGATGCGTTAATAACATCCATTGCTGTGTACTCCAGCTCGAGTCAGAGACATTTTCTAGTTTTTAGTTGACAAGATATAAACAAAGATAAATATTCCTGAAGTATTCCGTACACAGAAGTGATGTGTACTGCTTTCGCAAGCTGAACACACCTGCCAGCTGGTTTCCGGTCAAGAGTCAGGAAATGGGGCTGCTGCACATGTCAGAGTAATTACAAGTGGTAAAGTGAGATCTGAAAGCTCCAAAACGGTGCACTAAACACTAAGGAAGAAATTACGGTCGTTCTCTATAAAGCTGAAATGGTCAGTCTTGTTCATTGTTTCCCTCTCTGCTACCCTCACCCCTCCCAGCCTCCACTGCCTCTTGATCGATAGGCGTCACCTCTCAGTTTTCTCCGTGTGGTCACTTCTGACCTCCCATAACTCAGATTTCAGGTATAGACCAGCCCTGACTCTAGGGTCAACAGGGAAGGAGAAAGGAAGCCAGATTTTGCTGGCTAGCTGGTGGTCCTTCTTACAGAGTGTGTGTGAAACAGTGTACGGGCCTCAGCAGGGTAGCTGCTGTTGTCATTGTCATCAACACCAGGCGTCTAAGCTCTCCTATGCACAGGTCCCTTGCACTCTTTCCTGGAGCTTTGAAACTCCCAGGGTAGAAGTAGTTTAGACAAAGGCTCCAGGGCCTAATTAGCAGGTAATAAACCCCAGAAGGCAGTCCTTGCAGCAGCCTCAAAGAGCAAAGAGGAGGAACAGGCAGTCCCTAGCCCTGGCTACTGTTGGGCCGATCTGTCTTCATGAGTACGTGCAACAGTTCGATTTTAGCAAACATTTGTTTCACAGCTGCCTGCTCTGTACTTAAGTTCTTTCTTCCTTCTGTGGCCTCAGAAGATCACGCCTGGAGACAGCCAGGGACTTGCCATAGCTTGGTTCTTGCCTCGGCATTAGTATGTAGCGATTCACTTCCAAGCGGAAAAGAAGCAAAGTTTTCTTTGGGAATTCTAGGTTTATCAGCCTCCTACATTGACATGAGGGTATGAGACAGGCTGCAATAACTTGAGGCACATGCCTGAGATCTCATCATTCAAGAGGTCTGAGGCCGGGGGATGGTTGTGATTGAAGCTGGGACACAGTGATAATGTGTCTCAAGAAGAAAAAGCTGAAGACAAAATAACAAAAACAAGTTTCTCCAAAACTGGAAGGGTTTACTTTCTTTCCTTGGATTTGATACTTGTAAATCAACTCACAAACAGAAGAATGGCACACACTGCACTCCCCTACCTGCCCTAGGAACTTTAATATAGATAACACGGGCAGTTTTGAAGGAAGCTGCTTTTTGGGTTTCCCTAGAGGGCCATCATAGGAAGTATAAATATGACTTTATTTGTTTCTCCAAATTACCCAGGTAATTTGGTACATTTACTGCATGCGAATAATTTTCTCCTTCAAATTGCACTCTGTCTAGGAAAGTGGAGACACCGCCTTTCCTAGAGCTTAATTCTTTCATCCAAAATGTTCTACACTTCAGTCTCTGCACCGATGGCTCAATCTTGTCTCTGCAGTGTGCAGTGATATCTTGGGGAACGAGCTGATTCCTTTCCAAATCAAAGCAGACAAGCAGGTCAGACTATATCAGTGGTTCTCAACCTTCCTAATGCTGCAACCCTTTAATACAGTTCCTCGTTGGGACCCCAACCATAAAATTATAATTGCTTTGTTGCTACTTCATAACTATAATTTTGCCACTGTTATGGATTGTAATGCAAATTTCCAATGGTCTGAGACGACCCCTAGGGTCATTTGACCGCCCCCCCCCACACACACACACAAAAGGGTTACAACCCACAGGTAGAGAACTGCTTGTCTGTGAGTTCCCTTCCAAGTATTGATGGTGCAAGGGTTGGACCATCAGCAGGCTCAGCAGTGTGCCTGGTGCCTGCTGGCGGAGTCAGCGCGCAAGTGGTTAAATTAGAGAGCCTTGGCTTTCTGGGTTGAGAGCATCCAGCCTCCAAGAGTTAACCTGCAGCGGGTGTTCAGGAGAGCCAAGGCAGAGGATACCCAAGCGTCCCGGCAGGCTTTCTGGCTTGCAGGGAATGCCGAGCAGCTGCAGCAGCGAGTCAGGGTATGTGGCTTTGCTTTGATTGATGCTGTATTGTTTTCCCTCCAGAGAACAAAGCAGTGATTGTTCATGTTTGCAAACAAGGTCCCCTTGAGAAAGAGCGGTTGTCTATTAGCCTGCTTTCTATCATGAAAATAAGAGCCCCGGGTGCATGGTGAGTGCCCGCGGATGGTCCATCCTCATTTAAGCTTCATCTTTGCATCCGTGAACCGTCTTTAAACTGATCTGAATTCCAGTGCTGCATGATCAGGTCATTTGAATGTCATGATTGCAGTGAGATTCAAAAGACACTTTTGCTATATATCCTGTAAATTTCTACCCAGAGGCACAGAGGTGAAGTTGTCTGTCCAATTAGTGGAGCCAGGGGGCAGAAATCCGTTTGTTTTTCTGCCCCGCTTTGGGTGGCAAGATTTAAAACCTCAGACTCAGGGAGCAACTTTTACAAATTCATCACAAGCCCGAATGAGGGAGGCATCACCTTAGATATGACTCTTTCTCCCTGATTGACTACTTTATTCCCCTGTGTATGCAGTGTGACCTGAAGCAACCTTCAGGAAGCCTGGTTGTCTCCTCAGACTGCTGTACTGCTCATGTGGGCATCGCTATTACTTCACAAGCCTGCATTTTTGTTAGTGAAAACCGTATCAGAAACTCAAAATAGACTAGAAATGCCTTCAAAGATTTTAATTTGATGGAATATATTTCAAGGAATACAGGCTGTGCCCAAGGAGTTCTCTCTCTCTCTACATTTCAGCACTGCAGTACCAGCCACAAGCTAAAAACACTTTTTCCCAGTCAGCGCTACCTCCAGATGAAACTGAGTTGCCCCTTAGCCAGCATGGTGAGCAAAACCAAAATTCAAATGCTTTGGCATTACCCAGAATGTTCTCTTCTAAGTGTTGGTAGCTTCTGTTCATCTGTATTTTAACCTAGGCATTCCTTTGATAGCTAAGATTTCTCTGAAAAATTCAAACGCTGTTGTAAAACTTGGGCAAGCCACATGCACTCTGAGAGACTGCCATGGAGCTCGGTTTAATGTCTCGATCAGATCACGTTGCCTGAAGTCATGGATATTTGCTAAAGTGAAAGACAGGTGCCGAAAGGAAGGGCTGTAGAGCCTGGGTTCTGAAGA
Organism: Microtus oregoni; assembly: GCF_018167655.1. Classification (NCBI taxonomy): domain Eukaryota; kingdom Metazoa; phylum Chordata; class Mammalia; order Rodentia; family Cricetidae; genus Microtus; species Microtus oregoni. Next base: position 28,137,563 of record NW_024543071.1, read on the forward strand.
CTAGTGGTTGCTGAGCCAAGGAAACATGGGAGAGCTCAGAGGCAATTTGGGGAAAAGAGGACCATGAAGATACAGTGTAGAAGCTCTGTGCCGAATGTGAAGTTGTTTGCAAGCTTCCAGGAATATGTAGTGTAGTTAGAACCCAAGAGAACCATTGTCCAGATCTCTAACTTCCATTTGATACCTTTTCTGAAAATTTACCTAAGCTTGGACACCATATTGAATAAGAACACACACACACACACACACACACACACACACACACACGAGAGAGAGAGAGAGAGAGAGAGAGAGAGAGAGAGAGAGGAGGGAGAGAGAGAGAGAGAGAGAGAGAGAGAGAGAGAGAGAACCCTTGTCTTGCTTTTGACCTTAGGAAACCGTTTTTCCTTATTTAGTATAATGTTAGCTACTTGTTTGTCATGTATAGTCTTTAAGTGGAGATATATTCCTTATATTCGTACGTATTCAGAGATTATTTTCTATGAAGGGACGTTGAAGTTTGTCAAAAGCTGTTTCTGCATCTCTTCAGATGATTGTGTACTTTCTATCCTTAAGCCTTTTGGATATTATGTTTATTGTTTTTCATATGTTGAATCAACATTGGATCCCTGAGATAGAACAAACTTAATTATGATATATTATCTTAACGTTTTCATGTACACTTTTGACAAATATTTTAGCTTTTTAAAGATTTATTTTACATTTAAAACCTTCAAGCCTTAAAGGCTTTCACTTAGGGTTCAAAAAGAGAAGCCACAATAAGTGCAGGAACTAAAGTTTGATGGCTATAGGAAGGAATCGTCTCTCACACATTCTTTCTATGCATGTGCTTTTTCTTCTCCTTCTTCATTTCATTTCTTCTCAATCTATTTCTTCTGCTGTAACAAATTCCCAAATGTGTGTGTATGTGTGTGTGTATCCATTCATTAGCAACTTGTTAGCAATATAAAAAACTACAAGGAAAATTCTCAGGGACACAGACATTCTTTGAAGATAAGTAGTAAAACGTATCAGCTACTTTGTAGCGTGAGGAGGTCCTGGTCTTTATTTATTTATTTATTTATTTATTTATTTATTTTTGATTTTCAAGAAAGGGTTTCTCTGTAGCTTTTTTGGTTCCTGTCCTGGAACTAGCTCTTGTAGTCCAGGCTGGCCTTGAACTCACAGAGATCCGCCTGCCTCTGCCTCCCAAGTGCTGGGATTAAAGGCATGCGCCACCACCACCCGGCTCCTGGTCATCTTTTAAAGGGGCCACCACAGGTTACAAAGGGAGAAAACTAACCCATTGAGATATCTAAGGAAAAGGCAAAGAATACATGCATTATTTTACATTTTGTAAGTGTGATTAATAATACCTGGACATGGTTAGTCAGTTAGTTGCTATTGATTTCTTGACAAACTAAGAACAAGGACACACACCTTCAATACCACCCTAGGTTATTATAAATCATCTGAAGGCTTAGGTCGTACAAGGCAGACAGTTGCAATTTCATAAGTAAGATCTGAATTATCAATTGCTATAAGCTGTAATTGTGCCATGGCTCACAATAGCTTGTGGTAGATGCTCCTGATAATTTTATCTTTATTGTGTGTATGCGTATGTCTTTTTGTGCAGGCATGGGCACATGAGTGCTGGTGTATTTGGGGACTAATAGAGAGCATCAGATCCTCTGGAGCTGGAGTTCCAGGTACTTGTGAGCCACCTGGCTGGGGTGCTAAGAACCAATCTCAGGTACTCTGGAAGAGTAATATATGCTCTTAATCACTGGAATGTATCTTCAGGCCTGCAAATCGTTTATTCATCTGTGCTCATGAGAAGAATTGGTAAACAGTCTTCTGTTTGTATCTGTGCCTTTATCTACTTTGGGTGTCAGGACAATACTGGCTTCACAAAATGAGTTTGTTAATGCTCTCTCTGTTCTATCAAGGAGCAGTTTGAAGAGTGATGGTGCTAAGTCTTCATCGAATGAGTTCACAGAATTCACCAGTAAGTCCCTCTGGTACAGGGCTTTTCTTCATGGGGAGATAATTTTATTACTGTCTTACTCTTGTTGGTTATGGAACTGTTTAAGTTGCTGATATCTTTTTGATTTAATTTCAGCAGGTTACATGTATATAGGGATTTTATCATTTTTTCTAAACTGTCCAGTTTTGAGAACTGTATTTTCCAAGAATCCCCTGATGAGCTGCTGATTTCTTTGGACTTTATTGTAACACCACTCTCTTTCATCTCTAATTTTATTATTCTGGAACTTTTATCCTTGGCTAGTTTCTCAATCTTATTTATTTTTTTCAAAGAGTCAATTTTGTGTTTAATTGATTCAACATGCTGTTCTTTCTTTGGGTTAGTCCTCATCTTTTTTATTTTTAGCCTTCTACTGATCTTTGGGTTTGGATGGCTTTTGGTCTTCTAAAACCTTGAGGTTCATCATTGGTTATTTATTTGAGACATCTCTGTTGTTGTTGTTTAATTTAAGTATTAAAAGCTATAAATTTACTTCTTAGAACTGCCTTACTTATATCTCAAAAGTTCTGAGAAATTGTGCTTTATTTGATTATACTTGTTGTTTTTAATCTTTTGTCTCTTTTGGGGGCCTTCCCTCTGTCCCCCCCCAAAAAAAATCACACATGAAGGCTTATTCTTTCTTATGAATACCTGGCCTAGTTTGGCTTATTTATAGTCAGCTTTTCTTAAGTTAAATTATCTTGTCTACCTTTTGAATCTGGGTTTTTTCCTTTTCTTACTTCTGTATATCTTACTTTTCCTCTTACTCCGTGGCTTGCTGTGTAGCTGGGTGGCTGGCCACTGATTTCCTCCTCTCCTTGTTCTCTTGTTCCTTTTTCCTCTCAGATTTCTCCTCTTATTTAATCTCTCTGGCTGCCAGCCCCACCTATCCTTTCTCCTGCTGTGCTATTGATCATTCAGTTCTTTATTAGACTAATCAGGTGTTTTAGACAGGCACAGTAACACAGCTTCACAGAATTAAACAAATGCAACATAAAAGAATACAATTCACCTTTGCATCATTAAAAAGTGTTCCACAGCATAAACAAATATAACACATCTTAAAATAATATTTCATATTTCCCCTTTTGTCTAAATAAAAATGAAAGGTTTTGACTTTAACACTGTAAAACTACATACAACAAAACAATTATCAAGTAAGAGTTAATCTACAATATTCAGTCCATTTGCATTTTGCAAATTCAGAGAAAACACTCCACTATCCATTCCATCTTAGTGACGCCAAAGTTTTATACCTAATTTACTTTCTATCATTTCTAAGGAAAACTGAAACTCTATTTAGTCTTTAACTCCATCAAAGACCCAGAAGGATGTAATACTACCTAACCACAGAGACATTTGGCTGCCTGGACAGTCACTCAAAGTTCCTCTGCAGTGCTGGGGCATCCATCTTCATCCTACAGACCTAGAGTATCTGTCAGACTTTTCAGTGAGCCGGGAAATTTGAAGGACCATCCTGCCTTGTATTGGAAAAGTTTGTCAGTCACTTTCTTCTGTGTCCTGCAGAATGTCTGACAGACTCTTCTTTGAAACAGGAATCTCAAAGGACTGTTCTGCCTTGTTTTGTCAAAGTTCAGCAGTACTTTCCTGTGTGTCCTCTCTGTCTAGTCTGCACAACACACTGATGTGGGATTCCCCTCTTTATGCTGGGATTGTCTTTTATTACCATTGCTTAATAAAGAAGCTGCTTTGGCCTATGTCAGGGCAGAATATAGCCAGGCAGAAAATCCAAGTAGAGATAGAGGAGAAAAGAAGGTGGAGTCAGGGAGATGCCAAGTAGCTGCTAAAGGAAAAAGATGACAGAACCTTATGGTAAGCCACAGCCTTGTAGCGATGAATAGAAATGGGCTAATTTAAGATATAAGAGCTAACTAGAAATATGCCTGAGCCATTGGCCAAACAGTATTATAATTAATATAGTTTCTGTGTAATTATTCTGTGTGGTTGGAAAATGAAAGTGCAATCTCTCTGTTTACTGCACACAGTCAAGTAGTCAAAGCAAAAGCAATTTCTTGACCAAATGACTAGCCTTGCGACAATAAAAGTAAACTCCTATCAAGTTTCTTTGATGCTCTTGGCTGTAGGAATTTCTACTGCCAGTAGCCTTTGAGTTACTCGCCCACTTGGGTGTGGCCTCTTATACTATATATGCCCATGTAAAGTGTGTGTCTGGCCTCTTTTCTGACTGTGGGATTTAGTTACTGTTCCCTGTTCCAGCAGAGGATTGTGATTTGTGAGTGTACTCCTAAATAAATAACCTTTTATTATACTCAATTCTGAGTTGGTGTGGGATTTCTTTTTTAGCATCCTTCGTCATCTGGCACCACACCTACCAGGTGAATCAGCTTAAAGGCCTAAATGGTCCACAGTGCAAAAAGTCTCCCACCCCATCCACTTGACTTGCCTTGACCTACTAAATTTTTTTTGTAACCCCCTCCACACACACACACAGTGGAGCTAACTGGGGGCTGTGTGCGGTGGCTTGGGAATTTCCCAAGTGCATGCATGCCTCCTCCCACCCCCACTGCCACATTCCCTGTTGTGTGGAGACTTGAGCAACTTCCGGGTTATACTCCTGGCTCCTGAGTTCTGGGCTTCTTGCTCCATGTATGGAATTTATTCAATTGTTTTTAATTTGTCAAGCAAAGCATATTTCTCAGTATTTAGCCAGCACCAAGGAGGGGAAACCTAAGCAGTTCAGGTCAGTTCATGGCACCAGGTTGCACCTCTAGTTGTGACTCTGCAACCATGACACCTGTTGGACAATAAAGATTATTATGCCTAAAACAATTTACCAGAATTCATAACATGTAATTAATAAATCAGTTATATAATGGCAGACAAAATTACCATTGAAACTTTTAGTAACTTTTTTTGCTAATACTAGAGATTGTATTCTGCAGCGATAGGTAATCTTCAACCACTTCAAAGAGCTGTAGAATATGGCATTTAAATAACTTAGGGTTCTCTTGAAGTGAGACATAATTGCTCCTGGCTGCATTGGTCTATTCCTGAGAGAATTTTGAACACTGAAGACACTCCACTTGGAGCTTGTTTTCTTCTTGGCAAAACTGGCCTTTGGGCAAGGAACTGCTCATGCATCAACCACTGATAAAATGCACTGTCTGGACAGGACAAGCAGGATACAAGAAAAAAGACTGACAAGGCAGGGTAAGATGGTTTTGAAAATTTTCCTGCCTTTGAAAATAGTCTGTTAGTTACTCTAGGCCTTAGCCAAAGTTGGTTGTTCCAACATCGCAAATTGGGCGATTGCCCAGGTAGCCCGTCGCCTCTGTCATTTGTTGCACATTTTGGAAGTTGCTTGATTGCACTTCCTGCTTATTCAAGTAATATTGTTTCCCTTCTTGGGTCTTCATTGAGGTTGAAGACTAGATAGTTGTAGTTATTTCCTCTCATGACTTGACCAAGTTATTTATTATACAAGACTTAAACTCACTAGGATAGGATAATTATTGAAACATTAGTTTGCTTGATATTATTTATGCTGGTTGTAATTCTAATTTTTATACCCAATATTGGTTCTTATTGTATATAACTTTGTATTAGGCTTAGAACTTTCTTATTTAAACAAAAGGGGGAGGTGCTGTAGGAATTCCTATCACCAGTAGCCTTTAAGTTACTCCCCAACTTGGGCATGGTCTCTTAGACTATATATGCCCATGTAATATGCGCATCTGGCCTCTTTTTGGCTGCCGGATTTGGTTGCTGTTCCCTGTTCCAGCAGAGGATTGGGGTCTGTGCGTCTACTCCTAAATAAATAATCTTTTATTATACTCAATTCTGAGCTAGTGTGGGATTTCTCTTTTAACGTCCTTCTTCAGTCCATCATCCTTTTTGAAGTAAATTGGTGCTGCCAGTAGCAGATGTGGCTCATTGTCATGAAAAGCCCTAAGTTAACAAAACATTTTAAATTCCATATTCTATATATCTTTGAAGTATGTCTTTTATACTTCAAAATACCTCTGTATGATCTTGAAAACATGCCTAACATCTACAAGTTTGATTGTTATAGATACTTATTACTAACCTATGTTTCTTGATTATCCTAAATAGTTTATAATAATAGATTTTAAAATCTAGAACTTTACCTTACATTTTTAAATGAGCCATGTAGGTACAATACCCTAAACAAGACTAGAAACATATATACAGTGTAGCAAAAATAACTTTAAATTTGTATCAATATACCAAAATCCATGTTAATGCAAAATATCTGAGATTAATAGTTGTCTCTTTATCCTATATTCCTATATTTCCCTAAATATAACAAACATTCATTACCCAACAATTAACCAAAAGCCTCCCACAACCAAACTCTTGGGAAGGGGGACATTGTTTTTTCTAGACTGCTTCCTGTTGACTGTGGGTGAAGGTGACTGTGGGTGAAGGTGTCTTTAGAGGGGTCTCTGAGAAATTTGAGATATTGGCCAAGTCCTGGGAAGACCAGTGGTAACCTTTGTTGATACATATCACCTGTCAAGTTTCAGGAGGTCTCTCTTGGTCAAACCTGATCCATATTCACCTGGTTTCCATCCTATAGAAACAAAAGCAAAACCTCTTTTTTAACTTCCATTTGACAAATGCATTTTTTTGACATCCATTTGAAGTTAAGGCATTCTTAAAAGATCTAGGCTGGTTTATCTTATCAGTCCCTCTTTCAATCCCATATCTCTTAGCATCTGCTGTTTTCTTGATTAGCATTCAAAAATTTCAATATCAGTCCCTCTTTCAATCCCATATCTCTTAGCATCTGCTGTTTTCTTGATTAGCATTCAAAAATTTCAAAATCAAAACAATACTACATCGGATTCAGACTCCCTGTGTATCTTTACATGGCTTTTTAAAATATTATGTTTACTGCCTCTTTAAAGACCTTGTTTTATTTTTTTAACTATTTCTTTCTTTCTGTGACTGTCTATACCCATATTTTTTCTTTCTTAAGCAAGTCTATTTATTTGCTCTGTATATCAACCTTTCCTATCCTTTCTCTTGCTATGATATTAACTGTTCATCTCTTTATTAGACCAATCAGGTGTTTTAGGCTTATTACTATCTCTTACAACTTAAATTAACCCATTTCTATTAATCTATGTTTTATTATGTGTCTCATGACTTTATCTGTGCTCTAATACATACATCTTGCTCCTCTGGCAGCAGCTAGCGCTGGCTGGTGTCTCTCTGATTCTGCCCTTCTCTCTATCTCTGATTGTATTTCCCTCCTGCTTCTATCCTGCCTTGCTTTAGGTCAAATCAGCTATTTTATTAACCAATGGGAATGAAACATATTTACAGCATACAAGAGGGTTATACCACAGCACACTTAAAATCCCCTTTTCTGATTTTGCTGATCTAGTGGTCATTCAATAATATATTTTTCATTCTCCAAGTATTTGTAAACTTTCTGTGGTTTCTCTTGCTATTTATTTCTAACTCTATGTCACTATTAAGTTACTAAAAAATATTTTGATTATGTTGTATGTATTAAGATTTGATTACCTAGTGTGTTCTATTTTAGAGAATGTTCTACAGTCTACTGGGGGAAAATGTGTAATTCCACATCTCTTGGGTGGAATACTTGGGATCTAGCTATTAAGTCAACTTGATCTATGGTATGCTTTAACTCAGAGGTGTCCTTTGTTGAAGTTGTTGTTGTTGTTTGGATGACCTATTTATTGACATCACCCACAGTTGCTGTATCAATCAAACATTTTATGCTCAATCATATTTTGTTATGGAATTGGTAACTCCACCATTCAGTGCATATATATATATATATATATATATATATATATATATATATATTGCAGCTGTTATTTCTTCTTGATGATTTTTTCTTTATTAACAGGTAGTAGCTTTCATCATCTTGTCTGACTAATTTCAATTTGAAATCTTCACTATTAAGTGTCAGAATTACCACACCAGCTTGTTTTCAGCTTCCACTAGCTTGAAAGACTGGCTTTCAGCCTTTGGCTGTCAGCCTCTGGATGTCTTTACCAACGAGGTGTGTTTTTTTTCTGTAGGCAATGCACAGTTGGTCTTGATTTTTAATCCAGTCAACTAGTTTGTGTTTCTTTACTGGTGATTTGAGGCAACTACAATAAAGGCAATTATATTAACTGCTGTGCTCACTAATTCCAGTAATTGTATTTGTTGTTTTCTGGTTGGCTGGATTGTTTTCACTTTTGAAGGTTTATTTGCTTTACTTAGGTATGTAAGTGTTTTGCTTACATGTATGTATGTGTACCACATGTGTGCCTGGAACCCTCAAAGTTCAGAAGACGGCATTGGTTTGTAGTTGAAAGTTTTCCTGTCCTGACCACCTGGGTTCTGTACTGGCAGCTGCTTCCAAATTACCACACAGAGACTTTACATTACTCATAAGTGCTCCATCAAGAGCTCAGGCTTGTTACTAGCTAACTCATACTTAAATTACCCATATTTCTATTTATGCTTTGCTGTGCCTCAAATCACCAGTTTTGCTATCTCATTTTCTACATGTCCTTGTCTGGCAGCTGGCTGGGTGTGTCTCCCCTGACTCCTCCTCCTTCTTCCCAGAGTCCTCTGTGTCTGACTGTTCTGCCCATACTTCTTTTTCAGCTACTGGGCTTTCAGCTTTTTATTAACCAATGAGAGTAATACTTATTAATAGTGTATAAAAGGATTGTTCCACAGCATTGGTTCCCATGAGACTGGAGTTACAGATGGTTGTAAGCTGCCATGTGGGTGCTGGGAATCAAACCATGGTCCTCTGGAAGAACAGCATATGTTCCCGAATGTTGATTCCACTTTGTAGCCCTGTTTGTTTCTTCTGTCCCGGTTAGTATTAGGGAGTTTTATAGTTTACTAGGTTACACACGATTAATTAATATCTAGCTTTCCTTTGCTGCACATTCCTCTCATAAAGTTCATTCTTTCTGTTGCTCTCATCATTCCATCTTTCTTCCCGTTCCCTATGTAGAATTCTTTTAACTGTCTTCAGCAGCTGTGCATTGGTAGTTATGAACTGCCTTAGTGTGTGCTTGTCTTGGAATATCCTTATTTCTCCAGCTATTCAAGAGATAGCTTTGCTGGAGGTGACGTTTTGGTTGGAGATGTATGCTTTCAGGGTTATAGCACTCCATGGTTTTCTGGCTTTTAGAAATATATCACACCATGGTTTCCTGGCTTTTAGAGATATATCACACCATGATTGCCTGGCTTTCAGGGATATAGCACTCCATGGTTTCCTTTCATTGATAGATCACTCCATGGTTTCCTGATTCAGAGATAGATCACTCCATGGTTGCCTGGCTTTCAGAGATAGATCACTCCACGGTTTCCTGGCTTTCAGAGCTTTCAGGCTTGCTAGTGTGAAAGCTGGTGTTATTCTCTTCACAATCGTGGGCAACTTAGTGTTTTCCCCTTAGAGATCTTTTTTTTTTAAAGATTTATTTCTTATGTATACAACATTTTGCCTCCATGCCAGAAGAGGGCGCCAGATCTCATTACAGATGGTTGTGAGCCACATTGTCATTGCTGAGAATTGAACTCATGACCTCTGGAAGAGCAGCCAGTGCTCTTAACCACTGTGCCATCTCTTCACCCCCCCCCCCTTAGAGATCTTAATATTGCTTCTTTGCTTTGTACTTTTGATGTATTGTCTATAACACACTGTGGAGGAAGTTCTTCTCTTATGTTTAAATGTCCATTCCTTTATCTAGTTTTGAGAAATTTCTGCCATAATTTTGCTGAGCCATCTTTAGTTTTTTTATGTTTGTTTTGTTTTGTTTTTTTATTTTGGTTTTTTGAGACAGTTTTTCTGTAGCTTTGGAGCCTGTTCTGGAACTAGCTCTTGTAGCCCAGGCTGGCCTCGAGTTCACAGAGATCCGCCTGCCTCTGCCTCCTGAGTGCTGGGATTAAAGGTTTTCGCCACAACTGCCCGGCGATCTTTAGTTTTTAATCTCAGCCACTTCTGCCCACTAGATTTTGAGGTTTGTTCTCTTGGTCACATCCCAGAGTTCTAAGACTTTGTGGTCTTGCTCATGTTTGCTTTTTTGTTGGCAGTTGAATGTAGAATCCCTTGCCTTTGTCTTCTGTCGTTGATTCTCTTCTTCTTGGTTGTTTGCTGGTCTTTCTTTCCTCTGTATTATTTGATGTTTGAGTCTTTCTTTTCTAGCATTTCTATCTTTTTCAAAAATCTCCATTTCCCTGTGCATTTATAATGTATTAAGGATATAAAAATATCCTTATATACTCTTGGAGTAGTTTGACATGAGCAAACGCAAGTTTGAATTCTCCACTTAAGACCCCTGAGTCTTCTGCCTGATGCTAACCAAAGGCCTTGGCCTCTCTATTTTTTATGTTTTGCATATTATTAACTTGATTGAGAGGTCCAGCAAAAGTTCAGACTCTTTGAAGTCAAGAGATACTTTCAGAAAAATGTATTACCATATCCTTGCTGATTTTTCACCCATGCTATCAGCCTTTCTTTCCCTTTTTTCTTTTCCCTTTTTTTTTTCTTTCTTTGAATTCAGAAGTTGAAGAGGTATCACCTTTTGGACAGTTTTGTCATGTCTTGCTTTTACGTATTCTCTGTTTTTTCATGACAGAATTTGATGGCTTAGCTATCACTTCTGGCTTTATTTTGTGTATATGAGTATTTTGCCTGTATGTCTGTAAGTGCACCATGTATATGCCTGGGGCCCCTGGAGGTCAGAAGAGAGCAGCAATTCTCTGGCACTGTGATGCTAGGGATGGTTGTGAGCTGCCAGGTAAGAACTGGAAACCGAGCACAAATCCTCTGCAAAAGCAACAAGTGCACGTAACCAGTGAGGCGTGTCTCCAGCACCTCTCTGTGGATCTTCACTCCGAGCCTGCTCTCTACTCAGAGGGGAAAAACAGAAACAAAACCCAAACTCCTACAGTAGCAACGGTGTTACGGTGCACAGGCACTAGACATTCGCTGAAAAACAGTGAATCCCCACGAATGTGTCACCCATGATCGTGAAATAGAAAGAGCAAAAACTAGTGTGGAACGTCTTGTAAAATCATAAACTATTTTAAGAAAATGTGCAAATAATAAATGGAAGAGAACTAAATGGAAGGGAAATGGGAAAGATTTGAACTTTTTTTTTAAAGGGACAAAAAAAATTTAAAAACCTTGCAGACAGGTTTCTCACACCTCCAGAGACTCTCCACATTGTATCTCCTGGAGTGGCTAGCACTCTAGCTGAGGGTGTCTCCCAAGTGCTTTGAGTCTGGAGGAGGTAACCTCCACAGCACTGAGGTTAATGCACGTGGAAAAGCGCCCGTATCAGTGCTAGATAGATGCAGTTATGGGGGTGTGTTCGTGCTCCCCAGCAGTGGAGACGGATTCTCACGAGGCTGATCCGCCAAGGAGATCGAGGTCTGCTCCCAGACGCCAAAGGCAGAGTCTTTCCCAGTGCATCTCTCTGCCTGAGTTGAGCCACTGGGCACCTGCACTTTCTGGCTTGTCGGGGACCGACCCCCACTTTCCACAGCTATCTCCCAGGCTCGTCTCTGATCCTGGAGCTGTAGCAGGTGAAATTCTGGTTCCCTGGCCTGGAACTGTCTCTCGTTTCCACGTTCCAGGGCAGATGAGGTTGAAACAGTAGGTTTTCTCTCGGCCAACGCCTGAACACTGCCTGCGGAGTTATACGGAGTGACAAGATGGGATTCCGCTCCACAGATGACCCGTGGCTCGAGGAATCACTGTCTTACCCAAGCCAGCAGCTGGATTTGGGACTCGTGTGGACTCTGGTGGGCTGCTCTAGAGGGTGCATGGTGAGGACTCTAGCGGGCTCATCTGGAGGGTGTACAGCTCCTCCCTTCACCAGGGATGCCGTGCTGACCTCTTGAATGAGGTGTCTGCTTCGAGGAGGGCCGCAAGGCTGGAGCTGAGAAGTGTGTGTGTGTGTGTGTGTGTGTGTGTGTGTGTGTGTCTGTCTGTCTGTCTTTTTTTCCCCTGACACTTTCCAGTGGTTATTTTGTGAATTTTCAAAGTCCCCCTCCCCATTCTGTCTTGGGAATAAACTATTCTTTCCTCTGTGGACTCTTCTTACTCGGGTCACCAAGATGCAACTTCCAGGCCATTCTCTTAACCCAACACTGTCCCTGGACCTTCCTTTGAGGCCTCATCATGTATCATAGCAGTTGGAGTGAAAAGATACAGACGAGAGGAATTCAAATCCGATGTTTTCAGTTTGTTAGCTTTTGAACCCCCTCAAACTTTAGTTGCTTCATTTGGAAGGCATGCGATCCTGTATACTAACCTCTGGGATGGTTCTGAGACTAGAGAATAGGATGCCAAATTGTCTCCTGGAGACAGACTCATCAATAGTTAAGCATCAGTATGGGTAAGTTAAGAGAAGTTAAGAGAAAGCTGTGGCTTAAGCAACGAACTGTTGGGGGCCTCAGTGTGCAAGAGACAACATCTGTGTGGTTTACCACACATTTTCCCTGTGTTCCTTCCTGAATTCTGTGAAGTGGTTTCTTGTTAGAAGGATTCAGAAAGATGTGGCCCTTCCTCATCACAGGAAACTGTCACAGGAAACAGTGTCCCGCGAGGGGCAGCCTTGGAAACTTTGCCTCTGGTTAAACAGATTCCAGGAGCTGCCTCTGGCAGGTCATCCGAGGTCTTTCTGCAGTGAGGTTTTTCCAGTCTCTCCACTCCTAACCAGAGACAGAAGTACCTGTTTGTCCACAAGACGTGAGAGAGATGGGGGAAGATAGCAAGCCTCCAGAGCCAATCCAGTGTGGAAAGGAAGGAAGCAATGTAAGCTGATCTGAACCAGCCCACAGGCAGAAGGAGCTTCACTGAATCAGGGGGAAATGGGTGTGATATCGCCAATTATTCATTTCCAATTTCACCATTTACATCTGCGGGAATATTCTGGAGAGAGAGAGGATCCCTGACATCCCCTCTGCCTGCATCAAGGGTCTCTATGTCCATGATGCTTCATGCATGCTCCTCTGCCGTCTTGACATTCTCCGTGGGGGACTTTGTATCAGATTCCTCTTAGAAGTTGGCTCTGATAACAGCTATACCTGTTTTTCAAGGCGGTAGCTTCTTCACATCTATGAATAGATTCAGCTTCAGTAACATGGAAGGCAATGCGGCCACAGAGGGCACCGTCAATAATGTACTCCTGACAGAGAATCAGATAGGCGCTCTTGGAACTCGACCAAGAAGTGACATCACCAAGGGCCTTGGCAAATCTCCGGGAACCATCTTTGACCTATATTATCATCGTTACCAACATTTCTTAATTGATTGCCAGGCTGGTCTGATCCGGGAAGAGCAGAAGCCTTAAAGAAAAGTCTCACACCACAATTTTCGTACAAATCAAAGACAACTACATTCTTTGGATAACTTCTATAGCCACAGAGGGATCAAGTCTCGAACCCTGGACCGCGGTGTGTTCCTGGCTTCAAGGGCATATTGTTCCCTGAGACTGCGTTTGAAAGATAGCTCCTAGGTGAGTTGCCAACAAGGACGTGTTGGAGACAGCTCAAAATGGTTCGTTGGAGCCAGTTCCTATACAGACCTGCTCAGAGCTGACTTTTGAGAACTATCTTTTGGTTACTGGAAATCAGCAATGCTTGAAGTCTATATCACAGAAGCTGACAGATGTTGTACATCAAAGAGTTTTATTCCTTAAGATCTGGCTTCAAAATTTATCAGTTGCCTAGCAGTATTTGTTGCAGAAAATTTTGGATAGAGAAATGATGTGTTGTTTTAAAACACCAGGAGAAAACATAGTCTTAATTCAAAAATTACTTTGAGCTTTTAACAGAACATTGCAATAAGCCAAAACTTTATTATTTTTTCTATGATGACTCTAAGGCTTTGAAGACAGGAACAATTATGGTCAGCTTATCTTTCCATCTTTCCACAGCAGTCTACTTCCTAGGTGTTCACGCTTGTAGACCTATTAATTGAATCATACAAATTCATCTTTATGATGGTACTGCATTGAAACAAAAAATATATGAAAAAATTATGTATCCTCCTCCAACTCCAAGGGCAGCTTTGACATCTGAGTTTGTGCTAAAGAAGCCACTAATATATGCTTAAGAGATAGGCGGCCTTGTTGACGGTACCGAGTCTGTCCCAGGCACCTGTTCCGTCCTGTGTAAATACAAGAAGTACAAGGAGTTAGTCAGGTTGGGGTGGAAGTGTAGCTCTAAGGCAGAGATAATGCTTTGGACACGTAAGACACGGCCTGGGTTTCACTTCCAGCACGTATACATTGTTTTTCTTTCCTGTTGTGCTCTCTGGTGAAAGGGCAGTTGCCAAAGTTCATTTTCCCAATGTCATGTACACGGGGCCTGGGTGTGACTGGTAACTACTCTGCTCTGTGCCTAGAATCCCCTTAGTGACAAGGAAAGCCAATGAGAATTTTCCTTATGTCATTTTTTTCCATCTATGATTCTTTAATGTTTCTTATCTGGTCCAGATATATTAAACCAAGGGGACATTTCCTCTTGGAAAGTCTGAGAACCAGACTTTAAAGTCCAGAAAGAATGAGACCTTCATTCTGTGAGACTGAAGCAGTTGTATTTAAGAACTGAGTTCATTTGACATATATTTCTCATGCAGCCCTCATAGCAATCTTTTTATTAGTTAATTAATTTTTTGTCTAAATGTTTTTCATAAAATATATTCAGTCATATTCTTTCTTTCTCCAACTCCTCCCAGATCCTCTCTACCTTCCTGTCTATACAACTTTGTGTTCTTTCCACTTTCTCCAAAACAACCCCACCAAACTCCTAAAAAAAAAAAACAACAACAAAAAACGAAATCAAAACAAACTAACAACAACAAACAAACCCCACCAAAAAGAAATCAAAACAAAACAAACTTTGTACCACTTAAGTCATTTAGTTACCCAGAAACTATTTCTCAAGCACAGTCTCAAACAAAAACAAAACAAAAACAAAAACAAAACACAGAGTCTTTTCTGTGTTGAGCAACTTCTCCTGGTCAAGAGGACTGGCCTGGAATATGGTGGAAATACTCAGAAACGCTCCATTGGAGAAAATGGATTCTCCCTTTCCTAGTAGGTATCAATTGCAAAGAGCTTCTTAGGGCTGGGACTACTTCCCCTTCTCAGTGCTGGGATTCTGTCTGGTTTGAACCTGTGCAGGTCCTGTGTGTGCTCTCAGTCGCTGTGAGATCATCTGTGTGTTGGTCCTGTTGTGTCTGGAAGACAATATTTTCTTGGTGTCACCACCACCTTTGCCTAGCTCTTAAAATCTTTCCCTCTCTTCTTCTGCATAGACCCCTGAGCCTTGAGGGAAAGGGCTTACTAAAGGCATCCCGTTTAGGGCTCAGTGCTCCAAATTGAGGGCCATTACTCAATGCACACTGCCGGTGTTACTTTCCATCCATTGCAAGAAGAAACTCCTTTGATGAGGGTTACATAGTGTTATAATCTATAAGTATAGAAGTCGTTTTGTTGCTATGCTCCTTTAGCAGAAAATAGTATTAGCTTTTCCCCTAAGGCCAACAACCTATGTAGTCTCAGGTTTTAGTGATGCTAACAGTATCTGGCATGGGTGTTATTCCCTGGAGTATTTAAATCCAATAAACACATGGTGATTAATCCTACAGTGTTTGTGCCGCTATTGCACCAGCATGGCTTGCAGGCAGATCATAAGGTTTGTAGCTGATAGCTTTTCTCCTCCAGTAGTAAACAAAGTACTTTCCAGTGCCATGAACACTAATCAGTAAAGGTGGAGCTTCTAGTTGGGCACCAGCTTGATACTCCATGTTCAATGACATAAATAAATTGCGTCTTCAGCAATAGGGTTTTACCCATCAGATTATGGAGAGTAACCAATAGTCTTGACAAGAGAGTGTGACATTTGTTGTTTGTCTATGAGACCCCTTTGGCTAATGACTCAATAAAATGTAACCTGTTCTTGGCACTGGAGGTTTTACTTGTTGGCATAGGATGACTAGTTGGGGCATTGTCTCCATTTAAATTTCTTTTATATATGCTTATATTTAGGAACTATCTATCATATTAGGCATCTATATGACTTTTCATATATGTTAGTTGCCCCTCCCCATATTCTCTCCTTTACCTTGTTAAATATAAGCAATAATAACATAAAAATGCACAAAGCAAAATGAGACAGATATTTGACAAAAATACAACTGAATTTGTTTCATGTTAGCCAAGTAATCCTGGGCATGGGGCATGACTGTTATTTCTTGTTGCTCTCCTAGAGTTTTCAAGTGTGCCATTCATTCTGATCAATGAGCTTTTCCAGGTTTTTGTTGTTGTTTTAATGTGGGCACTTGTGCTATCAGCTTTCCTCTTAGAACTGTCTTCATTGTGTCCCCTAAGTTTGGCATGTTCTGTATTCATTTTCATTAAATTATAAGAAGTTCTTTATTTCCTTCTTGATTTCTGTTTTTGGCCTGATTCTCATTCAACAGTGAACTGTTCAGCTTCCATGAATTTGTATACTTTCTACTCTTTTAATGGTTGTTGATGTCTAGCTTTAATCCACAACAGTCAGATAGGACCTGTATATACCTTGAGACTTGCTTTATATCCTAATAATTAGAGAAAGTTCATTTGGCTTCTGAGAAGAAAGTATAATCTTTAGTGTTTGGGTGTAATGTTCTGGAGATGTCTGTCAGGTCCATACGATTTATGACTCTCTTTTCCCTGACCCCCAGACACAGTGTTTCTCTATGTAAAAGACCTGGCTGTCCTGGAACTTGTTCTATAGATCAGACTGGCCTTGAATTTACAGAGATCTGCCTGACTCTGCCTCCTGAGTGCTGGTATTAAGGTGTGAGCCACCATGCCCAGTAATTTATGACACCTTTTTTAAACTCCAGTATCTCTCTGTGCAATTTGTGGTTTGACAGCCTATGTTTTTCATTTCCAGTTTTATCTTCGTTTGGATTTTCTTTAGTTATTTTGTTTCTCTGTTAAGTCTACTTTCACATCTTGCATTTTTTTATCATTTTATTCAACTGCCTCTATTTTGATTGTGGAATTTAGTCATATACTCCTTGAATATATTCGTATTTGTTAGTTTGAAGTCCTTCTCTTGTACTTCAGATAAATTGTCTTTCTCAGAGCCTATTACAATATGGCTTCTAGCAGAGGCATATTGTCTTGGTTGGTCATGCTTTTGTTTCTGCAGTGATATTTAGGTGTCTTGAGTTACAATGTTTGGAATATTTCTAGGTGTGGATATCTGGTCTTGTTTATGTTAGATGGGTATTCTGTTTTGGGGATGCTATTGTCCACTCTGAGTCCCAGGCAAATGTGGTGGCTGTGGGGTTCCTACTAGAGACTCAATGATTCTGGGTCTTAGCCAAGTGTGGCAGATGTGGGGTCCCTGGTGGAGAACTGTTCTGTGGGTTGCCGGGGAGTCACAAAGGAATGGAGATAGGATAGAAAGCTGAAAGAAGCAGTGAGAAAGAACTAGATCCAAACCAAGAGGCTGAATCCCAAAGAGGTGGAGGTAGGCTGGGAAGAGGGGCTGAGACAGGCAGGTTGCACCAGGGCTGAGAGTGAATCTGGAGAGACCCGAATAAAGAGTAAGAGGGAAGATGAAGGTAGCCTGCCTGCCTGCCAGCCTAGTGTGGGGGCTGGAGGTCATTGGAAGAGAGTGGTTCTACAGGTCAGAGGGGTGGCAAAGGAATGGAAGGAAAGGCTTAGAGGAGAAATGGGCAAGAGCTAGGTATGCCTTGGGTTGGCACCAAGACACTGAGTCCCTCATAGTAATGTTTAGCAGATACTGTTGCCCATTTTACAAATGAGGGAACAAACTCAAATTGCTTTAACACTCTGAGACATCAAATCATTACCTTTTTGTTGTTTAGACAGTGTAGCTTCTCTAGATCAGGTATCCTGAAGGCAGCTGCTCCCCAGTTGACCTCATAGTTACAAAGAAGGAGCGGAAGTACATTTGCATATCTTTTGTTCCTGTTTTATGGAACAATTTGAGGTGTATTGGTATTAACTTTTTGAAAGTTTGATCGAATTCTGATTTTGGTAATTTGAATATTCTCTCTCTGCCTTTTAGTTAGTTTGGAGAAGGGTTTGTCAATCTTGCTGATTTTCTCAAAGAACCAACTCATTTCATTGATTCTTTGTTTTTGTTTGTTGTTTGTTTCTGTTTTCTTGATTTTAGCCCTGAGTTTGATTATATCTCTTTTATCTATTCTTTTTTGGGTATGACTTTTTTTTTCTTTTTGTTCTAGAGCTTTCAGATGTGCTGTTAAATTGCTAGTATGAGAGCTCTCTAATCTTTTATTTAGGCACTTAGTGCTATGAACTTGTCTCTTAGACCTACCTTCATTGTGTCCCACAAGTTTGAATATGTTGTGTGTTCTTTGTCATTCAACTCTAGAAAGTTTTTAATTTCATTCTTAATGTCTATCTTCACTCATTTTTCATTCGGTAGTAACTTGTTCAGTTTTAATAAGTTTGTTAACTTTCTGTTGTTTCTGTTGGGTTGATATCCAGTTTGAATCAGTGATGGTCAGATAGGATTCAGGGTGTTATTACAGTTTTCTAGTATTTGTTGAGGCTTGTTTTGTGTCTGTATAAATGGTCATTTTTAAAGTTCCATGAGGTGCTAAGAAGAAGGTATGTTCTTTTGTGTTCGGGAGAAATGTTTGCAAGTATCTCTTAAGTCCATTTGATTTATAACAATAGTTAGCCCCAGCAGCTTTCTCTTTGCTTTTTGTCTGTGCATTGGCAACAGTGGGGTATTAAAGTCTCCCACTGTTAGTGTATGAGGGTCAACATATGATTTTAGTTTAGCTGCATTTCTTTTATGAGCTCAAGTGCTTTTTTGTTTGATGCATAGATGTTAAGAATTGCAATGTCCTGTTGCAATTGATAGATTTTTCCTTTGATTAATATCTAGTATCCGTCCCTACTCTTCTAATTAATTTTAGTTTGAATTCTACTTGGTCAGATATTAAAATGACTGCATCAACTTGCTTCTAAGGTCTATTTGCTTGGGATATCATTTTCCATCCTTTAACCCCAAGGTGATGTCTATCCTTGATACCATAATTGTGTTTTGGGTGATGTAGCAGGATGGGTTTCTGTTTTTGTATCCTTAATGTTAGTCTGTGGCTTTTATTGGTGAATTGAGATCATTGGAGTTGAGAGATATCAATGGACAGTGTTTTATTTCAGGTTTGACAGGGAGTTCCTGGCTACCCTGGAACTCACTCTGTAGATTAGACTGGTCTTAAACTGAGAGATCCACCTGCTTCTGCCTCCCAAGTGCTGGAGTTAAAGGCATTCACTACTATAGATTGTGTATGATCATTTTTTTCTTCCACTGAATTGTCTTGAACCATGATGAACTAACTTCTTTTGTTTTATTTTCCTCTCCAAATTCTTTACTTACCATTTAAACATCAAGAAGTTGGATCTTGACTTATGGTACTTATGTTTCATTAACAATCAATACTGGGTCTGAGCTTCCTCGTGGCACCGACAAGTGGTGACTCTGCCCCTCGGATAGGGCCACACTGTCCAGCTGCAACAGTCCGTCATCGTCATAGTACCCTCAGTGCCCATTGCGGTTCTTTTACAGACTCTGTAGTCTCTCACACACTGCTTCAAAGAAAGGTGGCTGATAAGTGTGTCCACTTATCTACTTCCCTTTCAGTACGAGAGTAATGCGGGTAGCACTGGCCTCCCCAAGCATCGCTAATGCTCCAGGCCCTCTACAAACCCTCAGTTTTCTCTTTTCATTCAAAGGATTTTCAAGGATAACTCAGCCCTTCATCTGACTACACTGGAACAAGATTTTTAAAATCGAGTAACTTAGTTGTATGATGGAAGAAGCCGTGGGTGGCTGAAGGCATCCTTACCCATGAGTGCTGGCAGAGCGGTAGGCACTCATGCCAGTTTTCTGATGTTCTGATGTTGTCTCCTTCAGTGGTACTCTCAACACACCTTGTAAAACTGCTGCTGTCTCCATTTTGATGAAATAAAACACATTTTAAGCATCATGAGACAAGAGTGTCTAAGGCTTCTATCTCAATGGTTGGGTCTTGCATGAAGCCTCCCCTCTGCCATTGCAAATCCCATGTCTCTAAAGAGAAGCTCAGGCCGGGCGATGGTGGTGCACGCGAGAGGCAGAGGCAGGCGGAACTCTGTGAGTTTGAAACCAGCCTGGCCTACAGAGCTAGTTCCTGGACAGGCTGCAAAGCCACAGAGAAACCCTGTCTCGAAAAACCAAAAAAAAAAAAAAAAAAAAAAAAAAAAGAAGCTCAGCCAGGCTAGTTTGCCCTCAGCAGGTATGCCAACCTTCCCATTGTTTATTCTGGCATCTATCTACTCTGACTGGGCAGAGCTGGCACTGGGAAGATCTGAGTAAAAATTTGAATAGATTAACCCTCGAACTGACACATCAGAATGGGAAATATTCTGGTTTCAGATCATATCTTCAGTTCCATGTACTCATTTGCAAAATCAACAGGTTTGGCAACTTGGTAACAGCCCCTGGCAAACTAGATTTATCAAATCCCTTATGTAAATACCAGTATAATTATCCAATTCCAAAGAATTTGTATCATTATGGTACATATAAGGGTTATTCCACCTGGGCACGACAGCTTGCCTGCTCTTTGATTAGCCCAGTGAATTAAACACGTAGTACCCTGCCTCACTAGCTCTGACTCAATTTACCTCCCAAAGCCCCATGACCTTAGTCCACAGGCTGAGGAGCTCAACCATGGTGCAATCTGAGATGAGCCCAGTCTGAAGGATCTGAGGAGAGATACAGGAACTGATTTTTATCAGAACTGAGCTGGCTGTGTTTGCCCCACGATGCCTTACAGTAGATGGTGGCCTTATCTTATGCCTAAGGAGAGTGGATTTCATCAGCCTCCTTGAGAAATACCTGAATTCATCCCTGCAAAGTTTCCTTTTCTGCCACAAAAGTGACGTGTGATTATTACAGGAGAAATTTAATATGATGAAATGGAATGAAAACTAAAAGTTTTCTCTAAATTTCCCCCTAACAAACATTTATAGTGTCTTGAAATACATTAGTGTAGTTAGTTCTGCCTCTGTTGTCTTTCCATTTTCAATAGCTTTAGAATATTTACTTCTTTCTTATAAAGCCTAAAGTGGGGGTGGGTGGGGACATGTATTCTGGAGGAATGTGTTTCCCAATGAGGGTATTTTAGAGCTCAGAAAAAAAATGACAGAAATTAGCACCCACTTTAATTCCAGCACTCGGGAGGCAGAGGCAGGTGGATCTCTGAATTTGAGGCCAGCCTGGTTTACAGGGCAGGTTCCAGGAGAGGCAGGCCTACACAGAGAACCCTGTCTTGACAAACAGAAATAAAACAAACCAAACCATGGCTTGTCACTCCAACAACTGGTTATAGTTCCAGGCTGAGTCATTTTGAGTCTCTTTCAGCATTTTTCTCTTGCCACCAAGACCCATTTCCCTAAATACTGGTTGTTGTACTAACTGTCTATCATCGAATAAAAATGCTTCGCTACACTTAAGCAGTTCAAAAGTCCCATGCTATGAAAAGCCCCAGAGCCTCTCCCAGACGATAGAACTTTGATTTTTTTTCCTGTGAATTTCTGTGAGCTGCAGATCTTTTATCTTTACTCCCTGTTCTTAACTATGTGTTAAAGTTGAGGCTTCATCAACTGTTATGTTGAGTTAGAGAAATTTTGATACCTCTTGAGCTAAACGGATAACCATTTTATTGGAGGTGTTTGTTGAATGGAATGACATTTGCAAAGGTGTATAGTTGAGCCGAGACGAGGAATCCTGAGGAACCATCTTCATCCACAGGCAGTATGATTGCATTAAGACAGACAAGAGGTTTGGTGTAGTAGCAAGTCCGTTCCTTAGTTGCCTAACATGGAATGTTGATTTCTTATTATGAAAAGCGTATACCTGACCCGGTGAGTCTCTGAGGTTTGTTTCTTTCACCTGAGACCTGGCTCCTGGGATGCACTGCAATTCAGTTTTGCAGCGATGTAGAAGGAGAAACTTGATGGAACTCACACATTCTTCAAATATCTCATTGTCATTCGCTTCAGTCTAGAAGTGACATATGTCGCTGACACCCACAAGCCCCTTGGCCTGTAACCGCCAGAGGGAAAAGCATTCTTTTGCTATATGTCCACGAAGGGATGGAGAACCAGATTTGAGTGAGCTCGGCACGTTACCACGGTGACCACACGCAAGGAACTTCAGTTTGCCTCTTGGTGTTAACTGTGTGACTTAGATGACCTCAGAATCCCCACCTCTTCTTGGAACCTCAGAGTCTAAATGTTTGATTTCTTCCGATAGTAGCTTTGGAAGTTGGATTACATTGTGTTCAGTAGCTTATTGTTACTCTGAGATTCTCATATCTATTAATTGCGTAAGGCACATGCTCATATTGCATGGTGACACTGAGAGCTCACAACAGGACCAAGGACAGCTAAGCTTGTCCTCAGAATCTAGTTTGGCTATATGACTTTCAGTTACTTATTCTCCCTGTGATAGTTTTGTTGTTCTTTATTTGATTTTTCAATTTAAATATCAACAAGTATAGGAATAATATTATCCTCCCAGAGTTCTGGGGCACTCGATGGGGGTAATTTGAATACTGTTCTTGGAATAGTGCCTAGCGTGTACTAAAAGCTCACTACGTTCATTTTACAGTGAGTTTTAAAGTTGCCTCTCCTTGTCCTACAGCTTTGCAAATGTCTACATGTAAGGTCTCCACGGGCTATGACTGTTTTAATTATTGTCTGTCTTGTTTTGGTTAGGTAAGTCAGCCCAGCCCATGCAAATCTCTAATCTACTGACCCACAAAATGGAGTTATGTACGTTGTGTGTAGGAGACTTGGGGCTGAAGCTCAGCACCCCATATCTGTGCTTCATAAGCTTCAGCTTAGATCTTCCTAGGCTCCATCTTGGCTCTGACATCTGAGATGGATCCTGCCTTCGGCCTCTTCAGGCTCCTGATTCCTGTCTGGTTCCCTTGCTCTGACTCATAGACTGATGTGGCCCTTAAACACGTAGGCACCCAACTTAGGTAGGTAACTCCAACTGTAGTCTCAGTTCCTCCAGATTCAAGGTCCACCTCAGTTTCTGGCTAACAGAGGAGCTTGGGGGTAGACAAGTGTCGGATACTGACCCTCTGATTTCCTCAGCTGTACCTCTTGAGCCTCTTGAGCCTTGGAGTGTTACATTGCCATCTTGCCATTGCCACCATCGCAAATGCATGAGGAATCTGCAGGGATTCGTCCCTCTGCAGGCAAGATCTCTCTAGGAGATTCATATAAGCAAGAATATTCTCCTCCCTTGTCCGAGGTTTTTATAGGAATCTCCTTGGAACGTAGAGGAACGGCCACACCAGGAGAGAATTTGAGAAGTGGCATGTGGTTCCCAAATAGGAGCTGGGTGACTAACGTTGATTGTCAGCTGAATTCAATGAAGAAATTCCTAGGGCATTATTGAAATGCACCTTTGGGCATCTCTGTAAGGAACTTTCTAAAGAGGATTAATTCAGGAAGAAGACCCACCCTGTATAGGCAGCGTCATGCCAGGGACTCGGGGCCAGACTGAACCAGGGAGAAAACAGGAACCGGCCTGGTGAGTGTTGCCATTCCTCTCACTCGCTGCTATTTCTTCCAGCTGTCCCTGCCCCCATGGCTTCCTTGCTAAGATACTGTACCCTCATCCTGGGAGCCAAAACAAATCCCTCAAGTTGCTTCTTGTCAGGTGGTGACAAATACAGATGCTGCCAGGCTCCAGCTACCTTTTGCTTCTTGATGAATCTAATGTGGGCGGCGAGGACTCTGCATGGCTGTAGACGGGTGTGGTCTAGGCAGGGAAGTGGGGGTTTCTCACCAGGTGCATCTTATCCCCAGGTCTTATTCCACTCAGTACATGGAAGCCATCATCCCCCTCCACCAGCCTCCACTCAGCCTCGCCTTTAGCTTTTGGGTCTTAGAAAAATTGTTTGAGTCCAGCCAGTTCTGGATACTGTCAGGCTGTCTCCTGACACTCCCTCTTTTCTCAAGTTTTATCAAAAGACAATGTGGCACTTTTCCCATAGGCCCACGGTCTAAGCAGGGGATGCCAAGCCGCCAAGATTTATAGAGTGGGCAAGAGTTAAACGAAAAGATATTGTCACCCTGTCTCTGGAATGATGATAAATGCAGCTGTTGCCTGTTTCCTTCCCATCTGCCTTTGCAATCTTGTATGGCAAACATGTCACATTTGTCTCTGACAAAACGAAACAAATTCTTATCTGTGGCTTTGGAGAAGGATAAATCACCAGAGAATAATTTCCAAACACTCTGGAAAAGGTTATCCAGATCTCCAGGGCTGATCACAAGTGCAGAAGTGGGGAGGTTTTGCAATTCCAATTTTATCTCCTCTCACTGGGCAGCTTCTCAAAGCTCAGTAGGGAGATCTTTGGAACTTAGCAGAAGACGGGGGCTAAGAAAAGATAACTATGCCATAGGGGTTTAGAGGCACAGAAGCTACCACTCATAGACGGTCACACAGTGTCACAACTGACATTTGGTTATAAAATTAGCAAAGAACTTTAAAAAATTGTATTATCCTATGATGTTTTAACAAGATATGTTCTTGTTAGGTTTTCTTGTTCTAAGACGGAAAAATAAATCCCAGAGTGTTTAAAGAAACCAATATTAACCTTCAGATTCAAGTCCCAGCCACTCCCACGCCCCAAATGGCCCCACTTATCTTTTCCCTTTGCATCCAAGGCAGAGCTGGAGTCAGCTGGGGGGACTCTCCAACAACACTGGTCATTTCTCTCATTTATTTATTTTTTGGCAAAGCTAGAGGCTTCTCAGTGCCTACTGGTGTCTTTAGGGCACTACACTGACTTGGTAAATTTTCTAGGGTGGTTAGTGTGTTCTTTCGTGTTCTATACCTTCTGCTCCCTGGTGCTAGGGTTCTCATTAGGTCTTTGCTCAGGGACTTGAGCTTCCCACTGCATGGTAGAATGTCCCTAACTGCGATCTCAGACTCATTGTAGGATAAGTGTAGCATGTGGCCTTAAATGAGACATCCAAATTCCAGATTGCAAGAGCAGGGATTTCTCTTGCAGATCAAGGTTAAACTGATACAAGTGAAAAGGTGAATCTACAGTTAAGCTAAAATCTTCTGGGATTCAAAGCAATTTTTTCCCCATCCCTGTGCAGTCTCTGTGAGCTGGTAATGTACTACAATGTCAGCCCATTAAAAATTAATTTATTTTATGAAAGTTTACTGTGTCAAACTGCTCATCACTTTACATTTTAAAGATCAGTCCAGAGTACCTTGGAAGGCAGCTCAGTTATTAAAACGCATGCGTTATAAGCATGAGGACCTAAGAGGAGTCCCCAATACCCACTTAAAGAGCTAGGCATGGTGCCCTGTGCCTGGAAGCCTGCTGTTAGACCGTTAGAGATACTGAGACAGGCAGGTCCCTGGGGCTTGATGGCCAGCCAAGTGTAATCAGTGAACCTCAGGTCTCAGTAAGAAACCCTGCCTCAAAAAACAAAGTGGATGATTTCTGAGAAATGTCATATAAAGTTGACTCTTGCCTACACATACGCACATGCACACACAGTGTATATACATCGAGCAGACACATACATACACATCGCTTCCCCCAAATGTTCCCAAAAACCGTTTGACGTGAACAGAATCTACTGCTTAGAATGCAGACATTTTTCAAGGAGTGGAAAGTCCAGCACTTGCTTTTATGAGGCCGAGCTTGGACTGTTTTTAGTGGGGGCGTATCAGAGACTCCCCCAGGGAGCTTAGAAGCAAAGGATTCTCACAGGGCTGCGATAACACTGGAATCTCTGCATAGGCTAAAGACCAAGGGTTGAGGCTGAGCTCTTGGACTTAGTTTAACCTTTAGAGTTTTGCTGCTCAGAGACAGAGCACGTGGGTCAGAGTTGTGGAATGAGAAAACAGCCAGGAAGCTCCTAGAAGGTCCATGTTGCCGTGAGACAAAGCGGTAGGACTCATGCCCCTGACACGGTGTCTCTCCAAATGGCTCAGTCCTGATTCTAGTCTCATGGCAGTGCATCTGACAGGCAGGTCCTCATCCGTGATGGCAGAATAGGCAGGTGCGGGTCCAGCATCTGGGATTGGCATGGAAATTGAGGGAAGCCTTCTGTTTCATCTGCTATTACCTGAAACCTGTCTGCCCTGTCAACCAGCATATCAAACAGAGCTTGTTTCTCATGCCTCTGTCCTGTCCTCCCACCCACCCATCTAAATTAGTCTTTTTTGTTTGCTTTCTTCTATTCTCTCAAAAAACAATTTTGTTTCAGAATTATTTCAGGACAACAACCACAACAAAATTTCTTCAGAAACATAACCACATCATTACCATATTAACATTTTAACAAAACTCTTTAATAGCCTGTGATGCCTAGACATTATTCAGCTTTCCCGAATTGCTTCAGAACTTCGGGGGAAACACACATCTGCTTTCTCTTAATCAGATTCCAAGTGACGCTGGCTTGGTGTTTACAGTGTCTGATGCTGATCTGACTCTTTGGGCTCTGGTACTCTGTGCTGTCCCTCTCCTTTCTTCTCCATCTCTCCTGATCATCATCAAGACTTTCTTGTCCTTCCCTCTCCCAGCCCCAGTGGGTTCCTTCCACTCTTACTGCCCCTCCTTTCCTCTCATCTGCATTTATAGAACCCAGCTCACTGTTCAGTATCCGGCAGCCTGGCCTTTTCTGGCCGACTCAGCATATTGGTCCTGTCACACAGTCTCTTGTGTTTTTGTGTTGTCTATAAAGCAAGCACTCAGATTTAAGTTCGACTTAATGACAAAACTTTTGAAAGTGAGTTTTGAACATTACCCAGAGACTTGCCAGATCTCTGTGCTGAGTCTTTTTCATGTCCTGTCCATTTCTTAGATGGTGAGGAAATGTCTTTTACCAATTACTTTACTCTTCCAGGGTAGATATGTACAGAAAAAACAAAACAAAACAGAATAGGTGTTTTTATTTCCGAAATCATCCCTCAATTGTCTCCTTCCTTCCTTCCTTCCTTCTTTCCTCCCCCACCTTCTTTCTTTGTGCTATCAGCTATTAGAAAGGAGAATTTGTTCCTTAGGGTCTTTTCAGAAATGATGGTTTGACAGGATGCTGAATGTCTGTGTCTGCAGCACAGTGATGAAATGCTGTGGATTACAGCATTAGCTTGTGTGACCGATCAGAGGGTAATGACAAAGAAGTGGAAATGCTGTCCTGATTTTATTAGTTCACGTAAATTGAAATATTACATTGTACTTCATAAATAAGAACAATTATTATGTTAATCACAAAAATCTAAAATATTATATGAGATGAAAATGCCTACCGCCTTTATGAGATCATAGACTCAGATGTATTTGTTTCTTCCCATTCTAAAATTATTTTAAAACTAACTATCAGTCTTAGATTAGGAACTTTTTTAGTTCTTTTGGCACAGTTCTAATAATCTTGATGACTTTCTTGATAGAGATTTAGTTCATGTAATTCCTGTCTCTCTAAGGATATTTGGTTTCTTGAGCAAGAAATGATATAAAGGAAAATATGGATGCCATTGTAAACAGGTGCTTTCCTAAACTAGTTCAATTTCTAATTATTTTAAAAATTGCTTAAAGAATAAAAGGCTGTGACTGTCAATGTAGCATATATGAAGTCAGTACCTTGCCTGTTGAGACCCAGAAGTGAAAGACATAAGTAACATATTGTGAAAACTTGGGACCTGGAGAGATGGGTCAGTTGTTAAGAGCGCTTGCTGCTTTCCCAAAGGACTTGAGTTCAGTTCCCAGTGTGCTTAACAGGCTGCTCACCAGTAATCCCACTTCCACGGAATATGGCACCCTCTTCTGGCCTCCACTGGCACTTGTGCACATGTGATGCGCGTGCGCACGATGCTAATGGCTACAGTTAGCCATTAGCATTACAGGTGTGGACAGATTTCCCTCCAGTTTGTATGGGAACTACAGCTATCAGCAGTCTGCATTCTGAGGCTCCTTTGTGCTCCAGGCTTGAACCTGTCTTGATGGCTGACAGAAAGCTCCATAGCAGGCCCATGTAGCCCTAAGAATTTGATCCATGCTGGAGCAGTTAGATGCCATCTTTCAGGACTCAAAGACCAAAGAAAGAGCACAGTGCCCTGAAGTAACCGGAAAGTACCCATCTCAACGGCAGGTTCTGGAGCCCCTGCTCTGCTATGTGCAGAACTGTTCCTCCTGAGAAATCTCATCTCCCCTCCCTCTCCTCCTGCTGCTTACCTTAGCTACCTTTAAGAATTTTAACCTAAATACGCCAACTAAAAAACCCCTCGTTTGCTGCCATGACTTAAACTGTTCCTTTTTGCAGTAGCAGACAGCATTAAGATTCATCACTTGGTGATCTATCTAGAAGCATTTACTTGTAATTCTAGAGACCTCTGTAATTTCTAACTCTGCAAAGGATCAGACGGCCTGCAAGCTGCTACCTAGACCTTGAATTTAGGAGGAAGAAAGGGAATCCAAACAGAGGGGTGAGCCTGTGCCGACAGGCCATTGTTTAGCTTCCCACTTACATAGAAGACAGTATTTAAGGAGAAGAAAAACAGTCCCTTTCTTCTTTACAAAAGTGATACAGGGCTGTTACAGAAACCACCAAGGGATGAAAAAAATGAAAACAAAAGCTACCATTAATCACTAGATAATTACTTCAATTTTGCCATCTGTTCTTATGTCTGTTTGATCTTTATCATGTGCTATTGCAAACTTGAGATAACTTAATATTTGGTGTCATTGGAACTTCTCAGTTCGTCAGTTCTATAATACTACCGTCGTGGTAACTATTTTAAGACAGGCTCTTGGAACATACTGCAGACTGGTCTCTAATGCTTGGTGTACAGTACTGTGCCTTGCTTTCAACATAATTTTGAATATCTATATTATTTATGAATCACATTCTTGTTTAATTTGGACTTTCTGTTTTGCTACAAGGGCCTGAAAACCAAAACATTAAAATCACTGTTTTGTTCTGAAACAGGTATAAATATCCCTCAGTGGTTCCCGTAGGCCACACCCATGCCCAACAACATCCATTTTCTTCCAGCTCACAGGCTGAATAAACACAGGAGATAAATATTTTCAGCGATGTGGGTTGCAGTTCTTGTCGTCAGAACTTGTCATACTGGAAGAGTTGCATTAAGATCGAAATGACCTTCGGTCTAACAGGCCTTCTGCGGCATCTGCCTCCAGTAGCAGGCAGGTTCAGGAGAGTGTGCGAGTGTGCGTGTAAGCGTTCTGTAATCAATGTACTTTAGTCACTCACATCCTTCCGCTGTGGCCACAGGTATGCTAATGAGGCCCAGGACTTGACTATGGAATCTTTCCTCAGTAGATTTGGGAACGCATTGAGCAATCAGCCTCATAACCTGCAAGGGACAAGGAGCAAGACTCTTAATGACCATTTGCTCTCCTGGGAGGTCAACACTGCTTTGAGTCCCAGAATCAGGTAAGAATGATTTTTGGGTTTTTTTCTCAATGGGGAGAGATGGAAAGGAATCATAGCTCATATCGTATTACCTAAGACCTGGGTAACATCTGGAAGCTTCACCTCGTTTGCATAGTTTTGAAAGCTCGTTTGTGCCCAATTGTTATTTTTTTTTTCATAGTTGTCTGCTTTCATAGTTGAAAAACAGATCTTTGCGGAGCTATGACAGATAGCTACACTTGCTGGCTTCTTCCCGGTCAAGGAAGCCACTGTGAAATCCAGACTCATTTAAGATGCAGTGAGAGAGGTGTGGTGCCTTATGGAATATCTGCATTCTGAAGACAGACAAGACAGCTGCCTTCATGTTTTTTTTGTTTGTTTGTTTGTTTGTTTTTTTTTTTTTTTTGGTTTTTTCGAGACAAGGTTTCTCTGTGGTTTTGGAGCCTGTCCTGGAACTAGCTCTGTAGACCAGGCTGGTCTCGAACTCACAGAGATCCGCCTGCCTCTGCCTCCCGAGTGCTGGGATTACAGGTGTGCGCCACCACCGCCCGGCCTGCCTTCATGTTTGATTTGAGACTTTATTAATCAATGCTGGAAGTAAACAGGGCTACTACAAAGTTTATGTCCTGGAAGGAGATGGTAAAGTCAGCTGACATAGTTGAAAAAGAATGGGATGTGTTAGCAGCACTCGTGGGAGATAAACAGAGAGGGGCAGCTTAGGGGGTAGAGCACTCAAGATCTAGTAAGAGCCTAGAGCAAGTGAGTTCTTGCTTTGTGTAGAGGGTTGATAGTGTAAAACCAACACACACGCACAGAGACACATAAACACAAACACACACGTTACCTGTGTTTCAAAGGCAAGCTGTGACCACATTTATATATACAGTCTGTATTCTGATGCTCTAGGGTTGAGATGCCCCGTTGTTCCTCATCTTGATTCAGAAGAAGCACCTAGAAATAGCTTTTTAAAAAGTTATTTAATTTTTTATATTTATTTTATTCATTTTACATGTTATAGGTATATTTATATATATTATTTGTTATATGTTAGCTATGTAAAATATAATATATTATCAATTATTATATATTATTTAAATATATTAAGTATTCATTAAAATATTTTTTAAAAAAATGCTGTAAGCAAGTATTAAATATAATGGGCCTTAAAATTTGTTACTGAAACAGCATCTAGTGATTGGCAAATCTCCTTAAGTATAGAGGTCCAGAAGTATTTTTAGATGTGTTGCTTGATTCTCAAGACTGATGAAGGGAATTGTGACCAAGGCACAGACCTAACTAGTCTTGTCCTAGAATGGAGGTGGCTCTGACATTGGTGTTGAGGATGAGCATAGTCACAATAAAAGAAGGAGAAAATAAGAAATAGTAAGAAAACGTGTTCCTGTCTTTCTGTCATTTCCTTGATCTCTCCAACCCAGAAATTTCTGCTTTTCAGTTGACGCTTTACCTTGAAGCCCAAGGATTATACAGTTCAATACGTAAAGAAACCAGGAAGCGATTAGGTGGCTCAGGCCTATGGGTAGGGATTAACAGGGAGAGACGACCTGGCACACCTGAAGGCAGCAGCTGCTGCCATATTTTGGAACTATATTTGGGTGAAATGCCAACTTTTAGATTTATAAGTGTAACTTCTATCTTAACAGAATCTGAAGATGATATTGTTTAGCTTATCTGAATGCAGCTATCTTGTCATTTTAAAACAACAAGAGAAACTCTTACGTGACCAGTGTCTTAGCCAGAAGCTGCTGCTTTGGAGGCCAAGTTCAACCTCATATGACTGCTTGAGCTTCCTAAAGCACAGGTTAAGCAAACAGGTTCCGGCTGGAGATGGCTCACTGATTAGAGTGCTGGTTGCTTTTGCAGAAGCCCTTGACTCGGTTTCTAGCACCCACATAGTGGCTCACAGCCATCCTTAATGCCCCTTCTGAGGAATTTGACTTGTGACCTACTTGAGGACCAGGCACATGTGTGTTACACATGCAAATATGCTAGCAAAACCCTCACACATATAAAATAAACAAATCAACCCCCCCAATTTAATGAAAAACTGTTCCAAAAAATCTCACCTGGGTTTATAATAACCCTCTAACAACCAACCTCAAGAGGGATGCCGCCTTTACTGTGTGACACGTAGTAATAAAGAAAATCATTGCACACTTAATTCCGTCTCTGGACCAAAGATGTAATGCAGACAGTATAGCATCTCATTTTATGGACTTCTGTAACATGGATCCTAAAATGATCACCATGTATCTGTGGCTGAGTATCTAAGCTTTCCCTGTAAGGGGAAAGTAAGAGACTTCAACTTCGTAGCTAGACTTCAGAAATTAGTTTTAAAACACCAGGTCTTATTTCTTCTCATATTGTAGAGGATTCTCACTCCCAAAGTCACTTTGGGTGATGATAAATTCTTCTGAAATATTATAAAGGAAGTGGTAAAGTGGTACTTTTCTGGAAAACAGGAGTTAAAGTTATGAGGCATCTTTTGATCACTGAAAGAGATTTTTTACTAATTCCTGGCTTGAGCCACCAATCTTTTTTTCTGCACCAGGATGTAAGTGAAGGTGACAACAGGGTTTGAACAGTAATGTAGTGGGTTTCACCTCCATCTGGACACGATAATGCTTCTTTTTCTTTATTATTTTTTTAAATAAATTTATCTGGGAGTGGTAGTACACTCCTTTAATCTCAATACTTGGGAGGCAGAGGCAAGTAAATCTCTGTGAGTTCAAGGCCAGGCTGGTCTACAAAAATACATTGTTTCCATAAGTCAATAGATAGTCTACATTATTTTATTATATGTCTAACTGTTTGGCATGCAAGTATATCTGTATTACTTGCATGCCTAGTGCCCTGAGAAACCACAAGAGGATCTCAGATGA